>NC_136660.1:25230754-25830754 GCF_903797595.1 Erithacus rubecula | reverse complement strand
TAAGCTTAATAGCTAAAAAAAAAAAAATTACAGGAATTTTGGAATTTTGGTAATATTATCAAACTGTCAGGTAGGGGGATGGCTCTAGTTGTTCAGTGGTTTTGAGTGAAGGGCTTTGCATGGGGTAAGAAAAGAAAGACTTCTAAGGTATCAAAGATAATTAAAGCATTCACAGTTTCAAAGCTGCTTGCCTTACAAAAATTAAGCATTCAAATTCAAGAATACAATACTGTATTTTACAAGGGGGTCAAAATTCATTACATGTACAACGTGGGGGGGGGGGGGGGGAAAAGACACAACAAAATAAAAAAGCCAACACCTCTGGTGTGGCATACTCCCTCTTTGTTGTTCATCTCGCAGAGCTGCACGATGTTTGCCTTTAAAGAGTCAAACTGAGCAGTCATGAAAATATCCACTGAGAGATTCTGGCAAAAGGAGAAAAAAACAAAAAAACAACCCTAACAAAATAAACCAAGCAAGTCAAAGGCCATCCTCCCCTGGCAAGCCAAGTGCCACAGCTCAGACCTCCACTTGCCTGCTGCTCCTCTCTGCTGCTGCCCGGTGCTCCCACAGGCTCATCTCAGGTTTTAAAGGCTTCCTGCTCATGAGCTGAAGGAAACCATCCCACGCAAGCACAGCCCGAGAGAGACTCACTTCTTTACACTCCTACAAAGTCTTGATTAGTCCTGCCGGTAGCACAGGGTCCTTCAAACACTTCTTTTCCTCTCTATCCTGCAGAGGATCCTTTTGAAGGCCCGTCTGAAGTCATGGTTGAAAATGGTGTAGATGACAGGGTTCAAGGAGCTATTGCAGTAACCGAACCAGAAGAAGAACTTGAAGAGGGTGTCGGGCACGGAGCAGCTCTCGCAGACGGCCGTCAGTGTGTAGGTGAAGAAGAAGGGGAACCAGCAGATGACAAACACCCCGATCACCACTGCGAGCACAAAGGTGAAGCGCTTCTCCCGGTTCTGCCTGCCTTTCCAGCGGGACCCTTTGGTGTTCCTCTCCTCCTCTGTCTTCCTGGGCAAACTGTCCCCAGGCTTAATTTGGCTCAGCTTAGTCTTGGTCTTTCCTCTCGATGGTCTCTCTGACTTCTTACACTGGTTGTTCTCCTGGTGCTCGGAGGAAGAGGTCTCCTCCATGTCTATGCCATTGACCTCTCCCTCTTGCCCACCACTGCCTCCTGCTGCCTTCTCCCCATTGAGCTGTGCTGTGGCTGGCAGGTCCTCCTTGTCAGTCAGGCCATTCTGCTTCTTCTCGGGGCGCTCTGCCCGCTTGTTCGGCGGGACCCTTGTCCTCCTCTTGGCTATCTGGTAGATGCGCATGTAGACCAGGATCATGATGAGGCACGGGGCAAAGAAGGAGCCAATGCTAGAAGAGATGATGTACCACTTCTCATCGTTGATCTTGCACTCTGCCACCCCCTGGTCAGCCTGCTGCCCGCTCTTCTTCTCGATGGAGATGAGTGGTGGGAAGGAGATGACGGCTGAGATGACCCAGACGATGAAGATGATGCATTTGATGCGTCGTGGGGTACGCTTGAGGTTGTACTCGATGGCTTGTGTGATGGACCAGTACCGGTCCAGGCTGATGGCACAGAGGTGCACAATGGAGGAGGTGCAGAACAGCACATCCAAGGCCAGGTAGATCTCACACCAGACTTTACCGAAGTACCAGTACCCCATCACCTCATTTGCCAGCGAGAAGGGGATGACCAGAGTGGCCACCAGGATGTCAGCTGAGGCTAAGGAGACCAGGAAGAGGTTCTGGGGGGCTTTGAGCGCCCGGCTGGTGAAGACAGCGATGATGACCAGGACGTTGCCAAAGACGGTGAAGAGCATGAGCAAGCCTGCCAGGCTGATGAGAGTGATGGTGGTGTGCAGAGGGTACGGCGTGCCCCAGCCCGGCCCGGCCCCGCTGTCGTTGAAAGTCCCATTAGTGCCGGGAGGGGGGTAGCCCTCCTCCTCCTCCAGCTGCCGCTGGTACTCCATGGAGGAGAAGAAGTGTCCCCTCTCCGTGAACGGGCGCTCCAGGTTAAACATCAACCCCGGCTGCGCGGACACCCCCGCCCTTCGCCCCGGCTCCACCCGCGCCGCGCCCGGCTCCGAGCGCGGCTCCTCCGCGTCCTACAGCCCCGGCCGGGGCGGAGCGGCGCGCCGGGGGCCGGGGGGCTGCGGGCGGGCACGGCGCATGCTGCGCGCTGCCGCGGGACCCCCGAGCGCGGCGGGGCGGGCGGAGCGGGGCCGAGCCTGGAGCTGCAGCCGGCCGCGGCTGCTCTGCCTCGCTCGCCGCCCAGCAGCTTTATAGCCCCGGATCGGGCCGGGGCTGCCGCGTCAGCCCCACGTGGGGAGCTGCCCCCGGTGCGCGCTCACGCACACACAGACACAGAGACAGACACGCATGGACAGGCGGACACACACGGACACACACAGCCCGACTCGCACACCGCGCACCCCTGCACCGGCACGGAGCCGCGCGTCCCCGCACAGCCCCTCGCTGCGCTCTCAGCGCGCTCCGCGCACACCGCACCCGCTCGCACCGCCCATATTTGCACACTCGCTAGCACTGCTTGTATTTGCACACTTGCTCGCTCCCCGGCAGCTCCGCGCACACACCCGCACCCACTGTCACGCTGTCCCCATCCCACGGTCTCCCCCAGCCCGGCTCTCCGCCCCGCCCGGAGCGAGCCCCGCTGTCCCCGGGGATGGGCGTGCGAGGAGGGGTTGGAAGCGAGAGCCGTGCGGGCGCAGCGCAGTCTCCGCAGACCGGCCGGGGGTGCACAAAGCCGGGCAGTGAAAGCCGCCGCCCCGTTCCCCCTGTGCGCCGGGGAACGGACGGGCTCCGCTCCGGCTGCGGGCTGTGCTTGCTGGGAGCCCCGAGGGCAGCGCTTTCCCCACGGCCTCGTGTGTCAGCCCGGAGGGCTGAGCTGCCGGCCCCGAGGGCGGGGGACCCCGCAGGGATGGAGGGTCCCCGCAGGGATGGAGGGTCCCCGCGGTGCCAGAGGGTCCCCGCAGGGATGGAGGGTCCCCGCGGTGCCGGAGGGTCCCCACGCACGGAGGGTTCCCCGGGCGGGCGCTGCCGGCGGCCCCGGGCAGCGCGGGGGGGCAGTGGCACCTGGTGGCCGCGGTGCCTCACTGCAGCCACCGGGCCGAGCGGCGGCCCCCGCTGCAGCATCCCCCCAGCGCAGCATCCCCCAGCGCAGCATCCCCCCAGCGCAGCATCCCCCAGCGCGCATCCTCCAGCGCAGCATCCCCCAGTGCAGCATCCCCCAGCGCAGCATCCCCCAGCGCAGCATCCCCCCAGCGCAACATCCCCCAGCGCAGCATCCCCCAGCGCAGCATCCCCCAGTGCAGCATCCCCCAGCGCAGCATCCCCCAGCGCAGCATCCCCCAGTGCAGCATCCCCCAGCGCAGCATCCCCCAGCGCAGCATTCCCCAGCGCAGCATCCCCCAGCACAGCATCCCCCCGACGGCCGAGGGGAGGATGAGCTGCCGGAGCAGCTGGGGATGGGGCAGCCCCGCACTGCCGCACCGACCCCGCTGCACGGGCGGCCCCATGCCACAGCACAGGCTCAGCACACTCTCAGCACGCTGGCCTGGGCTGCCCCACACCTGGAAAGCCTCCCCAGCAGCACCGGGGCTGGCATCACCCACTTCCATGGCTGAAGCAGCAGCGTGGGAGCTCTGTAACAGCAAAGGAACAACAGTGACCTCCAGGTATCCTGCCCAGCCCCAGCTCTGCCAGCTCTCAGCACGTACAGGTCACTCACCTGCAGAGCACACAGTCTCCAGCCCCAATCCTTTCACTCCCAGCCTCTTTTCCCTCGTTTTCAGTTGGTTCTGGTGATGCTCACTTGGTGCTCCAGATTCAGGCTGCTCTCAATCGCCACGCTGAATGCTCGGGCCAATGAACCGATTTCCTCTGCAAGAGGAAAGCCTTAGGGAGGAAGGCCTGTCATCTTTGTCCCTGTGCCACACACCGTGTTATAAGCCAGGCCCAGGAGCAGTGACGCCCAAGAGAGGGAATGGGAATAGAAGAGACGGGGTCTGGGAGCCAGACAGCAGAGCCTCTGGGACTGGCACAGGGCTGAGTGATGGAAAAGGAGGGGGAATCCCATTGCCTGAGTGAGTGAGTGCAGGGCCCACCACACTGGTGTGTCTGGGAAAAGGGCAAAATGCAGAGAGTAACTGCAAACCTGTAAATTGAACCCAAGATGACAGACATTCCCACAGAAAAGATCTCTGTCTGAAGGTAAATGTGACATACAACCACAGACTTCACTGCAAGATGAGAGAACTAAGTCACCTAAGTCTTTGGCAAGGCCAGGTGGGAGGTCAAGGATATGCTGGGCTTTGCAAACCTCCTGCCTTCTGCTGTTTGCAGGGGGCTGCTGTGCTCTGCAGGGTGCCTTGCTGTGCCTGGCAGAGGGTCTTCCTCATATAGGGAGTCTTCATCACTCCTGGCAGAAGCTTCCTTGGTCACTGCTGGGGTGGAAGGACCCAGACAGGGAAGGGTTCAGGCTGTGCCCTGCCTGCATGGTGAGCCCCTGTGATCAGTTCATCCCAGTTCTAACACTTCACTGCGAGGGACTGTCTGAAATGCTTTGCTCAGATCTGGGATGGTGCCTTTCTGGGAGCACCCTGCCTTCTCCCCATGCTCTCTGCATTTCCCAACACAGACAGAGTGCTGTGACCAGCACTGACCAGCTACCTTGATTTTCTGTCACTTTTTGTAGCTAGACACCCCCATCTGCCTGAAGCTGAGCACAGCCAACAACCTTGCTCCCTGATCCACTGCATGGCAAAAGCAGCTTTCATCAGTTCAGTTTGCTGGGACAAAGAGCTTGAGGGGAACATGAGGCCAAAAGGCTGAAGGAAAGGGTTTATCCCAGAAACACCACTAGGAAGAGAGCTCTCTGCAAGTGGGGAACAGCTGGGATGGCATTGTGTTCATCTCAGGGGGAAAACCTGCCTCATCAAAGGCACTTGCCTCTTGTTGCCACCATTATGTGCGTGTGACATCTCTGTGATTTTATTGACACCAGAAGTGCTCAGCCCTGTCTGCAAAGTGACTCAGTAAAGCTAAGTCTCCCCTTGATTTTCTCTGCAGGTATCTCATGATTCTGCCCAGTTGTTGAGATGAAGACTGGTCAGAAATAGCAAGGGCTGGCAAGTGCCCTGAAGATCTCACATGACAACCCATGGTACACCTTTTCCTACAGGACAGCTGTCTTTACAAGTCTATACCATGCTTGATGATAATTTGCAATATTCATAAAGCCATAACTCCCAGAATCCTGGGATTAGGCAAGAAACTTGAATTTTTAGCCCCTGGAAGACTGTAGAGAAAAGTTCCACAGGGACAAAAAACAGCTAGCAAAGAACATTTTTATAACAATTCCCTGGCATTTGCATCCAGACGCTCAATTTTTGCATGCTGACAACATTAATATGAGCAATAAGAGTCTGCAGATCAAACTCAGTCGACAAGTGCCTGACAAGACAGCCCAGAAAACAGCCTATTCTCTGCAGCATCCCCCAGCAAAGAGCTGCAGGAGCCTGCCCTTTCCCCAGGAAGCAGCCTGGCTTCTCAGCAGATACCCACGAGGAGTGGGGCTCTCCAGACGGGGGGGATGGCCTGGGTGCACACTAATGAGCGAGGCTGAAGCTGCCAGGCTCCTGTGCTGGCTCCCTGCAGCAGTGCCATCCCGGCAGGGCAGCTCTGCCCTTTCCAGACACCAGTTCACATTCAGCTCGCGTGCCCCCGCAAACAAACTGACCTTTACAGCTGCTTTAGGTCATTAATTAGACATGCTGCCTCCATGTTTACACATCTCCACCCCAGCATCATCTCCATTGTGGGAGCTGGGACCACTCTTCCCTGGTGCCTCTGGAGAAGGAGCTGAGGAGCGCTCGTGCGGTCTCGGAGCTGCTCACAGCACGAAGCAAACCACACATGGAGAGAGAAACTCTGGAAAGAAACACTATGGTAATAAGGCTGCAAAATGTGTGTTTTGAGCAAGCAGCCCCAGGAATTGTTTATTTCCAGAAGAGCAGTGAGATTCTGGCAGGGGAAAATTTAAAAAATGCCAGTGAAGTACCAAGGCTTGGTTTTTAGACAGTCTGGTTCAGGCCTAAGAAACTGGCCAAACCTAAGACTGTGTCAGCAGCACAGACTCCTGGGGGGGACCACATGAAAGGGGCAGCCATTGGAACAGGGTGCAGAAATTATTGCTCAGCAGAAAAGCTTTCAAGAGCAACTTGACACAAGCATAAAAGAGGGAAGCCTTGTAGCTGTGGGTGCTGTGCACCCGGAGGTAAACAGCAGTCACAGTTTGCTTTGCATGAGGTCTGTGATTTGCACTGATCTCAATATTTGCATATCCGTGGCAGGAAGCCCTTGTTGTAGCTGTGTATTTTGATCATGCTACTGGGCTTATCTGAATATATCAAAGCAAGGTATTGTTCAGGAGGATTTGCCTTACTAACTGTTCAGTTACCCTTGGGAGCAAGGCACTTAAATCCCATGGCTTGGGACACCCTGTGCTGTCAATGACTGAGTAACCCTTCACAGCAACTTCTATTTGGTCAGCTTTCCTGCAGGTCCAGGATAAGCCAGCAGAAGAGATGCACCCAAGTCACACACAAAAAAAAAAATGGTTTTCCCTTTTACTGTATTAACCCCAGGAGATGAAACAGCATAGGAGCTATCAGGGAAGAGGCACAGACATTCTGCAGACAAACCTGGCTTTGATGGGTTTATGATTTTGCTGGGTTTATGCAAGTAATACATCAAGCACACCATCATTTCCAGGCAGAAGTTTCAAATGTTGTGATTCTTATTTTCCTTCTATTTCTAACTGCCTAGTGTGGCCACCCCTCCAGCTGCTTTGAGACCCCCGGCACTTTTCGTCCTACACACATTCAGACCCACAGCCCTTCTATTCCCCTGCTGCACATGAGAGTTTGGGGTTTGCTCTTTTCACAGATCTCACAGCAATAGCTCCTGCAGAGCCAGGCATGTTTTTCAACATGTTTTCAGGCAAGTTTTTCTGAATTCAGCTGCTGGATGTACTTTTCCAAGTTTTTTGAATAAATCAGTAGGAAAGGGATAGCTGCAGCAGTGGTCTGTGCTAGCACCTAATCCCCTTGTGAGCAGGGATGCTGCTGTGGTATCAGATGTTCAGAGGGGAAGGAAAGGAGACACACTGAATATTACCTACAGTAGCAGCTCTTCACTCCCCCATCTGCAGACAGCTGGCTCAAAACAGCACAAGATGGATGTGTGACCACCTGCTCCTCAGGTGGTTTTTTTTTTTTGCAAACAACTTGAAAGCTCTGGTTGCCTTTCCTCTGCTGTTTGGGTTGCCTGCCCTGTTCAGCAGGATTTTAACTACCAGATTTGATTGCACAGCCCTAAACCAACAGCCAAGAGAAACATTTCCATGCTACAGATTATAGCGTGGCAGAGTCAGGGTGAGGCTGACATGGGGATTGTGCTCATGCAAGCCTCTGGTTTATTTGTTCAGTATTTTCCCTCTTGCTTCTGCCTGGTGTCACGGTGGCCTCTGGAACATAAAAAGCTTGTTTCAGCACTGCAGGAGGAGTGATGCATAAGAAACCTCCCTGGCTGCCTGCATGTTACTGGCTTGTGCCCCTCAGGCACTTCAATGCCTGTGGGAGAAGGGAGAGTGATGTGCATTTTCTCTCTGCAGTACCCACAAATACACACACACATGTACCTCTGTGCCAAGCACAAGGTGAGTGTGTTTGATGAATGTTGTTTTTTTTATTTAGTTCCCTGTTTGGGACTTCTCCTTCCTCACTGCATCCTGCAACATGGCCAGAACTAAGCACCAAGGGGCCATCCCTCAGGAATTTGGAGCAGCTCCAAATTCCCCTCCCCAAGCTTCCCAGTGAGCCAGCTCACAAGATAGATCTCACTGAAATTAGCCAAGAACAGTGGAAATATAGTAAAAAAAAACCCAAACTGTCTCTGGACCATTCCTAATATACTACAGGGACCTTCCATACCACTCACTGTCTTGCTCAGGGAACTGAGTCACTGCCTCTCATAAAACCCTGTACCAGACTACAATGGGCTTTTCCATACCTAAGGACCATATAGCCAAAGCACAGTGAAAACACAGCCAAATCCTTCCAGCCCTGCTCAGACCTAGGGCAGGTGGTACTCCCCAACCTCTGGCTCCACTCCTGCCTGGAGGTTGCCCACACACAGCCTTGCTCCTGTGGGCACTCCTTGATCTGGTCCCACACAAAAACTCCCCTCAGCAGCAATGCACAGCAAGAAATGACCAAGCCTGAAGCATTGCCACACTCCTGGAACCAGGGCAAGCAGGTCAGCCAGTCACAGAGGGAGGTGCTCTCCACGCCTGCACTACAGCAACTCACCCCAAGAGGTGGAAGATTGCTGAAAGTGTTCATGGTCAGGTTGGTTGGGAGGCTGAGCAACCTGACCTAGCTGAAGATGTCCCTGCTCGTTGCTGGGGAGTTGGATTGGACTATATGACCTTTAAAATGCCTTCCAACCCAAACCATTCTATGATTCTATAAAAAGCAGGTTATCCTGGGCATGTAGAGTGGTACCCAGGCCAGTATTCAGAGAGCAGAAAAGGTTGGGCACGTATAACCTTCCCCATATGAAAGCAATAAAGTTTCTGAAGCTCAACAAGTTCCCCTTCATGAGCAGAGTCAGCCTATGTTTAAGACAAAATTGAAACTGCATCCCTATACAACATTTAATTTCCCAGCTGGGAGACCCTGGCATTCAGTTACTCAGCTGAGGAGTAACTCATTCCTTCAAGTTCCACCCCCCAGTGCCCAAATGTGTGCACCTGCCCTTTCCCCCCCTCCATTCTCCACCATCTATTTCACTGCCTCTGGGGCAGGGGCTGCTGTCATCAATATTCACTGGATCCCTCTGGTGAAGGCAGAGTGCCCCAGGTGAGCTGTCCATCACCCATCCCCTGCAAACACCGCTGGCACAGCCAGAGCAAAGCTTCCAGTGAAGCACAGCTCTGAAAAGAGAAGGAACAGTAGAGAGCAGCCACTCAGAGATTGCAATTCCCACCTGCCAAGGTGTGAGT
This sequence comes from Erithacus rubecula, assembly GCF_903797595.1. Lineage (NCBI taxonomy): Eukaryota > Metazoa > Chordata > Aves > Passeriformes > Muscicapidae > Erithacus > Erithacus rubecula. The sequence goes on along the minus strand of NC_136660.1, from coordinate 25,821,648 downwards.
CTGACAACAGGCTCAGGTCCCCGTGGGAAAGGGGAAGCAGATCATACACCCTCTGCAAAAACCAGAGCAAAGTAAATTACTACAGCAGGAGTCAGCTCTCTGTACATCCCTGCATCAGGCAGGTTTGACATCTGTGTCTAACACAGCTCACCATGGCTACATTAATGCAGGGTGGCAGCAGCAATTTTTGAAAGCTGAGCTGTACAAAAATGTCCAAGGAATAATTTCCTGAAATTGCCAGGTTCCCAGAAAGCAGAGCACGTCAGCATGGTTTCACAGGGAGGGAGAGAGGCCAGAGAACACAGCAAGACTTCCTGTGTTTTCCCTTATTCCTTACTTCACCATCTAGTGGCAAAAGCAAATAACACTGAGGAGCCATCCAGGAACTGCAGCAGCTCTGGAGGGAGACTGTGCTTTGCACCAGCTCCTTCTGCTTAGATCAGCTGCCTCAGCTGGGGACAAAGAGGAGGACACAAGCAGCATCCAAGCCCCCAGTCCTAAATCATGGCCCTGTATAAACACTCCTCTGCACAGGCTGACTCCCCTCCCAGATGGATCACCACCCACCCCGTGCCGCTGTGTCCCTGCTGTCCCCACGCTGGCTGCAGCCCACAGGCTCCTGTAATTCCTCCCCCAGGCACAGTTCTTCCATCCCCAGTCCTGGCCCAGCCTCTCCTTAGAATGGCCCCAGCTCCCAAGGGGACAGTAAGCACAGACAGCAGGACAAACCCAGGTCTCCTGGCAATCAAACCCAGCACAGGCTGAGCCAAGTCCCCAGGAAAAGTTGACATGCTGAGCAGAACCCTTCCAAGTTGAGACTCTGCCTTCACCATCTCAGCTGAATTGCTAACCAGGGGTGCAGTGAGTAGAGGACAAAAGGTGGCAATGGACACATACCTCCAAGGAAAAACCTTCACTGTGGACTCAGCTTGGTGTTACAAGTACCTGAGGTGCTGGGGAGAGCTTACTTTCAGCAGCTTTCCAGAGCTGTTTCTCCCTGTGCTGCCCCTTTGCCATCAGGCCATGCCAAAGGGGAGAGTTCCACCAAGTTTCTTTCCACATCCCAGCCACAACTCACCCATTTGGACATGGCAGGAATGCTTGTACATGATCTGTTCCATGGGAGGGAAGGACAGGGCACCTGTCTCTGCAGGGAGACCACCCAGAATGGGGAGATCACAGCGGGTTCAGCCCCCAGAGCAGGGCCAAGTGCTGCCCCATGGTCCAATACCTTCCTGGCCTGTGTGGTGGTAGCCAGGCAAGCCAAAACCAGAGCAAAACCATCTTCATCTGGTGGGCAGAGGATGCAGGGTTCTTCTTTCCAGGGCCAGAGTTTCCATTCTCACAGTGCTTTGAAGGTTCTGCATCCATCATCATTACTGTGCTCATTCCCACACTGCCTACAAGACAATTGCCCCATGCAGATTGCACTGGGATATTGCAGATTGCAAGACACAGTCACAGGAATATTGCACAGGGATATTACAGATAGCAAGGCACAACTTGTTTTTTTCCCTGAGAGGCTCAAATTAAGTTTAAACACCAGCTTTTGATGTATTTGCTTATTCAGCACTGTCAGTTGCTTTTCAGCAATACAAACTGGCTCTCTCCCCAGGAAACATTTATCCTATCTGGGAATCAAGGGTGGTAATGTGTAATGAGGGCAAAGCACTTAGAGAAGGCAGCTGAGTGAAGCACTATAACTCCACTTGCAACTTTTTCAACTCAGATTTTCCTTTTCCCTGGAAGCATCCTAGGTACCAAGGGAAATTCCTGCCATACAAAATTCAAGAGCAAAATAATCCATGTCATTCCCTGAAGTGTAACAGAAAACCGAGCACATGTCAGCAAGCATTAATCTCTGCTGCTTCAAACTCTTACTCCTTTTTTTTTTTTTTTTTCCCTGAGAAGTCATTTTCAACCCTGAACAGAACAACAGCAGATTCTTCTGCCACAACTTTGTCTTTGCACTCTGATGAAGGGTACAGCAGGTCAGTGCTCCCATCAACACAGGACACCACCCCCATTTTCACAAGGCTTGATGTCTTTAACACCCTCTGCCACTCCAAGAAAAACCAACAGGAGCCATAGCTGAGGGAAGGGAAAGGAGAAATCTTTGCTATTTCATGTATATTTTTCTGTTCAGCTTGTCAGACCCAGTGAAACTTAAGGGCAGGAGGAGGAGCAAGAGGTAAAGCAATCCATGAGAAACACTGGAGCTCCCCAGACAGGGAGAACTGAACTCATCCTGAACTCTTTCTTTCCACTTGCTGAAGCCAAGCCTTTTGCTGGGCAACAATCACAAGTGGAAATTGCCATACAGCATCCAAGCACTTCCAGAGCCATAGCACCAGTGCCCTCAGATATGCACAGGAAAATAGCAAACTAAAAACTCAGCACCCTTTCATTCTAGCTGGGCTAAAAATACCCCCTCAAATCTTCAGAAAAGCAGCTCATTACTACTGCAACTGGCTTGAACTAAGAGCACTCAAAACCATTTTGTTGAGGAGCCCTTCTGAGCTCCCCACCCAGGCACCAGGCTCACGTGCTTCCCTAAGCACTGGGACACCCTGCCAGGCCAGCAAAGTCCTCTGGAGCTGAAGTCACTGATCACCATTGATTCCTCACTACAATCCAATTTCACTTTTCCTTAAGAAGAGTAAAAGACAAAAATGGTAAAAAGCAATTGTGGCAAATTTAACAAATATATTTTAAAAATGCAAGTGTTTAAATTTTCTGTGTGAAATGAGAATGTAATTTTCTTATTAATACTTCATGAACAGTTTAACTGTGGGAGCATGTGGGTTTCTCTAAAGCAGAAGTGATGAATATTATCAAGCATTACACATATTTCAGAACTCTTTATCGGACTGTTAAGCATTTTGTGTCACTTCAAAAATTAAATCATCCATCCTTATTCCTAAATGGTTTGGAGCACAGATTTGCCACAGAATTGCCATTTAATCAAAATTCATTCCTTTCTGAGTCTTGACATGTATCCCAAGCCAACTCTTTTATCTGGCAGGTACTCAGACATCCATCCCTTTACAGGCACTCTGAGACACAATGTAAAAACCTGGCTGTGTCCAAGGAGCCAACAGAGAAGCTGTACAGCAATGCACAGCTGTGCCATGTGCAGCTGATCCATCTCTTTTATTTTCCTCTCTCAGCCATCTGTTCCCAAATCCTGTTTTTCTCTTGGTGTTTCCATTCTGCAATAGAACTGGAGTAAAGGGGCTCATAACCAATACAAAGCAAGTTCAGAAGAACTGGCTGCACCAGCAGGAACATGGGGCAGAAGTCACTGCTCCTACATCATCTTTTTGCTCTCCCTGCCTTCCCCCACTTGCTTCAGTTTAGTGGTGTGGGAGGCATGGGGGTGAGACACCTGGCTGCTGGCAAAAGAGTGAAATCTGAAGTAAGAGAGTTGGCAGGTAAGAGCACAAGTGGAGAGGCTGAGATCAGAGTTGATAGGAGTTCAAGAGCTCACAGGGGAAAAGAAGCAATGCTAGAGAAACCCCTCCTTCTCATGGGGGATTCTGCTACTTCCAGACACAGTTCTGTTTCAAATTGACATCCACCTCCCCCAAAATTTCAAAAGCTTCTTCAGAAGAAGCAGTGGCCTGGCCTCAGGACCATCCATCTGGTGGAGCCACAGACCCAAGAATCTTGGCTGTGCCTGGAGCTGCAGCCTGGGCTACCAAAAGCATCAATCAGGAGAGGCTGGCAGGCTACCACCCGCTCTCCACTTGCTCAATTTGCTTTTAGGGAATTGCCTCCAGTGCTTTTCAGTCTTTCCAGGCAAACCTCTGACTCTCTGGAGCTGCTAGGACTCTCTTGGTCCCGACATCAGAGCCCCATGGCACTGTCTGATGAGGCTTTTTGGGAGGCTGGAAATGCCTGGCAGGCCTAAAAAGAAGTGCTTGACTTGGAGATGATTAAAAAGCCTGAAATCAGAGCTGCCTCACTGACCAGAAGCTCCATACCTAGTTAAATTTCTTGCCCACTACTGTTCTGGCAAGGATAGATAATTCTAAGTTAGCTATAACTTCCCACTCAGTTAATTGGCAAGGACCAAAAAAGATGAAAGGCATCCAAAACCTTGGGTCATATGGAAAAGAATTTTACTGCACTGTCTTTACCATGGTTGTTTTCAAACAACATCTTAAGATTTTCAAGGAAAAAAATGTATTTTCATTAAATCTGACCACATGAAGTTTGGAAATCATTTCAGGCAGTACAGCTGTAATAATGCAGGACAAAATGCAAACCAGCTACTGCTAGGTCAAGCAAAGCCAAGTACCAAACTACAGCAAATTAAGCATTCATTATGAGTCTTAACAAAGAAATACTTTACTAACAGAAAGGAAAAAGAGGGTGTTGTGGAAAGAGCTTTTAAAAGGGAACACTTGTCTGCAATTTTGCAGATAGAATCTTATTTGGAGGCAGTGGGGTAGATTGATCTCTGAAGACTCTTAAAAGGTTTTGCAGCAGAAAAAAATAGTTGCAAGGCACATAGTCAGATCATTAACTGTGCAGCCCAGGCTGCCAGCTGCTCACTCAGAAACTCCAGATGGCTCCTCCTCTAAAACATCATCATTTTGATCTTGGTAATCAAATTATCTCCCACTCTTACAATCCAAAGTGAGGCAAGGGTTGAAGGAAGAGATGATGTATTTTGTTTGACTGAGATGGATTGTGAAAATGAAACAAATTAGCTTTCAAGGCACTCAGCCTGTTCCAGTTGTATCAAAGCTAACCATCTCCAACCCTCTAACACCTTTTTTTGTACCATGGCCATCACAAAGAGTTCACAGCACCAGGGATGCTCTACAGAGTTCAGATTTTATGCAGTATTTGTACACTAAACAATATACAGTGGGTATCTAAAATGCTCAACTCCCACCAGTGGAGAGCAGCACCTGTCACTGCAGAGCAGTGCTGGGACACTGAGTATCCTGAAGCACTTGGGCTGGATTAATCACACAAACATATCATCTGTTTGTCTCTCCACAGACACACAAGACACCATCTGCATATTTCTGAGGCCTTCTGTACAGCCTTAAGGACACAGGGTGGCAGAAACAAGACACATTCTTCACTTCTCACTCAATTAGAGCCAAACAGAGTGGTTCTTGAGGCCAGGCTCATCTGGGGATGCTCACTTCAACCATCTGAACAAAAAGTGAACAGCCAGCAAGCTCCCCCCAGTCCAGGTGGCTGCCAAGCTCTGGCTGACACCAATTGCTGGCAGGATGCTCCCTGTCATGGAAGGGTCAGGGAAGGTTCCTTCTCTCTTTTTTAAATATAAGAATTTCTTATGTAGCTTTCTACAAAGACTCAAAGGAAAAAAATAAAATACAATTAGTGCAGTTACCAATTTCTGTTCCAAAAAAAGTAATACCAGAAATTTCTCAGTATTTTCAAAAAAATGTTTGGCTTTGACAGTTTAAAAAGGTCCAGTGAAATAATCAAAAGCCACATCTTTCAAAACAATGAACTCTTAGCATGAAGAGAGTATTTTAAATCCTGGCATTATTTAAATTAGCACACTATGAAAAAAAATCCATATTAGTTCTGGTTTTTTATACCTAGTTGCAAGAGATGATCGAAGACAATTATAGCTAATCAGAGGAAACAATTAATTATGGCAGAGGGTGGCCTGCTTCTGAAGTATAAATCCCAATATGATCCTTGCCTAGTGGGAGTATTCCTTACCAGATCTTTAGTATTAAACTTTATCATCCACTCAACTTTAATTTTCATAACAGAACTGTACTTTTATTTCACAAAGCAGAAGTACAGGAAGAACAAAAGAGGTTGCTAAAGGCCAGAAACTAGGAAAAAGACTCAGAGCTGGGACTAGAAAACCACAGAGAAAGGCATCAAGAGAATGGAAGAGGTTTAGTTTGAAGTGAAGTTAAAAAGTTAGAACTATGACTTTGAGAAAAAATGTATGAAAATAAACCCTAAACCTTCAAGAGTGGTAAAAAGCAGTTGAACAGGAAAAAAACTGTTCATAAATTTCTAGTTCTACAAGAACTAGGAGTTTCCAAATGAAATAAGGTGGCACAGTTTGAAACAAACAAAAGGAAGTACTTCTTCACCCAGCACATAATTATATTGTAGAATTATTAGACACAGGATGTCCCAGAGGCCAGAAATACACAGAGATGTAAAACTAAAAAAAAAAAACCCTAAAAAAAAAAAACCCCTAAAAAAAAAAAAAAAAAAAGGAAAAGCAAAAGTGAATTTGCTCCATCTATCAAGGCTACTAAATGCCTTTGTGATGCAGATGCTGTTTCCTTTTTGCAAGCCCTTCAAACTGTGGTTGGTGAAGTCTGGAGCAGTGCAGCAGAGGAACTGCAGAGCCTGTTCTGCACACCTGCACAGCCCTGTCACAGGGGTGGAGGGCAGGTGGTCCAGCACACAGCATGGGACTGCCATGGTTAGGACACTGGCTTGATCTCATGGTTACAGGGACTGACACCTCAAGGACCAAAATTTAGGTATTTTGATCAGAGCCTCTACTGATTTTAATCAGCAGGGATCTGATTAAATGGCAGAAGCACTGTTATTGCACAGGTGACTGCTGCACACTGTGAGAGCTGGTTCCAGCTTTTCAAAGCAACCACTACAGTCCCCTCCCTCTTTCCTCATGTCCAAACTGCTGAGGTCTTTCTGTTCTGACTTCCAAGGACATTTGCTTTTTGTTTGTTTGTTCATAGGGCACGATGCAAGCATGACTTTCTCAAAGCAGTCTGTGCAATGAGCTTCACAGAGATAAAGGTATCAGTTTAATCAGTGCCATGGCAGCTTGGCAATACAGTTTTTTATTAAACCTGAAGATTAAATGCTGGTGTCTGCTTTTTAGGCATCACAATTCCATACCTACTTTAATTTTGTTGCTGCTGAAATGCATTTTGCACTAAAATCCAAGATTGATTTTCCCCATCAGAGAGAAAGCTGTGGGATTTTTTTACTATGTGTTCTACTAAACCATACCAAAATGAATACAAAAATTTTTACCAATATTTGCTTTACAAGAGGTCTCCAGTCTACATGACTGAGTAAAGAAGTGACTATCATCCAACTTTTGAAGTTTCCTGCAACTGCTCCACATGAAAATCTGTATTTTGAGATCTTTTGAAGAGTGATAAGTATATAATGAGAAAGCAGTTCTTAATATTTGAGGTGCTGTAAAAGTAGATTTATATCCAGGTTAGACTAGAAAACTTTGAAAAGACTCAGTGGCAGCTTATTTACAAATATACTATTTATAATGAATGCATTGATACAGAATGACTCTTTTAAAAAAGCAAGGCAATCTTTTATATAGACATAACAACATTACAATAATTCAGATTAAAAGTACATTTTTGTAGACTGTTTACACTCTCACTTAGCTTTTAACCACAAAATTAGTGTGGTCTGATATTTTTCCACAGCAAAGGTCCTTTGCAGTCCTGCTTAAGATCTAAATCAAAATAATAATAAACATAATTTTTTTATATTTGCTAATGTCAAAACAAACCCATTCATAGATCCTATTATTTGTTTGTAATCTTCCTTACTGTGCCTTGAAGTTTGTGTTGTGCAAATTACTGCCAACTGCACATTTCTAACTAGAAGCTATTCTGGCATGTCTATTTGATACAGCTGAGGTGTGACACTGACAGGAAAATTCTTCATTGCATCCAGATATGAAAATTCTCCTGATATGGATTTGTGCTGATTCAGAAGTTTAATTTATTTTTGGGTTAAAAAAAGCGGGGGGGAGGAGAAAAAAATTACCTCTCAAAATTTTCTAATTGTGAAGTAAAAGATATTTCTTTCTCAAACTCCAAGGATTGAAGATGACACTTGAATTCCAGGTGACACAATGAGTCTAAGCACTAACCAGAGACAACCTAAGTACTAATTGTCTAAAGCATGTACATGAGCAAACACAACCTTCAAGATGTCTAAACATGCAAGTTCCTAAAAAATATTAAATCAAAGAGAGGCACTGAAGCAAATATTCTACAATCCAAATCTTTCTAAAAAGGGTGTATGAAGGTCAACATTTCCATTGACATCTGCCAGAATGAAACACCCCAATTTTACAAATGTGTGACCCAACTTTACTAGCAGCATTTTCACTGCACTTATACCAGACAATTTTGGTGACAAACTTGAACATGGGACAGCAAGAGACAAATTTAACAGGCTTATACTAAAAAAAATTTGCAAAGAATTATCAAGCAAATTCCTATTTAGTGAATTAAAATGCAATATGTGACCAATGTGAGTCACAACAGCAACTGTTCCTTCTTTCCATGGTTTAGCAAATCTCTGATCTGCTTTATACCTCTCCAGACTTCCATAACACTACATAATCTATAATAATTTAGCTTATTAAATCAAGGCATGATTGAGGATAGTGTCTATGGGGCATGAGTACACATGTACACAGGCACAGACACATACAAAATTGATATTTTGGCTATGGACAAGCAATCAAGGTCATGATTTTCACCCAAAGTAAAGATTGTCACACTTCTCAATAACCATTTTAAATTATTTCCCTCAGTATAGCAAGGAGGATAAACATTTAATACAATATCTGAGAATTGCTTGTTTCTCAATCTTAATTTTTAAAAATGCTATAAATAATTTATTTCTCCACCTTGTCTATGCTTTCATACACATATAGATACACAAATACATATTTGTATTTATGTATACATACAGTGGTCAGAATGAAGTTCTTTCCACTCATACTTTAACTGATATGGGCAAATAAAATTCTTAAACCTATGTAAGCCAGTATGTGTGTTCAAGTGAATGCCACCAGGCAATAAAACCATTTAGAATCTATACCAGTTAATAACCCAGTATCCTGGGAAATGCAAGAGTCTGTTATTTCAGGAGGTAAGATTTTGAATGATCAAATGGCTGGATTTAAATGGATCTATGTATAGATCTGGATATAAATCCATGTATTGTACCTATATGAATTTAAATGCATGTATTCCCAATCTATGCCAGGTATTTAATGCTTTAAACTTTCAGACAATTTTTAAGAACTTTTCAGATTCTTCTGACTTGATTTCTCTTGTACCAGAACTTCTTTCACACTGCTGTTATACAAATCTCCCTTGAGATACTGAAAAAATAAGCATCCACCTGAAAGTGTATAAAATTAAACTCCTAAAACAGGGCTCAGGATTGCATTGCAACAACCATACTAGTACAAAGATAGTTTGAAAAAAATATCCTGTTTTTAATATAGTAATGAATTAAAACATAGCTTTATTTATTCCTATAAGTGTACTGAAAAGAATAGCTTGTTTTTAAGTGAGTGTAACGAGAGCTATTTTGGTAGCCAACTTCTCCACAGGAATTTATGTGAGAGGGGGTCAGCTCCAATCATACAGTCATTAACCATGTACCTTAACAAGGTGAATAATCAACATATTTACAAACTAAACAAATTCAATCCCTTGAACTCTTATAAAAACGGGATTGAGGAAAGGACAGGGAGTGAGACCAAGACGTTTGGAAACACAAGGGGTCGCCACTTTTGCTTTAAGGAACCATAATAATCAAATCAGTTTCCCCCTTTAGTGACCTGAGGGCACAAACACAGACTTTGCAGTATATTCAGAATTTAGATTACAGTCTTGATACTAAGCATTTCAGCATCTTCATATTTTAACACCTTAGTGCTGAGAATGATTAACTCAGGCAGAACTGTAAGGAACTAGCTTTTTATAAACTAAAGTCTAAACTGAAAAGCTACAGTAGATGTAAAAAACATGGGAAGGGGTGGGGGGGAATGACAGAGAGTGTGTGAGAAAGAATAGAACATTACTTAGTAAAATCCAGTGACATCTACAATAGTTTTACAGCATGTTTAAGCCCTCTAAGGTTTTATATCTCCACCTGCCTTCCATTTAAAACTTACTCCTTGTTAATGAAAAGACATACAACAAAACAAAATGTAAGTAGATAGAAGAAATATGTCTAAATAAGCATGCCTGAAAGCCAGAAATAAAATTCCCAAACTTCTGCATGTGAAACAGATTTCCCATGGCATCCATTGATTTGATTTTGTGCAAAAGGTACAGTCCTGTAAGTCACACTATCCCAGCAGCAATTCCAGTGAGTATAAACTGAACAGTTCTGGAGTAACCATGGAATGTGACTGCCTCGAGTTCTTACCCTCCTGAAAAAGGACAACTGGCCCTGCAAGTGCAGCAATAGTGTCAATCTCCCCTGAAGCATCTTCTGCCTTCTAAACAGCCAAGAAATTCATGATACAACTGAATGTCCACTACTTACAGTGCTTCTCTTGAGCTACCAACATCTCTGCACAAATGAAAAAGGTGCCTCTTTTTTAATAGATCGGTTTAATACTGAAACAGAGAGGATGAAGTTTAAAAAAGAATAATCAAGATACTGAACTGAATATTTTGAAGCAAGTGCCCCAGCTGTGGGGAAAAGTGCATTTAGTTCAGCAGCAAAACAGCACAGTGTGAAGATATTGTGCTTGGACACAGAAGTTCCATAATGGAAGGAGGTACAAGGCAAGTCAAGATATAAAACCATAGTACATTGTTAACCAACCTTAAAACTTACATATATTGCAGTGTTTAAAAGTAAGACACATTCATTTATTGTACAAGGTCTATAAGGAATCCTTAAAATTGCCTGTTGTAGTTTATGACTCAACATTGTAATAAAAATGTACATATATATTATTTCCTTGTCACTTAACTGTACTGTTAGACCTCATGGACTTGTTACTTCACACAATGAAAACCGCTCTTCACTGAGGATACTCCACATTTTACCAATCTGAAAAGGTTTACTTGTGCTAGAAAAGACCAACTGCAAAAGGCTCAGTTCAGATATGTTATGCCTGCAACTGGTAACTCAGGGAAGCAAGACTTAAAGGAATTCAAGCTTTTTTTTTTTCTTTTCTTTTTGTTTTGACTGCATCCTTTTCACCTGCCAGTTGTTTTGATGAGTATGTTTTTAGTATACAAACTGGTTGATAAAAATTCATCAGCAGAGGCATATAAACTCTAGATATGATTGATTAAAACAGAGCAAATCAGAATAAAACAAAATCCAGTGATTTACTCTGACTGTAAACAATATAAAAACACCATTTGCTTCAAATCTCAAAATAAGTTAAAAGAAAATCCCAACCTCAGGGCACGTGACCCTTTCAGGTTTTGACACAAAAAAAAAAAAAAAAGTGGGGGGGGGAGGAAAACAGAAAAGTTCATTATATAAAGGTTATACATTTCTCTTAACTGAAAGTAAATCTAAGCAAAACTGTTTTTTCCCTTAAATTTAAACTTTGAGTTCATTGGCAATTGCTTTAAATGAACTGGCATTTTCAGATTATTCAGACAACTTCCATCAAGTTCAGCAAAGAAAACTTAGACAAGCATTTTTACAGAATAAAAAAAAAATCTAAATGGCTATGATTCCTCTATTAGCAGAAACACATAATGCAGTCTTAAATTTGCCTTTTTATATTATTTATATATTTATATATATATAATATAATATAAACCACATATATTATATTATATATACATATACAGACAATTACAACATTAATGCAGTTTGTATTTTGTACAGTGTATTGGACAAGTCGATGAGCATCAGACCATGGCACGATATGGTCCCTGCATTTTTAGGAACTGAATGATGAAGGAGGGTCCTCCTGCAACAATCTGAGGTGGAAGGTGGCTGAGTGGGCAGTTCTCAATACTCATTATTGACAGTTTGCTGCAAAGAGCCAGCTCAAAGGGAAGGCTGTGCAGATTGGGGTTGTCATTCAAATACAGTTCTTCCAGATTCTCCAGTGTACCTGGTTAAAATAAAATAATAAGTAGTAGTAGTATCTTTTTAATTCATGCAGTTTATAACTTTCAGACAGAGGCTCCAAGTCCACTTGAGGATTCTTTCCTATACAGAACCTTGTGCAAGTGAGACTCCAGTTCTGAAGCACAGCAAGTTCTGTTCACCAGTATCTAAGCAAGGACCAATTTGCTTTAGTTTTCCTGTAAAAATATCCATTGGTGCATGTCCTTTAGCTAATAAATGAATTGCAAATATAGAGAGTAACATAACTGAGAGAGACTTCACCATTGCCATTCAAGAGCCATGCAAGTGCAGGCAACATGGAACAGCTATCTAGTGAAAAGAACCCAGGAATACTTACACCATATAGAATCTATTCTCCCTTTAAAAATATCTGTCATTCCTTTTATGCCACTAGAATCCATATATCAAAGATCTGAAGCTATAACTGTCGTGTCACAGGAAAAAAAGCAGAAGAGTGTGACTTCTTTGCACAGAAAGATTAATTTATGAATTTATTAAATGGAACTAACAAATGTGAAAATTTTTTCCTGAATTCAAATTTTACAGTCTGCCCCTACTACAGATACTGCAATACAGATTAACCAGAAGCTGGAAAACAGAATAATTTCTTCTTAAGATTTCCATTCCTGCTTTCAAACTCATAGAAGTCCTCCCCAAAATATTCCCCACTTTCCAATCTTATATGCCATAAACATCTCCTATAACCTAAGAGACTATTTAATCTTTCACAAGAAAAAGCAGTAGACAGGACTCATGGCATGGAGAACCAAACAAAAGGAGAAGCTACAGAAAAAACAATGAGAAACAGTTGATAGCATGAAACAGTCTGACTATAAGTAATTATTCCCTCATCTGTGAGGATAACCAGCTTTAATAACCAAACTGTACTCCTGCAATGGTATTTAAATTTTTCTTACTGATTTTAATTCCACAGTTTGTTTCCACAGCATTCAAACTCTCTCCACTAGCTTATAAATTACAAAATTCTGGGTTTAGATTATTTTAGGTTTTTCTCACATTGAGGCACATACAAGATGAGCAGCTGTAATGGTTCCTCACCAAAGATGATGTGAGAGACAAACCATACCTTCTTCATCTGTACATCACCATTTCTCACCACATTTTGCTTGGTGTAGCTTGTCCTATCGTTTTTTCCTCCTTAAGACCAAACTATAATTTTTTAACTTAAGTGATCAGAATCATGCTCTGGATTAATATCATGGAGACCAATTATAGAAGAAACACAGGCTCCAGGTTCAGATGCTCTGAAACACACTGAGTATGAATGTCTCAGGTAGGCAAAAAAAAATCCTAGTCCTTCCCTAGATTTCTTCCACTTCCTTTTCTAACCTCATCAAGGTGAAAAACAGTTATGAGGGCCTATAAAGAAAGTGTGTGCAGAAAGACTACCAGGAGAAACATTTGCTCTAGCAGTCTACACCTTACAAGGGTTTTGCCTACACCATGGCATTAGAGCAGGATTAGTGCACTTCCTTTCTCTCCAAGAATAGATTTATGAAGTGGAGTCATGGATAACACAAAAATTGTGGGAGAATCAGGAGATAAGGAATGCCACCATTACAATTTGGTGTGTATTCAGCAGCTTTCTGCAGCAGACTGAAAGATAATAGTGCATCCTTTCACTGCAGTTCAGCAAGATAAACATTGTACACTCCAGCACTGTTCCTGTCACACATGCTTCACATCAGGCTGTACATATTTGGAAGCTTCAAACGAATTTTGTGGCTTTTACTGATGAGCAGAAGAGCTGGCTATGATATATGCTTTGCATCAGACAACAGGATCTTACCAATTTCCTCAGGAAGGTGTGTGAGAAGGTTCTCTCCGAGCCCAAGGTGCGTCAGATTGGTAAGGTGACCGATTCCTCTGGGAAGGGTGGTCAGCTGATTGTTAGTCAGAACCAATTTCTAAGGGAAAAGCACATTTTTACAAATTAACTTAATGATTTTTTCCTTGAAATCACAGCAAGTAACAAGATAGGTAGCTGACAAATGAATGGGTTCTACTCTCCTGAATTTGAACAAGAAAAATTTCAACCATTCAGCAACATTGCAAATCTCTATTAAGCATCCTTGAATGAAAAACAAAAAGTTGCCTAATAAAACATATGCCTAAACATAGAAGATTTCATGAGCATGACTGAAATAATTCCTGGGGTGGTACTGCACTCATGGCACAACAGTTAAAATCCTCAAAAATTTTTTGTTCAGTATCAAATAATAAAGCTAGGGAACAGTTAATGGGGACTAATTGTGGGTGAAGTTGCACAAGACTCTTAACTTTTGTTTCTATGTCCAGTCTCAAATGGTTTCCATTCATCTAACAAGCTGCAATTAAATCAGCATGGTGTAAATAAAGGACATAAGATGTTTATCTCAACCAATTATTGTTTCACCTGCAGATCCTTGAGGTAAGCTATTTCATTTGGCAAGGATTCCAGTTTGTTTTCCTCCAGATCCAACTCTCGGAGTTTCCGTAGATTCCCAATTCCATGCGGAAGTTTCTTTAGGAGATTGTTTGACAAGATAAGAACCTCAAAAAAGAAACAACAACCAAACACAGAATTTCAGCAACACAATAAGTAAATAACAGATTAAGATACATTATTTTTAAAATATTTGCAAGTAATCAAGTCCAGTATTACCCTACACTTACATTAAGGAAGTAGCTGAAAATTTTAAAGAATAAAACAAGTCAGTGACTTAACAATTTTTTTCAAATCTTTAATGATACAAATGCATATATTTAGAGTATACTTCTTTCAAATATTATATATAAAATAATAAATGCAAAGCAAAACCAATAGAAACCTTATTTCTTCAAATGACCAAAGAAAAACAATTTCTTCCTGAATTTGCCTATCATTTTGTAATGCTTCCTTATAGCCATCTTATAATCATGTTTTACCTTATTTGCTTTGGTTGCCAAGTTCTCCTTAAAAAGCTTAGTACTTCCTCTTCTCCCTATGTCCCTTTGGTTAGGAGCAGCAGCAAATAAACACACAGATGGGAGCACCTAAGCAGAGCCCTGGCTTTCCAAAACAGGCTGCCATCACACACCCACGCCTACTACAGAGCTGTCCTCTTGTTTTTCTCCTCCTTTCTGAGTTCAATTATAAATACCCCAAGTTCAAGATGTGTACCCTTATTTGCAGGGTCAGTTAACAGTTATTCATAATTCCACAGGCAAGTTAACAGGGGTTACACTAATACACCATTTTTCCTCCAGAGAAACTCTGCAGCTCTTGGAAGTAATCAAGTCTCATAACAGCATCGTGAGTAGTCAGGTAACTAATTACTGTTTAAACAATGCTATTATCTAGTTCTTTAAGAAGGCACATTGAAACATGAGGATGTGAGAGCAGCCAGCATGGACCCTTGTGCCAGCCACACACAACCAGCCAGATTCCAAGTGCCTGTCTTCCACCAATGATCCCAACTCTCACTGGCTTCAGGTAATGTGAAAACACCACAGGCAGGAACAAGATAAAGACATGGTGAGAATCAAAGTGAAAATCAAAAGCCAGTGCCTGAGCACAAGCAGCATTTCAGTGACCATCCTTTATGCACCTCACATGCACAGAGCTGTGAGAACAGTCATGTTTTAATCATGTATCAAGAAACAAAGGCAGGAACAGACAATATTACCTACGTGCAATGCAGCTGACTTAGCACTGCTATGGGAACCTTCACTTTTGTGCAAACACTGCCCAAACGGCCCTTTGTACTTGATTTTTTAATTACAGAGAAACACAGTGGTAACAGGTCAGCAGACCAAGCAGCTCTCCAGCTTCAGCAGCCCACAGACCACCAGCAAACCCAGTTTTTAGAGGTTACTAATTTCTCAATCACATCAACCACAGCCTTAACTTAAAAGGGAACTGGGCTATTAAGTAACTATTACTCTGTCATTATTTTTGCCCCACACTACAGGAATAATTAAATATTCACAGAAGTCACATTGGAAATTTGCAATTTCAAATAAGCCATTTGTTATAGTTCTTTAACAGATTTTTCCCAGCAACTCACAGGGCCTACAAAGTCCCCTCAACTGCCCAAACAAGTACCTCTATCTTTCTGTCCCTCCAAGGCAATAATTTGTCTCTGCTGATGGTACCCTGAGAAACAGGATGAGGGGACAGAGCAGGTTTAGTTCAAGCTTTTAACCTACAAGTTCTTTCCCCTCAAAGGCTGAGAACTCCCACCTGGCTGCCTAGGAGATTCACAGAGCTACACTCAAGCCACCCCCGGCTGTAGAATACTTCATTATGTTTTTATGATCCCTGCTGCTTCCATGCTGGTCTCCAGGAATTGAACCAAGTTCAGCAACACTGCATTCACAACACTAATTCCTGTTGAGAAAAATTTTCTTTCTACATGGCTAAAAATACACCTGTACAAAGTGGTTTGTGCACACTCATCGAGAGCCTAAAGAACAACATTCAAAAGCTGTTTACAACAGCCACAAACAGCTGCAAGAGGGGGTTAAACAGCACAGATATATGTATTTATTTAGCTTTATTTGACCCAAAAGTAATACTACTTACACCTGAAGTAGAGAATCCCTATGTTGCAAATATTCACTTAGCTGTTAATTTATACTCTTCTCACCTCAAGGGAAACAAGCCCAGACACATCCTCAGGGATTTTTGTGAGCTGGTTAGTTGCTAAGTTCAGTTCTACCATACTTGTCCAAGTCCCGAAGTCCAAGGGGAGAGACGTCAGCTGATTGTCCTGTGATTTAACACACCAAACATTTAGGGTCTGCCCATGCAAAAAGTTGGGAAGGCATCTGACAGATTAAACAAACTGCTAACAGAAATACTTCATAACAACATAGTCAATAATAAAATCAGAAGAACAAAATGTTGGTAATTGGCCAATTTTTTTTTTCAAATTCCAAGTATTAGTGGTAGCAATCTAGAGTTACAGAATTGACTCTCTGTTACTAATATGAACTGAAGTGGAAAAATTAGAAGCACGTAGTTCTCAAGAACTCACACAGTGGTTAAAACATTTTTGGTTCTATTTCTGCTGAATACAATGGCCGGTGGGTTAAAAAAAAAAAGAACTGAAAGTTCACCATAACTTACAAAGGTGCTATGAGCAAATGTTTGAAACCTAAAAATATACAGAGTTTAGAAAAAAAAATCCAACAAACCAACCAAGAGAATAAACACTATCACTAAAAAAACCCACCAGAACCCACACACAAACTCCTCTGAGGGGAAAAAACAACAACAAAAAAAAAAGAATCAAAAAAACTCCTTTACACTTTAATGGCTCAGAGTAAAAGCCACTGAAATTACTCTGAACATGTTACTGCTCAAAATGTTTCTAAAATACATTATTTAGACCAGACCATCTTTTTTAAAAGGGTCATACAAAGTTTTGGTGAAAAGGCAAAGTTACAAATGAATATGCAATAAAAACTATACTCAATGCAAATTGAGGATTCATTTGTGTAAAACTGTATTTTAAAACAGCAGTTGAGCTTAGCTACTGCTCAATCTATTAATAGATATATATAATCTCTTTTCCCTACTTTAACAGTATTAGCACACTTAAAAGTTCTTTTGCTGTGCTCTTCAACTATTGCCAAGTCTCTAGACTTAAGTTTTGAAAGACTGTATTTTAAAAAAAAATTATTTTACATAAATCTGTTTATAGTGTAAACTGAAACAGTGTCTGAGAGAGAAATAAGCTAATCTACACGCTTGTGTCCCACGTGGATATTCAAGAACTTTGCAGCCAGCTTTCTTATTTCCATTGTTCAAACTCAGCAAATGTGACAAAATCTTAACTAACAAACATTAAAACAAATTAGTAACATCTTGACAGCACAGTTTTAGACTAATACAGATTTATATATGTGATAGCAGCGGCATCCACTTCAGCATGATAAATTCATTCCTTACATTATTAAGTCTGCCAGAATTCATGGAGCAGCAAACAGAGCTCCTCATTGATTTTACACAGTAGCATGTTTCTATGCCTCACCTTCATGTTCAGCTTACTTAATACTTTAGCTCTAGAGAAAATTCCAAAGGGGATTTTATTGATGCGGTTGTGCTCCATATTGAGAGAGTAGATTGTGGAGAACTGGGACGGGCCACCCACAGGATAGGACTGGAAGCAGTTCCTGGCCAATGTTAAACTAGTCAGTTTGACAAGGCTGGATAAAAGACCCTGTAGAAAGAAGAAAACCACCCAAGAACTTAGGACTGATTTATGTGAATGCATCTCTTTTCCCTTATGGGTCTAATTAGAAATGTTTTTCCCCCCTCAAGTCCATCTCTTGAAGAAGTGTTGCAACACACAAACCAGTGTTAAATTTGATAAAACTTCCACCAGCAACAATCTCTGCTCACCATCAACAGCCACTACCTTATTTCTCCCTTCCTCCCTGCATACTGACAGATACAAAAACAGCAAACATACCACATTTAAAAGCACAAGTTTGGGAGGTTTGGTAACTCTTTTCTCCTCTGAAAGCAATTTTTCTAATGACACATTGCTTCAGGAGCACAGGGGCAGAGTCCATCCCATCCCCAGCAGCTGTTCTGGCTCCAGCAGCTCACCCACATCCAAACAGGGCCCAAAGAAATATCAACCCCACACAATGGCTCCCAATAGAGGCATTTGATAATTTCAGCACTAATCTTTGGTAACTTCATAAAAATCCATATTGTGATCACAACTTGCCACTGTCTTGTAATTATACCATAATATTTTCAGATAATCAGACAGAGAAAAAGAATAGGATGGTTTGAAAATTCAGTTGTTTTTCCCATTTTCTACAATATTCCTAAGTACTTCATGCTCTATTTTCCCCCCACTTAAAAAATGAAAAGCAAGAAGCCTGTAGTTAAACTGGATAGCAATGGCTGTCCATTGAATCCAGAGTTCCATTTCTCTTGACAATCTAATTAGATTCTGAAATTCCAGCAGCCCATATCTCAGTTTATCTGTTAGTCATGTGCTAAGCACGTTGCTGGAACTGTGGAGATGAATGAGATCTAAATTACTGCTGAAGTGTCACCTTTGCTTATTACTACACCAACTTGAATCCAGCCCTATTTGCTTAAGTATTACAGAAATTGGAGATTTATGCATGGCATTACATACCATAAATAATGCAACATCTGCAATCAGGAATGAGCAGTAACAAGATAATGATTTCAACCATATTCCTAATGTCAGTATTTCTGTATTATGATTTGAGCTCCATATTCACTGTAAATGCTTTAAGAACACGGCTTTCCTGTTTCACCAGGAAAGCTTTGTTACTTTTATAAATAGTTTATTAACACTATTGTAAATAAAATAGGATCTAACAGGGACTTATCTACATGCCCCAGCTAAAACTTTAGATGCTGGGGGCATCTCAGCAAATATCAGTGAAGCATTTTCCCCACTACATATAAAATAATGGATCTTCAAATCAGTATTAATCGAACCTAATCATTAATTAGTATAATCTTTGGTTAGGAAATATTGTTTCTACCTATACTTTAATTAACAGATATTAGTTGTAGGGTTAGGCAGTCCCTGAGCTCTAACACACTTTATTGCTTCAGATGGATCTTGGCCTTTCAAGCAGCTGGTTTTGAAGTCTGCTTGTATACCAAAAAAAAATCTGAAATATGTTAGCTAATTCACTCTAATAGCCTGGAGTAATTAAATGCATTTGAAGAGAAACAAGAGAGCTTTGGCAGTACAAAGAGAACAATGCTCTTACATCTATGAGAGCTGTGGCAGTGCTGCCTTCCTCCAGCCCATCCTTTTAAGATAAAATATTTATTAGGCATTGTGTCAGCAAGTTCAGCTGTGTTTTGAAATTTAGAAATTTCTTCTACAAATACAGTTCTTTGTCTTATAGCAGAGCATGTTTTATTTTAAACAGATTACACTATAAACTATACACTTCTGCAAATTTAAGTATTCACATATCATTGGCAAATACACCTGAAGAAGGCAGCACAGCCAAGAGGTTTGTATTATGACTGAACGTGTTTTAAAGCAAGCAAGCATCCTTCACATTAGCTTTTTGTAATTACACCCTTGTTGCTTTTGTAACATGTCTGGGTGGGGTGGGCTAGCTTAGCTCTCATCCTAAAACCAGCCTGGTGGCTTTCATTCAGGCATTTTCTTAAATTATAGTCTTGCCCAAACATTTATTAAATTCTGTTTTAGTCTATCATTGCTGAGCTTAGAAATTTTTCTGAGGAAATTTAGTTACTTACTGCCCTTTGTTACTGTAAATACTCTGCCTAATTCTGAGTGCATTTTTTTTCTCTTCTATTTATAGTTTGCTATATACATCTTTAGATAACCTTTAAACTCATTTTATACTAGGAATTTAGACAACTTGGAGTCATGAAGATGACATCTTAGGAAAGCAGTTTGACCATCATTAAACCAGTAGAAACGATAAACTTTATGTTGTGTTATGAAGTCTTCATCTAAAAAGGTTCTAAAGAAATTTAATAAATATCCAAAATAAGAAGCAATCACATCAGATTTTTCTCTGTCATCTGAGCAATTAATTCCAGGCACTAATGCTTCATGAAGCAGAAACACTGAGAAACACTTATCTGGCTTGAAGGGTGGGAATCTGAACTCATTAGTTAAGGTTTTCTAAAGATACAAGACAGCAAATACAACCACATGTGTTGCTCCCAGTTTTGATTCAAATTGTATGACATTAGTCCTTCTGTACTGATGAAATATACCTAATATTTACACAATTGACATAATTCACATTACTTTTAGGTTAAAACAAAGGGTAGTTCTCAGAGTTAAGGTGCAAGATGAAATAATTCCCTGTGTTCCACTCCATTTATAAAACACTGATGCCCTCCAGCAGCACCCCCTCCCCAGTTCATTCCCTCTGCTCCTCACCTCTGGTAAAGTAGAAATGTTGTTGTTCTCCAAGTTCAGCTCATCAAGTTCACTGCATTTTGCTAAAGACTTGGGAATTGCTGACAGCCTATTGTACCTCAGGCCAAGACGACTTAGACTGGACAGATTTCCTATGGGTAGAAAACATGTGTTAATATACTGGGAGAATCACATAAATGTACAGAACAAGGTGTGACTTCTAATTCTGCTGTTGTCTCTCCCTCTACACTTCAGAATTCCAAAAAGTGAAATGCAGCTATCATCCCAAAACAGGATATACACAGATTTCCAATGCTGAAGTCAACCATGCATAAGTAGATTGTGCATATTAAATATTATTCTGAAGTTCTGCATAATATAAGCAAGCAAGGCTTATGTCCTACTGTAAAAGTTCTTCTATCCTGATCCTACTATCAACAAAAAGTATTATCATCTTCCAGATGTCCCCAAAATGACTTTTTAAAATTACAGACAGTATCATTCAATGCCATGACTCATATTTCCAGAACCTAGGCATGCATCATACAACTCAAGTCCTGGCAAAACAATTTCCTCTGCAGGGAAAAAAAAAAAAACCCACAGCTTTACCATCCTCCAACAGCAAGAAAGCCTTTAATAGATGATAGGAAAACCCCAAAATTTCCAAGTTTTTGAGTGATACTGAAGGGAAAGTCTGCAGGAAGTTTACAAAACTCTGGACAGTAATGCATGTAAAAATATTCCTGAATATTGCTAGTCTGAGTGTCCCAGTTGATACATCTTTCTGTTAGGGGGAAAAAAGTCTTGAGAAACTTGCAACTTGAAAATTTCCCATCCAAAGCTCCCTTTAGCTCCAATGTTTACCATCTAATAATTACTAAATACCAAAACCAACTGCTCAAGGATGGTGTTGAACCACAGGGTGCTGGAGCATTTAGCCTCTCCTGCAGGTAACAAAGCCTTGAACTCCACTGAAAAGTCAACAGTCAAACTGTACAAAAACTTGACCTCTGGCTCATCCCTACAGTCAGAAAGGTGTCAGTGCAGGTGTGGACATATCACACCAGGGCAGCTTGTGAACAGGTTGACACAACCAGCTCCTTGCAAAACATTTGCTGTTTTACACTCACTTTTACAACCACCCATGGCACAACACCTTTGTTCTGCAAACTGAAATACCAGACAGACACATTAGAAAGGAAACACAGGATTTAACAGATGGTAGAATGAATAACCAGAAGTAATTTTAAAATATGAAGGGGTCTTAATATGTACAATGTAACTGCTCATTAAGTGAAGGCTGTATTAGTGTCCATGCATGTGCACTTATACAAAGGTTACTGAAGCACAGTAAATGAAGAAGTAAATGTAGAGTATTTCTGCCAGACAGAGAAAAACTTTCAACAAAGCAAGCAGCAAAATATCTCTTTCCCGAACCTGGTCAAAGCATACAGCAAAAATGCCCCTATATCACCAAATAGTTGGGAATGTAGATAATAAAAAACTGAAACTGGAAAAAATGTTGTATGATTCACTGTAGTTTATAAAGCAGAGAAGTCACAAGAGCAGTGAAAGTAAAACAAAAAAAAAAAAGCACCAAAAAAGAGCAGAAAACAAAAAAACTTAGCTCCTCCATAAAACTGCAACTGAAAAAAATCCAAAACCCACAAACACCTTAATATGGAACAAATATTATTTACATCTACAAATCAAGAAAAAAAGAGGATGAGTTTCCACTGCATATCTGATAATTATCTAACAGGCTTGGCAACAAATTTTATTTAGTACCATCAACAACGAAAGGAAAGTCAAAACAGGCAGCTACACACCATTGCTTAACGAGTAGTATCTTCAATTGGGATTTTGAGTTCTATTTTTTAAAGTGTTGGATTCTAAGCAAGTAAAATTAATTGTTATAGAAGCAGCAAAGAAAGTCTTCACTTAATCAGAAAAAGGCATTTAAAATCCAAGGTTATCAATATTGCACTCCAGTGCACAAATTTTCATCTTTTCTTTTTAAATCCTGCAATGTATATAATACACTAAAGAGAATAATTAGGACCTATTCTGATCCTACAGTCCACAAGTATAAAGGCACAGATTTGTACCTAACTTAGCTATTTCATGCTGTATGCATGAGATCAGGCATTGCAAGCTGAATAAAAAATTGGCCTCACTTCACACAAAAAACATTCTACTGCAAGGCTCCAAGATGACTAGGATCTGCCATCCCAGGGATGAACAAAGCATATCCTGACTATATTCTCTGAATTTTTTCTCCAAAAATTCTCTGAATTTTTATTTAATATTTTACTAAAGGATGAACAACAAACTTTACACCAAATAAGATATAAACCGAATATTCTTTTCACTAGCTAAAACACGCCCTGGATGCTGATCTGGATTTTTCAGGCGAAAAGGACGGCCAGAGAAGTAGACAGCATGATGCCAACTGTTGCTTAGCAATACAACATTGCTGTGCCAGTTCCAGATTGTGAGCACAGGCTGTATGTATATGGCTCTCTTCCTACCAGCAATGTGGCATTTCAGAAAAATGAAACAAGGCAGCCACTAGAGAGAAGTCAAAATGTACCATAAAGAAGAGAATGACACACGTTGGCGATCCTCATGACATTATCAGAAAGGAGGCATAAATAGCAGCTCCCAGTAATTTCTCCTTATCATAAGTAGCATTTCTTAATAGAACTTTATCACTGTTTCTTTACTAGTTATCTTTCTTCTCCATGGGAAAGGCACACAAGGCATAACAGAAGACACATCCTGTGTGCACCACATTCCTTATGATTGTTTCACACATCACAGCACTAAATACAATTACTCCTGAGGACAAAACCAGCAAGACTCAAGCTGGAGCTGGATCAGTAGCACCTCTCCCACTGCTCCTGGAAGGACTGTCCTGGGCCCAGCTGATGCAGGCAACATGAGCTACCTTCTTATTTCAAGACAGAATTTATTTGCAGCCAACTTACAGCCACCCAATCTTCTGTCAACAAGGCTCAAATACCTTTTCATCCTCTCACACCTCAATGTGAATGCATCACAGTATGAAACCCTCATTAGCTTTTATCTTCACATGCTGGACAAGCCAGATCTTAGTCCCACCTTCACAAAATAGGATGCCCTTTACAGTTCTTCCCTCTGCCCAGTGTGTACAAGTTAACTTTTCTTTTTAACAGGAATGCACCAGTACAACATTAACATTTGCCTCCACGGTCCAGGGGCCAGCTGGCTAACACAAAAACTAAGTGACAAACTGTTTTACCGCAGAAACTGTTTCATGTTGCTCAGGACCACACCTAGTGCACTCAACCATCACACCATCCCACTTACAGCTCCCTGAGCTCAGGGTTACCTAGCTGATACTCGTGTTTGGAGTTGCTTTACAATGCTTACAGTCATCTCAATCATTTCCAGCTCAGCTACTGCTTTCCCAGATGGAACAGCACTAGGTGTGTGCTGATGGGCTGTCAGGGTAGGTCTAAGGAATAAGGCAAGGAAGGCAACACCTGATCATGATCTGCTCAGACTGTCATCAGGACCATTTGCAGCTGTACTCTTGTCACTGAAGCTGAACCTGGGCAGCTCCTCTGAAACAGCCCTCGCAGGTAATGACTCAGAAAATGCTGCACTAGATGTTCATGTACGTGACAGTTTGATAACCACAAGCAAAAGGCAGATACCAGCAGGAAAAGCAACAGGCAAAACCTCTTCAACTTGTTTTCTTAGAGAGCCCATTAAAAAACACCCTTGTAAACTCAACTGCCTTATTCATCAGCACTTCTAAAAATAAGATCCCAAAGCCTAAACCCTAAACTCACACTAGGCCTAAGCAAGTCACTGAAAAGTTGGTGTAGTTCAACTTTTGTCAGAAACAGTCACTCCTGGGAATCAGGTTTCACAGACACCTTGTCTCAGGATGTGAAATAGATGGTTTAAATCAATTATTTATTAAAGGTACTTTAAAAATATTAATCAAAGGAAAAGCAGGTGTTTGCCAAACCCAAAACAAAGAGAAGACAGAAAAGCAGGAAACTATACTAACAAAACTATTTTTTAGAAAGACCACCTGAAATGGTCTCCGCATTTCTTTTTTAAGTATTTCAAAATCAAGAGGAAAAAAAACCTCGTAAACTGAATAATATAAAGAAATACAAGTTCCTAATTCAAAATCCTACCAGTGCTTTTCAAAGGGAGTGATAAATGCTCTCTTCCTTCCCTTCCCTTAGTTAAAGTAATCCTGCAAATTCCCCATCTTTAGATGAAGAGTCATTATTAGTGTGGAACTTCATTCACTGAGCTGATTTGCTATCAGGACCAGTTGCTTTCTTTTAAATAAAACCAAAAGCATCAGATCAATTTAAAAATCTGTTCACTAGAGAAAACTTCTACAGATAATGTTCAAAACACCAATTTGACTTATAAGAGCTGTGCACATCAAAACCCCATAAGATCATAATCAACAATATACGTGAGCTTCAGCACACAATAGAAAATTGCAGGAACTTGTCAGAAACAACATGGCACTATTAAGCATTTCAGATGGTCTAACTTGTATAAATATTTTTAGATTTTGATTTCACTCAACTTGGCACACAATGAGCAGTCACCTTCTAAAGAACATGTTCTACATGGTCACATTACTTTAGAGTGCCATGTGCTTAATTCACTGAGGGATTTTCTTGCAAAGAAAAATTGCTGGTATGCATACAAAATATACCAGGTGTCATTTTTAACTGCCTGAAAGAAAGAGGTATATCCAAAATTAATAATACTTTAAAAAAAAAAATTAAACTTGGTGTCACCTTAAAAAAAACCATACATGAATTAAATTTAATACATCACATGGTGTTAACCTTGAAGTGAGAATAACAAAGATGATAATATTAAATAAATTTCAAATTGTATGAGAGATAGTAGACATTCTAGGGATGGGCAGCTGTGGACAGAGATTAAACACTGCTTTCAGGTATTTAAACAGCAGCTCCTGGTCTAAAATAGCCCTGAGTCAGAAGATGCCTGTACCACACTTTGTATTTACTATATACTAGTTTTTCAGATGTCAGCCAAACTCTGACAACTTTTAAGTGTTCAACAGATTTTTAGGTGAAAGGAGCTGTTGGTTAATCTAATCTCTTATCAGAAAGCAAACTGGTTCCCCTGATAGCTGTACAGCAAAATGAAAGGCTTCAGATAAAGTCTTTTAACCTTCAGTTGTACTCCACAAGCAGAGAGCATCAGCACAAAGTGACTGGTCCAACAAGACACCCCCCAAAAGAGGTCTCAGTGATCTTGCTGCAGAGGAAACAAGAACAAAATCCCATAGTCATTATTCATCTAGTCTGGGGGCACCTTCTTCCTAAATTGGAGCCTGTAGGTTTGTATGAATTTAAAAACTTGTGTCCCAGATCATCATCTGAGAGACAACAAATCCCTTCTACAATTCCTACACCCCTAATGTTTAATATGCTCTGGCTAAAGGCTGATGCCCTAGAAAAATCAGGAATGGGGACAGAAAGGTGATGGTGGTGGGAGGGCAACCACTCTCAACAGAACTACAGAAGAGAAGAGAATTCCTCCTGATCATTGACAACAACTAACAAAGCCAAAGCATGTAATGTAATTATTCTGTTCCAAATACAAAAGTATAGTTAAAAACAATACAAAATTCAAGTTAATATCACTGATTTAACAGTAAAGTGATTTTTAGTGTATTTTAGTTTTTCTTTTCAGCCACAAACACCTCCTGATATACCAGGCAGGCCAGTGTAGGAAGCAGAAACAAATTCACAAATCACCAAAGTCAGCAGGGTCCATCATTTTTTGCCTTGCTCAAACCAAAGTGCATTATCCTCCTTCTGCAAAGTCTAGGAGTTCTGATGAAGATGTTATCTATTAGAAAGCTACTTAACCTTAACTTAAAATTAGTCTCTACCACCCCTATGAGTTTAAATGCCATCTGAGTAGAACAAAGTTCTTTCTACTTTCAGTCCAACTATCATCCAAAGACGGGTCTTCCCTCATTGTATCAATATTGAAACGCTGAACTGTGACCATATCAGCAGTTATTTTCCAGGTCTGATTCCAGATGTATTTTGCTGACTATGTGAAAGATGCATATGCAAGATACTTGAAAAGCTGAGCAACAGAGGCTCAGGTACCCAACATGCACTACACACACCTGCATAAGAATAGAGAGCACAAACTCTTAGTGACATGTTTCTGAAACTGTCTGAGCAATGAAAATTCAACTTAAAACTCATTTAATATGCATTCATCAAAATGCATGTAACTCACAGACCTGCTCATCTCAATTCTCATGTGTTCCTTTGAATCACTCTTCCCTTGTGCCTGCTTCTCACAGAAAGAAAATGAGATTATAGGCTTTTGCTTTCTGCAGTATACTAATCATTCCAAAAATGCTGAGCTGCAGTTATAATATATCTGTACACATTGGTCTCCACATCTAATTACTGTATCATGGTACATGCATTCACTAAAAGAAACTGTCCCCACTCTAGTCTTAACCAGGATGAATAGCCAACCAAAATACAAAAAAAAAAAAAGGTATTTTCATAAATAGATTGAATCAGCAAACTCAGAATTACTTAGCCACTAGAAGCTATCCTAACTTTTAATGAAACAGTATATATGTATTTAACTATATTGGGTTTTGCATTGAAAATGTATTAATTAAAACATAAAATGGAAATTATAATTAGCTGAAAATGATACAAAAATACAAAACCACTTCACATTGCAAAAGAGACAAAACCAACAGCTGGACCTTATTTTGAGCTATCAATGAAAGCATTGCATTTTACTCAAATCATGCTGCATACAGTAAGAAAAAGTAACTGAGATTTATTTAATTTAATTTTTCATTGGTAGTCTTTTCTTTTTCCTTTACAAATGACTATTTAAAGCATTTCTGTGAAATTAAAGATTTATATAAATGTAAATCATATTGTATGAACAGTTTATACCTAAGTGGCAATGCAATAAAAACATTAACCTTTCCTAAATGAAAGATGTGTTTAATTTTTTAAGTCTGCCCTACTATATAAAGCAAACATATAAAATGCACAACACACAAATATATCTTTACAATTTTAGCTAATTAAGCAATGTGAGAATTATTTTATGGAGACCAGGATTCCACTTTGCATCTTCCCTGCAGCTGAATGCTGTCCAACAGCAGATACTGGGAGATGAACCTACAGAAAGGGGAAAGGACACCCTGAAACTTTCTGAAGAGTGAGGGAAGGTTCAACAGTGACTTCCCAAATGTAGAAGCAACTCTAATGATTTTCTTCTGCACAACTGCCATGCTACACTGTGAGCTTTTAGCATTTACCTCAACCTGTGCAAACACTGAGACCCAAATGTCCTCTGCCCATCACAGGCAGTTCTGTCTGATCTTCACTAGTGACAGGCAACACCTCACAGTCTCATCCCTGCCCTTCTGAACTTGGAGGACAAAATGAGCAAGTCATTTCCCATTCACCCTCCACTTGACATTTTCCAGTCAATTTTGCTACTTTACACTTACTAAGTCTAGAATTGAAGGCAACAAGAACCAGAAGTTTTCCTTTATAAGAACACCACGACAACTAGACAGGGCTTAAAGTAATACAGAAATTAGGGTATAAGAGTAGGAGCCACTACTTTCAATCAGATAAAGAAAAGACTGAATTTATTGCAATTGCCCAATAGTAGCAGAATCCAATTAAAGAAGTTTAATTAACAGCATAGTCCAAGAAAAAAACCTTGGACAAAACACAGAATGTTGATCAGCTCTCCCAAAGTAAGCCTATGGAAACAGGCTTGATGCCACAAAGCACAGAATGCTCACTGACCAAAGCACAAGGTTCTGCTTAAATGCTGAGAACATGAATATAGAATGAATAGATGCCTGTAACTTTGCTCCTTCAGAACAGTGAGTAATTAATAACATCAAACCCATCAGTTGCATCTGAACGTTGCCCCTGATCACTGAGGGAGCTGCAGGTGCTCAGACGTTTCAGAAAAAGACTCCTGCTTTTGCTAAACCTGCCAAATTCAACATACCCTTTTAAAATAGTTTCACATTTCTTCAGAAATATCTTTACTTCTAGGGACTTAAAGCTCTTGACCACAATTTTGCATAACCTGAGTTGTACCAATGCCAATATGTCTGGTTCTGGTCAGTGCTTCATGTTTTATCATCTGTAGGTTTAAAGAGCACTATTGTGCTTTCAGAAGTGCACTGGGATTAAACAGGTTAGAAGCATTATTTGGAGCACAATTTCAACCAGTAAAACAAAAAAATAAATACTACTTAATTTAATGAAAACTGTGATTTCAGCTTCTGAGCTATAGTGCCACAGTGAAGGGCAGGAGGGTAGTGCAGAGTTGTAAATTCACCTCCCATTTTGCTAGCCATCTCTTAGGAACAGTGCTATGTCAGACACTGGAAAGTGTGGCCATTGACATAATTTTTTCTGTTTTTGAAGTATAATTTTGGAACAATTATCACTGACTTCTCTTTTTCTTATTAAAATTTCTGTTGCCTTAGATGTCCATGAATACGGCACATTTGACTACAATCAAACTGCACACATAAGCACATGAAACTAGAAAATTACAAAGCAGATGAAGAATCTGGTATTTTTAAAAGTTCTAACTCTGTTTCTGTTACATTTCTTTCTCAAGTTAAGTTTCTCTGTACTTTTACATGTGAAATTTTGAACATATTTGTACAGAGTGCTAAAATGAAAAGTTCAAAGAGGGAACACTCACAACATGGTATTTACAGGACAAAATTATCTAAGTTATCTTGTAATCATAAGAAACTATTTACTCCACCCAAAATTTGTTTTCAGTCTCAAAAGTTCAATTAATAATTTTAATATAAATGGTATGTTGTTCACCTTCTTCTACATAGCTTTTGGATACATTAGCATGCCAGCTAAGTATACAGAGATAAGACACTCTGTAAATAAAAGTCGACAACAATTCCACCACCCTCCAGAAGAACAAAAAAAGCCCCACCACAACATGGGAGGGGGGAGCAATCTGCAATGAAAACACTAAACAGCTACGATCCCACCATGATTTTGATTCTGGGCTTGAGACTCTCAGAATGTGCTAAGCCACTCCACAAAGCTCATTTTTCTTACAGGAAGTGATCTAATATAAAAAGTACTTTACAATTTTCAATCAACAGAAATACAGATATGAATGTATTAAGCCAATATCTATAAAGCAAGGCATTAGGTCACTTCCTGACAACTAATATCTAAAATTGACATTTGCTACTCCACAAAAGCATGCTTCTGCAGCATTAGCTGAGAGAAGAACTTGGTATTTTTACAGAGTATATTGGCTCTGCACCTCTGTAATCACTGCTGATGCATAATCCCTTCCCTGCCACTCCCCTGCATGTCACCCTCATGTCCCTTTCTCCCAGCTCCAGTACATTTCAGTACATGCTGTTAGTTATCAAACAAGCATTTTTTAAAATTTGGCACATTCTGAAATCTTTCTGTGGGGAACCCAAAACTTGTTTAGATAGTCCAGCAGCTACTTTAAGAAGGTTTTTTGATGGAGAGCAAGGAAGGGGTCCTTTCTGAGGGGAGGGAGAAGCAGAAAGCAAAGGGGGCTGCTTGTTTTTTCAAGCAGTGTGCCAAAAACATCCTTGTAAAAAAAAATGAGTCTCCCATCAAAAGGGTGCCAGTGGGGGAGGAGGGGACAGACCTGGCAGTAATGGAAAGTCTGGTCCATAAGTGGAGGCTCATGGGCTCACAGAACATCAAATATTTATAACAAGCAAATGTGCTTGGTGTGTTTTGTCCCTGGTCTGTAAAACCCAGAGTCTGAGTGAACCGAGAACCATCAACAGCACTCATACAGCAAGTGTCCTGACACCTGGAAGCTGGTAAATGTTGCAAGAGCAGCCAGTGGTGGCAAACACCAGGCAGACACCCAGGAGCAGGGCAGACAGAAAGTGCAGGAGAGCTGCAGGGGCCGCCCCAGCCGCGCACGCAGGCGGCCACGCGCCATTGACTCGCCGCCTTCTCCTCTGCTCACAGCTTCTCGCTGAACAACCCCAACCACAAAGCAAGCTGCAATCTCAAAATCATGCCACAACTCGCTTTAATATGTTGAACCATAACTGTGATGACTAAGAAATAAAGCCAATGTTGCTGAACTGGCTAGGGCTGCCTTTTCTGCAACGTGCATAAATGTAGGCTGATCGTTATCATTTAAGATGGAACCTAAAGTTCTTCCCTTCACTATTAAATTCTGTTTGAGAACCACTGAGACACAAACATGAATTTCTGATTTTAAGTTCTTATTTAAATGCTTCTTTTTTAACTTACTATTTACAAGAGAGATTGTCCAGTGGAGTAAAAAGTGAATTAGAATAAGGTTAATGACACTATGGCTCACTGCTGTCTCCTACCATTATTCAGCTGCCTTTGGTGGTTTCTTGAGCTCTGAAACATTGATACTCAGCTCAGATAAGCATGTAAAGAGACAGCTACCAACATTTAAAAGCAAGTAACTTCTAAACATTATAAAGGCAACGCAAGGGAAAAACAAAACAAAGAAAATAGAAAATCCAGTCCAACCAGGTATGAACCTGACTCAAAAGAAACCACCTAAGCTTACAGAACTTTCTGAAGAAATAGGTGAGCCCAAACTATCTTTAGTGCAGAGTGAGCAATTTCCTATCTATCACAACTGACTTAACTGCCTAATAACTTTGTGCCTCTCCTACCCCAAGACCTTTCCCTCTCAGTACAGTCTTGCAGCATATTACAAGTGAGATTTTTCTGGTCTTTTGACAAGTTCAGTGACTACCAGGCACTAAACAATTTAGTAAACCAAACTGCTGCTCTGCACAGGAATTAACAGCATCAGTCTATAAGCCTTGAATATGGAAATCCCACACTTGCTTAGAGAATTTTTCCCATAATTAACAGTTTATCCAGGGAACTCACTCCCTAAATGTGACACATACATTACACATAAGTGTTATGTAAAACAACATTCAGCAAGATTTACAAAATAGCAACAAAAATAAAGGCTGTACTTATGAATGGTGTAAGTTAGATGCAAACTCCAGATGGAATGGGATCTCCAGATCCCATTAAAATTATCACCAATCCAGGAAGGAAGCTTAGTTCCAGTGGATACATCATCAGTGTAAACTCTGCTCAGGTCAAACTTTCTCAACCAAAAACCACAGTAACTTCATCCTCGACAATTTACTACTAGAAGAAAAGCTGAAGTGTCACTAAATGGTTACCCACTTTACTAAGCAATTAAGTATATTAATAAGTTCTCAACACTGAATCCCATTAAACTGACAATGTCCATTCTTCTGTGTATGTTCTGGTGACAGAGCTTAAAATCATGATGCCCTCGTTTTTAGTCTTTTTTAATCACAGCAGCCATCATTTTCTGCCATCTGTTTAAAATTGATTTAATGAGATAGGAAAAGTCATATTTTGTTGCTTTATCCCATATAAGATTCTGAAACCAACCAGGACTGTGCTCATCTTAGTCTATTATTCCCAATGTAAGATGCAAACTTTCTGTATTCTATTGCATAAGAGCATGATGACTTTGTGGACTTGGGAGATTTTTTAGATGTTCCACCAAAGAATGTTTTATATATATACATATATATATGAATAATTTAAAACATTATTTTAGTTCTGTTTTTCTTTAGGCAACTTGTAACTTGAAATTATCTGCCAAAGTACTACACTTCAACTATAAGTGAGCCTTCCATTTCTTTATATGCTCAGTTTCATTACAGAATGAACAGACAAGCAGTAGACATTTGCTTATAACCACAGAACACCTTAAGATTTAGAAGTAACGGATTTAGACTTTTTTTCATTGTAACTCTCATTCTTAAAATATTTAAGGTAACATTTAAGGCAACAAGCATACCTTGCTTTAAATCTCAAGTGTGAAGCTATGTTGAGCTGAACACCAGTCATTCTAGAGCCACCAACAAATACTCATCCTTAAATTAGTTCCCCTTACTGAACATTTTGAAATAGTGATTTATTTTCCCTTCTCCAGCCTCTTCACATACCTATGGTTTCTGGCAGGTCCAGGAGCTCATTGTGCTGCAAGTCAAGGTTGGTGATCTGCGTGCAGCTTCCAATCTCTTCTGGAAGATGTTCAAGCTGATTGTGCGCTACATCCAGCGTTATGAGGTTACACAACTCACCTAAAAGCAGCAGGAAAAGCAAAACATAAAGGACTTTAATGTACAGCTCTCACCAGTGACCTCCACACAGAGATTAATAGAATCAGACGGATTTTGAGATAAGCTGAAAAAAAGCTACTGCTACCATAAAGTTATACATATAAAATAAGGTATTACTGGATCATAATTTCATCAGTCAGATCTAAAACCTGATCAACAATTTTTGAAAAGCTCAGATAAAGCTTTAATAGATTCTCCAAAGAAATGTTATTTATTGATTGATTTTATTCTGACAGCTCAAGCTGTGGAACACAAGTACAACACTCACATCTTATACTTGTTTCAGGTTGTCCAGAAGTTTAAAACACCACTAAGTAAATTAATTTAATTAAATTTTGAAAAATTAAGAACTGGTTTTATATCATTAATTATTCCTAGGCACAAAATCAACAGTTGAGTGACAGCAAAATTATCTGGCTGACAACCTAGATAATCCAAAGTCCAGAATGCTATTTTTAAACATTTTTAGTCATCACAAAAAAGACAACTTATGATAAGTAAAGTCTATGCAAGCAGACCTACAGCAAACAAAAGTTTGAAATGAAAAGCTTATCTGTTAAGCATTAAAAAAGTTTGGATTTGCTTGGAGTTTGGAGCCACTTTACACAGAACTGCTTCATTTCTGACATTTATAAATTAATTTAAAAGCAGAGCTAGGCACAACTCCCTGAACAGTAGTTTCACCTATTTTTATGTCAAACACACTGTGTTCTGAACAGAAGATTGTTGGGTTTGAAGAAAAGAAAAAAACCAACTGTGTGCATCAATACAGGCGTATGTATTCACATTTTTTGAATCTGATGGAGGTGAAATTAATGCATATGATCTGAACAGCTTCTACTCTCTCCAGTAAAGATGAGGTCACTGCATTTGTATATTAGAGTATGACTCAGTGAGTAACAAATTTGGAAGAGTAGCAAATTCCTTTTGAGGAGCAGATGTCTATTTTTAAGCTTCAGCATTGTATCTTTGACATAAGGATTTTCTCACAGGCCTACAGGATTATCCTGGGCAAGTTCTGACGTGTAGAGTGTCTACTCATTAGGTCAGCATATAATCACAACTGCTGACTTAATAAATCATAAAATTCAGACTCTGTATAGAGTTCAGAGTCATGTAGCCACAATACTCACTATGTATCAAAGAACAATTGTGAAAGATAAGGAAAAAAAACTCAACTTCAAACATCATTATTCTGTTTTTCTTAAATTGTTAACGTACGAACTGATATGTTATTGGTGCATTAATTAACCCAAAATGGGATATTTTTCTAGAAACTAAGAAGATGGAAATGGAAAGCAGGTGTTCAATCAGCTACTCCATCACTGTGTGCCCCCTCTCTTACATCAGCAATCGAGTGCAGTCCAGGCAACCAGAGGCAACAGCTAAATGGGCTGTATCCAGCACTACATAACCCATGTCAGTGCCATTACCATGCAGAAGAAAGCAAACATCAGAAAAAATTGAGCAAGAGTTAATGGTCTGTGGCAATGGCATCTTTATTATTCATGGAAAAAGTGTAGAATGCAATACGAGGAAGAAAAGCTTGAGGAAGACTTAAACAACCCTCCCTTTAAACAAACAAAAAAAGAGCCTCACAAAACTTTACTGAGGTAACTCAAGAACCTTCACACACTTCAGGGCAGCAGTTTTAATTTCATGATTGCTGTTTTCATTTGTTTTCACTTCATACCTTAACCAATGATGTCAAATTTGAAATATGGCATAAATTCCATTTCATGCCACTGAGTTCTCATTTACTTGACTCTTCCCACTCTACATCTGCTGAAGTCTAAGAAGTACTTGGGGGTTTTGCAGTAACATGTGCTGCACTTCATTTTTGCACCTGCTGATATCTTTGACAACAGCATGCTAAATGTTAGAAACAAACATCTTACTACCTAATCCTGAGGAGGAAAAATAATTAAAAGTAATGCCTATGTCTCTCTAGAAAATTAAGGGCTACCAAACACTTTAGTTTAATTTGGATGGCCATACTTAATATTGTTACAATAAAGATGCAGGCATTATTTTAAAAAGCAACACTGGTAAACACTTAATAAAAACATTGAACATTAAAACAGATTGAGGACTGTTCAACAAATTTTAGATTTTAGACCAGAAATCAAAAGTTAACGCCCTATCACAAAGCATAGTGACTTAAGGAAAGGAATTCAAGAGATACAGAAATACTCAGCTTTTAATTAAATTCCTCAGTAAGGAATCTTGTTCTTGGACATAAAGATACAGCTTGACAGCATTTCATCAAAATGGGTTTATTGCCCTCTCTTAGGGTAGAAGAAGAGGGAAGATGAAATGCTGTTGGCACTGAATTTTTTTCAATACTTTAACCTGAATTACTGAGACACAACAGAGAGCATGCAAGTCAACAAAAATCATTCAAGGTACATTTCTCCTTTTGCTCTCCATGACGTATGGCAAAAAAAAAAAAATCTTACATCTAATATGCTTAACAAAGTGAAAAACGTTTGGGTGATGTGATAGAGACTCAGATTACAGAAGTGAAAAGCATTAACCCAGCCTATCAACATAAACACTCCATTTGAGATAGAAATGAAAGAAAGTCAGAATCAATTCATACCCCTAACAGTACACATATAAAGAGTTTAACTCAGGAGCTCAGGATCAA
The DNA here is from genome assembly GCF_903797595.1 of Erithacus rubecula. NCBI lineage: Eukaryota > Metazoa > Chordata > Aves > Passeriformes > Muscicapidae > Erithacus > Erithacus rubecula. The sequence goes on along the minus strand of NC_136660.1, from coordinate 25,785,914 downwards.
GTCTACCTCTTTAGTGAATGGCCCACAGGGAGACAAAACCCACATCCCTGGTGTCATGAGCACCACGCTCTAATCAACTGAGCTAAATGTTTTTTATATCTTCACATAGAAAGGCATACAGAGGACCAGCTGTGGCCTAAGAACTAAAATAAAAATCTAGGTGTCCCAGTAGGTGTGAGACCCAAGACAGTGGAAAAAAATAAAAAAATAGATGGAAAGAGTCTTCAGAACACCTGGCAGACTGAGGGCTGTGACTGCACGTGGAGCTTGAACACCTACTATGAGCTAAAAGGAAGAGCAAAAAGGGATGGTGAGAGCTGCTAGGGAATTTTTAGGGAATGGGAAAGGGAAAAATCAATGTAGCTTAAAAAGGCAAGTGTAGGAAACCAGAGGAATAAGGAAATAAAAGGGTCAAGTCCTTTACAAACCAATGCTGGTCACATCCTGTGAAAAAAGAAAAAAAAAGAAAAAAAAAAAAAAGGTGAAAATAACTTTCACCAAGATACAACTGAAATCTGCCGTTTTTGCTTTGCCAAGGTAAGAGGCATATGTCAAACTCCAAAAGAAAGTTTTCCTGAAACAAAGATCTGTTCAGATACAAAAAGAAAAATGCCTAATGAGTAGTGAGTAGTAAGTAGTTCATGATCTTATTGACAGTAGAAGAATCAACATTTGCAAATTTTTTGTGCACTATATAAAGTTTGCTGAAACACATTTTTATCTTGATTTAACAGAAATAAGTCAGCTAGAAATGTGCAGCAGATCAAAATCAGCCTTAACCAAAAAGCAGTTTCCTGAAGAAAAACCCATTCCTTTTCATCATGTGGACAACTCCTGCATCACTTCACTAAAATACTGTTCAAGCACCCAAAATCAGTACAATGAGGCAAGGACTGCTTTAGGAAAGTACTAACCACAGGTTAAATGAACTAACTCTTTCTGCCACAAGTAATATCCCAAACAGACAAGTTCTAAGCTCACAGTAGTGAATAAAGGATTCTCTATAGACTACTTGCAACTGCATTGAAAGGATAAGCAACCCTCACAATAATTAAAAAATAAACTAGGAAGGTGCTAGGGTTTGGAGAAAGTTGTTTTTTGCAGGAGAGATTTTTTGCCTTTTGTTTTGTACTATATTGCACTGTGATTGCAAAGGAAAAAAAAGCAATTAAAGCTCAAAGTCTGCCAAGAAAGCAGACAGGAATTGCATGTACTTGCTGGCTTGACAATAAAAGATTTTAAAGTAGGAGCAATGCCCATTTGAAAAACATAAAACAGTTTCTCTATAAATAACCTTCACAAAACAGTCAGTTACACCCTAGCATGTAGTTTTTAAAAATTTGTATTTTAAAAGGCTCTATAAAAAAGAAAATCATACAATTCAAATGCATTTTTCAGAGACTATAGTGAAGACTTCAACCACCTTCCATTTAAAAAAACACCTAAATATTCACTTCAACAAGCCTTAAAGAAGGTGGAGTGAGCAATCACCTCACTGTTTTTCTCATACACACAAAGAATAAATGTTATAGTATGACAATGCTAAATACACTTGCATTAAAAAAAACAGCACAATGAAATGACTAATATTTTCATCATAATGAGGCAGAATTACAGTCCCATTTCATGACCAACTCTGAAAGCCTGTTATGACAAGAGGGCCAAGTTACATGCCCTGACATACAAAACTCAAAGTTCTTTTTGGCTATTTAAAACACGAAATACTGCTTCATCAAAAAAACACTAAAGTACACATAAATTAACAGCTGGAGAAAGTATATAGGTCAGTAGCAAAGAGGCTTCAGTCTTCAATCACTAATTCAGTCAATGGGCACCACTCTTGGATGGCAAACACAATTTGTAATGTAGCCTGTTTTCCACTGGATTAACAACATGCCTGCCCATGCTTAAGTAGATTGAACATTATGAAATCCTTCACAACATGATAAATCCTAGGCCAGATGACAGAGCAAGGGGATCAAGACTCTTATGGAAAATAGAAGAAAGAGGAGAATGCAAATATTAGTGGGACTTAGGCTGGTGTGTCAGAAGCTGGTTGTAAGCTAATTTGTAAGTATTAATTATCCAAAATCAGCAATGCTGGGAACAGTTCCCATAACTTTCATAGTTTTTCATCTTTCACTTGATTCTCTGCTGGCAAAGGAATAAAAAAAAAGGAAAAACAGTTTGCAGTCCACAAAATGTCTTTAGCAAGAGTTTTTGTAGAAAAAAACTAAAAGCAAGTTTCCTGCTTTTAGAAAAAAAAAAAATTAAACAATTTTACAGTTTTGGAATCTTCTGCCTCTCTATGAGATCCAAGTACATCACTGTGACAGACAGCCTGAGCTCTCTGTTCTGCATTACCAACTGCCAAAAGAACAGGTAAGCAGAGGTAAGAGCTAGTCTGAATTATTACTGCACAACTGAAACTTAGAAGAGTTACCAAGGACAAGAAATGCAACTTTAACATGGTCATGAGTGACTTACTGACTACCAAAGTTAAAATACTCACATAAGAAATAAGCACATTAATATTATTCACAATTTGCAAAATGTACACCAGCATCTAGTTGTGGGAACCACTCAAAAACACAGAACTAAAGCTCAGCTGAAACGACTTCAAATCTGCTCTAAAACAAGCTTCAACAAGACACAACAGCAGACCTTTTATTTATTACTTATAACTGAAAGCAACAAACACAAATAAAATTGAAAACATGTTCAAACAAAATCCCAAACATGCGAAATGTAGAAAAAAGCCTTAGCAAGGGCTCAAGAGAGGATTTGAGGCAGACAGCAGAACCTCATCTGAGTGCCAAGGCAAAGGCAAAGCCTGGCACCTAGCAGGGAATAACCCTGTAAAGAGGTACAACCTTGCACCAGGAGGTGAGAAACTGCTCTGCAGGAAGGACCAGGGGGTCCTGGTGATGCTGAACCTGGGCTAACATCTGGATCCCATCCATTCTCAGTGTCAAACAAGCCCTCAAATAATAAAGGCTAACCACCTTCCAGGCTACACTAGCAAATGCAGCCTAAGGAAAGTGATTTCTTTTTCCCTCTGTTCTTATGAAAGTATTCAAACAGTTAAAATAATTGCAGCATTGAATAAAAAAACCAAAAAAAAGAAAAAAAAAATAACCAAAAAAAAAAATAACCAAAAAAAAAAACCCTGGACTTCTAACAAGCTGTCAGTATTTACTGGAATTACACTTGGGGCATCGTCCCAGTAAGCTCTGCCAGTAGATCAAAAAGGCAGAACCACTTTATCATTATCCTAAAGCTAGTCTGAAGAAAATGTAATCAGGAGGAATTTGACTAGCTGGCAAGGCAGAACTGCATCCCCACAAGAGCTTTCACAAGAATCAGAACCCAGATACTAAAGCTGAAGCTAGTCAAAAGGAGTTCTACACTCTTCCTGGAGCTCAAGAAAACCACCAGAACTTTATCAAATAAGCAGTCATTATCTCTGACTCCTAGAGAGCAACACACATACATCAATGCCTATATTTATTCCACTCACAACTTCATGCTTTTATCATATTAAAGTACAAATATATAAAAGTATTCTCAACCACACCAATTAAGCCCAGAAACACAACTTTTTTCCCCTTCAAATTGATGAAAAACAGGAGGGTGATTTTAGATAAAATAATATTTAAAAATATATTTCTCTATATTTGCAGGTTTGCTAAAAAAAAAAAAATAAAAAAAAAGGGGAAATTAAATTGACAGCATCACTGAAAATCTTTGCAACTAACAAGTCATTTAATAAGGAGGCACCACATGCAGCATGGAGTGAGTAGACCTGAACTAATGTGGCTGCACACATCTGGTTCACTGTCTATACTACTGAAAACAAAACAGGTGCAAGTGTTATGAAAAAAGAGTTTCAAAGCAGTGAAGAAACCACAAATGATCTAAATATTGGGTAGATAGGGGAAGAGAAGAACAGAAGAGAGTCTTGAAGACATTCCTAGTCTGGTGTAGGCAGATTCCCCAAATTGCATTCTAAAAATATTTCCCTTGCAGAACAGCCTTGACCAGATTCCCCCCAGAAAAAGAGTTGCATTCACAGACAGAAAACACAATATTTGGAGTCTCAAGAAACTTGCAGAAACTATGTAAATGTATTTTCAAGCACGCTGACAATACTATTTTTATTTGAGTTGTGTGTGCTAACACAACAAAAATACTCAAAACTGGTGTAAGATGTAACCTTGTCTTTGCAAAGAAAATATTATCAAATTGATTGTGCAAAACAATTGCTTCAACACAACATGGAGGAATGCAATAAAACTCCAAATATAAGAAATGCAAAAGGCTTGCTTCAGTAACAGCCTGCAAACTGAAACATTTGCTTGGCCTCATCCCAAGATAATTCCTCTGGTTTTCATCCTTCTCATGCTGACTGCCTGACTCACCAAAGCACTCACATTCTTCCATTCTAATCTTCCACTTTTTGATCTCAGTGGAATGGACAATTTACCAGATAAGGAGATGAAGCTGATGTCCACCTTGTGAACCCATCCCCACAATTATCCCTCCAGACTGTCTTTTGGCAAAGTTTTCACATAGAAACCTTTCTGTCAAGGTTTCATTTCATGGATGCCACCAGAGACTGAAGAGCCAGGAGAACAGCTAAGTTCTGTCTTGCACTTGGGGTGGGTGGGTGGGTGTGTATGTCCATATATATATATATATATATATACATACACACACACATACATGTATATACATGTATGTGTATACATACATATATATATATGTGTGTATATGTATATATATACATATATATTTAACAACTGTGTAACAGTAACATTTACAGTCAGGAACAACATTCAAAATAAACTTGCAGACCTTGCTAAAGATGAACTGCATTTATAGGAGTTTAAACGGAAAGAAATGGCCGAGCCCTTGGAAGAAGAGTACTGAGAATTACTAAAAAAACAAGCTGCACCAGATTCCAGAAATCCCTGACAGGAAAACAGCTGGATGTGGGCAAGGAGTCAGGTAAAGCCTCACATCTGAACTTCCTCTGTTTCTAGGCACATGTTTGCTTCGGGCTAGTGTCAGAACCAGGATACAGGGTAAGAGGCACTCTGAAGCAATTCATCACCAATGTCAGGTAGGATGCAATTTGTACAACAGAACAACATAGAGTAGCTTCACCATGAAGAAACTCCCATCAATGGATTCTCACCACTATGCATAAAAACATTACAAAAAATGGTTTCAGGAAGGTGCAGCTGAGCTAATGCTACCAGGATTCCAAGAAGCCACACCAGTTTCTGTGGTACAAGACATCAAAAGCAGTGGGAAGGGGAGGAAAAGACTCTGATAGCAAAACTGGATGTATTTTCAATAGCTCTCTGCAGACAGCAATGCACCTGCAGTGCACTTGACATGCTCATACTCAACAAGAGCAATCCTACCTGAGAGGCTTTGCAGTGAGCCCACAGCTCAGTGAGAGCCAAGGCAGGGCTCTCCTTGCTCCAGTTGACTTGTCCCACTCCTCCTCCCACACTTCAGTTCCAGGCTGATCTCAAACTACACTGATTTCAACTACCTAAAGTAATAGACAACAAAAGTAGTAGCTGGGAAGCTGCTAGGAAGGGAGTGGATATTGCCATTTTCAGTATCAAGAAGTTGTTATACATCAGCGCATCCATCTCACAAAAACTCTCACTAATTTACCTGCAGAGCTTTTGGCTAAACATGAAAAAAAAAAAAAAAAAAACAAACCCCAAATTATTTAAGTATTTTTACATCCTTTTCAAACAAATATGTTTGTATTTGAAAATACAACAATGCATACCAAAACCACTGCTTACTATACAGTTGAGTGAAATAAATTTCAGATTTCATTAAAAATCTAGAAGCAATACAGATCTTCTAGAAAAGTGCTAAGAGAAGTCTGATAAATAAAAGCAGAAATTATTTAGTATATGCCTACCTATAATAAAGCTTACCTATAGTAAAACAACTAGATGCAATGGAATGAGGAGTGCTTAATTCTGGGGGGAAAAAGACTAGAAACACACACATCTGTTTTATTATCTACAGATAATAACACTTCCTCTTTTTCTCTAAAATGCTTGTTTTAAATGCAAAGCAACTTTTCGTCATGTGTAGTCACCTAATTAAAGTTTGTGTTAAAACAGAACCAAAATAGAACCAAACTTTAGCTTATTTCCCAGCAGCTCAGAGCTGGCAGGTTCACCTCTTCCAGATTTTCCTCAAAACGACAAACACCTTACTCAGGCCAGTTGCAATGCAGTTTCCAGAACCACCTGAGAACAAATGTAGGCCACAGAGAGAAAAGGCTGCATCTAAGAACAATGGAACATCACTGACACAAAAATCAAATACTCAAAGACATATTGGGTGTTGGAAGAAAGGTCTCAAGTATCAGAGCATTTAAATCCTACATTCAACTTATTTAAATGAGAGTAGAAGGAAAATAAACTTTATTTTATAAAGCTGGAGACTAAAGATTCCTAGGTCCTAAAGTTGGAAAGCCATTGATCCTTACACAAAACTGAAAATTTCTGTCTAGTAACAGTGAAAGCCATCATAAGTCTGTAGCACCAGGGTAAGATTTCATGCCATCCCTCTTTGAGGGAACAATAGCAACATTTTTCAAACTGAAGTCTGGATCTTTAATTTTATTTTTTTTTTGTCCAGACTGACCTTTTGTAGCACATCTACTTTCAAAAGACAAGGTAAAGAAAACCCAGGATTCTTTGCACAGTGTGCACCAGATCAGCAACATGAGCACATCGAAGTTAACTGCTACAAAACTCTTCCTTGCTGGACGAGTCAGTGGGTTACATAAGCTTTGAATTTTTAAAAATATGAACAAGCACACTAGCATGCCATTGTGAGCCTTAGGCCCTAGAACAATGGGGCATTTTTAAAAAGAATTTGAAATGCTCCGCATGATATTGCTTTATAAAAGATAATGGCTTCATTTTACTCACCGCTCTGCAGCAACAAAAATTTCTGTTATTTACAAGCTGATAATATGAGTGCTTGCTAGTTTATAGTATTTAGATACTGCATTATAAAACATACAAAGGATTAAAAGCATTGAGACTTAAAAGGGAAGGGTTTTTTTAAGTGGATATGTGAAATGTAGATAAATACTAAGTGTTTAAAGAAACAGAAATTCCATTGGAAAGCTAGAAATACAGTTCTCAGTTTCATTTTTCAGCCGTGCTTTCAACTCAAGCATTTCATTAAAAAAAGTGACATGAAAGTCAGTGAGTAGAAATCAATTACAGAAGTTAAACTATCTCATCTGGTCTTACTCTGATGAAAAAAAAAATTCAAATGCTTGTACTATGTGTCTTGGCAATTTAAATTATTTGTATTAAACACCAATTCATTTTATTTTTCACCTGATTCAATTTCAGGCAACCTAGCCTGAGAAATTTACTTCGTATTAAAAAGGATGCTTTTGAATATCATGATTTCCCTTTGATATTCTTCATAAGGTGACAGTTGTCCTGCATTTGTGTTTCTAGAAGGCTTTCCACAATGAGGTGCTGACCCGTATCAAGGAACACGAGCATTATCACAACTCAAACAAAGGCAGGACTAACTGCTGGATACAAAGACAGAAGTAAAGTAGTTAATGTTCTCAAGCTAGGGTTTTATTGAGAACTGAGAACACTGCCTGTACACATATCAAGACAATAAAAAAAATACAAAAGAAAGAAACAAGTCACATGCTCATGACACAAGTAACTACTAATTTTCCCATGAAGCAGTGACACATTATCTCTTTCAAAACTACTGTGAACAAACACATACAGACATTACACACTTCAATGCAAACCATATTCAACAAACAAAAGAAATAAAAAGGTTTCAGCAACAGCAGTGCCTGCAGTATCAAACACACCTAAGAGAAGTTTCTAAAGCACCAGGATCAAACACCAGGATCCAACACCTCACAGAAGGTCTTTTCTTCACACACTACTAGCACTACTTTAAGTTTATGCAGCACTATCCTCAGCTGAACCTCAGAAGACAGTTCATTGCTAGATTAACTAATAACTGAGCCAGGTACAACACTGACAATTGTCTAACAGCTCAACCAGCTAAATTGGCCACAATTTCTTCAATGAATGTAGAAACACACAGTATGCTGAGTTTTCTGTAAACATCAGCCCCATGGTTTCCAGTATGATTTGTTGATCAGTAAAAAATTCATTGAGGCTATTGAACTTAAACTGAAGTGTCAAAATAGTGTAGCAATGTATCTGAACAATCTAGGCCATAATCTGTATCAAGTGCACCAGCCAAACAGTATTTAACTGTTTTCTACATCTTTTAGTTTAGATCACTGTTTATAACAGGTACAGTGGATAAGCCATTTTTAGGTGTTTTTCTGCAGTCTATCAAACTTTCTGAAACTCTTCAAAGGCTACTGAAACATAAATTGTGCTAAATTAGGAGAGAAAAAGCTAAAAAACAGAATACCAAGACTAAAAAACCCAAAATAAAGGTGGGCAATGATGCTCTAGACTGCAACTAATCATCTTACCTGCAAAGCTCGTATAAAGCACATAAACAAAATAATATCACCAATCAAAAAACATGTAATTGCATAAACAGTAGTTTTAAAATGTATAAATAAAGTTAAAAGTAAACAATAAATCAACTTCTAGATAATCATATTAATTTACTGTCCAAAAGTCCTTCATTCCCACAAAATACGTGAAAATTGTAATTCCTTCATTCTCCCAGGGGAAATTTAAAGAATTGTTCATGACAACTCAAAAATGACATGGATCAGAAAATAGCACATCAACCATTTCATTTCTGCCTAGTAAAAACAACTAGACTAGGCTGCTCCAGCAGCTGCCACAGGGAACCAAAGGCTCAGACCAACAGCTGGCATCACCACTGCATTTCTTCACTGCTGTACCACAGACAAAGCCTGTCCTGGGCATTGCTGGTAACTGCATTAGCAGTTTCAGGCATGTCCAGGAGTTCCTGCCATCAACAACCTGTTATCTTATGTATCCTTCATATCAACATGCAAGATAAAGAGTAAACACTGCTGGCTTGAAAAAGATCTATCAGGTAGACAAACGAGCATTTCCCAAGTTTTGCAAAATTAGTGACCATAGGGGCCACTTCAGTAGCAACACACTGGCCTGGACAACAGGAAAAATCCCACAGTAGCCTTTGAAAACAGGGCATGGGAATTATTGCTCACAGTTATAATTACAAGGGCTTTCACAAGGGTTTTTTTTTCACACTTGAGGAAATTCAAAGCAGTTCCTTAATTGTGTGAAGTTTGTTTACCCACCCCCTAAAAGGGCTAAACTATACTTGCATTTTAAAAACTGGTGATATATAGAAGAAAAAACTACTGATTAACAGAATCACACTTTTATAGGGCACACACATTATTCAAACATTGCTTGAGAACAGTGTTATAAAGACATATTTTCCATGAAGCAAAACGTATTAGGAACAACATAGAAGTTCTTGATATACAGCTAGTCCATCACTTTTTGTGTAATAAACTATTTAAATTAATGCACTTTCATACTAGTTCACCATCTTTTTAACTTTTGTAACAAGGTTTGGAAAAACAAATACTACTCATTACAAGGTCATAAGAATCTTCAGCTATGGGTACCACATTTAGTCACTTCAGAGTCCATGTATTAATAGATTCATGACTTATAAAAGGCAGACACTTGCACAAATCATTAACCTAGATTATTAACTGTTACAGCACCCAACAGCTTGTTCATGATAATAGCACGTAGCTGCCTATTCTATCTTGTATTACTGTGGCCACACCCCTCTGTTACATGCCCATAGTGTCTTTATAACTTGGAACAGTTCATAAAGGATTTATAAAAAAAATCTTAAATTAAAAAGTGCCCCTGTATCTGTTTTTTTTTTTTTTAAACCATCTGGGCTTTCAAGACACAATATGTGAAAGCACAAAGCAAAGATGAAAACAAGATACATTTGATTTCAAGATGACAGATGAAGAAAAAGGGCTTTTGTTGTTTAAAAATTAAAAATATATATATATACAAGGTATTGACTATTCTTAAGCTAACAGTGGAACAGTATGATCAAGAGCCTAATTGCATGCAGTTTTAAATGAAGCACAGTTGGAAAAGTGACAGTTTATGTACAATTAACTGAACTGCAAAGTGAATGTAAAAACAGCATCGCATTTCAGTCAGTATAATCACTTACCAATTTCAGCAGGTAGTTGCTTGATTTTGTTCTCTCGTATGCTAAGCATGGTGAGTTTTGACAAGTTTTTGATATCCTTTTCCACAGTAGTTATACGATTAAAGCGCAGGTACAGAGTGGCCAGGGAGCTTAGCCTGTACACCACCGAGGGGATTTCTCGCAGTTTGTTATGCCGCAGGTCAAGCATGCGCAGTTTCTTCAAGTTATCAAGAGAGTCAGGCAAACTGGTGAGTGAGTTTTCACTCAGAGCCAGTGTCACCAGGTTCACAAGACAGCCCACCTCTGCTGGTAGGCACTGCAGTTTGTTACTGTATAAATAAAGTTCTGTTAACTGCGTTAGCTCTTTGATAGCTGATGGAAGTAAGTGTATAGACCTCTTGGACAAGTCCAAGCGCATAGAATTCTCTTCCCGGCATTTATTTAGCTCTTTGATCACTTCAGCATTGCTGGATTTTTTGCGAGTACCTGTGGCAGGATTAGGTCTCTTTATCGTATTGTCCACTGAAAAAGCTACCCCAGGCTGCGTGCTACTGGAGTCCTTCTTTCCATCTTTGGCATCTTTCCCTTTGGTCTTCGGCTCCTTTTCTTTGCTCTCTTTCCCAAATCCTCCAGAGGCCTTAGCCTCCTTCTCCCTTTCTTTTGACGATTGGACTTTTGGATCCTTCTCTTTACAGTCCTTTTCTTTTCCTAGATTACTACTCATGGTGATTCAACGTTCAGCAAGCACCACATGAAATCTGTTTCTGAAGTCCACAAGAACAATTCAATGCTGAGGCAACGAGGATCCTTAAAACACGCAAGTGTTCAACCCAGGCAGCAGCTTCAGAGGTGTGACACCCATTTGCTACATATTGGTTCTGAAGGCACTCTTTCCTAATCCTACTATCAGGAGATTCAGCTGCAGAGATCAGGTTAAATGCTCCGTATTAGTATTTCTGGAACACAGAGAAGAGAAACCAAAGTTAGCGTAAATATAACACTTCCAGTTAAATATTGAGTGTTTCTACATCAAACCCGTGCTCACTAACTCAGGTTAATGATTTGTCCTTCTGTTCAAATGTCAATGAAAAACCCAAGGCTAAACCGAAAATACTACACATATTGCTCACAAGACCCACTGTGGTACAAGAATTGTACTAATTAGTATATGAGAGGGAAGAAAAATCACAATTCTTAAACATAATATTGCCTTCACTACTACATTTGAGTTAACATCTTACATCTTATATTTGAAGATACAACAATGTATTCTACTTCTTACAATAACCCCCTGGTCATCAATACAAATATTCTCTCTTCCCTCAATGCCCAATCAGCCAATAAATATCTGCTATAATTTTAAGTGCCTGCCTCTTCAAACAAACCTGTACAGGCTTATTCTTTCAACACAAAAGAATCTCAGTTCAATCTACAGTAACATCTAATATGCTCCAGTAACACAAACACTTTGCCTTGAGATCTCTCTTCTGACCAGCTCTGAACTGCAGGTCTCTTCTTTTCATGTGGAGCAGAACGTTCTCACCAGCTTCACAAGCTTTGAAGAACCAAGCACAAGGATTTTTAAAATACACCTAATAAAAAATCAGCTGAAAGCCCAGAATAAATAACATATTATGCTTCAAGATAAGTAAAATTATGAAGGAATTTCTCTTGGCTGTAGGACACAATATATCTTTACCACATCTTGTATTTTCCCCCTCAATGATTACAGTGCAGCCTAGTAAGTGAACAAAGGTCTGAAACCTATAAAGACCTATTTACATTTTTACAAAATCATTATGTATCATGGAAAATAGCTTTTCTTCATATTTCAATTCAAAGTGCATGCCCAAGAACTTCATGATTCTAAGTAATGTGGAAATGTATCTTTGTGGAAGAAAACAAAACAATCGATGGTAAATATAATTTCATGCCTCCATATTAATCCACCTTTTAGCTTTGATATCCACTGCTGAAGAAAGGCCTCTTGTTTTCCAGCCACCTTTGTTTGCTCTTAAAACTTCCACAGGAGCTCTGTCACTGTCCTGCACAAGTTCATAAAGCTTGCAATCAAAACTAATTAAATAATATTTTGCATACTTAAGCCATCAGCAAGTACTATAAACATTTTTTAGCAAAGCTCAAGTAACCATTTTTAACTGTGGTCATGCTGCATATGCTTACCTTCAAATAGAAAAATATACATGGCGAACACAAAGCTGCACACTTTGTATATATATATTCATTCATATATTTTTAAAGGAAAAACAAAATCTATTTAAAGATGATCAGAAGGACAATGCACTTTACTTCAGCTGCAAATCCAGCTGTTTAGTAACAACATTTGAAAGAGAAAGAAAAAAAAATAAAAGAAAGAAAGAAAGAAAGAATGTACCTCTACCCCCCAAAAGAAACCCAAGATTGCCTCCAGTTCCTGTGCTCTGGACAATTCTGTTGCAATGGACCATGGCTGAACGCTAGCAGCAGCAAGCAAAAACAGTTTTTAACTTGGAAATTTTTTGCACTGTTGAGTTTTCTAAAGTAGCACAAGCCAGCTCTTTACTGTATCCTTAAGATTTCCACATAGCTTTTACACTATCCATTAATTTGACCTCTCCTTAAGATTACTAACCTCACCAGATTATATTTAAAACTACTTCTCAGCAATGTATAATCTACAGGCTTGTAAAACGCCAGTAATAGGAAATGTAATGACTCCCAATGCAAAAACACAGCTGACTAAAGGGTGGGAGCCCGAAAGGCTTGACAACATGTTTTCATTACGAAACAGTAACACAAAGAATCAGGCACTAACACAGTTTCTGAATCCGATAATACAGAAAAGAGACACGTAGCAGTGCCAGAACAGCCGCTGCTCCTCAGCCCGTCCCCCAAGTGTGAAATGCTCAAAGGGCTGATGCTCTCTTGAGCTTTCAGTTTAATCAAATTTAGGATCCACCAAGAGATTTGTTTCATTCCTTACGTGCACAGCAGCTGGAGGAGGTTAAGAAAGAGACTCAGAAAGGAAAGACTGCTGGAGATTAGTGCCACTGAAAGCAGCTCGGCACTGCAAGTGCTCCAAATAATCTGCACCCATTTCACTGTGCTTGGCAGCGATAACTTTAATTGTACCTAGAAAGAAATTAAATGTTCAACTTCACGTAAGTTGCTCTACATGAACACTACTGCAGATTATTCAAACTGATGGGGTTACTCACATGAAGTCAAACACATGTAAACTTTGGGTGGGTGTGAGTATAATTACATATACTACAGAGGAAGTTAAATATGTTTCTAAAGGTTATGCATATTTTTTCAAGCCCTTTCGGTTTAGGGACAAGAGTCACCATCAATTCTAAACTACAGACAAACAAGCATTCATTGTATCTCAAAAGGAGAGCTTCTTTTAGTGATATTTTTAGCAAAAGGAAATTCAGTGAAATTAGCTAGTTCTGCCAACTACTTCCATTTTCCAATGCTGTTCAAACTGACTTCCTGTCAATATTAATTGACATAAAAACATTTAACTATTATGTCCTGGAGAACTTGGAAAATTTAATAACTCTTGCTTGGCACAGTACGTGAGGGGAAAAAAAAAGCTTTTAGACAAGTTAGGGAAAATCTCTTCCCTGTTCTGAATATCATTTTTTTTTAAAGTAAAATATTTGTAAACAGCTCTAAATAATCATCGTCAGAGTTTTGATTCACTCCTCCTGATGTCTGGTGAACATAAACCAGATGTACTTAGTTTTTGCTGTCATCTGTAACTGATGAAACTTCAGAAACAGGAGCAACTTCAGCCTAAACTGTATCACCTGCCTCACTGTCGGGAAAAGAGGAACATATTTACCTTGTATATTTTAATGTTTTGGGTTTTTTTCAATATGTACAAGTAATCAAAAAGTTATTTCAGTTTTTCTGAGCAATACGACCTAAACCATTTATGCAATAAATGCTTTATTAAAAGCGTAGTAATGTAGGAACATTTGCAGTTCGAGGAATAAAACGACACTAATCACTGCAATTTGGCAATATAAATACCAATGTCTCCTGGTCACTATGTAACACAATATGAGGCTTGAGATAAAGGATTTCAGCCAACTGCTATTCAAGTAAAGCCATAAAAGCCTTAACTGTCTCCTACCCAGTACTGCAGAGCAGTGGGACCCCCCCAGAACAGGCTTTCCCTGCATGAATTACTCTCCCTCACTTCCCAGAGGATGTGTTCAAGTGTCTTGTGACTCCCAATTATATGAAAGTTTCCTGTGAGTTCACAGAGATGTTTGAAAAAGAAATTGTTAAATGAAATAAAAGTCTCCCACAGCTGAAACATTTCTCTCTCAAGTGTGGAGGCGAACCAACAGCAGTCTTCTCTGCCAAAGGAAAATCATCATGGCACGTCATCTTACAAAATGGTCACTTTATAGCTCCACCTAAACTCTTACTGGTTCCCCTTCTGTGTTTTGGTAGCCAAACCAGGCACTTCAAACCATAAACATTTCTGATATTCTAAGCACTTAAGATCTAAGGCATCATTTTCACTACAATGTAACACATTACATTCAACTGTAACAAAATTTTACTTCTGTAATGTAGCAAGAGACATACAGGCCCGCATTTGAAAAGAATTTTTTTTACTACATGCAGAACTTCTTATCACAATAGGAATTATTTTTCTCTTCATTCTGCATTTGTATCAAACTTAACCCACACCACAGCTAGGGCTTTTTATCAACCAAAATAACAGCAGAGGAACATTCCAAATATTAAACAAGTCGAACAAATAAGGAATCAGCTCTTACTTGACACTCTGGAGTAAGCAGACAATTATTCTACTACATAATAATAAATAAAATGTTCTGAGACTGCAATTCTGATCTAAGTATTTCTGATTAGTCAGCCGTAAGTGATTCTTAACAACAAGGCAGAGTTCAAATGCTATCTGATAATTGCAGCAACACCTCTTCACAAACAAACATACTCTAAAAAAATTCTACCTTGTTAGAAGTATTTACCTTTTAATTAGAGCAGTATGGAACACCTCAAAAGTATTTCATTTTCCAGTACACCACAAAGATGAACACATCAATAAGCAATGGATGAAATTTAAAGCTTAGCCCAAGTAGCTACAACGAATTTCCATTCTCAATACCACATATGCAAAAAGAAAAAAAAAAAAAAAAAAAAGCCAACCAAAAAAAACCAACCATAGTCACCACTTTCATTTGGAAACCCAAATAGCTTAAGCCAACGAGTCACTTGCAAACAAAGCACATTCTCTCCTACAATTTGCTAGCTTCAAACATCTGACCTACAGAGTTTTCATGTGCATAAGTTGCATTTCAGCTTCTGCCACTGCAGCCACTACAGACCAGCTGGGAGCAAACTGCTGAATCAGTCACCAGCGGTTGCACAGCTCCTCTGAACACAAAACCTCATTCAGAGGTATGGAGACAGCAAGGGAACAACCAGCCATCACTCCACCAGAGATCAAAAACCACCTCATCTATCTCAAAAGCAGTACTGCTGAAATATGCCAACTAGACAGCTTCTCTTCTTTGGGAGGAAACCTGCTGTTCCAGAGTGCAGGGTGCTCAGCAGCAGCAGGGCAGTACTGTTATGGTTCATCGTGCCAGCTACCCTGGTTGGCTTGTTCAATAAAGAAGGCTGACCATCAAATTCATCTCAGTCCTGTAAGTGGATGGCCAGCAGATGGTCGCTGACAGACTAACAATTTAGCCTGATTTCAACACCCCAGGATGTGGCACAGCGTTCACCCTAATCCCCTCTCACACTGAGGGAGCGGCTTGTTCACTGCAGGCACAGCCTGAGCCTGTGGAGCTGGGTAAGGAGGAGCCTGGGCTCTGACAGCCCTCCAAGCCCTTTAGAACATCTTCATCTGCCACAGGACTGCAGCCAAGGCCATCCCGACTGTTTGCTGCTTCCACGGCTGCCAAACAGCCGAGCACAACCCAGCTTCGAGCAAAACCTGCAGGTCAAGGGAATAAGTGAACAAACGTCAGTCCAAAGGGACAACAACTCCATTTAGACCATCTCTGAGGGCCTCCTTACACTTCATCTGTGGTGTCTTAAATCCACAAGCACATCTGTAACTGTAGCACCTAAATACAATATATGTGCAATTACATGCAGAGTTACTATAAATAAGCAAATGAGTTTCTATAGATTTTGAAGGTTGATCACTGTGTGCTTGCAGAACCAGGCAGATCTCCCAGGACATCCCATCCCAGCTTCTGACAATACTATGCCCTTCCAGGACAAATGGGCAGGCACATGGACATCACTGCTGGGTTTGAAGCTTTGAAATCCATCTCTTCACTGGTCACCAGCTTTCCTGCTCTCTGGAAGTACTTCCCTGCACTAAGTGCCAGGTCACATACCAAAGTCCAGAGCAGTCAGGACAAAAAGGCTCCACACTTGCAGACAGAAAGTCACCTACGTCTTAAGTTCCTAGGAGGCAGAAATAATCTTTTGTGCCCTGCCTTTGAACTCACCTAGCAAGTACAAAAATATACATACTGTGATTCATTCTGTGCACTCCAACATTATTTTTACGAAGCACTCTATCTTCTCCTTTGCAGGAACAAAAACCCACTAATTTTTTAGCCAAGCTATAAAATACCATTACACATTTGTGCAGAAATATACTCCGAGAGCAAAGAATTCTGCTAACTCCATGCAGCAGCTTATTTTAATATGTAAAAGGTACTTTTACATGTATGCCCCCCCAGCATGTACCTTTTGAGCTGCATGTCTCCATTTCCATGGTAACTCACTGTATCAGCAGGCTGTGTAATCCCCCATAATACATGAAATTTGAAAATCCTAACTTTCTAGATGAAACAAATTTCCAGGATTTAGTGCAGGGTCTAATAACTCTTAAAAGGGTCATTCTAAATGGATATATTAGTCTAGTTTCAGTTCTTGTTTATGTGACCATAGAACTTCTCCATCTACAATGGCATACAACCTTCTACAAGAGCAAGTGCTCCCAACCCACCCAATACTCTCCTTTGAATAAAGACCACCCACTTGTAGCAAAAATTTAATTCCCAGTATAAAACAACCTGTCACTATTACCACTACACAGCACCCAGACACAACTATTCAGATCCCTCAACAGCTCCTATAAACAAAGGAAACAACCTGCCACACAGTGTTTTGTTACAAATTTGACAGAAAATGGCACTGGTCCCACCAAAGGTGATGATACAAACTACAAACCAGCATCAAATATATTTTGTTGATTCATCATTTCCTCTGAGCAATAAAAACAACTTATCTAAACAAAACCTACTAAAACGAAGACTAAACTTGAATGACCAGCAAGTAAGAAGGTAAACACACATAGCAACAGCAGAATAACATTATCTACAAATTATCTGTATTATCAACAAATTAAGTCATGTTGATCCTACAGAAATAAAGACAAAGCACACACAAAACCCCATCACAGCTAAACAAAAAATTACCCAATTACTATCTAGGGTACCATCCCACCCTGGCCCCTAACAGCAACACAGAATTATCTACCAAAAATCTTTTTTTATTGTAGTATTCTCTGTTTATTTATCTCTGAATTTGACAGAATAAGTTTGTTCACCTTCAACATGCTTTTCAGTAATAATTACGACTATTTCACAAAGTTCAGTGCTGGATGATTCTCAGTCCCTGAAATTTTCAGACCATAATTAGAGACTGTAAATCTCAAGATCCTTTTGCAGAGGAATATTACACTAACAAAAAAAAAAAAAAAAAAAAAAAAAAAAAATCCCAAAAAAACCCCCAGAAAAAGAAGACTCTTTACCTTCTATGTTCTAGCAGACAAAGCCACAATAACTACATTATTGCAGCTCAGCACTGAACAATATCTGGCCTCTCTTCCATTTTTTTGTTTTTAGCTAAAATTATTTGCAGTTCTTGATCTTCAGTTAAGACGACAAAAGCCCAGACATATTTGTTTTATTGAACACCTAGTTTAAATATAACTAATGCATTGAAAAGGAAATCTGCAGTAACATTTACTTTTGAACTAACATTGTGAATTTGGAAGATATGGAGGTGTCTGTCAAAGTTCAAAAAACACTTTATCCAAAAGTTTCCAACTACACATCTCCCCACCTTTAAAATCATTAATATATTTTGGATCTGACCAGTTCTTAGAAAATAACTAGCTCCTTGAACAGATCAGCATTCTTCCCAGAGAAAAGATAACAACCACAATCAGCAGCAAATTTGCTCTAATCTAAGTGCACATTTCTGCTTCATTACAACTAAATTAAGTCATTTTTTTAAAACTGCACAATGATCAGCTACAGTTGTTTCTTAATGACAGCATATTTCTTCAAAAGGTTACATTATATATTTATACATTACAAGGAAATCAAAACCAGTGTAGACTATCCAAATGAAAAGTCAAAAAATTCTACACATCTTCCCCCATTACTGCTTCAGCAGTGTTCTTTCCAGCAAGTTTTTTTGTTTGCTTTTGTAATCTAACTCTTTCAGATAAATGCATCTTGCCTGGAGAAAGCAAACTGATTCAGGCCATATATATTTTATATATATATATATATGTATATATAAAACATAAGGACAAACAAATTGCTGTATTTCAGCTAACCAGATATAAGTTAAAATACTCTCATCTCTTTTATCCAGCAATCATTTGCCTAAACATGATGTGACCAACTACTTCTGCCATCCAAATACTCAGATGCAAGAACTAGAAACTGTCAAAGAGAAATGGCATTTTTCTGTATTATGTGTGCCCACTCCAGCTGGAGTCTCATTTTTAACTGCTACATTTCTGAGGTTAATTGCATTCTGCCCACTCAGTTTCAAGTGGATTTTGCATTATTCCCTCCCTGTCCTCACCCTCTTATGCTGCATTACTGCACATGGTTAAGCAGATTACCACATTCCAATGGGCACCACATTCCAAGGGATTCCATGTTCCTGCACCACTGCTTAGAACAACACTGAAGAAGCCAAAGCAACTCAGAAATACCTTGGAGAACTTCCCAAATTAATGTGGAAATGTAGACTCATCATACACCCTGAGGAGGTGATGAAGAACAAAATCACTCCCAAGCTTCTTTCAAGGGTTTCAACTGCTTTCCCATTGAGCATAACAGAATTAAACACAGTGACATAAAGCAGTGAAGTATTATTGAAACAAATAGATGCATCCCATAGGTGATTCAGGTAGCCCTGCATACAGCCAGTGCTCATAGCAAAGGCTTCTTCAATCATGTTGATCTGTATAAGACTTCACTCCTTCAAGCTGATATTTATCAGCATCTGCCTCAGGGTTTTTTGGATTGTTTTGGGGTTGGAGAGAGAGGCCTTGAAGAAACATAAGAATAGAGGGAAAAGGTAAGATAATTTACTTGGTTCAGCTGGTAAAATCACGATGCTTTGCTAAAGTTGAAGGCAATCTTAACACCAATTTCATAACTATAGTATTTTTAGTTTAGATTAGAGGCTTCAAATCTATTATAATGTCTGGTGCCACAGTCAATTCCACCACATATTCACTCCTGACCACTCAAAGTCTAATAAGAAAACAACCAGGAGCTCCTGTGGCAACAAAGCTCTGAGTATTTTGTACAGCCTGAGCCTGCTTCACCGCAACAACAACAGCATCTGATACAAGGCATTTTCACAGAGCAAGTCAAAGCCAGAGGGGCCAAACAACCTTTCCTTTCAGCTGAGATACCTTCCTACTGTCCTCCCCACCTTCCCCTGGGTCACAGCAGCCACACAGAGGAAAAAGTTCCTGCCTGGAGCACAGGCAAGCTGAAAGACAGGCAGGAGCTGGAGCAAGAACAAGGATGGGAGACAGGCAGGCAGAAGTGATGGGCAAGAAGCAGCTGGTAAGAAATTCAACATAAGAGAGTATCACAGACATAAAAATACTGAGAAAATAGTCAACAGGCACCACTCCTGCTCCTACACACTGTGTGGAAAAGGGGTCTTGGAGATGGCAAAAGTATGTAGTGATTGGAGAGGTATTACTCTAACAAGTATGGTCACCTACAGCACTGGAAGCCATCTCATTCACACCTAATTCTGATTGCTTTATACTGAAAAAAGAATTTTCATAACTTCTTAAGAGTATTTTTATTTAGCTTTTTACATGTTTTCTTCCCCACTCAACATAGAATGCATTAGCAATACAAAAAAAACCCCAAAAATGACAGCATTTGAATTCATTGCAAGTTCATCCACATTCTTACAGATTCCCAAGATGATCCCAGAGATTTCTTTCCCAGGATAGCAGATAAAAGTGAAACACACAAGGATGAGAAAAAAAGCTCTGTCCACCTTCCTGTGAAGAACCTTGAAATGTTGTCCAGACCTATCAGGAACACTCCTTATCCTCACCCCCACTACCATGGAGCCTGATGCACAAAACACCCTCAGCCCCAGCACTGAATATTCTGCTCATAGCTTTGAGCTTGATTAAAAGATTATTTCACATATACTAACAATTCTGGGAAACACATGATAAATTGGGTCCCTTCACAGGAACAAGATGTTTTCCTTCAAAATAAAAAAAATTAAAAAGAAAACCACTATGATCCCTTCCAAGCAGATTCTTCAAAATCTGTTCAGATGAGGCATCCTTCTCTTTTCTTCTTAAAAAAAATAATAAAAAAACCACAAAAGGTCTCCAATTACATTTTTCCTAGAAACAGTGAAAAATATGATTTCTGCCTGTCAAAAATCAGCTCAGTGATAGATTCAGCACACTGGAAAGGCTTGTGTACTGCAAAGGTAGAAAAAGCAGCAGTGCTAACCTGAAAAATGCCATGGAAAAAATTTAGATGCAATCTGAATAAAACAACATTGCATAAATATTGCAACAATAACTTTTACCTCACCACTTTCCAAAAAAATTAAATAAGATAATGGAAATCCGAAAAAACTGATGAATAAGCAGACTGGCTTAGAGCTACACTAAAGTCCATATCATTATTCTAAAAAAAATTAAAATCAAAAGTGCCTATTTATACTGAGTAGCATTTTTGTACCTTAGTGCCCGTTGTTTCAGACAGAAAACAGATGTCATAAATGTCTACATAATTCAGCAAGAAATTGTCTGTTTGTGAACATTTTTAAATGCAACCTTTACAGCAGCTCAGGTACAACAGTGTCTCACCAGGCCTGCTGGTCTCCAGATATTTGTGCCTTGCAGAATCTCTTCCCATTGAATAAATGACCACAGGATTGCACTAAACTTTGCAAGCTGAGAACTGGTGATTTTCTGAACTGGGGTTGCCCACATCTGCTCCTCTCTGACCTGCAGAGATGTGAGGATGCTCTGAGCTCCTTGCAGAGAGACCCTGACCCAACCTCCAGCAAACAGCTCAACAAAGTGATGGAGCCTTAATTTATGCACTAATGCACAGGGCAGGACAGGGGTATTTCAAACACCTATGTGACATTCATGTGAGTTGCACAGGTTGAACCAACTCAGATTAAAAGACAGCAAGTCCTTTTCAAACCAAGTATACTCCAAAAAGTATTAGACATATGCAGAAAGCACTCAGAAAAAATATACAGCCTCACAAATTGACTTGAAGGACTGAACAAATTTTAGTATGACAATATGCTCCAGAACAATATGTTCAAAATGAGGGTACTATATATATATGAACAGTATGAGAATACTAGGAAAATATCTGAGGATGTGAGAACAGAGCTCCTAAACAGAAAGAGTAAGAAGAAACTGAAATACTGTAAACACTGTAACTGAAACTCTAAAAACAAATTATTAAAAATTAGTTTAACAAGTTGATTAATTTTAACTAATACTTGCTACCTCCTTGTTCTTTTTTTATTCAACCATTCTCAAAACAGTAAGAAAAAAAAAAATCACAGGAATGACACTTCCAAGGAAAACATAAAAGATGAGAAAAAGAAAACAAACTAAGGGTAAGGGTAAAAGAGATGAAAACCACCAGCACGTAGCTGAAGTGAGACAGGAGTGCTGGGTACAGGCTGCAAGCAACTCTGACAATGTACAGCAATAACCAAAGAGCAGTAGCAGACAGACAGGCAGGACATCAGACCTGGCTAAGGAGGATGTGTGGAGCAGGACCTCAACTGCTGAGACCCCTGCCACAGGGCATGGCCAGTGCCACCTCCCAGCAAGGCACAGCCTGCCAGAGCTATTCCTCCATCCCATCACAAGCCTTGCTCCATGGCAAGAAACAGCCCAGCTACATCCAGTCTTTTATTCCTCTCTGGGGATAAAGGATCAGCATATGTCTGAAGAAAACCTCCTCCCCACCAGCCCCCAGCTCCTGTGATTCTTGGACATAAGGTTGTGCAAACAGGGGCAGCTTCTCTCCCCCACAATCCCTCCTTCCTCCCCTTCTTACATTCTCTGACAATAATTCTTCACACAGGAGGTGGAGAAGTTGCAATTTGAAGAGCTGAGTATCACTGCGTGTACTGCATGAATTCCTACCATATCAAAAGCTTCTGTAATTCTTACAGAGTAGCATAACTAGTCTGACAACTGTCAGTACTGGCTTAGTATTAAAGCACACTTAAATGCTATAAATATGAATTATCAATTGTTTAAAAACAAATATACACATAAAATCACTTTATATTAGATCAGCATCCTATGGGGATCAAATTCAGACATGATGCAAAGAAGGAAATTTTAATTTTAAATTATTGTTGCTTTCCAAGGCTAAATTTGATCTGTGCTTGTGAGGACTAGCAGTTGACAACACGACTGAGAGAAAGAGGTTTTAACCACAGCCTCTGGTTTTGACACACTGTGTGCTGTCCTCTAACCCCTAAATTCCTCATGTCAGATCTGTGCAGATGATACTATTTCACTGCTCATTTTTCTCACAACCAACTTTTAGCTTGTTTTACAGAGCAAATAACACTACCACTAAATCCAGAGCAGATGATCCCTGCCAACACTCAGACTCATCACTGTGGGCTGCATTACAGCATGATCTTACACGGTACCATCTCGTTCCTACGTCTAGCATTTATCAATAATTATTATTTTGATTCAGGAGCTCTTCATCGCTCTCCAGAAAAATGTAGTATCTTCAAGGGATGCTTCTATGGGTCCATTTCTTCTCATAAACACACCACAACTGTAGGAATCTGCTAGAAAATTGTCTATGCCCTCCAACCTTTAGCCATGCTACCATTATGTCTAGACGTGCTAGATGTACAAAGTGCTATCTAAGAAAAAATTCAGTGTCGAAGTATTTATTGCCCAAATAGCCCTTCCACCTGTCCCTTAGAAAAAGGAAGTAAATCATTGCTCTGCAAGGCAGTCCTGGCCTTTGGACTGCTTCCAAGCCATGCTGCCCTGCATGCTCCAACATATTAGTCACGGATGCATACACAATAAATGAAGTTTCTAATAGAGATACAAAAGATTGAACATTAAACAAAAAAGGGAGATAACACAGCAAATCCAAATTAGGCTGAAAAAATACCATTTGTTTCAGTTAAAATTTCTTCCTTGTCTGTATTATTATCAGGAGCTCCCAATTTGTTATTTATTATTTCTAGATACTGTTTCAAATATTAGGAGGTTTGCATAAAAGCCACATTACTTAATTCAAGCACCACTAGCTGTCAATAAAGTTGGGAGTGATCCACAAGCGAGCTTGGTAAACTTCATTGTGTAAATTAATTCTCCTCCCCACCTTTATATGTATATATGTGTGTGTGTGTGTGTATATATACACACACCTGTGCATATATCATTATAATGGAATAATAACCACATCAGCATATCAGAGCACCTCATACTGAGAAGCAACCCTTAACGGGAAATGAAAGTCTTGACCTAAAAGAACCACTTCCTTGCACTGGCTAATTACTCTGCTCTGTGATCACTTGTTTAAACTTTCATTTGTCACTGCAGTTCAAGCTGGATATTTTATTTACATTTGGCTGGAAGCACTAGGCAGTGGTAAAAGCTGCACATTAATAATAACACTAACAATCAAAAACAAACAGTAGCCTTGGATGAGAAGTGCCCATGATCACAGGAGGTCAGAAAAAGGGGCATACAACCAGCCTCCCACATCTGACTGACAAGAGAACTTACAGTGTTCACTAACTGGTAATTAAGAGTTTTGGCAGCAAGGAAAATGAGAATTCAAATGAATCCTAAATGCTGTGATTCTAGACTAATCATCTCTGTAATGCATCAACAAAAACTTTATTTTGGAGTAGCTGCCTGAAAAGTGGTCAAAAACTGGTGAAAATATTTTCAGCATAAATAATTCAATTCTATTAATCAGGTTCTGCCCATTTACGTTCGGTAACTGAAGAGCAGCACATTTGTAGTGCATGAATATATAGACACCACTGACATACTTGTGGAAGATCCTTCAAAGTGGAAATCCACAAAAGAAAACTTGCTAACCTGTTGCTTAGTTCCAAGTCATAAAACAGGCTATACAACACTGAATTTACATAAAAATCATAACTAAGATATCCAAAGCTGTTGCCCACCTCACCCTCCACTGCTTAAGAAAGTTGCTTGAACAGGAAAGAAAACTTACTTTTAGAAGGGATTTAAAGAGTTTCAGCAGTAATTTTACAACTTGAAATTCAGTCCATGAGCTTTTACAGCCACATACAACCTGAGCAGAACTTTTTGCTCTTTTTGCTCACATGACATACAAGTCACTGCTCCATCACTGGAAAAGTGCATGAGAAGGTTCAAATCATTATTAATTTCTATTTAGAAACAGTAATTTAAAAGTACAACTCACATACAAACTTTCCATGCTTTCTCCTCCTACTTTTATTAGAAAACTTTATACCTCTAGATTTGCAAATGGAGTAATTCAATGATGGAAGCATACCAGTTACTTGGAAAAAGTTCAGGCATGCACACATACCTAAGTGTGTGCATTAAGATGAATGGAGGCAGGATACCTCACATTACCTCAGGATAAGGGAATACAGACAAGCTGCAGCAATGAGTAACTTTTATGCTCTGTACACCTTTTTGCCTTGCATTAACTTGTTTCTGTGTCACAAAATAAGACATTTACAGCGAAGATTAAAAAATTTATTCTGGACCATTTCTTTTTGTTGGAAGGTATTTCAACTATTAATTATGTAGCTTCAAAGATGAAGAAGGAACAAAAATCACGTTGTAAAAGTACAAAGCAATAGGAAAATCAGTAGAAGTAGCTCTCAAGCATACTTTTAGATTACCATGGTATACATCTGATCAGTTTATATTAAATGCTTCTGAAAGACAGACAGCAAGCTGGCCCAAGGAACCAACAGCCTGCAAACTGTGAAAGTCTCCCTGCTAACACAAAGCAGGTTTAAGTGAAAAAAAACAAAACAAACCAGTTTCAGTAGACACTGAACATCACAGGACTGAAATCTGTGACAAACACAGATTTCTCATTCCAAGACTTTACAGGTTGGGAACACCACAAAGATTTGCCTACAGAGACTGAGGGTGTATGTCCACAGTTTATATACACCACATGCTTTGAAGTTAAGATGAGAGCACCTTTCTTTTAGTATTATTAATACAGAGGATCATTAAGAAATAAGAGGTCATATACAGACTACAACCATTTCAGGATCCTTTCAAGCTACATGACTACTTGTTTCCACACAGTATGTTCAAAAATGCAATATGCTACTCTCCATGGTCCCCACAGCCAACAAAGATATCACTGCAGCCATGGTTCTGTGCCCATTGCCTTGCTCCACTTTCCACTTGGCTGGGAGGAGTGAGGAGTCTGGGGTTGGGATTCACCTCTGTTCCTCAACATGGTGAGCTTGGTGTCTCCAAGCCACATCCTACAGTTCATTTTGGCTCCCACTGGCTCACAGGAGGGAAGGCAGAGCTATCCCACTGCCACTGCTGCTGGCAAAAATCCCCCCTATAATTTGTGCCTTAACTTCTCTAATGCAAAAGGGATAGTGCACATCATATATGAAAGCAAGAAAGTTTACTCAAGACTATAAAAGGCTACAAGGTCTTTTTGGTACTACAACAGCAAATTCAGAAGTAAGTATGATTTTTCTCAGGGCTTCTGAAGCAGAACACTTCAGCAAAGGCAAACACACATCTTGAGATGTGAGCAGCTGCTCCAGAAGAGAAAAACTAGTTCCTTGTTCTCCTCTCTCTCTTTTATTTTTACACAACCTGATTTTGAGAAAAACATTTGGGTTTTCATTACCACAGGAGGGCAGGAGCATGTAAAGCTCCTGTCGATTTCTTCTTAGAGACAGCAGAACAAACAGTGGGAGCTGGAATGCAGGAAGAGCCAAGTCAGAGACCCGGAGCGTGATGAAAATTCAGTCCTACCAGCGGAGTTAACTGCTTGTTAATGAAGGCGTATGCATCCCATCTGCTGACTACAGAAGAGCTGGAACGGTTTCAAGAACAGCCCAAGACAGACATACCACCAAATATGTGATGTGAACGTTGTGCTCCATAGTCAGAAGTTTACCCCAGGGATTTTGGCAGGGCACAGCACAGACCCAGACACACACAGGGCACCGAGGCGACAGGACACGAACCGTGCCCTTGTCATGTGTTAACTGTCACTGCCCGGTGAGAACTGCAAAATCCTTCCAGGGGCATTTGTTTGTTCATTAATTCTGATTTCAGGAGAAAGTTCTGGCTTGCACCCAGCAGCTAATTGGTTCAATAAACAGCATCTCGGCTTAGAAGAAGAAAACATGATACTACAGTGAGAGCATGTAACTGAAACCTCGATATCTGGGTATGACTTAGGGCTTCTCCAAAGAGCTGCACTGCAAAGAGAGAATTTTTAAAAGACAAGACAGGATACAGTCTAAATGCAGGAAACAACTACCAACATTTATCTGAAGACTTCTTATGGGGAAGAGAAAATAGAAATCACTACTGTAAGAATGTCCCTAATGATGAACTAAAACACAGAAAATAAATTTACAGATGAAATCACAGGCAAAAAAAAAAATCCATCTTCTTGTATTGAAATTACAACTCATAGGTATAATATTTAAACTTTTGTTCCCTCCTAGCTAGGCCTGCCACACACAATATGCTACGAGAAGAGCTGCCAAACATTTTTTTGAGTATTCCAAAAAGCAAATATGTAGCCCACCGTGAAAAACAAATATGAATACCTGAAATCTGTGATCAGCTGCACACTGTGAGAGTTCAAAAGACCTGGACAGACTTCCAAAACAAAACCTGCTGCACAAAAACAAGCTACCACATATCTTCATTTATGCTATTTACTGATATGAATTTCCCTTTTCATAAAATCTAGAATTTTAAATTCAATAAAGCTTATGCAACTGCCAGTATTATAAAATTCTCTTTAATAAATAATATTTTTGGCTTGGTAAGTACTGAACAATAACCATTTGATTTAAAAAACTATTAGAAAAGTAATTGTCACAGATATATTAGCAAGAACATTTGAGCTGAGGCTTCATTTAACCCATACATCCCCTGAATAAGAAATTGTGCAAATCACTCCAAATTATGCATATTATACATTCTTGGCTTTAGACCCTTTGATTGTACAATCATTTCTTTACATGAACCATTTTTAAAAGTCATGTACTCTAAGTGCTACATCAGAAGCAAAAGTAAAATGAGTTTTAATGGTAAATTCCTTCATATTCTGCTATGATCAGCATTTTGCAGGACTACACAGATGAATTCTCTGTTGGCTCTTCACTTCCTTGTTTAGGAGGTCACTATTCTGCACTATTTCTTTTTATAAAGATCTATTTTTGACTGCAGTGGACTTTTGTTTACATATTAAGCCACCTGATGCCTCCAGGAGACATATAGTTTGCTAGTGAAGTCATTTTCTCTCTGCTACACACAGTGACTCCGTGTAACCACACACTTCTAAACAGGAGTTGGTACTTGCAGCAATCTGCAAGACTCCTGGCTGTGCAGTTATCCCTTGGAACTAAAAGAAATGCACAGTTCTGCTTTTCTGCAGCAGAGGGGGAAGGGGAATATAACAGAGCACAAAACTCTACCACCACAATTTCAGAAAAATAACTTCTCATCTAATGAGGAGAATAATGATCACTCAATTATTTCTTTGCCTTGGACAGCTGCAGGTTGATTGTGGGGGTGTTGAGTTGGGAGAGAAGTATTGAGACAGATTATAAGGTTGCTTTTTTTAAAGAGGATGGAATGATGCTAGATTACACAAAAAAATAAGACTGAAGCTAAGAGTTCTGAACCTTTCCATGGCACAATGCACTTTACTCAAAATGTTGCACTGCACACAGAGCTTTAGCTAATTATCTACAGATTTACTACAACCTTCACTACTGTGCAATATAAGTTTTAAGTTGTGACACACAGAATAGCTTTCTTTGGTTTTAAAAAAAGAAAAATCTATGCAACAGTTAAAAAATAGTAAAATACAGCATTTTTTTTTGCTCTAAACATTTTGACACAACGGGAGTATTTCTTCCCAGGACAATTTTCAATAACCAATTTTCAATAATTAATGTTGTGCATTACAAAACAGATTATGACTTCCAGCATCAAAAAAATTTACAACAGTCAGAAATCCTATTATATAGGAGACTGGACAGCTCACGTGCTACAGTTACACAGACTACCACTACTGGCAGTCACAGGACAGAAGTCTCACAACAAAGAGAAAGCAAAATCCCCTATTTGCCAAGATTTAAATGGCTGGGCACAGGTAAGAGAAAGGAAAAGAGAGAAGTCTGATTCTCCAAGATCACTGCTGCACCTCGGCTACAAACAAATATCAGGCCCTGATTGTTCTGGCTGCCAGTCAGGCATTTCTTCATAAAAGTAATAAATACAATTACTTTTCTTCCCAATCAAGACAACATATCAGACCAATGGATTGTTGTGACTATTTAAACTGTCAGGAAACAACTTTTCAATTTCTGATTTAATACTAATTCCTATTAGGATGGAGACACTGAAAACACAAGACTAAATACAACAGCAAATCCTGAAGTAGTTTTGCCATGTTTTTTGATGTACTAAACCAACATTATCTGCAATATTGCATAGATAATTAAAATTCATATATATCTGTACCTGAAGTATAGATACACTATACACTAGCTTAGTGTTCACAGGTATTGGGGTTTCAAGATTATATGTATGCTTTCACATGACATTATTTAACCAGGCATTTTCATGCCCATCATTATAAATAGTTATTCTAAACTTCCAATAGACACAATTTTTTGACAGGAAAGTGTTAAAAGTACTGTGTTCTAGTATTACATATGCTGTTTGCAGCACTATGCAGAATACTTCATATGTAAGTGAATCATCAATCATCATATAGAAGTCCTAAGTAAATTTAGGATTCCTGCAATACTATCATTTACTGTTTCAGAAAACAGTTTTTGCAATTTTAATTCTTACAACAAGCTCAGTCTGCATATCCTTAACCTGAATAACTCATACGTGCAAAGAAGTGGAAGAGTGACAAGCTACTAACATCAAATACATTTTAAAAAAAACCCTAACACTTGATTTAAACACACCTTTCTTGCTGCAGTTTTCATACATTAAACCACGTAAAACAGAGTGAACCATGTAGAACAGAGTGAACCTTAGGATTAAAACAGATCAGCAAAAAATATAAAAATAGTTCCATGTACTACCATTTCCAAAATGTAACACATTACATTAATAACAAGTCTACAGCCACAAGAAATGCTGGCATTCTCTGATATTAAAAAGTCTCTAATCTATTAATTACTAAGAGTCAAGTACGTGATACTAATCACTGCTCTGTTTAACAACTCTGTAAAGCAAACTTTTGACAGATAGGTGATGGCAATCTGCCACCAGTTCCCAAAAAGAGTGTCTGCCTTCAGTCACATCCCTGTATCGACACTTTCAGTAAGTCAACAAATATTTCAGCACCAAAACAACGGTGGCACAATGTTTCACATTCCTTATGTAGAAAATATTCTCAGACATCCATAGGATTTCTGGAATTAATGCAAAACGAAATCTGTAGCAAACATGTTTTGCAATCCCAAATATAGTGAGTTTAGAAATAGTTGGTGAAAAACTGCTCAAGCTTGAATTTTTTTGCCTCCGAGTGCATGTATCAACCTGTGGGCTGAAAGGAGTGGGAGACCAGAACATGGCTAAGTTAAAATTGCACCTCATCACAAACAAGCCTCACTATTTAACAAGGATGCACTTCAGAACCCCTCTCCAAAGCAATACCAACCACGAACAAGATCTGTGCTACAGAAAGAGCCTATTTTAAAGCCCAGCAGTCAAAGCAGTGAGTGAATTGAGATGTGCTGCAATATTTATGCAGCCATTATAATGCAAATGCGGAAGGTATTAGAAAGGCTATTTGCATTGGTGCGCAGCCCCTTCAGTCTGCGCACAATGCCGACAGAAAGAACAATTAGGATGCATGCATAACAAAAAGCCTCCGACCACAGGGTAGGCAGGTCCACTGAACCGGATACAATATCTACGGGATCAACAGGGCTCCATGGAAATATTGCCTGCTGGATCACACCGTACCTCTTGTTCATACTTAGAATATGAAGCGTCCTTGGGCACAAAAGCAGGCAGAGGATTAGCACAGCAAAGGTGAGAGCGAGTTACAACCAATTCAACGCGAGCACCAGCCCCATGTCTCACAAGGCAGCAACCGGGCTGGAGCACAGCTCGGACCCCAGGCTGCTGCTCTGGGCAAAACCCCACCACCGACAACACACAGCAGCAAACTTTCAACTAGGCTAAAAAATAATAACTAAAAAACGGGTATGTACTTTGCTGTGGCAAAAAAAAAAAGCTCTCCAGCACTGATTGAGACAGAAAAGGAGGCAATTGCAAACCAGATCTAAACTCTGAGAACAGACTACGCTTTTGTAGAGAAAGCAAAAAGCAAACTAAGGGACACAAATATTTCCTTTTTGCTTCCCTAACATGTACACCTTAATGGTAAAACTATACCAAAAGAACCAAGTATACAGGCAAGCCAGATTGTTTAAAAAGTTCTTTGACCGTGCATCCTAATATTTATCTACACCAATTCACAGCCTCTCAATATATTCTCACATCAGTCAGCATGTCTGCAATTATGTGATGGGCTCTGCTCTCTCATTTCTCTTGTAGAGAATACAGATAAAGTACTTCTTAAACTGCAACAATCTTAAAATGGTCTAAAATCACCACACGGCACAAACCTACTGTTTTTAAATAAATTATAAACTGTCCATAATTTCTATACAAAAGATACATTACCTGGAGGTTGATTATGGAAAAAAATCCTAGCAATTAAAATCCACTTTTTATCCAGAGACCCGGATAAACTGAAAATGCCTTTATTGAACCAAATTTGATGCTGGAGAATTCCCAGATTTATAATAGTACGTGATGTGTATTTCGCAACAGAGTCAAGGCAAAGCAATGCAACACAAAACAAGCAAATTAAGGTCAATGGCTAATATTGCAAACATTACTATGCTTATTATAACAACCTGTTACATTTTATTCTGGTCCACTTTGTAACACAGCAAGACCACTGTATCAAACATACTAGATACGTCAGCCAGTACAGTTTCCAAGAAAACCAGAGCTTTTTTTATCTGTACAATCAGTTGTAACTGGCTTTTTAATCTTCACTGCTGCGTCCTCTCCAGCCCTCTCTCACACACACAAAACCACCAAAAAGAAAAAGGCAGAAATATCTCCTCTGAGATGCAGTTGCATGCAGTAAAAATAAATGCAAGGTATACGACGACAGAGCAGAGAGCAAGCCTCGCTTCAATTAAAAGAGCATCCACCAAAAAATAAAATCCAAAGCAATGAGCCTCGAAGCGTTCTGGGTGGGAAATGCCACTGGCCATGCTGAACGGGAAGGTACAGTGGGCTGGACACGGGAACATGGCACCAGCTTTTCCTGCACCCAGGAACAGCACAAACCCAGGTGCTGGGAAGCAGGAACAAGGTGGGCATCAGGGACAGCCATCCCAGGGGCTGTGGTGGGAACATGGGAAGGGACAATGCCACCTTCCCCTGCTGCAAACAGAAGTTTCCATCTTCCCTCAGACACGAAGGACAGCCTGCCCCTAGAGAGACACAGCTCGTTCCTAGCACCCACCCAAATTCTCCACAGTGGTATTTTGGAATCACTGAGGTCTCTTCAGGCAGTTTTATTTCCCTGCTACCATACTAAACCTTCCCAAAACAGAGCTTTGTTATTTACTAGGCTTCCTCAGCCTTGACAAGAAGGGATTGCAGAATGTGATCTTTATTCCAAACATGCAGAAGATGCTATGACAGCCCTAATTCAATTACCATGCATGAGCATTGTGCTCACATGCAAGCACCTACACGCACCCATTTCACGAGTGCTGGACACAGGTCACACAGGCTGGCAGCTGCTGGCTCGCACGGTGACAAGCCAGAACTGCCACACACACAAACATGCTTTTCTAGAAAGCCAAAGCCAAGTCACAATCAATCCAAGGGTTTCCTAAAAGGCACACACACAGCAGAGATCTTCAGAGCAATTAATTTCTGTACACAGGCGAACAGCACAGAAAGACAGCTGGAGAAAATACTGCTTGTCTGAAGGAATCCCTTCAATCACACAAAATTCCTGGAGGAGAATACACCCGTCAGTGCGATTTAAGTGTCAACATAACAAAGGAACGCCCCTCCCAGCACCTCCTGCCTTACAGATATGCCACGCTGGAAAGGGAAAACTACACCGGGAAGAGCAGCAACCAGAACCGTTCATCGACCCTCCCCTGCCATCACCACAAACAAAAAATGCTGGGGATTGTTTCTAGAAAGAGCAGATAGAGGGACGTGGAAGAAGACAGCATCCTTTCTGAGGATGCCTCAGTATTCCTCAAAGGAAGGCTGTGGACACAAGAAGACCTTTGTTTGGAATCATCTTTGTGTATTACAAGGTTACATATAAAATTAGTTTTGCCTAATATACGTGCTTTGCCTTGCCACATGTACAGAAATGCTGATGGTCGACAAACAGCCTAAAATTAAAGGAATACGGCTTTAAATAATCTCCCATTTTACTCATCCAAAGCAAAGAGCAATTACATAGAAAAGTAAAATAGTGAAATCCAAAACATTCAAGGGGAATTAAGATGATAAGGGTGTTACTAAAATTAAAATGTATGCACAGTAGTATAATAACAAATTCATAAGATACTGTAAATTTTTCCCAAAACCAGACTAGGTTTATATCAAGATCATCATACAACATATGCCTGAAATATGGCCATAAATAAGTGTGATTTAATTTGACCACCACCTACTTTAAGCCCTTGATTTTATAAATAGAACTATACCATAATGACTAGTGATTAAAAAAAAAAAAAAAAAAAAGAAACAAACCAACACACACAGTTTAGAAGGTAAAAAGAACAATATTATAAAGTCAAACACGCAAACAAGAAACAGTAGAAAATTAAGACCCTGAAGGTAACTACCAAAACCGTCTTAATTTCTATTCTGATGGTCCAAAAAAATCCCCACGAAGTACTGCAGCAATGACAATACACATAATTACAACTCCTTGATCATGAATATTCTGCCTCAAAAGTCTGCACATGTGCAGAACTCAAAGATTCCACGGCCCCAATCTCAAAAACACAACTTAAAAATTACCAGTGCTATTTCAGCACTTCGCAATTGTCTTCTCACACACTGCGACTTTTTATTCCATGTCCATACCTGCTCCTAAATAGGATGGACAAGTGAAGCAGCAACACAGTTTCACCAAACTTCAGTTCTGCTGAATTGCTGTGCAGCTCACGCCCAGTCGCAATTTTAGCCAAGGCGGCCGCTCACCTTACTAAGGTTACTACAGCTTCTGAAGCATTTCCTAGGGAAAGACACGAACAACTCGGTGAAGACGCCTTCTACAGCCACAAATACACGCGGGAAGCTGTCACACCGCTTTTCTCTGTCACACCTCTCTGTTTTAAATACCGGGAAAATCACCTGGCTAGACAGGAAGGCGACGACTTTTGAAACGAGGTTCTGTCTTTGTGGCTCCATCAGAGCTGCCACAATAAATACACGGGGTGAAACAGGAAAAGAGCCTCACGCCTGAGCGAGAGGGCGGGGGACCGCACTGACACGGGCAGAGCGGAGGCAGCTGTAACCATCGCCCGCCCGCCGGTAATCATTACCCTGCGCGCCACCGCCACTACACACAGCCCGCTTCAATCCCGCCGTGCCAGCTCCCGGCACCGGGAGCCGCCGGGGAGGAGGAGAGGTGAGGCTGTAAGACGGAGCTTCCTCCTTTCTTTTTGTTGTTATTGTTGTTGTTGTGGCGGCCGCTGCCATCGCCCGGCAGCCCCTCAGCCGAGCCCCGCGGGGGCGATGGCCGCCCCCGGCCCGGTCCGGTCCGGTCCCCCCCACCTGCGGCGGGCCCGCGGACCGGGCGGGGCAGCCCCGCCGGGGCGGGCGCGGGCTCCTCGCCACCCCCACCTGCACCCCGGCCCTCCCCGCCTTTGTGCCCGCGGCCTCCCGCCGCCCCCGGCCGCCGCCCGCTGTCAGCCGCCGCCCGGCCGAGCCCCCCGGCCCGCCTGCCCCGTGCCCGAGCCCGTACCGTGCGGCTCCGCCATCCTCCCGCGGCGCGCTCGGCTCCCGCTCCGCGCCCGGCCCTGCCCTGCCGGCCACCGTCTGTGCGCACCGAGCCGTCACGGGACCGCCCGCCCACGGCCCTCCCGCGGCACTCGGGGCGGGCCCGCCGAGCGCGGACCCCGAGCGCTTCCAGGTTACGGCGGAAGCGCCGCGTTGCCCGTGGCGACGGCGGGAGCGGGGCTGTGCGGGGCCGTGAGGGGCTGGCGGGGTCATGCGGGGCTGTGAGGGGCCGTGAGGGGCTGGCGGGGATGGCGGGGCCATGCGGGGCTGTGCGGGGCCGTGAGGGGCTGGCGGGGATGGCGGGGCCATGCGGGGCTGTGCGGGGCCGTGAGGGGCTGGCGGGGATGGCGGGGCCATGCGGGGCCGTGAGGGGCTGGCGGGGATGGCGGGGCCATGCGGGGCTGTGCGGGGCCGTGAGGGGCTGGCGGGGATGGCGGGGTCATGCGGAGCTGTGAGGGGCCCGGGCCGGGCTGCCCCGCGCTGTCCCAGCCGGTCCCGGGGGTGGCTCCCGGCCCCGCAGTCCCCGCCGAAAGCTGCCGTCGTGCCAGCGCTGCCGGGATGTCCGCGGGTGAGGAGGGCAGCCCGGAGCCGTGTCGGTGACCCACTGCAATTCATTAAAGTGTCACAGCAAACACCAAGTGTTTTTTTGCCGTTCTGGCGGTGCCAGCGCAGGCAGGCTCGGCAGTTCTGCTGGGATGGGCTGGTGTGAGCCGCTCTCACAGCTCAGCCACCCGCTCCGGCTGCGAGACGCGGCCCAAGAAGCCGGCACGGGGACCGCCACATTCCCAGGTCTCCTTTTGCCACAAAACCGGGACCATCCCCAGCTGGCAACCGCTGTAACCTCGGAGCAATGTCCTGACTTCTTAAACCCAACCTCGCTGCCTTTGCAAGGGATGCGTGGGAGCTGCAGGAAGGGGCAGCAGCCATTCAGAGGTGACAACCACACCTCTGTGTACACAAATACACCCGTGTGACAGAGCCACTGCCATCACTCGCCCTTTCATTTAGGATGAGCTTTAAAAGCGAGTTCTTTGACGACTTGTTGTAACAGATCTTTCAGTATTTTGCTGAGAAAGGTTTGGCTTTTTAATGCTAAGTTCTCAGATGGCTGCGAGCCTAGATGGATTCTGCACTGCGGTAGTGTCTCAACTTTCTAAGTTCTAAAATACGTCCAAAATAATGGGACTCTACTAATTGATCTCAGTGCTTGCTGGTCTGGACCTACTTCAGCAGAATCAAAACCATGAGTAGATTTGGGAGACATTTCCTA
The DNA here is from genome assembly GCF_903797595.1 of Erithacus rubecula. NCBI lineage: Eukaryota > Metazoa > Chordata > Aves > Passeriformes > Muscicapidae > Erithacus > Erithacus rubecula. The sequence continues at coordinate 25,749,750 of NC_136660.1, read as the reverse complement.
CATCAGATAATCAAATCTGAGTATCTGCTATTTCCATCAGGTTTTTTACATCTTTTGGCAATCATCTGGGCTGGTTTCAGAGAAACAAGGCTATTCACATTCAATTATCAAATAACAAAATTCTGCCAATTGCCTTTGTGTGAGTCTTTGGCAAACCGAACAGTTCAATGTGGTTATGTGGTCTTTTACCAATAAATGCTGGACAGCATTAAAAGCAGAATTGGATTTTTGACATATTGGATCATAAGACAGAAACCAGTTGAAATTTCCTAGTGACATTTTTTACAATGACTGGATGTTTATTTGCTGTTATTAATCAATAAAACTTCATTGTGGACACTACAGGATCTTTTATAAGACATGGAAATACACTTTGCCTTGAGAACTAGGAATCAAAAAAAAAATATTTCTTCTGTGACTTAATTGAACACAGCCTTTTGCATTAAAATATTGTAGTGTTGTAGGATCTGAATGTTTTGTTGGCTGTGTACCTTTGCATTTCTCAGGCCCTTTGTGTGCAAAGTGTCACTGCCCAGTTGCCTTAGCATTTAAATATTTACCAAGGATAGGTGCTACATGTGCTCTGGTTCTGTTAGAGATTCTACTTTTGTTTCTACTTACTTTGCTTTAAAAAACATTGAAATCTAAAGAAATGTTACTTTATATTCAGAAAACCCTGATTTCTTCTAAAAAGCTGATATAAAGCAGAGCAGGACAATTGTCACAAGAGATAAATCAGCCAAGAAATTTACACTGACAACTCCACCCTTCTGCTGCAAATCCTTAAATATGTCATATGAGATTAGACTGATACTATGGTAATACTTGTGCCAACAATCAGAACTAACAGACATTTTTGCAAAGGCAGAATTCATGCATGAAAGATTTGTTTTTAATCTGCTCAAATGGAGTAGTTAATTTTATATCCTCCTACTGGATACTGGAAAGCTCAGCTCCAACCTACTCCCAGTCTCTTTCAGCAATGTTTGTCCCCAGATGTCATTGGCACAGACCTGTCCCAGAGCAGAAGATGAATATAAGAGTTCACAATCCTTACAAGTATTAGTGAGGGGTCTCTCAGGATCAGGAGACTGTGATAACAGGCCTGTATTTTGAACCTTGTGGTACTGGGACTGAGGACCTCTCCTTAAGACAAATCCACAGACAGAAAGTCAGAGGTTCCTCAGTCTTTGTTGCCCCAGAAACCCCACAGGACTGTACAAGCACCTTGAGTTATTGCCATGCACACTGAAACAAGCAGGAGAAGAAATATAATTAAAGAACATTTCATAACCTACATGGTTCTGAATTAAGGTTTCACTGGCAACTTCGTTTGGACATTGCCTAACTTTTAAAGGCTTGGCTTTGCAACATTCATAATGTTCCTGTAACACCTGCAGCCCTTCCTGGAAAGGACAGCTGTTGGTGCAGGATCATGCAGCATCACAGCAGATCTGTGGGCCACTAGCTGTGTGTCCCCACCCTTGTGTGTCCAGCACACACTTCTGCCCCTTTCACTGAAAGAGAAACAGCAGCACTGGACTGTTATCCTCTGTCCAGGCCAGCAGCAGAGAGGGATGAGTGTTGGAATTTGGATTATTCAGTGGATTCATAAGACCATTCCTAAGGCTAGTTGGTATTTACACAGTTGTTTCAAGCATGTTTCTACAAAATAGAGTGATTTATTAGGAGCTAGCTCTTACACAATGAACTAAAATAAAGCAATTAATTAGTTAAGCTTGCTTAAGCCGACCACAAGATCAATCTAATAACTTCAGAATCATCTTTGACTGAATTCAGATACCTCTGATATATAGTCCCACTTGCCTCTTCTTAATTTAGTGGCCGCCAGACTAATGAATTGACCCTTTCTCCCTCAGTCATGTGGCCTTTTCATTACCTCCTCCCAGCTGTAAAATTTTTGTCATCCAGCTACCCAAAAGCCTGCTCTCCTCCCCCAGGCAGGCAGCTGCTGCTGCCTCAGCCAAGGACACTGAGCTCCAGTCGTTTCTGCACTGCTGCTGGGGCACACAGCACAAGAGGCAAATTCTTTGCTGGCTGAGCCAACATGAAGACCAGCCTCAGGGAAGCTCTGTTCTGCTTCCAGCTCTGCAAGTCAGGATGTCCCAGCAAGCACAGCCCTTTGTGCCCCTTTCCACCCACATTTCCCTCTGCTCTGTCCCGTGTGGGGCTGCTTCCCACAGCTCTCCCTTCTCCTCTGTTCCTTCCCTGCTGCCTGTGCCCGACTTCCAGACTAGGATCACCTCTCCTTCCCCAGATGTCCCTCCTTTCTTACTCTCCAACTTTGGTTCCCCATGCCAGTCCTAGTCCAGTCACTTGTCTGGTTCTTCATGTCACTGCCTATCCCCCTGACTTTCCACTCCTTTCTTCTTTCCTTGTACTTGTTCTTTTCCTTGTTCTGTTGTGTCTTCTGTCTGACAGTTCCTTGCCAACCAGTCTCAACATAAAACTCTGATTCCCAGTTGTTCTTTCTTTCTGTATCTCAGACTTCCACTATCATGTCTCAAATTTCAAAATTTCATACTAGGTTTTACCTTCCTCTGATATGCACTTCAATCTATCCAGACCTTCTTGTCATATCCTATTTCTTTCCCTTGAATTGTCAGCTTACCAGAAGTTTGGCTTTGGTCTCTTGGCCAAGGGCTGCAAGGAGTTTAGTTATTCTGGGGAAGAGAAGCGTGTTTTGAAGGCTGATGCCACAGAAACCAAACCTGGAGATGCAGACAGAGAACCAGAGCCCTTGTCAATGTCTAGAAGCTGATACTCAATGCACTGGCTGACACCAAGCTCTGTCCCATTGAAATCAGACTCTGACCCTCCAGAGCAAAAGCTTCTGCTTGAGGCAAGATGCCTTTGCAATACAAAGAAGGATGCAAAGAAGGGGAACCTCAAAATGTGGTTCTCTGCTGAAGGGCTATGGTACAGTAAGATGTTACTATTTTTACTGTCACTTCCTTTCATATATTCAGAACCAGGTCTGACAATAAGTTATTTTTGCTTTTATCTCCAATTGTTTTTACAAAGCAAAAAGCAAGCAGCCTGATTTAGGACTTCAGAACTACCATGTAAAAACTAATCCTGGGCCTTCCAGCTTCTACTTTCAATTCATTAGCCACCTATCCATGTCTGTTAGCAATTTATAAACAAGCTTCCTAGATCTTACAAGAGCTCTTCCAGGTGGAAAGACAGGACATATCAGCACTGAAGCAGCACATCCAGAATGTCATGCATGAAATTATTTTCTTATTTACCTGTATGCACAGAAACATTTTCCAGAGTGTGCTGTGCTCTAACTGCCCCAAGCCCAGCAGCTCTTCAATTTGTTTAGTGCAAGGGAAAACTGCAAATCCAGCAGGCTATCAAGCAAGCTAATCTTCAATTATACAAACGGAGGGTCAAATTTATTAAACAATTTATCTTTCAAAGTCAACACGACAAACAACAGAAACAAGCAAGAGCTTTCTCATTCACAGACAATAAACTGCATTTTTCTAGACAGGAGAGTAACATCTGTTAGAAACTCTTGGTTTTTTCTTCAGTGAAAGACAGGGCAAATTAAAGGCTTCAGTTGCCTGTACTTTGAAAGGGGAGAAAGGCCAGAATGAAAACCCAGTTAAAATGAAACAGATGCTGAATATTCCAGCCCCAGTCAGGACAACCATGAAGAAACCAACCTTTCTTGATTTAATTTTCTTTTCTGGTACTTGCAAATCCATTTCTGACATCCCAGGATAACTCAAAAAGACAAAGCAGGATCCAACAGGACAATCTATGCTCTGGTAGACAAGTTTCTTTTAGCTTTGGTCTGCAGCACCTGAATTTCAGTAGGTAGTGTGGCTTCCCAGGACTAACAACATCCAGGTCCAGTATAATTCCCACAGTTAAGGGGCAAGAGGGGATGAGTATTCTCAAAAGTGAGTTTAAATCTACAGAGGTTGAGCTTCCTTTGTAGTCAATAAGATAAGCCCTATGCTTAGGCACTCTGAATCATATTCTGAAGAAATCACTTTTTCCATTGACCTCATACAGACCCTGGGGAGTTGAGCTTTCCAAGGGAAAAGCCACTTCCTCCCCAGGAAAGAGCATTCAAGTCTAAAGTGGCCCTGGGTTCACCAGCTTTTCACTTGCCTCACGAGCTGCTCGAGTGCTGTAGGTCTGTGCCTGCAGGTGGTACAAGGCATCTTCTACCATTGTACCTGTTTCCCTTGGCTCTCATGGCAGTCTTCTAAAACTGGCTGGCACCAGAACTGTGGTGTGGTGTGGCTCAGGTTTCATTTGCTCTGCATGTTGTTTCATGCCTTCAGAGATCCGTGGAGATTAGTACCAGGCTGACTGGAATGGCACGGTGGGTAGGAATGCGAGTGCAGCCCAAGTTTTTCTCTGCTGAACTTCATACAAGGGCATATCCTGACTCCATTCCACAGAAAAGAGGGAGCAGGCTCCACTTCCCCATTGTCCTCTCTGATCTTCCCGTTCTCAGCCACAGCACAGTGGCAGTGTAGCCCCTCCTTCTGGGACAGAGCCTGATAAAAGTGTGAAGCCGAAGGAAGGAGGCTCCTGCAGCAGCCAAGAAAGGGGAAAGGTCTCTGGGAGTGGTGGCTCCAGGAAGGCAGAACAGCTTTGTTACAAGTTTTTTTGAGATTGCTGTAAACAACTCACCTGTGTCCTGAAAGCAGGTCCATGCTGAGCTGTGTGAAACAGCTGCCCCTGCCCAGGCACGTATCACTGCCAGCAGGTTAACCCGGGCCACAGGCACAAGCACTTTTCCTTGGGATTACAGCTTGTCACTGCTGCAAGCTCTGCTGCCTGAAATGTGAATAGGAGAGTCTCCAGGAAAACAAACAAACAAACAAACACAACCCTGCTTCGCATCCTCACAATCTGAAAAATATTCTTTAAGAGTGACCCAGGAAGAAGAAGTTGAGTTTGAATAAAATATTTGCTTGTTGGTCTTAATAGCTGTAGCTCTGCTATTTTCTCTTCCTCTTCAGTGTGCCAGCAGGGATTGAGTGCTGGAGCCAGGGATGTATTTCCTGAAGGGTGACAAATAAGAATAAAGCCTAAAGTCAATTCCACACTGAAATTCTTACACAAATTGCTTCTTCCTGAAGAAAACAGATGGATGAAAAAAAAAACTCAGAAAGTAGTATGAAATAAGTAATCCTACAGTTCAGTTACAGAAAGTGAAAAGAACAACTCCAAAAATTGGTCAGGGAGCCAGGCATTATAGGGAGAACACCTATAAAGGGAGGTTTCAGATGAGGAATTCTAAATGAAACCCTGAAAACGAAATCATTCAGGTGCATATAGATCTTCCAAAAGGACATCTTGAAATTCTTTCTGCCCAGAGCCATGAAAACTAGAGCAGAGTGAGTGCCAGCAACTTTAACATTTATTATTATTGTGGTAGTGCACCAGAGCCTTGAGCTTTTTGTGAGGGGCTCTAAAAGAAGAGTGTTCTAATTCAGAGGCTGAAAGCCAAGTGTAAGACCAGAAAAATGACACATATTTGTCACAGGCACAGGGAGCATGACAGAAGAAAAGCAGTCAGAGAGCTGCCAGGTTTTTTATAGGCCATACAGACAAGAAGAGTGTTGGAGAGAGCTCAGAAAGATTATTTTTCAACACACATTATTAAAAGCCTGGTTGCAGGGATGGGAGGAAGCACAGAGATGTTTGAAATATCAGCAGATAGAACTGGTCATCGTAAGCTGATGTTAGGAAAAGAGCTGATATCCCAGTAATATTCTGGAACAGATGAACAGGGATGGGCTAGGGAAAGACAGATCTTGAAGAGGAAGGAGTGACACAGGGCTGAGAACAGTCCTGCATTGTGAGGACAAGGGCTTGGTTATTCAAGAGTTTTCTTTCCCCCTCTTGTTTCTCAGGGGGAGGAGCGGTGTTTCAAGGGAGAATAATACAATCATTTGACTGTGTTGAGAGATTTATGGTTTGACTTTACCATGTGTTAAAATATTGATTCTCTTTCTAACATATGCTTGAGATACTGACAATAGGTTTTTTCTGTAAGGAAGACTGACTCCTGCAAACAAAAGGTGGGACTTCATGGTAGGATGCAGCGAGGATGGGTAAAAACAAAGTGATGTAGGAGAAGCACAAGTCTCGGATTTCTTCCACTCAATTAAATAAAGATAGCAAGAGAGACACTGAGCAGTGTGTGGTGGTGAGAAGCTGGAATAATTAAACAATAATCTGACAGACGGTGCACTTACGGGCAATTACAGCAAGCCTCTGCTGGCACTCCAGGGCAGGAGGCCAAAGGCTTAAGCGATTCAAACCACACAAGAAGAGCAGTAACCTCCCAGAAATGCCAGTGTAGAGCATTTGGCTTAGGAGCCCAGAATGGGACTTACATGAGCCAGGTCTCTGCATTCACCAGGTGTAAGCAGGAGGAGCAGCCTGTCAAAAAGCTGTTTCTGTGTCCCTTGGATAATGCATTTCCAGGCACGTCTCCTTGCCTTTTGCATACAGCTTGAGGATCCCACTGCATCAAACAACAAACTTAAAATAAGTATATTCAGAAAGCTCAACTAAAAAAACCAAAAAAAATCACTTGTCTGTCAACTCCCTTTCAAAAACAAAGACTGGGTTAAACACCAAGCTATCAAGCTTCAGGCTCTGAAGGCATTTGGGATTCCCACAGGGAGCCACGCCAGGCTTTCTGTTCCTTGCCTTACCCCACCCAGTAAACCCAAACCACCTTCCTCCTCTTGTCTCTGAAGCTGGTCTCTGTGTCCCATGGTACCACTCAGCGGCTTCAGGGACAATTGCATGAAATCTGCAGGTGTATTTCTGGAAGCACTGGGATGCACCATTCACCAAATGCTGCCACACTGCATTTCTGATCTCGTCAGCACATAGAGAGGTGAAACAAGTCTAGAAATTTAGAAAGGAAGAAAAAAGAGAGCGATCCAAGTGGAAAGCAAACACAGATCAGGTGCTGTTAAAAGCTTCTTAAACTGTCAACAAAGTATTTACTTAAACTCAGAACAGAAAGTCACCTTCAAGATGGGTAGTTCTCATCAAAGTGGCTTTATTTTTAAACAACTCATGTCTGGAGCTACATGATTATACAGGATTCTGAACCAAATTTTTGCTTTTTAAAGTAAGGACTTGATTCCAGACTTTCTTGTCATATGGAAAACATGAACTTGAAAGGCATAAAAAGCAGAAGGAAAATAAAAAGCATTTAAAATGTATAAAGACAAAAACCAAGCCTCATAAACAAATGGGACTGGCAACATTGCTTCACCTAAATGCTTTTTTCTTCTACTTAGTGGGAGATGTTTCTCAAGACTTGAAATAAGTGTTGTTTTGTATCTGCAGGGCTTTCAGCAAGTGGCTGCCAAATTACGAAACCCTCTGGATTCCAGCAATGCACATCTCTGCTGTCTGCTGCACTCGGAGTATCTGGGAACAGGGGGAGGAAAACAAGCTTATCATTTATAAAATTATTGCTGGTTTTGTGGTTGTGAGGCTCTCTGCAGTGCACAAGAATAACTTGTTTGTGACATCAGTAAAATAAGGATGTGCAACCTAGAGCACGTTGTCCTCTCCATGGATACCACACTTACACTTTCTCAAATAACACTGAGTTTCATCCTGAGGTCGAGTCTCAGGACTTTGGGAAGCTTCATGCCATGGGGACACAACTTGAGACCTGGGCACAAGGACAGTCTTGTTCTGACTGCTTCAGTTCTGTGGAATGACACCCAGATAATGCACTGACTCAGCACAGCCCCAGTGCAAGTGCACGGTGCTTTTCCCAGATGGAAGGGTTTTGGCAAACAGCTTCCTAGATATTCCTGGCAACTGGAAAGGCCTGTGGGAGAAATGAATGGGTATTTGAGCACATGTCGACCCCAGAGGCCAAAAAGATCAAAAAAAGGGGTATAACTATTCTTTCTTTAGCAGAAGAGATTGGATCCCTCATCTGAAACTGGAAAATTTACTTTTTTTCTTGTTGTTTCTCTGCCAAAAAGACAAGGGGAATTAGGTCCTCTATTAAATGTTTTTCCCCTCCTCTTAACTATAGACAACAACGTTCTAATGAATAAGTACCAGCCTTACTCAAAACGAAACCTAGTCCTGTTTTTAAGGCACTTTGAAAAATAGGATATTAAGCTGCATGTCCATGTCTTCCTCCTCTCTCTCATCCAGATCTCCCATGAAGGTGGTAACTATGATTTTTTTCCCCCAGGAAAAGAAAAAAAAGGAAGGAGGTGTCTTAAAAACAGACTTACTAGAAACTGTTGAAAACAACCTCCACAATCACGCCTGTCCCAGTGCTATCAGCTTCCTAGATAGGCTGCCAAGCTGGCATTTGAGTAGCTAAGAAAATGGATCCAGTACAGGATGCCAGACTCCTCAGTCACTAAAATGCTCAAGTAACAAACTGACTTGACCATTGTTTCTTATCACCAAGCAAACAAACGCTGTTGGCAGGAAAACTGCTTTTGGAAAGTGATTCCCTGCATGACTGAGATGGGCTCCAAAGGCAAGTGTTCACATAATGCTGGACTCCAGGTGGCCATTGGCACTGTGAAGGACACTGGCAAAAAACCTGGCCTACAATTTGATTTCAACATCGTGCTTTCAGCTCATTTGTGTTGCTCTGCAGCCATATTTGCTACCACAAGAATAACTCCTGCTTTCACAGTGCAAAATTTCCAGTCACAACTGGGTCATTTATGTTCATTTTTAGCCATAGCCATATCTAAGATGCTGAAACAAACTGACAAACAACTACAAATTACTGATCTGCAAATTGCATGTATCATTTAAAATACCCTGGTCTAAAAACATCCTTCATAAAGCAGTGCCTTGTTCTTTCCCTTCCAGTCAGCACAAAATACAGATTGCCACAAGGAAAAGCACATCAGACAAAGGAGCTTTTCCCACTGAAATCAGTGGGAATGCTTCTGAGCATTCAAAGAGTAGAGAAGGATGTCCCCAGCAAGCATATCCATTTTACAGCCTCATCAACAGCAATCTTCTGACCTGCAAGTAGAATACATGAGTAAGGACAAAAAGGGCCCGTTTCTGTGCTGCCCAGGAGTGTTGTCTTTGGCCAGCTCCACAAAAGTCGGGAAGGAGGAGCCCTGCTCTGACCCTCTAGACTCTGCTGGCCCCCAACCCAGCATCAGGCGAGGCTTCAGTGAGGTGGAACTGGGCTACCTGAGGGATTGGCAGCTTCCTACTCTAGGTTGCTTAGAGGAAAAAGGAAATCGTTCTGGAACAATGCAGACAGAGGCTTTACATAACTATCAGAGAGGTGCCACTTACTGGAAGTTAAAAGTTTTACCATTGCACTCCTAGCAAACCTTGGGTCCCACAGCTGACACCTGAGCCAGCAGAGGGAAGGAAGCACGCAGACAGCCACCACCAAGGCAGAATGGAAAAGAATTATTAGCAAGGATAATTTTCTCCCTCATTTTACTCATCCGCGGCCATCTCTGTGCATAGCAAGAAGCCAGATCTCAGTCCCAGGACACTGAAAGGAGCTGTCCCCAGGTTAGCAGGATTACCAGCCTGGACTGCCAATCCCCAGCACGCAGGGTGTGCAGGGCGCTCAGGCAAGCTCATTAGCAAACTCTAAAATTACAACACATCCCGGAACCGGGGCTCGCTGGGGCACGGCCAAGGCACCGGGCAGGTGAATCCCTGTGCGCCCATCCCGGGGCGCGCCCGCGGGGGTTTCCCAGGGAAGCTGCTCCCGGTGCAAGGATCCTCCAAAAGGCGGACCCTGTGGGGGATCCCGGTGCGCTGGCCCATCAGGTTCGGCGACATTTAAGCTCCCAGTGTTTAGAAAGCGGCTTTTACTGCTGTTTACATGCCAAACAGCAGCATGATTCACATCGCGAATCCCGAGGCGCTGCCTGGAAACGAAAACCGGGACGCGTACGCCCCGGCCACGCCCGTCTGCTGGCCGGTGTCTGTTGGGGATTTTATTTACAGAATCAGAAAATAAACCATAAAAGCGCCTCAAAGCCTGAGTTCCGCGGCGGGCCCCGGCGGGCAGGCAGGCAGCTGCTCGCCGGGGCCGGGCAGGCCCGCGCAGGTGGGACGGCTCCGCCCCAGAGCAGAGCCCGACGCAGCTGAGGCGGGGAGCGGCGTCCCGGAACCCCGGGCCCGGGAGAGCCCCGGGGAGCCGCTCCCGCCGCGCCCGGGGCTGCCCCGCGCAGCGCCACGCTAAGGACTACAATTCCCAATGCGCATTGGGGCAGCCGGAGCCCCGTTAGGCCTACCACTCCCAGCATGCTCTGGGGGACACGCCCGGGTTGCGTGGGCGTGGCACCACGCGGCGCGCGCTGGGAGCTGTAGTTGGCCCCGGGGGCGGTGCCGCGCCGGAGCCGCCATGCCGGAGGGAGCGGGAGCGCTGCGGGAGGTGCTGCCCAAGCAAGGTACCGGCGGCGAGCACCGCCCGGCCCGGCCCGGCCCTGCCCGCCGCTCGCTCACAGCCCTTTTCTCCCATTGCAGGGCAGCTGTCGGTGGAGGACACGGTCGCCCTGGTGCTGTGCAAGCCCAAGATTCTGCCCCTCAAGTCGGTGTCGCTGGAGAAGCTGGAGAAGCTGCAGAGGGCGGCGCTGGAGGCGGCCCAGCCGCCCGAGGCGGCCCCGCCGCCGTCCGCGGGGGCCGCGCCGCCCCGGCAGTAGCGCGGGGAGGGTCGCGCTCGGGCCCCGCGATCGGAGGTACCGCCGTGTAACGGGGCTGCCGTTAAAGCGCGGCCTGACCGAGGCGGTGCTGGGCGGGGAGGCCGCGCGTCGGGCGCTGTTGGTGTAGGAGTTGTGCGGGTCGCTGCCCGGGCCGTGTTTTAAACGCGTCCTTAGAGGTACCGAAGCCCTCGGAAAGCGGGAGGAGGCGAGTTCCAACCCTCCTGCTCCAAGCCGGCCTTACCAGACCCGCTCCAGCACTGAAGCGCTTGGCTCCTAGAGCACAGCGTCTTCATGGCTCTGGAATGGCTATTCCCAGCATTTCAGAACACCTGAAATCTTGACATGAGACTGAAAAACAAAGGAGAGGCTTTACCGTGTTCCTGTAAGCGAGTCTTCCCTTAGAGCCGTCTTGTTCTTGAGCAAGGGCTTGGCGAAGCTCTGCTGCAAAGAGACATCACAGTATCTGTGCCAGCCTGGACACTCCTACGCAAGTCAGTTGTGTTTTCCAAAACAGATCTGGTAAATACTTAGCATGAGCTTAATTATTCTGTGCTCTCCTCCTGATTGCAATACCAAAGGCAGTGCTAGATGTACCGCTTAATTTATTCTGTTTAAAATAAATAAAAAGGAAGCAGAAACAAGAGCTTCACAAAAAATATTTTTAATATGTTTTACCAGAACTTTTCACTTTTCCAGTTACATAGAAAAAAAGACAAGTTTGGTACATGGGGGCTGAAACCAACCAGTGTTCTCCCCTGAAACAGATGAATTAAATCTTGTGACCCACCTGCATTTTCTTGGGCTCTTTAAAACAAAGAAACTGCTATTTGTTTTTAACTCCCAAAGCACAGTATTTCTTTAGCAGCAATGGAAATGGGATCACAGCAGCTTAACCTGACCCTTCTATAATAAAGCTTTGTATAAACCAGTGATTTTATGATGACAGCACTGTCCTGGAAAGAGCGAGCGGCAGTCAGACATCGATGCACACATGGAATGATTAGGTCATAAACATGGCACATACAGAGATAGCTTATTTCAAGGCACCACCACAGCAGAGTGGCCAGTTGTTCTACTATATGCCCAAAGAAAGAACACTTCTTCCTGAAATTTACAAAACTATAAAAAAAAAACCAACAAACAAACAAAAAAACAAAAACAATTTGTACCCAAAACATGTGCTCTTAAAAAAATACGAACTGTGCTAAGCAACTCTTAAATTTGGTATGTCCTAGATGTGTGTACATACACACATACACACACCAGAGGAGCACGCGTGCTGTATATATCGATAGCGAGCTATGTTCCCTTTCAACTTGTAAGGCTTCAGGAGGCAGCTCTCACATTCAGTAGCTTTCTAGCTTCAGACGACCCCCATCTCCTTCACTCACAAAACGCTTCCTGCCCCTGTAAGAAAGGAGAAAGTATCTTTTCAGTAATTTACAGTAGCATTGCTTGTTTTTCTCGCTGAGAGGAATCTCCTCTTGTGTCTTGGTAGTCAAATGTAAAGTGTGAGTTCAGCAGGGTTAGCAGTGATCACAGTGTCAGCTCAGCTGCATAAAAATGCTAGTTTGGAAACCTAGGGATGGTGGTTTTCTACTTAAAACTGAAGTACACAAACCAGAAATGCCTCTCAACATATAACTGGTAACCAAAGTATAATCAAGCTTTTGATGCAATGATGACTCTCAACTCTCCCACACACCCAAACCTGCAAAACATTTGATACCAACACACACACAGTTTTAAGTGTAAAGTCCACAAATGGAGGCTGTTCTTGATAAAGATGCTAACATTCAAAGATCCTAATTTATCACAAGCTGTCGAGATGGTTTGAGAACTCTAACAAAACACCCAAAATAGAAAAGACCTGTCAAATAAACGCATAAAACTGTGAATAATAGTTTTAACGTCCTATTTTAAAACTTACATATATTCCCCAGAGGAAATGAAACTTCCTAACAGTTTTGTGACCAGTAAGGAGATAACAGCATACTGATTACATACAGTTCACATAGCATTATTTATGCTATGAGTAACAAAGCCATAACAAACCAAATTCATTATACGAATCCCAGGATAGCTACAAGGAATGGGGTGTACAGAGCTTATCCCATATTTGTCTCCTGTTCCTTTTTATATAAATATTAGGACTGCTTGTCTCATCTTGGAACTCTACTCACGCTGCTTGGTAAGTTCAAACCATTTTTAAAGGATTTTTTTCTTTTTCATTTCCCCAGGATAGCTGACAGTTTTCCACTGTCGCCTACATGGAACCATTGTGACACCTGGATCTTCCAGCTTGGTTCTGTGCTGATTTCTACTGAGGAGAGGCAGCCTTTATCCTCTGGGAATAAAGCACTGAGGGGTGCTGCCTGGGATTCACAGGAGGCTCAAATATTTATCTCAGCCTCAACAGTGCAGCTTCTTAATGCACATTTTACCAGTCCAACTGTTTGTCCATCCTCCAGCTTCCACTTCCAATCAGTAACACTTTGGTGTAAGATGCTACTCTCTGTAACCTATGATAGGAATGAAGAGCAGTGCCTTTGCCTATCTACAATGAACCAAGTACCTTGAAGGGCAGAGGTCTCTCAGTGGTTTGGAGATGATTCCAGCCTGAAAGCATTCCTCTACAAAGCGCTCGAGCACAGAATAGGAGTGTGGCACATCCAGGTTAATGTCTGGGATTTCACAGTAAACCCGTTCATAGCCCTGCAGTGTAAGGATGCAAATAATCATCAAGTTATTCTGTGATTTTATTGCAATGTTTTTAAATACTCTTTTCATTCCAGAGGATTTTTTTTAATATGGTTTCACTAACCTAAAGCATTGTAGCTGCAAGTCAGTAGAGAAACAAGGTATATAATATCATCCCATACCATGGCAGTATACAAGTATCTATCTACATAAAAACACAACCTGAACTTCTAACTTCATTAGAAGTCAGAAATACAGTATGAAATCTCTATGTTAGCCTGCCTGTTATTACATGGGTACTAACATGGGAAGAAAATTAATAAGTCTTCCATGTAAGTGAACAAAACGTGGCCACAAATGACCAACACAAGTTCATGCAGCAGGGGAGAGACTGGGAGCAACCAGAGATGACTTCATCACTTCCCACCAGCAACACAGCTGGGTCAATTTTTACATAAGTGTTTGTGTGATCCCCAGTCTGCCCTGGGACAGAACTGCTGTCTTATACTCTCACCCTGAGAAGTAAAGTCACAGATGATTCCAACTGTGCAAAATACTGGTTTCTATACTGCTCTACTTGACATTTGTGATTAGTAGGCCTTTATTGTACTACTTCAGTCACAAAGAACTACCGGATAAAAAGAAATTTAAAAGACAAAGCAATATTGCAGCATTTTAGATTATTAGTTTGAACCATTTAATTGCATAAAGGCAGCTGGAAATTTTGGAAGACCTTATGAAAAGTTCTCTAAATGCCATACTTACTCTTTTCATTTGGTCCACAGTAATGACAGAAGATTTCCACAGAGTTTTCAACAAATCCAGTATCATTTTAAAGGTCTTTTCTCCAGTAGACTCCAAAACCAATACAATGGCCTAAAAGAAATTATGCAAGTATTTTGACTAAAATGAAAACACTGCTTCAGGTACAAGATGTGTGACCACATGAAGTACAAAGAAGAGTGAATGTGTTATTATGACTTTTCTGGGGAAAAAAAATCCCACTGTGCTACAAGCACTCACAATTTCAGATTATTATTATTATTATTAATATTATTATTATTATTATTATTATAGAAAAACGGATGAAAAGTTCTTTGGATAAGATAAAAGGTAGGAAAATCCAGAAAGGACTAGACAAGAGTGAAAAGCATTTCCTTTTTCTCTCTGGTTTCAGCACTATGGCTATATCCATATGGCTGCTGCAGTACAGATGGCAATTAATTAATTTTGTGAAATTAATTTTGTATCCATGGGGTTTTAATTTTGTATCCATGGGGGTTTCTTATCTGTGATTTTAGAAGGACTCAAACGCTTAAAATCTACAATATTTCACAATCCCCATCAACTGAAAAGATTCTGTAGTTCTGTTGTGAAGGCATTTTCAATAACAAGTCAATTTACTGAAAATGGAAGTTTGTAGATTGTGGGTGTTCAGCCTTATTGATAAACAACCATTTCCCAATTTGGCAGATAAAAGAGTACAAATGGGAACAGTCTCCCATATAGGCTGGGTCTCAAATATGTAAGCTTTTACAAATAGGCTGGGTGCAACAATCCCACCCTGAAAAAGGAAGCTCTATAAACTTAACAAAAACAGGTAACACCCATTAGAATACCCAGATATCTGAAACTAGGAGGAAATAAACACCAAAACAAAGCATGGGAGGGTTTTTTTTGTTGTTGCTATTCCTCAGCAGAAAACAAACAGAAATCTTAGGAATTTATAATAATCTGAATTCAACTATTCAGCCCCTCAAAATTACTTCTGGATTTTCCCAAAGTCAGCAGCAACTTACTTTTTGCACAATGCACACACAAATGAGCACACAAACCATTAACTTTACATGAAACAATTTAGTTATTCAAATAACAGAGCAAGAAACCTAAGCTTCAGATGCCAGTTATATTATTTGCATGCCCACATCAAAATACCAACAATTATTAAAGTGACTCTGATTTCTCCTTACTTCATATACAAGTTCATGGTGAAAATGGGGTACTTCCAGTTCCTGAAGGCAGCGTTCTGCTTCCAATACATCTCCAGAAAGCAAATACTCTTTCAGCAACATGTCAATCTATAGAATTTTAAAATGAAAACCCAACACTAATTAGATACAAAATTTAAAAGCTGTCAACTATTTCGATAATCCACTGTCAACCCAGCAGTAAGTTAGTTCCTCAAATGTGCTGCCAATGCTTTTATAAATGTAATTAAATTCAGGCATCAATTAAGTGGAGACGTTATCAGTAGCCTGAAACACAGTGTAAGCCAAATACCTATCCACAGTGTTGATACAGAAGCACCAAAATCATGGTTTTATAAGCTGTATCACCATAAAAGGTGCATATGGGTGTCATTAAGTTTATCCTCTCCCTTTAATGCCTCCTCCTATCTATGATCTGTTACACTGCCTACCTAGAAATTATATCATCACCTTTTCCTTTAGGCCTGCTTACTTTATAGCATGGATCTCTAAACATTCCTGTTTCTTCCTCTCTCTTTTTTCAGTAAGTACTGTGGTTTTGATCAGCAATGCCAAAAAAATATTAGTTTATCTAGTTTAGCCAGTTTCATCTTGGCTTTTTTAATTACTTCATCACTTTATACTGCGAGGTCTTAAAAAGCTGAATATACTTGCAATACAGAATGTTGTACTAGCATGCTCCCACCAGTGACAAATACTACAAAACCAACGAAATTATCTTCATCAGTTCTACTACTTTATCTAAATTAATTATATAAAAAAGAAAGTCCAAACAACAAAACAAAACCAACACTCATGACATAAGGCATGATTTTTTTGCCATTACCTCTTTGACCAGGTGTTTGACAGACTGCTGGCCCCCTCCTGCCCCCCAGACGCTGTCGATGCGCTTCCCTCCCTTGCTCATGCTCAGCAGCACCGTCGCTCGGTCCAGCGCAGCTCTAGAGGCAAAGTCAGTGCTTAAAACCTCATGACAGAACTTCACTAAATGCATTCTCACAAAAAACAGCTGAATATTTTCTTATGGAGAAATGGGTTGTATCCAGACTCTTCCAAGAATGCAGCTTGGCAGGTGGATCTCAAACTAAAAAGGCCTGAGTTGCTGCCACACTCAAGAACAGTTTTCTACTGAAATACTATTTTCCATTTGGGTCTGAAAAATTATGAAACCTTTAGAATTTAAGCCAAAGAAAACACTTCAGAAGGTAAATATGTAGTTGGAAAAACAGCACAAGCTAGAGATGCCTGCCAGTTTATTGAAAAGAGAATTAAAAAGGGAAGTAAGGTAAAAAAAAAAAGAAGTTGGGGATACAGTATGTACCATCCGTGTAAAGGCGGAACAGTTCTCCCAGTCCTCATGCTGGGGACAAGCCAATAACAATAACTCTATTCACCAAGATTTAATGAGCAGGAAAGACTGGCCAAGAAATAACAAAGGCAGCAAAGCATCCCAGATGTGCACAATGCAGGCTACAATCCTTCAAATCACAGGAGACATTTATATAAGTGACAGACAGTTTTCTCAATTTGAGCCCCCAAGGTAGAGAGCCAAGAACTGCTCTTCCTTCTGAAAGTGCCCAACTATAATCATTGCCAATGCAACTTCTGGAAGAAACAGGAGTTCAGCACCTCCATATTAAGCCTGAAATGTACACTTGTGGGGGTAAGAAAAATAAAACATGACTCATTATTAAAACATCCCTCTTTGACAGAGATTGCTCCTTCAAACTTCTCACACTGACATGGAAAACAATTGTACTTCTTGACAAACAGAGCATTACAGAGAAAGTCTCAGAAATCACTGCACAAGCTTCAAACCTTTGTAAGGCAAAACAGTTAATCCCTTGTGTATTTCACAACATATTTACAGCAGCTGTCCCGATGCTATATTTACCCATTAATCACATTAAAGCTTTTTCTAAGGCAAAACCTTCCATAACCACTTCTTTCAGCTCATTTTTCACCTTCAAACATAAGCTGGACAACTAACTTGACAAACTGAACTCAAATGTAATACATTTTTCACAACTCACTATTTCTCCTCTGACTTAAGTCATTCTGGATTTTGTTGGTTTTGTTGCAGATTTTGTGGTTTGTTTTTTTTTTCATTTCAAATTGAGAAAAAAAAAAAAGGAAGTTAAAGAACTGCATGATTTATTCTGAAGCTGGAAATTCCTGATCATCATCTTTGGCATAGAAAACTATCTCAATATAGAAAGCAAGGAAATTACCGAGCTTGGACACAATCCACTGTGCCTTTGTAGCCATCTATGTAGGTACTGCTTAGGATCCCATCTCCAACAGCTCTGGCAATGAACTGGCCCACCAACTGCAAAAAAACAGAAGCATTTTTAATTAAATGCTGAATTTCAAAGAAGTTCTAAGTAGATAATTATAATGTGCCTGGTTTTCTGATTTTATTTAAATGAGCTGTTTCAAAGTAAAAACACAGCCTGGGTAATTGAGAGAGGATTACAGACAGTAGGAAAATCAATAGATATTTTTCAAAACACAGAGTCTATTTAGTTTATTTGATCTATTTTAGCCACAAAAAGCTTTTGACTACTGGCATAAAGATTTACAAATAATACCTGTGGTGCCCTGGGAGAATCCAACACCAATTCAGGTAGTTCTTTGAGCAGTCTATCAAAGGATTTTTCCACATCAGTTTTGCTTACTACTGTCCCACAAAGGTCGGAGATAAGCTTAGATGTCATTTCCCTGTGACTAGCCTTCCCCTCTAATGCCAAGGAAACAGCCAGCACTGGCACACTGTATTTCATTTCACCAAGGTTTAAATTCTTCAGCATCTCCTAGATAAGATTTGGAAAACAAAACAATGAGATTTCATAATTTTTATTATTTAAATATATAAATAGACCTCAAATATTTATGTGCTTATACAATTACATATATGCTTCTGCTCCTGTAATTAATATAACTGCTTGTGTATTCTTATAGTACATTTCTTGCCAACTTCTCTATAAACTCATTCATAGCTGGCAATTGCATTACCCTGTATGCTACAGGTTTGACCCCCAAAACAAAGAAATAAAGACACATAACATACCGAAACTTCGTTAGTATCTCCATGTTCAAAATACTCCTGGATGATTGGTGTTAAAGTTTTTTCAAATGCTCTTTCATCGAGAGGTAAAACTACTGTTTCATAGACACAGTTCTCCTGTTTTAAAAGACGGCAAAAGCAGATACCCTTACTATCTTTTCTTGCAACTTATGTAGCACTAATAGTATCAAAATAGTGGTTTTTTTAATCCTTAATGCTCTGTTCTTGGTAGTCAATATTCTGCCAAAACACATTAGACTCTGTCTCTACTATTGAATGTGGACAATGCTGGCTAATTGTCATACTTCTTCATATTTTGAATTTACTGTTAGCTGAATTCAACTGAAAGGCTGAATTTACTGTTAAACAATGGTAAACACACTGAACTCTGTTCCTAGGACTTAACTGATACCACAGGAGCAGAAGTCAAGTGCTTCCATACTGAAGGGAGAGCAAAAGAAGCTCCTGCCCCAGCCCAGCAGAGCTGGCTGTACCACAGCACCTTCCCCTGCAAGTGGCACTCCTGTCCCTGGCAGGAACCTGCCTTGCTCCCTCTTCCCTGGTGACTGTGTGACCAGACAGGTGGTGCCATGCACAAATCACAGAAAAGGCATTTTCACAGTATTTGTGAGCAAAGGCATTCCCTGAGGAAAAAAAGAGGCATGTAGGAACTCCCTATGTATCACCTGTCCTGCAGAGTTCCAGCAGCACCATCTCTCCCTGCTCTAATTCAGTTCCCTGCTCTGCACCTATAGAAGCAACATTCAGAGCAATACTACACAGATGACTAAAAACATCTGATCAAAGATGTTTTTCAACCAATGTTCAATGGAAAGAAACTTTTCATGATCAAGAAGTATAGTAGAAATCAAAAAAACCTATCATTCCATCACACCTAAGTTACACAGAATGTTCATTCTTTATTAAACTTTGTTCTATGCACTTGTCAGCTCCATTTTTAATGGCTATTTCTGTTAATATAAAGTGCCAAATTTTATGGAAAATTGATCCTGGAAGAAGGCTTTGATATTCTCAGATACCATTCTTTCAGCAGCTATGGCTACAGCAAACAGCCTCTACTCAAAGGACACCACCACTGTTCTGCTTATGTCATACAGAATGTACTTCTGGTCAGTCTTGCAATTGTATTGATCTCAGAGACTTTAGCAATCTCTGTTTGTAATCACCATTTCCCTTTCAATTACAGAAAGCCCCTCTGCCCAATAAGCTTTGCTTTCTTTCCCCTTCCCCCAGTAACATGGCTGTAACATACAATCTTCCAAAACATATTTTAAATAAACACATGTCAGAAAAATATCCAAGCTATCAACTTCCTTAAGTGCTTATACCAAGCAGACAAGACATTGGGCAGGCTGGGAATACAGGGAAGAGAAAAATCTATAAAGGATACTGTCCCCACTAAATTCCCAACTTGAGCAAGTCTGTGTTGCATTTTTAACACAGTGTCTGTGTGCAATATAGAGCAGCACTGCAACATCCACCTCTCTGGGAACCAGCAGTGGAGAACATCAGGGAAAGGGATGCTGCTTACTCAGGCAGAGAAAGAGGGCTTGGGGATAAGATTTGTGAGTGTTACACTCTGACTTGTACATTCACTGACTTTTTACTAGCCAATCATCTATTCTTGAGCATTAAAATGAGCATTTCAGTGTAGCCAGGCTGACTTTCATGCTAACTCATAAGGCCACTGAAATCAATAAATGGAAATTTAAACCAACACTGCAAAGAAACTTTGCATACCTGGTCATCGTCATAATTAGGATCCTTAATATCTACTTCTTCCACGTCATACACTTGACCTGGTGTGCCCCAAACTCCTTTACCACCTGCTCCACCTGGCAAAATATGGGAGAGTAAGGACCACCAGTTTACAAACAACACTTCTGATTTCAACACAACATTCTTTCACTCAAAAGTGATCTATCACTGACAAACAATATATGCTGAAGAGGGTGTGTTCGTCTGAAAAGTTCCCACTTCCTCAGCCACTTTTCATCACTTTCCAGTAAGACACTAGAAGTAGTATGGGCTGCACATGAATTACTGCTGAAATTGTGCTTTCAAATACAGCCATGATTTAAACTTGCATTAGTAACAGTCCCATGAACCACCAAGAGTTCAGATTTGTGTATTAAACCTGCTAAGGAAATTAACTTCCCTTGAAGACAGATGTTGATTGATCACAGACATATTATATTTGCTGCTACCTACTAACTAACACAAAGGGCCAAATGCCTGCACAGAGACTGAGATTTATAAAAACAATTCCCAGCAGAAAGAAAATGTACTGTGCTTTGAACAAATCTTTATCTTTCTCATTCTACTCTCTTCACTAAGCTACACCAACCTTTCTTTGGTAGACCTCTTCCCTTTCCAGACCGTGATCGCCTGTCCAGGAGTTTCCCCTTTGGGCTGGTTGGTACAACTCCAATCTTCAGTGTCTCTCCATTCTCACTGACAGAGTCTCCTCTCCCAGAATCTCTAGAAGAATTTTTCCTCAATCGTCTCTTTGCTTTAGCATTTATTTTGGCTTCAGTAATTGAAGTTGCAGGAATCCAATTTCCATTGATTTCAGTTTTTCGTTCCTCAGACCCGCCATTTTCTTCATCACCAGAAAATGGAGCATCATTTAGATTCTCAAGTTCTTAAAAAGAAGATAGAAAAAATTTTTTTTAATTTTAAACCATTTTATGTTAGAATACCAAAACACACTGCATTTAGAAAGGATTATTACATCATACAGAACTCTTGTTTTCAACAGTGTAAAGGCAAACATTGTTTTTAAGGTATGTCTACATATTGCAGTAATAAGGAGTTCCTTATACCCCTGCACAAAATATCCGTAATCTAAACAGAGCAGATGTCAAGAGATGGAAAGCAAATTAATAAAACCATACATAAATATATAAACCACAGAAAACCCCACCCTTGTTAAACAAAAACCATCCAAACTCCTAAGTGCATTAGATCTAAGCGCCTCATTCTCACTCCACCCACTCTTCTCTTGATTTAGAAACAAATGAAACTGCCAATACAGTAAATTCTGTAGGAACTCACCAATGTTACAAGACTCTTTTCCAAAGTGAAATTAACTCCCTAAATCATCAACAAACATTCCCCTTATTCAATTCAAGGCATTTCAAACACAGCTCACTAGCAAGAAAAGCAACAATTTAGGCATAGAAGAATATAAAAACATCACTACTTTTATGTTTCTAAGGTTATGTTGGGGGGGAAATGCTGTTCAATACAAAGCTTGGAGAGCTTGGTAATGAAGACTCCTACAATACACAGTTCTTGGAATCAGTGGGATCTCTCTTCTCTATGGATTATCCCTCACTGTAGCTTCTGTCAAGACTGCTTCTAAACACAACACAATCAAATATAATAGGTTTGTTTTGTACCCAACAAAAAACTCTCATAACTTAAGGATCTGTAACTATCTCAGAGCACTGAGAAGCACAATAACTTCACTCTGTGGAAGCTAATGCACATTCAATGCTTAGGTCTAAAGTCTTGTTGCACAAAGTTAAATTGTCCCCCACTTGAGCTGTGTGGTTCAGCAGAATGCCTGATTTAGAACATTATAAACAAAAACTTTCACAAAGTATTCTTCCCCTTCTTAACTAACCAAGATTGAAAAAAAAAAAAAAAAAAAAAAAAAAAAAAAAAAAAAAAAAAAAAAAAAAAAGCACCTGAGAATCTATTTACTTTCCAGTGAGTACTCCGGGCATCCTTACAAACTAGAAGACACACACAGACAGAGAACAGCCTCACTTCTCTGTTACAAAGTTCTCTGTTCCTTCAGAACTGAGTAGAGTCTTTAGAGAGACAACCCACAGCCCCAGCACTAGGAGGGCATTAAGAGGGCACTCAGAAGAAACTGTTTTTCCAATGCTTTACAGAAAGCCTCACTGCCATAAACCTAGAATATGAAGAGTACTCAAAATTTGCATTTTTTCTTAGCTAGTGCATTAATTCACCCTTCCACTACCTTCTCATCAGAAACATGCATTTTGCAGTATTTCTCAGAATTACGTTTTTTACTTCAAACAAAAAAATTCCATTAAAAATTGTTTTTAAAGAGTGGACTAATAGAATATTTGGCAATCTCCAAGTGTTTACCCATATCAAAGAGTATATTAAACTGAGCAAACTTTGATGGAACTGCCTCTTTTGTGCTCAAAGAATTTAGATACTGGTGTTCATAGATGGGAATGCTACAGTTCAGTAATAATGCCGCCATTCCAGGCTAAGCTTCATCTTTCCACTCATTACTCCCACAAAAGCATTCCTTTTATGCTTGCAGCAAGCTAAAAAAGAAAAGTATGCATCACATCCAGGAAAAGATTTCTCACAAGCAGCTTTCTCTGTTTGTCTAACATTTTAATAAAACAATGAGAGATTTGCATAAAGCTAGCAGAGGGGAAAAAAAGAGCAAACCCAAACAGGTTTCCTTCCTCTCATTGCCCAGGAGACTCCATCAGCAACAACCAGCTCCTCTCAGTCAAATGAACTCAAATTCTTCTTCATGCTCAGTCTCCCATGAATTTCTCCACTTCACACCTGAGACCTGGCTGTCCAGAAACTCCTCTCTTCAACGACCACTTACTTTCTCCAAAGAAAATGGCCAACAATTAACACAAGTCAGTCCTGACTCTGACAGCTTTAAGGGAGGCTACAGTCCAACCTCCCTACACAATCCTCATCTCAGGTTCAAGACTAAAGGAAATCCTCCACAGGAAACACCTAACCCATAAGAATTAATATTTTTCACTGCACTACTACACAGTTTTTTATATAACACTGTCACTTCCAGCTGCAGCCTCTTTCTCCATAATATGTTAACCAACTGGCCCTCCACTATTAGTTACCCAGTTAGGCTTGAAAAAACAGACTGAACACATATACTGCTTTCCAAAAAAACTTAAACTAAAATAAAGTAATATAAAATAAAATAAACCTATGCAACGGTGCAGATCTTCCTTCCAGCTTCTCATTTTCACATCATATAACATATAGGCAGTAACAATTTTCAATCAACTTAGATACTTTGCTTACTATATATTAAGAAGTTATCCAAATAGATCTCATTACCCTGCCACTAAGCCTAGCAGACTCACTTAAAATCTGTGCTTCTATGGGCTACCCTCATTAACAAAGCCTTCTACCAATTTAAACTGCACAAACTCTGTCAAACCAACTCCCCTGCAGCTTTCCACCTATTATCCAAATATAATTCTAAAATGTTGAGTACCAAGGTGTCTTCTGCATTAACCTAATCCTGTTTAAATATCAGAAATCATATGGAGTATATTTCCACCTCAACTGCATTACCCACCACCTTAACATATACATGTGTTATTCTGAAAAAACATTTAAAACCTCTTTGACATGAAAGAGTCAGTGCAGACCATCATAATCTTTGGAAGATACAGAAAACAACAAGAATCTGTGTTACCCTGACTAAGCATCATAAAATAAATGGACAAAGCAGTCCATTTCATGGCAGTCTCTAACATGTACTTCCTAAAGTTTTCCCATGCCAGCCCACTTCCAGTCAAGCCCTTCAACATTCATTTCCCCTAATTTTAAGTTAAATTGTTGCATAAAAGCAGAATTTGTACCTCTTACACACCTCTACACATTTTTAAGTTTATTTTTTTTTCACACCAGCACTACTTGAACACAGATGATAAGGAGACAAGTGCCAACTACTATCCAGTAACCTACAGAAATGCTAACTTTATTATTTTAATAAATTTTAAATAACCACAATAGAGCAGAATTCTATGATATATAATTGAAAGAACTATTTTGTACGTTTTTATTATTTTTTAACCACTATTGTTAAAAAGCTATCAGGTAATACATTTCTTTCTAAAGAGAACACTTCTGGTCAGCTAAATTTTAAGAAAAAAATTTAAGAAATTTTAAGGAAAAACCCCAAAACAACTGAATATATTACTTACCTGTTGGGGTAATATAAATGTGTTCCTTTTCTATTTCCATAGCTGCTTAACAGAGCTGACTGTGAAATGTAAAGTCTTAATGTTTTCCCTCCAAGGCCTAAACAGAAACAGAAAAGCTTAGAGAACAAAAAACACTAGATCAAAGTAAAACGCAAAAGCTTCACTCACAAAATATAAAAATGGGGGGGCTTAAGCTATAAGTAACTATTAGTCACAGCTGAAGGTAAATGGCGTAGCAAGAGAGGAACACCACCCTCCAAGGGATCTAAGCCTGGATGCCTTAGCAGCTGTCAGTTCTGTTGCTTATAAAGGGGACAAAAGCCGTTATTTTAAGGCTAAAAGCTCCATGTACACAGCTTTTTTAGCTGATAAAAGCCACCTCTATCAACCTAGACTGTCCTGTTCTGCCAAGTGCTTATCTGTATGAGTGTACAATATCAATGTTATAATTGCACCCACGAGAGAAACGTTCTTCGTGTGAGTGATGCTGATAAAATGGTACCAATGTATCGAGTTCAGCCCAGCCCTTAGAAAACAAGTTAATTTTTGATCCTCCCCTCAAGGACACAGTCTTTGTTTTACTGTATGTGTACATATAGCTATCAAGCTTTCACATCTGTGCTTCTGCACCCATCAAACACTCCTTGCAACCAGCAATCTGCAAGGGATAAAGTTCTCCTCGTTTTAACACTCCTCTTTCTCCCCCTTTCCTAGTACCTGCTGTTCTCCAAACCACCTCATGTCACTCTGAACATGGCACCATCCATCTTTCCTTTCTGTGTACAAAAAATTAGGCACTCCCAGAATTTCCTTGTACACATTTTCACAAATCCCTTCACAGGCCTGGGAACATTACTGGTATTTGTGTCTGCCCCATAAGAATTCTGTAGTCTTTTTTTCCCCATCTCATCCTTTCCTGCCCTGAAAACTGTTCACCGTTGAGTGGCAAGATTGTGACACCAAACAACTGCATTCCCTTCCCCTTTTCTTCTCTTCCCTGTTTTTCCCCTTTCATGCCCACTTGCCTGCCACAGACCCATTAATGGCAAATGATTCATCATGGACCGTTAGCAATAAAGAAACTCTGGTTTGGGGCACAGCTGTCATGGTCTTGTATTTCCTAATGCCAAACCAAACAGTTGCCAGCCCTGTGGAATAAGAGTCTTCCCTGCCCCACACATTTTTTAAAATAAATATTTTTCATTAGTTACCTCAAGCAATCATTCAGGAGTTCTCAAGTGTTCCCAGTAACTGTTGGTTGAGATACTTTTCCGTGTGGGTCTCAGTCTAATCTGCTCAAACTACCTTGTAAGAACAGTTTTATCCTTCCTAGTGGAATGTTCCATCAGTTGTCCACCTCTTGGGAAAAGACAAACAAGGACAAAACCCGTGTTAAATAATAATCACAGCTTTCATCATTTGTAACCAAGTTCTAAATTTCAAGCAGATAAATACTCTTCCTGTACAGGACCCTCATTGAAAACCCCCATCTCGCACGTGGCAACAAAATAAACAATAACCCATTTTCCAAGTGATACCATTCTGAGATTCAGCACCCTACTTTGCTTATAACAAGGATGATGGAATATCCAAGCCTTACAAGTGCTGCTGTCATACTGATCAGGAGATAGGAGAGACACTCTCAGCTTAGCAATGCACCTTCTCACTGACTCAAACCAGCTGGAGCTTCAGGATACTGGGATTTATCACTGTATCCAAAACCCATCATTTCCTGATTTGCAGATTTACATCACACAGCACTACCGATATAACCACAGAACACAACTTGCAAAACTGCCTTAAAAACATTAGAATCCACGTTGAAAGAGATAATACAGAAACAAAATGGACAGAAGCCACTTAAGGCAGAACACAAATGCCATGGAAATTTTTAAGATGAATCAGTGATATGAACGGTACTTTTAAAGTAGTTCATAAGACAAGGGTATTTTTATAAGCCACTGAAATCCACCAATAAAACACGCTCGGTGCTCTGCACCCACTACCATTTCTTGCACTTCATCTAAACAGGCAATTCTACCTCAGCAGGCACATTAACCTTTAGAAAAACCACACGCAGGAGGACAAAGCTTCCAAAAGTTATCAAGACCTCCTGTAGGTGCAAAGCATCCCTGAATAACTTCCAAATAGCATACGCTTTTTCCCCCTTCTCCCTAACTTTCGACAAACACCCCCCATCACCGAAGCTTTGGAGACGTGCCAAGACCAGCTGCCGTTCTGCAGCCGCACACACAAAAGCCACGGGAAGATTCGGTACTCCTACCAACCCCGTGCCGCCGGCCGGGACCAACGGCGGCGCAGCGCCGGCGATGAGGAGCGGGCGGGACTGACGGCTCAGGCCGCCGGACCGCGGGCTGCAGGCCGCTGGCAGCGGGACCGAGGGCTCAGGCCGCCGGGCGCGGCTGGCGCACAGGCACGGGCCCGACAGTGCTGCCTCGGCCCGGGAGCGCCCGCAGCGCCCGGGATTTGCCCGCAGCTCCGCCGCTCCCTCAGGGCCGCCGGGGCCGGGCCGAGTCCCCCTCAGCCGCCGCCGCGCGCGCTCCCGCTGCCGGCCGTGCGCGCGCGCCCGCCCCCATCCCCGGCCCCGCCCCCGGCCCCACGCGCGTGCCCGCCCCCTGCCTGCCCGTGTTTTCTGCCCCAGCGACACGGCCACCCGCGGCACGGCCATTGGCTGCCTGCCGCCCGCCCCGCAGCCAATCGGCGAGCGGCGCTGGGCGCGCGCTCGGCTCCCAGGGTAGGCCGGCGGAGAGCGGGGAGGGCGAGACCATCGCGGGTGGGGCGGGGGGGTGGGGGGAGCGGGAAGGAGCCATTGGTGGGGGGAGGGGGCGGGGGGTGAGGCGCACCTGAGCTGCGCCCTCCATTTCCCTCTGGGACACCGCCCGGAGCGCCCACACCGGACAGCATCGCCTGAGCCCGTCCGTGGAGGGGCCGGTGTGGAGCGGCACCCCCCGCGATGTGGGAGAGCGGCTCCTCCCATCCTGCCTGGGGGTGCTCGCTGTTAGCACGGGGCAGCCGCGGAAACGCGGCAGCTGTGCCTGGTTACTCCTCCACGTGCTGTCCTACTTCTTTAATTAAAAGTCTGGTTTTTTTCCCTTTTCTGAAGCGAAGCCATCAGTACAAATAATCTATTACGTCTTATCTGTGTGTGTTTGTCTCTGCTAATAAGGGCCTGCCTCTCCACACCAGCCCTTCCCTCAGCACGGGGACAGGGTTGGGCATGTCGGCGGCGCGCTCCGAGCTGCCCAGGGCCGGGATCCGGGCGGGATTCCTGCTGCCCAGGGCCGGGATCCGGGCGGGATTCCTGCTGCCCCAGGGCCGGGATCCAGACTGGATTCCTGCTGCCCCAGGGCCGGGATCCGGGCGGGATTCCTGCTGCCCAGGGCCGGGATCCGGGCGGGATTCCTGCTGCCCAGGGCCGGGATCCGGGCGGGATTCCTGCTGCCCCAGGGCCGGGATCCGGGCGGGATTCCTGCTGCCCAGGGCCGGGATCCGGGCGGGATTCCTGCTGCCCCAGGGCCGGGATCCGGGCGGGATTCCTGCTGCCCCAGGGCCGGGATCCAGACTGGATTCCTGCTGCCCCAGGGCCGGGATCCAGACTGGATTCCTGCTGCCCCAGGGCCGGGATCCGGGCGGGATTCCTGCTGCCCAGGGCCGGGATCCAGACTGGATTCCTGCTGCCCAGCCCAGGGAGGAAGAGCTGCTGCCGCCGCCTTCTTTTCTATTTTCCCCTGCCGAAATGCTGCAGGTTTGGGATGGACAGCCAAACCCTGCATGTCCGTCCACAGCCTTCCGAACTTCCCACCTCGTTTTAGTTTACATTTACCCTGTTTACTCTGTACGAGCTGCCTGAGGGCACACACCTAATTAGAGATGACAGTCTCCTCTCATTGTCATGTGCCTTGCATCCATTCAGGTCTCTCCTCAAAACTCAGCTCACCCTTTGTTTTCTCTCCCTGATTTGTCACTCCAGAGAGCCCAAGCAATGAGGGAAGCAAATACAGATCCTTTCTGCTTTGGTACTTGTGCATTGCAGGACTTTCCAGCTGCTAGCAAGAGAAACTTCCCCACTAACGAGATCATTACTTGACTTTCGTAGTATTAATACATATTTTTTTCCATATAATTCTACTCCAGATTGGTGTACTTCTGATTGAAATAGCCAGATGAGCCGAAGTTCCCTTGTATAAGAGCCTCTGAATTAATTTACTGGCCTAGCTTTGCATGAATCATCCAAAAGAGGTTTAAGATTTAAAACAACATTATCTGTTAAAAGAATGTGCAGCACAATTGCCATGTTTTCATGATACTTTCCTCATCAATCAAACGACAGAAAGAAAGCCTTTCTTGCTCATGAAGACACTAAATTGCAGATTTTTCAAGTCAGAACAGTCCAACGTGTTCACACAAGATTTTTTTCACACACGACCTAGAGGCAGCTTTAAAAGATGTTGTTTCCCTATTAATCAAAAAATAGTTCCTAGTTTGCTCTTTGCACCTCTGCTGACTCGTATGTACCAAGCAAACTACCACAGTGTCATCACCGAAATTTGTAAAATTCATTCTACCTATTAACATTGGTCGTGGAATTCAGCTTCCCCTGCAGGGTTGAGTGGGGCTTTAAAGAGATTTTTCAGTAAAGAGGAAAGAAGTTACAGAAAGACTGAAACAGTAATCAGAGCCTACACAAGAGGAGATGGCACAAAATACTGCATCATGCCTATCACACCTTTTAAAGCACCACAGAAAATTGCTAGAGGATTTTCTGCTAAAATTTAAGACCGGATCACTTCCAAGAGGCCTAAAAGCTGGGTCAGTAGTCAAAAACCCCCAAACCATCCAGCACACCTCCAGACAAGAAAATTGTGTTTTTTCTTCCTTCTGCTGAAAGTCTCTATTAGCAGCTGGGTTATCAAGCACTGAAAACCTCATCTGCACGTATTTTCTGATCTCTAAAGCACTGTGACCTGAAAAAGAGCTGAGGCGCATGAAAGATAATTTGTATTTCTCCATTGTATCAACCAGTCTACTAAAAGACATCACCTCCTTTTCCCTTTCTAACCTCAAAGCTGCCTGCATTAACTACAAAACAGCTGATCACATGCTAACCGCTGAGCTGTAGAGCCCTACTCGCTCCCTCCTGCCCTCCCTCCCCCAGACATATTAACATCAAACACACCACCAAATCCCCATAAAAACAAGACAGCAAAATTTCTCCTCCCATGGCAAAAAAAAAAAAAAAAAAAAAAATTAAAACCCCCAACTCTTTGGGCCTTTTCTGGTGGATTTGCAGCTCGGGGCAGCCAGGGAGGGGTGTTCAGCTGGACCCCGCTGCTCGACACCTGCATCCCGGGTTACCTGTGCCGTGCCCCGGCCCCTCCTGCGCTTCCACCCCTGCAGCCGCCGATCACCTGGAGCAAATGCTCGCACGGAGGCGAGCAGGTCACTTTCTAGCAGCCTTCCTTCCTTAGAGCCTGCTGGGTTGTTTTCAAACTCTCCCCTCCCTTTCTCACAAGCAGGCCAAGCCCTCCCGTAACACCCAGGGGAGGAATCCATTGGCTGGAGCTCCCCAAAACGCGTGGAGCAGCCCTTCCCCCCGTGCGATGTTTGGTCACAACAGCCCCGGTGTGTCCGCGCTGCCCCGGCCGGGCTCTGCCTTCGCTTCTCACCGAGCTCAGCCCGGGCTGGCGCTGGGCTGACTCACGCACGGCTTCCGACCTCCCGCACCGCGCGGCAGTGAAAGGCAGAGAGAAATCGCCTTGGCTTAGAAACACCACCGAGCGTTTCCCCTGCGCTCCCCACTGCGGATTTTTCAAAGTTTTACTTTCTGTTTTAGATATTTTCGATAGGTAGCATCTGTGCTCCTGACACCTCAGCAGCGCTGTTTGATTACAGTCGAGTCTGTTACTGTGTCACTTGGAATAAAAATTTCCACACATAATGCAGACAGCAAAAATGTATCATATCTGTTAAATCAATCTGCTCTGTTCAGTTGCCTGTCTCTTGGCCTTCTGCTTTCTTTCCCTTCAGACTACTTTTATTTTTGCATCTTCGGCTAAGGTGCCTTCATGAAATGAACTGCAAACACAGCAAACCCATTCTTCTTCATCAGGCACCGTCAGCTCCAGGTTGAAAGGGTACTAAAACACGCCTTCGCTTTTTTAATGCTCAGTAATCAGAGCTGCTTTTGAACATCCTGGTGCAGCTCCCTCCGAGAGCTGGGAGCGGGGCCGTGCTGCAGAGCGGGGCGAGCAGCGCCCGCCGGGCCGGGCGCGCTTTGCGGGCCGCGGAGGGATCGCGTTTGCCCGAGCGCGGAGGCTGGAGTGTCACCCACTGCCATGGCTTTGCACAAACACTGCCCCGAGCCACTGCCTTCCTGCCTCTCATGGCTTCCCAGGACTTGCCCCTCACATTGCATAAGAAGCCGCCCCTGTTGAGGGTTCTGAGTACACCCTGCTGGCAGCGGCAGCGCCGGGTTTGCTCCGTAAAACTGTTCCAGGCATGTCTCCTCCGTGCTGCCGTTGTCATCTGTTCATTCTTGCCTTAACAAAGGGCAATCACGCATCTGAAAAGACGCTTGACTGGAAAGGGCTGAACTTGTGAAATGTGCAGAAAAATGGGAGTATTTGATTTAAGAGTTCCAGACAGTGGGTTCATTTAAAAGCTAAGAGTCAGAAACAAAATGCCACCTCAACCTCAAAATAATTGTCCCTTTTTACTGGTTTACTGTGGGAGAAAATCTTAGGGAGCCATTTATTAAAACAAGGTGTGTTATTGCCTTGTAATTATTATTTGACAAGATGAGGTCCTGTGATTAATAAATCATGTGCCTGCTTTTTGTGTGTATATAATCACATGCTCTATATTTATATAGGCAGAGGGTTAGAGAACATTTACCTTTGTGCTTAGGACTGGCAGGAACTTCTGTGCTATCAGGTCTCCTATCAAAGGCAGCATGTGATATAATCCTTATCGTGACCTTGCCAAGTTCCATCCTCAAAGCGATTCAATATTTTGCATGCACGACTGCAGTGGGGAGGCCATTCCATAACCACATTGTCAAATGGTTGGTAACAATCTTCTGATCAAAATGTCTGATACCTCCTTTTGATCATTTATTCTGTACCAGCACTGGCCCTTAGCACCATCAGCTCTTCTCTCTTCCCCTTCCTGGGAGTATTTATGCAGAGAAAGCCTCATGCTCGCAGTATTTGCTTTGCAAAATGAAGTGAGATAGCCTTTCCTCAAGCTCACCCCAGCCCTCAGTGCAGCCTGGGCTGCATCTCCCCTGCTGCCTTCCAGGACTGCATCTCTCACTTTCTATTTCCACTGTTGACAGGTCAGTTCCTTGGTGATCAAAGTGTGAGCTACCAGGGAGCTTATAGGAAAGGCTTTGGTCATTTGTGCCTACGACCACCACTTTCTGCTACCTACCTTTCTCTGTGTAATATTTCAAGCCTCCTTTCTCCTGAGGTTGCTTCATACTTTCTGTCATCAGCAAATTCACCAGTTCTCCAGTAATATTAGTGCCAAGCTCATTTACAAAACACTTTGTCGGATCTGCAGAGTGATGCTTAACACTCTCCTGGTAACTGCCCTCCAGCCTGACAGTCCTGCTGCTCTTACACCAGGGGTGTAAGATGCTCTTACTCTTTAAGGGGTTTACACCTTGTGCAAAACCATCTCTCCCTTTTCTTAAGAGCTTTCCACATGGCGCTGTATGAAATGTGCAATGTAAGTCCAGAGAGGTGAGATTCACCCCATTTCCTTCACTAAGCAAATGGCTTGCAGCTTGCCTTACCCAAGAAAGATAAATGGGTTTGATAAACCCATTTCATCTCATGCCATTTACCTCCCTCTTTTTTGCTAGCCTTTCCTTCACCATTTTTTCTGAACCTGTCCTTATGCTATTAAGCTGAAACCTTCATGCCTCTTCTTGCCCAAAACTGTTCACTTCTGTACAGGTTTGCTGTGCTCCTGTCACTGACTGAGGGACCTGTTAGACATCGGGCCAGTTCTTCCAGAGCTCTGGCATGTGGATTAGCTCGTTCCTCTGCCTTCAGCACAGGAAGAAGCCCTGAGATTTGCTTCTATCCTGGCCACAAACATTTCCATACCCCCATCCTATTATCCCTCACATCTGCAGCCACATGATTAACATCCTCAGCAAAAGTTAAAGCAAGTATGAGTTCAGGTTTTGCACATACCCAATGCATACTAACCTCTATTCCCTATATAATTTCTTCTTCCTCCTGTTTTCTTCAGCCATATGCAATGTGGAAAAAATTTTCCCCATTTTTTATTAATGTTCCTTAAAAGACAAAACTCTGACTCCCTTTTGAGACATAGCTTTTATACCCAATCAGTTATTTTGCTTTTAAAAAACGTATCTTTTGATGACTGTTCATTCTAAGTAGCATTTCTGAGGTATAAATTTATTCAACTGCAGCATCTGTCTACAAGCTTTTCCCCTTGCCTGGGTTTTATCTCCAGTGAAGTAACTAGAGTTTTATCCCCTATCCTGGAGTCTCATTGCAGTGAAATTTAGACATGTAAATCCCCAGGCTCCTAAGGAAAGCTGGCTATATGGATTAGTTCCTGTTACTTATTTAAATATACCCCTTGGAACTCTCTAGCTGTATCAGTCACGCCTGTCTTCATAAATGGAATATAATATTTTGAACAGGGTACTGTTTATGACTAAAAAACCTGCAGCATCTCAAATCTCCAAAAAAAATTGACCAAAGTGGATTTTCCATATAATTCTAGGGTAAAAATAAGTAGCTCAGTGGTGGAACAGAAGTAGTTGGTCCTTAAAGACTTTTTTTTTAACCTTATAAATATAACTGTGCAGTCACCTTTTGTGGTAAACACTAACAAGGTATTTTACCTCACTGGGGCCAAGAGACTCAGCCAAGGTCTTTTCCTGACCACTGAGGTCTAAATGTCTAAATACTTCTCTTCACCCCATTTCACATCTGCTTTTTTCTCCATGTCTCCTCTCCCTCCTTTTGACTTCCCTCCCAGAAAACAGGATACTGTCCGCAAGTCCTGCCACTGGACTGAAGCCAGAGAAGTGTCAGCATACAAGGACTTGACATTTTCAGCTCTGCTGCTGCAAGGCACAAAGGTTTGGCTCCCAGTGCCTCCCACAGCCCAGCCCACTGAGCTGGCCAAAGAGCTTAACATCTCCTGACCTCCTGGCAGGTATCTGAATGTATATCTGAATGTATATCTGAATGTATATCTGAATGTATGTCCAGGCTCCTTGGCAGGCTGCACCACCTGGTCTGGAGGGAGCCAGTGCTTCTGCAGCTTCACTGTAGCCAGAGCTAGTGAAGAGCAGCTGCAGTGGCTGATACAGGGGAAACCACCTCCAGTGCTCAGTAGTGTCCCTTAGGGTGTTGAATTGTCCCCTGTGGAGGAAGGTCCTCGTGGTCTCGCTGTGTGGTACAGCCAGTGGGCTGGAGGGATGTGCTGGAGGTGGGGCTGCAGTGCTGTGCTCAGCCCAGGGCCAGCACACCTTGCCCTCCAGGCACTCACCAGCCCACACCATGCCAAGGCGAGCTGGACTGCAGCCTCAGGCACAGGAGACCCGTGAGACCCTCAGCCATGTGCAGGGGCTCCTGGGGAGTGGAGCAGAGCTTGGCAAAGGTGGGCGCTGCTCCCAGCCAGGTGTCTCCAGGGCGCTGCCCAGGCTGTGCTGATGTTCCGGGTGGGCTGGGTGCTTCCCCATCTCTGCCCACCCCAAGGAGCTGGCCTGGCACTCTCTCTGCAGAAGATGGGGTGTGTCCTCTGGCTGGGGCATGAGCCACAGAGTCAGCACTTCGGGGCTGGGTTCCCACCTCTGACGCCGACTCACTGCATGACCTAAGGCAAGTCACTTAGCTGCTTTCCTGCGTTTCCTGACTCTGCTAAACGCCAGGGATAATAAGTAACTTTGTGTGAGTGCTACGAAGCTTTGAAATCTTTAGATGAAAAGGTGCTGCATAATTGCAAAGCATTTTTAATAATGCTAATCATTCGCTTGGTTCTGCATTGGCAGTCTCAGGCTGCAGGAGCCTGCAGCAGGCAGCCAGGCAGCATCAGGCTTTGCTCAAGCGCGGCGTTTTCCTGACTTTGTTTCCGTTTTTGCCTCATGCTGGTCCAAACAGGAATCTGAGCTCTGCCCAGGACCTGACAGAAATCTGCAAACTCAGAACAGCTCCTGGGCCTTGCAGGCAGAAGCCTTCTGGAAAGCAGGGGTATTTGGGGGAAGGGATTTGAACAGCTGTGTTGACAGCACAGACAATAGGGATCTGACTCAGACTCAGGGGGGCTACGTGAAAGGCGGCACGACGCTGAAATTAGAGCAACAGTCAAGAGCAGTGAGGGGGAAGAAAGGAGGATTACTTGGGTTGAAATGCTCCTGGTTTGGAATCAGCCACAGCCATGTGTCCCAGGAGATGCCTGGCTGGCACCAGCCTTCTCTGCATCCCAGAGAGCCTTTATCCTTTTAAATGCACTCTGCCAGGGATGCAGAGCCTTCTGGGGCAGAGTGCTTGAGTGTGAACATTAATCCAGAGGATTACAAAGGCAGAGCTTTTGTGAAGCACTGCAGATAGAAGAAGATGAGGTTATCTTCTTTAGTTAGGCCTGAAGAGCTCATGTTTAACCACAATATTATTTTTATTTGACTCACTAAAATGACAGTAGCTGGTGATGCCTGCAGCTCACTGCAGTCCAATATCTCCTCTTCCAAACAGGAGACTGCACTGCTGGAAACTCCTGTGATTTTATCACAGTTTATATGCTTTGGAGATTATATCCTAAAATCCCAGCTCCTTGAAACAAGGGAATTTTAGCTTTCATTTATAAACAAAGTATGGCCCTAGCCCTCAAGGTTTTGTGGATGAAAGATCTGAAACCATGAAACTAGTGCAACCTAAAAGCTAAAAAAACCTGGGAGGTGAATTAAGAGATCCTAAAGTTTGTGGGCTAATAAAAAAAAAAAAAAATTAAGAAAAGAAATAGTCAGCAAACAACTTTGTCTTGGGAAACGGGGCAGGGCTTGGGCTGACTCCTGGCTTTTTGGGACTTGGGGTTGCCAATATGCCTTTGAACTTTGCAGCCATTCATAAATCCTTACATAACAACAGCAGCCACAACGCACTGGAGGTCTAGAAATGCTGACATGAGTAAAGTGGTGGGAAAAGATTATTTTAGCAACGTATGACAACTCACCTTGAAGCATTACCTGAAGCCTCAAAAACCCATATCCCCTTGGAAAAGGAGCATCTTTCTGCTCTGGGAACTCATTTTGCACTGTAGTAAACCTTTTGTAGGTAAAGAAGAATTCAAAGGCTCCAGAAGATCACAGAAGGGCATTGAAGGAGGTTGAATTCATGACTCGGTTCTTTCCATTTCAGGAAAGTGATTTTCCTTTGTTTCAGTGGGTGGTCTTTGCTGAAAGCCTCCAGGACCAAACAAGGGCAAATGTGAGCATCACTGTGCTTTATCCTGTCTGCATCTTCAGGCTGTTCACACAATCACAAGCAATCAAGACACCACAGTGGCTCTAGTTCGGGTACCAGCTGACCCACCCCAACTCCCTGCTCCTGCTGAGCCAACATCCACTCTCTTAGACCACCTGCATGGTGCTTTCAGCAAACAGAATTTGCTTCCCACTTTGCCTGGCTGACAAGAAGTGATTAATGAAACTGAGCTCATGCCATTGCTCGCTATGGTCTGAACATGCACCAAGTGCAGAGAGGAGGAGCAGCTCCTGGAAGGAGCATACCCAAACAATATTTCTGAGGGGTTTCTTCTGGTTTTTTTCCTCCATTGACCAGGCTGGCAGAGTTCAGTGCTCCCTCACACTTCTCACATCTGCTACTGTTTTAAACAGGTATTTAACTTACCTTAGTGCTCAAGGAGTTTTAAATTGAACCACACTCTCACTACTGGTTTTAATATCAGATTTAAAACCCCACAGAAGGATTTTGGGAAGAGATGTGTTGATGGCTGAACTGCAGCAGCAGCTTGTGAATCAGCACCTGCCTCTGCAGGAAAAGAAAAGCTGAGGAGCATGTAACTCACAGTCTGTGAACATGCAGTCACAGGGACATCAGCCTGCTGATATTTTGGCAGACTGATATCTAACATATCCATCCTGCCTGCCTGAGTTAATTTTCCCCAATTGGAATCAGGCACTGGAATAGCTCAGCTGGAGTGGTGCTGATCCCCATTAGCATCAAGGCAGAGCTGGGCTGCTCTTGCTGTTTGTCTCAGTGTTCCTTCTTCTCACTCTGCTATTGAGCACACCTGTTTGAATTCTCCTTTCTTTCCAGAGACCCTGCAGATTGTGGCCAGGGCACCGTGGGGAACACTGACACTAATCCCTGTGAAGGTCTCGGTGCAGCCATGTCTTGGCAAGCTCGTCACCACAGCTTCCACCTACAGACAGTGTTGTGGGAGGTGACAGTGAACAGGGTAGATAAGTAGGTTAGAAACTCAACTTGGGCACACCAAAACAACTCTACTTGTGATTGTAGTGGTGAAGCATGTCCTGTTGCCAGCTGCTCAGTGCTAAAGTCCATGCGAGGCAGCTCAAGCCTTGCTCATGCACACA
This sequence comes from Erithacus rubecula, assembly GCF_903797595.1. NCBI lineage: Eukaryota > Metazoa > Chordata > Aves > Passeriformes > Muscicapidae > Erithacus > Erithacus rubecula. The sequence goes on along the minus strand of NC_136660.1, from coordinate 25,712,677 downwards.
CATGCACTCACCCTCCAACGTGTCCATGCCTTGAGAGCCAGAACCTCTACAATGCACTAATAGTACACCTGTGAAACTCCTTTTTACATCTCAGCAGTGACAGGCAAAGTTTTCCTAGTTCTCCATCACAGGTGTGCAAAACACAGTGTGGCTACACCCTGTGAGCTCAAGGTGAAAATGTGCTGCCAAGAACACATTGTTATCTGCCAAAGATAAACCAGCTGCAATGCAAAAGCAGCCCAGGCAGAGAAGAAACCCACAAACAAAACAGGCTTCCTGTGTTCTCTAAAGACACCAAGGCAGTGTTTAAGGAAGGTGGAACTAATATGCTGTCCTCAAACAAGGCCCAGGAACAAGGGGAGGACAGCTTTTAAACAAGAGCCTTTGTTTCTAAGGCACAGGGAAGAAATTAGGCTGAGAAAGCTGCCTCCTGACCCAAGGCTGTGCTGCTGATACTTACTGTGTTACCTTGAGGAATAGTGTCCAAAGCTCTGCCTGGCAATTATTTAAACATTTAATAGGCTGAATTCAGCATGCCCTATGCAGCTCTCTAGTTCACAAAAAGCTTTTGGATGTGCCCACTCATTCAGATGATCCAGTTAATTAAAAATTGATGTATGCTCCTGTTTCAGTTTAAAGAGAGCTAGTTCAGGTAGCTGAGTGCTGCTCCTGACAGACAGCCCTTTAGCCAGAACAGGCCTGATGTGAACTGAGAGAGCTGCTGGCTTTGGGTATCTGATTAGAAATCTCACCCCACAGAAGGCTGATGCAATTGTGTGCAGATCAGCCCTAAGATGGAGAAAACCATCTTCACAGTGTGGAAGATGGATTCTGGTGGCCCTACTGCTCCTCTGCCTGCTTCCACACCCCCCATGACACCAGGACCCTACTGAACCTCACAAAGGCAGTAAAAAGGCACAGGTAGGAAGCAATAAATGGAAACTACTTCTGCATCTGGGGAGTGAGGTTCCCATGGTGCCATGAGTATGTCAGGTTAGTACAAGACTGTTCCATAAAGATAGGGACTGGATTGCCCCATCTTTATCTTTACATTACAGTGCTGTAACGCACTATAGCTCTGCTGAAGGCAAGGAAAGGGGAGGTGGGGCATGGCAAGAGAGCTGGGAAGAATTGCTGACCAGGTCAGTAAGACCAGCTCAGGCTCTGCAATGACAATCACAGAATCACAGAGTATTCTGAGTTGGAAGGGATCCACAAGGATCATTGAGTCCAACTCCAGGATAGTCCCAAAATTCACACCATGTGCCATTTGTCTAAATGCTGCTTGAACTTTTTCAGGCTTGATGCTGTGACCAATTCCCTGGGCAGCTGTTCCAGAGCCCAACCACCCTCTGGATGAAGAATCTTTTTCTAATACCCAACCTAAACTTCCCCTGACACAACTTCAGGGCATTGAATGCTGATCTTTGTGGATATTTCTTTGTGTTTCACTGCTGCATTACCCAGTTCCACTAAGATGTTTTAGGGAGAATCCCTGTCTCTCGTCCCCCACCAGGGGAGTTTTCCCTCCACAGATACATCCCACATGCTCCCAGGGCCTCGTGCTGCAGCATTGCATCAGTGAGCGAAGCACGTGAGGAGAGCCCGACCTATTGACACAGATCCGTGCAGACTGCTGGAGCTGGATGTAGGAAAGTAAGCCAAGGCAAACCTGTTCTCTGGGACTGCCCTCACTGCCACCTGCACAAACACAGCACAGTCCCAGGGCACTGAAAAAGCAGGAGGGGGGAGCTGCTCCACACAGTGCCTGCCAGCCCAGCTGATGTGCCAGGGCACATCCCCAGCCTGGCCCAAAGCAGGAGCACCATCCCCAGCTCCCTGCACGCCCCTGTCCTCCCTCCTGGCCACCTTCCCACAGATGGCTCCTGTTTAGGGACAGCCTTGACCTGCTCTGTGGGGCAGGCTGGACAGCCCTGCTGTTTTACAGCCTGGCTATCCAAGTGAGGTCAGACACAGCCTTGTGTCAAAAGGCCAAGCTGATGTTTGGTTCACCTGTGAAGTTTTCCAGACCTGAGTTCCCTTTTCCACCAAGAATATTAACCATGACTAAACCTGGCCTTGAATCATTGTGTTTGAACACCACAGTTTGGATTTTTTTTCTTTGGTTATGGATGTATGATTTCATTTGCCTGATATCTAGAGTGAGAGATTCACAGTTCCACTGAGAAGGTATCACATGAACAAAGGTTTCAACACAACCAGGACAGAAGAACTGAAACCATTTGTGCTTAAAATATACAACGTGTGCCTCACTTGTGAAACAGTTACTTAAAAGACGTTGATTTAATGAGCTTCAGAGCCAGAAGACTGGCTGCCAGCCTTTCTGCCCATTTCCCCAGCCATTCAGTGGGGCAGACAGGACCCATTTCCCTCCCAGAGATGGGGGTGGGAGGTGTAGCTCGTGCTTTGACAGTGCCCCATGCCCTGCCTTGCACATGGACCAGATACTGCCTTGTGTCAGTTTTCCTCACAGTGTTTTCCACTGTATTAATTCATCAACTCTGATGGTAAAGTCTCCCCTCAGCTTTTGTCTTCATTGCATTCTTTAAATGTTTAGTACAATAATGTCTTTACATCACCCTGGGTGAGGCTGAGTATTTCCTCCCAGGAACTCTGGTTGGTGGCAGTGGTGGTGAGCCAAGGAGAAGGCCAGAGTGGGAAAGGTCCTTGTATAGCTGGGGTGGCACTGGGGAGGACACTGCTGGAAAGAAGAAAAATCAGGAAAGGCAGAGGGAGAGCATAAGGAAAACACAGTAACTGGGCAAACTTAAGGGACTTAGGCTGAGATGGCATGGAGAAAGTTCCTGGTTGGGGAAGATTTTATGTGATGCTTTCAGAAGGCTGAGAAGACAACTTGGATAGAGACAGCAAAAAGGCAGTGGAAACAGACAGGTTGCCCAGTTCATTTGGAAATAAAGAGAAAAAGGGGAGTAAGGACATATCTAGAGGGGACAATATCTAGAGGGACTCTTGGGTTATTTCCCAAGAGTGGGTAATAACAATTAATAATAATTACAGAGTGAACTGCTTGTGATGTGCTTACTCCAACTTCAGCACCAGTTGATGGCAATCTCTCACAGTCTGCACAGCAGGAGCTCCCTGGTAACAACCACGAACCACAGCTTGTAAAAATTATATTCAAAATCAAACCTTTTGTGCCTGCCTCTGCTTCATTCTTACTCCTTAAACTATCTTTCATTCATTTTGATTTTTAATAGATCCCCTGAGAAACTAGAAGCACGTTGCTTCTGGGACAATTGCCCACCAATGTATATGCTTTATAATTCTCTTTATTAAAATCTTTCTTCTTAAGAAACACAAATTGAAACACTTTGCAATCAGTTACACAGATCAGTTAATATTATTGGTGACAGTTCCTACATAATTAAACAAGTACTAACAAATTTCAACTGTTTACAAACCAAAACTTAAATTAACAAGATTATATAAGCTCAATAAATAGTACATCTGGTCCAGTTCAAGTATAATTCAACAAATCACAGCCTTAATCCTTAGAGAATAGAAAAAAAAAACCCCTGAATACAACCAGCCTAACACTAATTTAGTGTTAAAGCCAATGTGAAACTTTGTCTGATCTAATGGGGAAAATATTTAATTCTTTCATTGTTTTTCTTCAAAGAAAGTAGGTTGCAGATTGACATTAAAGACTATTTGAGATCAATACAGATTACACAGAGATGAAAAACATAGTCCCTATTTTAAAAGTGCAATCTTTGGTTGAGATGTATTGAAATGGTTTTGTTATATTAAGGAAGCTCTCTTAAATATCAATATTTGTTTGGCTAGACCTGAGCCTGCTTTGTGCTATATATATATATATATACACATATAAATAAACAGCGTGGATTATAGTGACAAATTTTGCCAACTAAAAAAAGTCAAGATTTTAAATATAATAAACCAAAAGAAACAACATATTTTTACACAAGCTGAGGAAGGTAAGAGGCTGCCTACAGCAGAATTCTTCCTCAGCAGAATAGGTAGTAGAGAGAAGTTGAGGAGTGCCTGTCAGCATTGCATGATGGCCTGTTGCAAAGGGGAGGAGATTATCTCTGAGTTCTCAAAGTGCATTGGGTTGAAAACTGATCATGGGCATCATTAGGAGCTAATTGAGACTTGGGATTGCTTTCAACTGTTGAGGTTTGGGGGAAAAGGACCTTCTCAGAAGGGGAAGTGCCCATTTGGCTGTTACAGGATTTTGCAGATTGCTGTTTTGTCAGGACAGAGCCCAAAGGGATGGGATCCAAACCACTTCTGCAAATGTCTGGCTCTGCTCACATCTGTGGGGCTGGGCTCTGCACCTGCATTGCTCACCTGAGTCATCTCCCTCCAGAAGAGGAAATGCACAGGGCACAGATGCCATCTAGAGCCATCTCCTGCCTCACTGGCAAGCAGGGGCCTGCAACTGTGACCCAAACAAGGTATCTGGAGCAGGACATTTCCTACTGAGCCTCAGTCAAGACTCCATCTCTGGAGACTGAAACTTAAATGGCTGGGGACCAAAGGATGCCAAGACCCGCTGTATCAAGAAGGGATTTTGCATTCCTAATGCAACTGTCTAGAAAAATAAAATAAAAAGGTTAAATGCAAGCTGTGAATAAAGGCAGTGAACCTGGTTCAGAACCAGAGGAGGGGGAAAGTAGTTAGAATCATCTCCCATAAATCCAAAAATAAGCCCCTGGGTAAACACTCATTTTAATTATTTTTCTGCTGCCAGTCAAAATCTCATGGTTACCTGCTGCTTTCCCTGCCTGCCTGTATCCACCTGTTGTCTGTTTTCAGAAAGTGTGATTTAAAGCTCTTTGGCCTGGGAAAGTCTTTGTTGTGGATTTGTGCCTTGCCTATAATAAAGGCAGTGGACCTGTAGCTTCTGCTGCACTACAAATAAAGAATAATAACAGTGATACTTTTCTCATTTGAGGTTACCTGGGGATAAAGTTGCTGGAGGCATATGACTTTGATATACAGTCAGCTATGTCTCACATCCAATTAAGCTTAACCACATGGTCTAACAAGCTCCCATTAGGCTGGTGAGAGCCCCAGTTTGATAGCAGGGTTAGCTTCAAAGATTTGATGCTTGCATTTGTAGTGATTTCCTTCTCTTGTGCTCAGTTTGTGCTGAAGGGCATGAAGGGAACTTCATATTCAGATGATATATGACCAGCTAGAGAGCTGCACTTTAGAAGACAATTGCACAATCTTTACTGCCATTTTCATCATCTTACAGCCTGCAATACAAGCTCTTGTCCTAATAGCCCCGTGCTCAAGTTTCACTGCAATGTGAAAAACAAACAGTCAAAGGAAAACCCAACCCTTGAAGGAAAAATACCTGGTTTTCAATATTGGTGTGTTTTTTTTCTTCTCCCATAGTGGGAAAAAAACCCCACAAAAACAACCAAAAAAAAAAAAAAAAAAGGAAACAAACACAACAAAAACACCAACCAAAAAAAAAAACAACAAAAAAAAAAAACCCAAACAAAAAACTACAAAAAACCCAAAACAAACAAAAAAAATCAACAACAAAAAACCCCACTCAAACAATCAAACAAAACCCCCAAAACTAGCTGTTTTAAATGACAGATGGACACAAGTCTTAACATACTTCAAGCCTGGACAAAGGAGGATTTAGGCTGTAATATTTTCATTTCCCCTTGTTGTTTGGTAGGCTTTGTCTGAATCTGGGATGCAAAGACTCCCTCAGTTTGCAAGAAGGAGGAATTCCAACTATGAAATCTGAACCTACCTCTGGTAAAAATGAGTGTAAAGCACAGGCCATGGAATGGAACAGGGCTTCAGGCAACACCACCAGGCACCTCTGAGAAACACTGCCTGGCTACAGGGTACTTCAGAGAACGAGCACAGCTGCTGGCACAAGATATAATGGAACAAATACTTTGGTGGAAGCAGTTTTGGCAATTTAGCCACTTTGCAATATTGTGCAACATCCCTGTCATTCTTAGGGATAGCTAGAACCTTCTGGGAAACTGTTTCCTCTGCACAACATCTAAACAGGACGTCCAATACCAGTAATTTTTACATAATGTGATAAATATTAGAGTCAGGCAAGAATGGAAATGCCTGCAAATCCCCATCTGCCCAGATTGCACGGGCATTTTATAAACTCTGGGATCAATCCTGGCAATGGTTTGCATGCGTATTCACTTTAGTACACAAAGCCCTATTGAAATGAACCAGAAACTTGTACAGTGCATTTCAAAGGGACTTTGCAAAACACTAAGCAACAACTGTGCAGAAACAATAGGTCATAATAATGCCAGAGCTGCTGGTGCATCCTGTGTTCTCAGTGCAGCACTCCATGAGCCATCAGTTGTTGTATTCACCTTAAAAAATTCAGGGAAATAAAATACAAAAACAATATTAGAAATCTGGCATCTTTCCATAAAAACCAGGAAAATTCAACATTGCCAAGCTGAGGAAAAGCAAGCTTTAAAGAAAACAAAAAGACCCCAAAAGCAAGGATCTTGAATAAAATGTCTAAAAGAGACATGGTCCAAACATGTGGCACTTAAAAAAGCCTCTCATGAGAGTTTCAAGTCTGTAAGACTCAAAGTTGGCACCCTTTAGAATTATCAAAAAGAAGAGTTTCAAACACAACGGTCCCTGGAGAACACCCTGATCACACCATGGAAAATGCTGAAACCAGAGCAGGCTGGCTGTCAGCACGTGCATTTGAGCTGCTCTTGCTGTGCTGGGTTCAGGCTCTGAGGTCCCTGGGACAGACTGTGGCTCCCCCAGAATTCACACAGCACCAGCAGTGTACAGTCAGTGCTTGACAACACAAACATTTTGTCATTTCACCAAGCTCCAAGACACGGAGGTGGGTGCTGATGGGGTTTACATTATGCCATCTACTCACTAGTTCTAGCCAAATGCTTTAGATATCCTATGCAAATCCTACTTCTCACTGGGGCAATGAGTGAAATGGCTGAAGATATTTTAAGCAACATTAAAGTCTATAAATAGTCACATCTCCTTTCCTTCCAGCGTCCACTGGAGGATGCTGAGTGCTTCTAAGTACTCCACCTGACCTGACATGTTACATCAGAACTAAAACTTTAAGAATCCCTGAGAATTCTGATTTAATCTAGGAAACCACTCCCAGCACGCAGAGTGTGAGAAAGAATTGCTCCACTTCTAACAGATATGCCAGCATTGCTTCACCGTGGGAAACAGTTTCAGGCATTTTGGTTTTTAATGGCACTCTGGGCATAGATGCATGGAACATGCTCTTTATTTCCCCTCCTCTGTACAGTGCAAATTGACAGTTATATCATAGAAATTAAAAATTTTAAAAAAAAGTATCAGCATTCACTCATTACAGCTCTTTCAGTTCATCTGCATCATAATTTTTTCTTTGCGAAGTGAGGAACAATGCCAGTGTCATCCTGAGCCAGAGGGCTGCCTTCTTCCTTCATTTTCAGGCTCTCTTCTGCAAGCTGGGATAGGTACTTCTGCAATCACACAAAAAAACCCCAAAAGCATTGTTATCAAACCTGAAAATATACAACACAGAATTTTTTATGCCTCTTCAGAGCTCTAACTCTTCCAACACCTCAAAAGGAAAGAGCACACAGCAGTGCCATTTTGGTGAAGACTCAAGCCAGAAAATATGGCTGTGTCAGGAAAACTACCTGAGTGCATGCAGAGCCTCAGAAGTTCAGAGGTTTACTGTGTGCCACGGGGGGAATTGGTGGAGAACCAGGACTCCACTCTCCATCAGTCTGTGTAACCAGACCTCAGCTTTTCTCTGCTGCCCTGTGCTACAGGGCAGGAACTAACTCCACTCAGGCAACTGAATTCTTCTAGGAAAGTACTGGTGTGCCAGAACATAAATGTGATTTCAGAGTCTCAATTTAAAGTTTATATATTATATTTTCAGCATGTACAGTTCAGAGATATTTCTTTTGCACAGAACATTTTGTTTCAAGGGAATAATCACACTCAGTAATAATTAACACAATTTAGCAGTTTGGCTAGACTATTTACCTTTATTGTGTTCCTCTAAGATAAAGCCTTTCACTGCTTTGGGTACTCAGTGAGATTTAAAAGAACATACATGGCCAGTGAGGCTTTCAGCCTTTTGGCAGTGCTCTTAGTTGGCAGAGCTGCACACAAAATGGATGATGAATGGGTATGGGTCTCAAAATAGTGCTCAAACTATTTATTCAAGGTCAGCAGACATAGAAATGGATGGAAAGAAGCTTTTTCAGCAGCACCAAGTGCAGAGAGACCTGAGAAATTCCAACATAATAATGTAGAGGTATTCTTATTAATGATTTACACGCATCACATACATCACACACAAGAATAACTGACTTACACATTATTAGGATCATAAAACTCCCTTTCTAGCTATTTACTCATTCTGATTTATTTTGAAAAGACCCTTTTCACATCACCGCAAAATTTTCTCTACTTGCAGGATTTCCCCTGTACTCTGGTACAGTTTACTCTTTGACATCCATGGGGAAGAAATTAAATAAGACATGGATGTAAAAATACTAAGGTCTGTAAATTCTCTCAGGTAAGTATAACTTTTCAATATAAGAGGTTCATGTGAAAGGGACTCAGCAGTGGTAATGAATGGACATACCCGTGACAAAGTGACAACTACACACTTGTTACTCTGAATAGAGAATCTGGACTGTAGAAATTACACAACTCTCAGTCTAGATCTCTGGGTGCAAAATTCCATGTGGCAAAAAGCCAGAGTAAATGTTGCAGTAGTATACAGAGATATAGGGACCATAAAGGCTGGGAGACGTGTTCTGTACATTGTGAACTGTAAGAAATCACTAACAGTTGTCCCTGGATCAGACAACCAAAGCTTTTGGGGCTTTTAATGAGCACCGACCAAAATGAGACTTTTATCCACTACCTTTAAATGATGTTGCCAGCTATCATGAGTACCACAAACATCAGATTTGAAGTCTGCAGATTCAGATTAATATATAGCAAAATGGCAGTCAAGCAAAAAATGCGTGTTTTTTCCATTTAAATGCAAGTTTTGACAAATACTGCATAAAGCCAGTGGAAAACAGGATGAAATACTTCACTGAGTTGCCAAAGTAGCTTCCACCAGATGAATGGTGACAGCTTTTTGTAGCTGGAGGAAGTGGAGGAAGGGATGGCAAAAATATAGATTTTTTTGAATGTGTGAATTGCAGTGTATCTGTAAATACAAATATCACCTGGGAAAATAATTTATTATGATGAAGAGAATTAAAAATTACAAAAAGTCTGTGAGGCTGACAAATGAGCTGATTTTTTAAAATCAGTCATTGATGTTATTCGAGGGGCATCATAATTAGATGAAGTTGACTATTTTACTTCAAAACTGTCATTATCTAAACAAGGCTTTTGGGAGAAAATTGGCAAACAAGCTGTTTAGTTTTGCATTCAAATCCAAACACTGAACATATATTTTGGATGTGGCTCAAGGAGATCACATGATAGACTACAAGTAACAAATCAGCTATAAAAGACTCAAAGCCTTGACATAATTTGGGACACTGTTGTTGTCACTGGATGGTGGCATTTAGGAAGGAGAACAGGAGCACTGCAGCAACACTCCCATAGCTCCACTACAGTCAGAGTCCCTGGCTCCTACATTGGTGGACACACTTGTTAACTTTCATCATCACAGAGAAGACTCATATTCCTTGCAGAAAGCATAAATGAGCATTATGGCAACTAAAAGAATTCTAGCAACACAGAACAGTGATTTGAAATTTGCTAAGTTTCCACTTGAACAGGCAAAAGTTGGACGAGACATTTACTTCCTGTATTTAGAAAGATAAGAGGCATAGCTCGACAGAACAGCCTGTTTTTATTGCTGCATTTGGCAGATTTAATTTTAACAGCTTTTATAATCTTTGTTCTTTTATCTCAAGTCAGTGTTAGATATCCACCACAGTACTCATGGGAAATGTCTTAATAGGGAGAAAATTACTTTATTTTCACAATAAGTCAGTTTTAGTTGGGTCTGTTTCTTATGACTTTAACAAAATAATTTAGAAAATGAAAAAAAAAATATATCCCTCTTCTTCCCATGGAACCAGTTTCCAGGGTGAGGGGCAGGAGCTGAAATCTTTCTTTAGTATGAGTTTCTTAGGGACAGACTTGCATGAGGTACACAGCCTATACTGAGCAGTGCCACCTCTGGTGAATCCCTCTGGATTTTTTTGTATGAAGCAAAAAAATGAATGCTAACTGGGCACCTGTTTTTCAAGCTTGTACTTGGAGGGTCCATTATGAGCAAGCATCAGAGTTCTGTAGGAAGCTTTTGGAAGGTAGAGGCCTTTTTATGATTATAGCTATGGAACTTCAGGAATGCCAAAAAGAAAATTCTCGCAGAGAAATTACTTGACTGTGAGTGTCACTAGAAAAATCGATGCCTGCTAGCCAGCTAAGGAAAGAGAGCTATTACTTGAACAGAATCAGAGTTACAGCATTTACAGTGAGCAGAGGGAAAAAACAGAGAAAGGAGGAGGAACTCTGCTTTGTTCTGCCATGACTTTTGCAAAGAGCATGAAAATACCAGCACAAGCGTGTGTGTAGTGTACACACCCTGCTCATGGGCAGGGACTGGGGGTGGGAGCCAAGGCCATCTCCTCTGAGGAGCCCTGAGCATGGGACAGGTAATGCTCAGGCTGTTGTGACTGATTCCATCAGTGGTGCATCTCAAAAGCAACAAAGGCAGGTCTTTGAACTGCAGGCACACGTGGTCTGTGCACTGTTATCAGCTGCTGACATGTTTTTGTTACGTTCTTATGGAGCAACAAGCACTGACATGCTCCTGCATATCCCGATGGAAATTACTCAGCAGTGGAGCTCTGCACACAGGGAGGGGATTTCAGTGGGCCACAGGAAATGCCCGGCAGAGCCTGCCTGTCACAGAGAGCTGGGAGCTGAAACACAGAGAAACCCAAACACAGAAATGGGGCTGGCTACATTATCAGAGAAATGCCATGTTTAATGCTCCTGCCATTAAGATGTACAAAAGTGCTGCTGGGGTCACTCCCAGCGACAGAAACATCTGGGACCCTCTGAAAAAGAGCATCAAAGATCTGAACTGCATGCTGTGCTAGTGACAAGGACCACATGTAGATGAGAAGATCAAATTATCACCTGGCCTCATTTTACCTATGATCCAAAAGTCGATTTCAAGGATCTGAGAGTGAGAAATTAGCATGTTAATGATTTGAACTACTGAAAAGTTTGTTTACCGGAATTTCACCTCATCTGAATTCTGTCCACACAACAAAAAATAATTTTTATTGCATCATCTACCTTAACACAAATCACCCTGTGAGCTTGTTGTTAGGCAGCTTCAGGTGTGTTTTTACCTGGAGATTTTTGTAGTGAACAGTACTCCTGCAGTGACTTGTCTTTGCTGTTTCTTCATTTGTGTAGAAGAGTCCACAGAGCTTGCAGTAAAACCCAGTTCTAGGCACCACGAATTCCACTCCTGTTGAGAAATTCTGAATCACATTAAAATGTCAGTTTAAATCCTACCCCTCCCATAATAAACTTGTTTTCAAAGAAAAAAATGTGCTATTTAGTTTAATATTAGGAATAGAAAGACTGAATCCCTGATTCATTCTCTGATTTCCTTAATTTTGCAATTTTGAACTGCACTTTAAAATCCTTGTGCATTGAAAACACACCTTTTCTCTCTTAGATGTACATGCTTTAAAATCTATCTTCTCATAATATTGACTGGAAACTTCACTCTGTAGCCTCAAGGGCAGGAAAAGCAAAAATACTTTTTAGCAGTAAACTCATGTTTAAGTTGCACAGATTGCTTTTGAGGATGTACTTCTTCCAAGCGTTTTGCTCATCAACAGCATTTTCACAGTAAAGCCAATACTTCTGCTTACACTTTTATGTCAAAGGCTTTTAAATTACTAAGTATTATTTCATATTTATTTTATATATAGTCCAAGGCAACTTATTTCATCTCATCAGCTGCCTTCTGCCATTCATTCAGAATGAATTAGCAATGATCTAGAATCAAAAACCTGTTTGTTTCAACAGCTCCCCGTCTGTCCTACACCCTGCTCCTTCTCTCCACACATCTGTTCTGAAAAATAAATATAGCAAGTAGCCTTAAAGTGACATCTTGCTGTACGGCTGGGTATTGCAGTGGGCGGCCCAACGTACCCAGGGGGATGCTGAGCTCGGTGAAGACGTCCTCCTGTTCCCAGCCTGCTGCAGAGGGCCTTTGTTTAGACTCTACCTCCGGGTACTCCAGAGATCTCATTTCCAAGTACCTAGAATTTGCTTAACAAATGAATAAATGTATTGAATGAAAACAGTTTAATAATGAGGCGTTTGTAAACTTCTTGGGAACACTTTCTGGGCAGATCTATAAATGAAGTAAAATCAGTAAAAAAAAAAAAAAAGCTTTTCTATTCAAATCAGAGGCTTGTTTACTACAGCTTTACTATGGCACAGTCACTTTGATTTCTCTCAGTAGAACATTTTTCTATTTCTAATTTAATATTATGTTTGGAGGGGTTTTTTGTATTTTAATCTCTAAATAGAGTTATAACATTAAGCATCTAGCAGAAGCACACTCTGCAGCTTTGTAACCACATATATTAATTACTGTATGACCAATGGTGCAGCTGGGCTGACACAGGCATTGCTGAGATGGTGGGAGCAGCAGGACCTGATGAATACAACTTCCCAAACCTGCCTTTTGCAGGATCCCTGCAGCACCACTGGCATCTTCTCCCTGGAGCCACTCTTCTCCCATCCTTAGGATAGTTCCTGCTTCCTGACTCCCAGCCACTAAAAGATTTTGGTTTCTGAATAGTAGGGATGGGATGGTTGGTCCCTGCTGGCTGACACTAATGGACACAGCAGGAGAGTCAGGATGTGGAAACACTGGATTGATGTGCTGAAGCAGATATAGCCAGTCAAAAGAATAGCTGTCCCTTCCTGTGATTCCTATAATATTAATTACTTTTATTTAAAAATAGAGAAATTTGCTATCACAGAGCTACAGAATTACAGATAAACTGGTCTGATTCCTCTTCTTCAGTCCCTACATCAAAGAACTACCTCACTTACCCTGACAAAGTTTCTATTGCATTGCAAATTTTGCATAGATAAGGGATATATTTTCTTATAAAAGAAACATATTTTGCCAAACCAAACCCTTCCTGTCTTTCAAGTCTGTAGTTCAAAGATCTGCAGTTTCTGGCTATGAGAATGAATTTTTCTTCATTTTTAAATAATGTCTATTGCATAATTTAAAACAAAATAATATAAAATCCTAACTGGTTGGCTTTCAAATTAACTTTAACCCTACCCCAGCATTTCAATACTCCAGCAGAGAACCTGGAAAACCCCCAGTAAGCTGGTAAGCTTTTCTTAAGACACCCAGGGCCTTTGCAGCAACTTAAGTCCCACTTAAGTAGATTTCTGCACTTCTGAGCTGGCAGCTGCATTAGTAGAGGCCTAGAGCCTTGGACTGCAGATCCCAGATAACAAGGCCATGTCAGAAACCTGGGAAGCATGAGAGGCCCTGGAGCTTCCAGGCTCCCTGCTGACAAGCTGGAAGCTGAGATGCTGGAAACACTAGTAAATATGTTCTTGAGACACCCAACTCTTTCATCAGCTGGCTGCCCAGGAAGCCCAGGAGAGCCAACTTTGCCATGCCCAGTCCCACGGCAATGTTATCTCCAAATATGCAAGTCAGGCAAGGTGTCTTCAGGCCAATCAGCAAAGTATTTAAAACCACTGAGTTTCAAATCTGTCCTGGAAGAAGTTAGCTCAAAATCAGTTGTTCACATGAAATGTTTCCTCAAAAATCTTCCATCAGCTTCTTTTCACAAGCCCTTGTCATAGGCTCTGGCAGCAATTAAAAAAGAGCATTTCTGACCAACATATTCAATGTTGTTTTTCACTTCATCTCACTATGCACAGCCCATTTGCTCAAGTATCATTTTGACAAGGAGCTGAACTGGCTTTCAGACCCTCAAGATCCCTCTTTTCCTGACAGCTAAAATATAAATAGGTAGCTATGGTTACACTTATTGACATTATCTCACAGCATATCCTATCAGTTATTTTAAAGGCAGCATACAGTAGATAACAGGACATGATAAGGCAAGTCCTGGTAAAAGGCATGTATTCACATGAACAGGGACACAGAAGTAACAATCTGTGTGTGATATCCATGTTAATAATGCTTCAGTACAGTGTGTAAGAATACCCACCTTGTCCAGGAGCCAGCCAGACATTACAGATACTTTTCTGTTGACCTTCAGAGACTGTCACTCATTTCATTGACAATTCAAAATAAATTTAGCAAGGCACTGAAAGACTTCAGCTAAACTCATGTGAACCTTGACATGACAATTATAGCAGCTTATGCCTTTCAGAAAGCTTGCAAGCTGCTTATCATATTTCCTTTACACTATTCATCTAAGAGGCTCTAATGGTTTAGCTTGGCCAAAGGCACTGGGGTTCTTTTACTTAGCTGCTCCAAGGACAAGCCTTGATACTATTAACAACACTTATTCTCGTTAGCAATAAATTTCAGCCTATCCTCAGAGAAAACATGCAAGGCTCTCTGCAGGCTGAAAGGGAAAAAAGCAGTAGTTACCCTTGGCCTCTGGACACTCTTGGCTTCCATGTCTTGTTTCTTCACTAGCGTTTTTAATGAGCATTTCCGTAACTTCTCTGCTCTCAGCTCCTTGTGATCCCATCTGTTTGTAATCATCTATAAATGTATCAGGGAGCTGGAGACTCTCTTCTTTCAGATGAACAGAAGGTATATTGTGATCTTCAGGCTCTAAATGAGTGTTAGAGCTCTCATCAATTTTTCCTTCCTTCTGCTGGCAATCAGAATCCTTAGCAGATTGGTCTTCTTTCAATTCCTCTGGCTTCTGTTCAGGGTCCAGATTTAGGCTTGATGCTTCAGTTACAGCATCATCATTATCATCATCCTCATCATCTTCCTGACAGCCACTAGAAGCTGCACTGCCTTTTGCTGTTCTGAAGTTTGTTTCTAAAGCTTTATGGGCAAATTTGTCTTCACTCCTGGTTAAGTGGCTGTGATTGTTTTTCAGTTCTAACACAGTTGATATACAGTGACACATTTCTGAAGCAGCTTTATTTTTTTGATCAACTGGGACTATTTCTTCAAGCTCAGTTATATCAGGCTCCATAATTAAATCATCTTCTCCCACTTCATCTACTGTCACTAATTCCTCCATGTTAGCAGGATACCAGGTCTCACCTTCAATTTCACTTCCACTCTCCCAGTCTCGGTCCTGTTACAAAGATGTGAAACATTTGAGAGATTGGTGATTATAGACCATCACTGTTAAAAGGTGGGCCTTAAAACTGGAAAGAACCTTGGTATGGCCATGCCTAACTCCTCTTGTGTTTTAGTTTCAAAGAGTGATATGCCTTGGTGTTGTAATTTTAAACCTTATGTACAAGGACAAAAAATATCTTTTGAATTATCATATGAATTTCCCTTTGTGAAGATTCTGTAACACCCTTGGGGATTGCAGTCTCACCAGTCCCCTGCTTCTTGCTTTTTGAGCAGTAGTGCAAGGCACAATGTGTTATACTTTGTTATACAATTGATGCTACTATGTGAACCCTTTCCTCTACTTTGATCTCAGTGCAATGAAAATATACTGAACCCCATTCGAGCCATTATGGCTTTCACTTTGCTGGACTAGGTTCTTTAAATTCATGGTGTCTGAGAAAACATAGCTTCCTTCTTCAGTCATTTCCTTCCACCAGCAAGATCCTTCTACCAGGGACTATGCTGGGAGCCACTGGCCTAAACCTTAGGAAAAAGCAGGTTTACAGTTATTCTCCAAGGTACATATTCTGAAATACCTCATACATGCAGTTACAGACTCACAGGACTCAGGCACTAATACTGGACTTGAGAAGTCTTAGAATTAAAAGGCATATCTTACTTTTAAGACACTTGCATCTTAGATTTCAACTCCCAGACTCCTTGTGTACACATAATCTATTAATAATCTGTATTCTCCTCCTGTTTGGCCATTCCCACACTTCCCCTCCTAGAATCCTAAAACAGCATGAAAACTCTGTGAGCTGGCACTGCTCTTGCCAGGAGATCAGTTTTCTGCAGCAACAGATATCAATATCTTCCATATTTGACCATCCACCCATGACCCTACAGATATGAAGCTGGAGGAATTCCAGGGACATTGCTCTCCCCTGTTGCAATGCAGCAGTAGGGGTGCTTTAAAGGCATTATTTAATTAAAACCAGAAACAATCAGTAAACTGCTATCTACAGTTCATAAGACCAGTGTTCTAAAAAGTATTCATCATAGTCCTCACTTTCCCCACAAACTGACCACATCTCCTATTTTTGGGCATGGTTTGTGAAGTTACCCAGCTCACTTGGGCATACATTCCTTACAGCTGCCACTGCCAAGCACTATGTATGTGAAGCAATGGACATGAAAAAGAGTAACTAAAAAAAGAGTTCTGGAGACTTCAGGAAAAGCTGTCCCTTAAAGCAGAGGTCAAGATAAGGCAAGTTAATTTAGATAACCTCCTTCTCCATCCCCTTTATGTGTTTTTTCATGAGGGGGTTAATATTCAATTTGGGAGAACATGCTGCCAAACCTGGGGTTTCAATCATTTTCTCAAAGAAGCTACAACAACAATGTGTCACCAACCTTCTCTTTTCTTGTGTTTTCCAGAATCTCTCCAGATTCTTTTCCTTGTTTATTATTTGAAGGTGAGCTCTTCACTGGAACTTGCTCCTCTTTTTCAAGCTAAAATAAATACATATATACGTATAGCAACACACAGTGGTGCTCTAGTATGTTTCTATTCTGGGTTTAGAGAACCAAAGTCACTCACAAGGTCACATTCTTTATTTCTAAAGTTTTTGCAAGTCAACTAGGCTGTGGGAAAAGACTCAACAATAAATTCCATTTGCAGAACTGCATAAATAAGAATTAAGAAAAAGAATTTTAAACAAAATTAGAGTTGTAATTTATATCATAGAATTGGCTAAAAGACAGGTGGGGGAGAATGTCAATTCATTAAAATTTCCAACCTCCACTCCTCTGTTCTCTACCCACATTTGTTATGTTGGCTCAGCTGTGGTAAGGAGAGCAGCAGTGTTAAAACTCTGCAGAAGACCTCGACTATTTTGTTTATTGACATAGGATCAGTTGAAAATGGAATTGGTCGTAGGGTTCATACTTTGAAAGAACAAAACCACAATTCTACCTGGTATTTAGTAAAAGGGGAACAAAGCAAAAGTGAGTTCAAGACATACAAAACTTTTCTTCCTTTTAAAATAAATTACTAGCAATAGTCTTCAGAGTGGTATGTCTTTAGCAAAGCCACAGTAAAATAACTTGGAAAACATGCAGAGGAGTGTGATTTAGGATGCTGTCTGACATTTCTCTCTGACATCTCCTCCCAAGGAACCATGTATCATAGTAAAATACCAGCCAAAGGAGGAAAATGATAAAAAGTGGTACAAACATGCTTATCTAAGGCATGAGACAGTGTTGCTGCTGGTTACACATTAGTGAGTTACAAATCTAGGAAATTCCACCGACTTAGCCCCAAATGAGAAGGTCTGGAAAGAAGAAGAACTGGAAACAACCAACAATGGCCCCAGCAGCACAAAGGCAGAAGCAAGAGCTGGAGCCCTGATCAGCCAAGCAGCTCTGCAGCCTCCCATGCCAACAGCCCTGGGGGTGGATGGCAGCAGCCATCCCTGGGGGCCTTCAGGGGTGGCAAGGTGGCCAAGAGCCAGTAACCAGATCCCCAAGGGGTGGGGATGTGAGTATGGCCTGTGCTGAGACTGAGCAAATGAGGCACCTAGATGTGTTCCCTCTCCTAGTTTTTCCCAGCGGAGAATCAAACCCACAAACATTGCCACTTTACCACAGGAAGCACTTCTCCAGAGATTGCATAATTTTATAGGTGAGCTGATTCAGTGGCTTCTGTCATGGGAAAGATTTCTGCCAGAACATTGAAGGGAGTGGTGTGTACTATCCCTGCCACAGTTGAGAGTAGGGACACATGATTAATAGAAACAATTGCTCTGTTGAGTTATCCAGAAAGAAATGATTCTCACTCAAAGTTCATTCCCCATTTTAACAGTACAGCAACCACTTCCCCGTATAAATACTGTGTATCTCTGTAAAATTTCACTTTATTTCCAGATAAGCCAATCCTCCTCGCTGGCAGTGGAAGCAGTGATGGATGCAGAAAGAGCAACTATGGGGCATTCTGCACAGAATTAGCAGGGCTATTGCCTCTTCACACACATCCTGCATGCAAATAGCAGACTGCCACTTGGTTTTGTTTTCAGCTGTCTGTCCCCATCCCCATAGCTGTTACCCAAAGGTTCTATGCTAGATACAGGATGATAATGTCTGTAAATCCAACACCACAAGAATGTAATAGATCTGCATGATCTGGACAAAAGTATGGATGACCACATTCCTTGATTTTATAATGGAAAAACATTTCATATTGCTGGCATCACACCCACAACAAAGGCTCTAAGATATTTCAGAAAGTATATTACTTCAGCATTCACACTTCTTCTTACATATACTTCTAGATTTCTATTTACCTCATTCTCAGGAGGTTTGGTTTCCTTCACATCACTGTCTTCAGCAGTAGCCTCTTCTTGGTCTTTTTCAGCTTTCTTCACCTTATTCTTTTCACTTTGTTTTTGCCTGGAGCCCTCAGATGCTTTGCTGTGCTTCTGTTCAGCTGCCTCCTCCTTGGCAGTGTCCTCACTGTAAGAATGCCTGCGTTCCCTTAACTTTGCCTCTTCCTTTCTCTTAGATCTCCCAGGTAAATCCTGCAGTTGCCTCTGAAACTTGTCAGATTTCGACTTGGAGGATTTTCGGTAATAGTCATCTTCCCTGTTCTTGTAGCCAGGGTGAAGGGACCCAGGGGAACCAGTCCTTAAGTATTTTTCTCGGTGTCCTCTGCCTCCTTCAAGCCGTTCATCCAAATCAAACTTGTCCAGTTGTCGTGAATAATGTTTCCTCTCGTGTACCCACGTGTCAGTCCTGTCCCTCTTCTCCTCCCCATTCTCTCGCCATTCTCTGCTATCTCTTTCCTCGTCCCGTCGAGAGTAGGGGGACTGATCCCACGCCTCTCTCCCATTTCCCCAGTCGGTCCTGCTGGTCCCCAGCGGGCTGTGTGGTGAACTGCAGGAGGTGAAGCTGGGCGTGTGGGATCGAGGTGACAGTGAGCGGCTTATGGGGCTGCGGGAGCGGGGCCTCTCAGCGCCATACCTGCTGCAGGGGGAAAGGCAGCTGTAACTGGCTGACCCACTGCTGTCTACCAACTCTTGTACACTGCAAGCTCATGGGGACTGCCCTGGGGACTGCGAACCTGAGACCCCAGGCCTTTCACAGACATGCACTGCACAGCTGCAAACTGTGAACAGGAGAAAAGGCAGTGTCACAGCCACAGAGCTTAACTAAATCCCCACAGAACTGTCAAGAATATATTCATTCATTCTTAAAAGCATCACACAGGGGTTTAGCATTAAAAGCTTATAATATGCTAATACCTTTACAATGACCCTAATGTGTGCACCCTCAATACTCAATCAGCTAAAGCATCTTTGACACAAAAATGACAAAGGCCACCTGCTCAAAAGAAAGTTTTAGGGCTGTGATTCCTGTCCAATTTTGCTGAAAGTTCCAGAAGTCAGAGAGATCAGAAATGTACCCAAATACATTTTAATCTGAACTGCTTCCTTTCCACTTGGTCCCAAAGCACCCCAGCCTTCATGCTTTTCACTTAACAGGGAGGCGAATGGAATAGCTTCATTTTTCTGACCTTCACATACCAGACATATTTTCTGAGACATAATCAGTAGGAAAGAGTTATTTTCATAACATGCACAGTTTCAATTGGATCTCACTATACAGGCCCTGTACCAACTATTGAACTGTGTAAAAATATATATGATTTTATAAGTGAAATCCAAATTAGGAAAGCCAATGAAACAAGAGAGGGAAGCACACAGATAATGCTTCTTCTACCTGTGAGTTTACAGACTTCCAACTCCAAACTTGGGACAAACTTTACCTGTCCACTTCACGCAGCAGGTCCCTCTCCCTCTGTGAGTGGATGTCCTGGATTATAGCAGCCACATTCTTACCTGGTTTCTAATAAAAAAAAAAAAGACACTGTTTAGCAAGCTGCTCTACTCTCCAAACTGATACAGGTGATTTTCCTTCAAGAAACAGTATCCGTGCTTCATTCAATTACACTATAACTAGAAATATTTAGTTTCAGTGTTGTGGTTACACTGTCTTTTGCAGTTGGCTTCTCAACAGCACGATCAAAGCAGTAAAATGATACAAATGGAAAATCTGCTCCATTACGTTGTAGCACTCTCTCCTCACGCTTGGCTGCTCTAACTGGCTTTGAAAACGAGCTTGTTCTCAAACTTTGTTACACAATCACTACAGAGCATTTTCTATGAACTGGATCGAGGAGGAAACAAAACAGACAACTTTTCTGATATAGAATCAAATACATATGGAAGCCTATCTCTGATGCTCTAGGTATGAACAGCCTTCTCTTGATCTCAGTTACTAATTCTGCAGTAGCTCTAAAGGACTATGTTTAGACAAGGAGAGCTTCAGAAAAGCTAAGTGCAAGACATACACTGGGGGTCTGATTACTCCTAGGTAGGATGCCCTACACAGGCATGTGTACAAACACTTGGAGCACACACAGATGAGCAACATAATAATGCAGGAACTCAGAAGTTTGTGGCAGTATATAACTCATTATATTTCCCTCTTTGTCTTTTTCTTTGCTTTCTTTCTTGTGCAAAGAAAGTAATTCCATGACCTGAAAAACTGTCATTGGAAAACCAGAAAAATATTCCCGGAATCTAGGCAAACTATCACATTCTCCTGGGTAACTCCTGCCTCTCTGTCAAGACGCACAATCTTCACCACACAACATCTGAACCCCTCCCTGAACCACGTTAGAAAAGTCTGCCCTGATTTATGAACTTTTGGCAATTCTTTTAAAGTCTCCTTAAATTAGTATGGGCATATGGGAGAGAAAGAGGCTTTTCCAAAGGGCAAGCCAAACCATCCGAGTTCCCTTATTTTTTTTCTCCAACACTCATAAAAGAACCCTTAACATTAAATTGGAACATTACAGAGCTGTTCTATAAAACAACTTTGTGCTGTGTTGAGTAATACAATATGGAGCTTTTAAGCTCTGCATTGCCAGTTCTGGTCCAAGCCACCATGAAATAAAATTACTCTCTTAGCATTACATTGCAGTATATAAGTCTCTATAAACACTTTCACAAGAGCAGTGATTTTTGGACATCACACAAGTGTCTGCAACAGAAGTGTCATACACTTTACAGAAAGTCTAAAGAATATTGCTCTGGTTTGACTCTATGTTAAAAGAAAAAAAAAACAAACAAAACACCTTTACAACTTAGGTCATTCATAAGAAACAAAAAGAAAACATGCTGTTTAGTCCTGTTACCACTGCTTGGTGTCAAGACTGTGCTATGGTTCAAGCACAGAAGCAGTGAAAAAAGCATTGTTCTGGGCTTAATGCCTGGCTAAAAGGATAGAACCATCTTATTTTTGCTGGCATGTATCTTACACATGGCTGTGTGTTAGACCAAGCAATATAGGGAGCCTGCTCACAAAAAAGCTCAAAAGGGATTTTTGAAATAATGGTATGAAGAGATCAGAGAAAATGGGGTCTCTTCCAAGAGCTACAATTTAGAATAAGAGCAAGCAGCTAAGTGTAAAAGATCGATAATATACATTCATTAATTTATCTTTATTTCTTTTTCCATAATATTAAAGCATTAATTAGAAATCAATAATCAGCAAGAATCTTTTAAAATGTATTTTCCAGATGTGCCATGGAAGTTCACATAATTTGATCAGGAATGACCATCTTACCTTCAGCTGCAATTCCTTGTATCTTTTAGACATCCTAATAAGTAACTTGTCGTCATTTATCATAGCAGGTTTTTCTTTGTAGTACTGTACCATGGCTTGGGCTGCTTCACTGTAAGCCATTTCCAGAAAGGCCTAGCACAAATGGAGAGAACTTTACAATCTATTACACAATGAAAAATACGAAGTATAAGAGAGAAAAGGTAGCACAATAAATTTTCTCTGGATTCTTCTCATGTAAAATGTCTTGATAGTATGAAATTGGGTAGCTTTCCAGGCCTGAAGCTGAAATAACACTCAGTCTATTTCTCAGTCTTTCTTTAACTGCTAATAATGGTTTCAAATCAGCTATTAAAGCCAATATGTGATCTTAGAGGCTGGTTCAGTTAAAAACTAAATTATTAAAAACTAAATTTTCCTGACTGGCAGTGTTCAAGGCCAGGCTGGATGGGGCTCTGAGTAACCTGTTCTAGTGGAAGGTGCCCCTGCCCATGGCAGGGGGTTAGAACTAGATGGTCTCTAAGGTCCCTTCCAACCCAAACCATTCCATGATTCTGTGATTTTTGAACATTACAATCTCAAACATTTACCACTGGCATGGATTCTGCATTCTTCATTTTTTCTGCTGCAGGAATGTGAAAGAAGGTATTCTATTATTACCAGCTTACACCACTAATACACTTCAGCAATTTAGGGTAGACTTAAGCTACTATAAAGAACAAGACAAGTCTGAAAGTAACCCTAACAAATGGCTGAGAGAAGGCAGGTAGTAATCAGCTTTTAAAAAATAGTAAAATAGTCTTACTTTTTCGTAGAGATTGCCAGGATTTTTAAATGAGAACTTGTTTAGATGTAGCCAATTTTATATCCTCATCTAATTCAGTGACCACCAACTTTCTTTTTTCACTTTGAGAGCAGGCTTCATACAGTTAAGTTTCTATTGCTAAATAAGAGTTTTCCCCCCTGTCTTCATGTTTATATCTTCGTATCTTTATGTCTTTGTACCTATAGATGCTAACACTGGTAACCTCAAATGTACAGTACCTGATTAGTAGATTTCATGAGGATATAGTTGGTGACCTTTCCAAATGGGAGGCCCAGGTTAATGACATCATTCTCTGTGCAGCTTCCCTCGGGGAGGTTGCAAATATGAACAACTCGACCCAGTGTAGATTTCCTCTGGGGAAACTGGAGAAAAAAACCCAATTCAAACCAATGTTTTCATGTTAGATATTTTCTCTACTACATAACATCTTACATTTCTGCAAAAATGAAATGCTCTGCTCACCTGCTATTAAGAAAAAATATTCTTTAAAAACATCCTGGCTTAGAAGTAAAAATGGAAAGGGAAATATTTAGCTGCAATGCAGGCTGCAATGGAGTCTCTATCCCCGGATTTTCTAAGTCCAGAGAGGATTTGTGGAAGGAAGACTGTCCTTCAAACAGGATCAATAATATTCCTGAAAAAACTAACTGCTCACTGCAGTCCTTGCTGAATTTATGGATATTGGAAATCAATTTAGGTGACTACATTGGTGTTCAGGACAGCAGGGATTAAATTCAAATCCTTCTTTGTGGAACAGACTGGGCCAGGAGTAAAAGTGATACCACTTAACTTGTGAGAGGACACACAGCTGTACCCGGGGTTAGAAAACCTGCTACTTTCCTCTGTCAATGCAACAACACACAGGAGGAGGGACTTCCCCCTGGGAGGACAGTGAGCACTGGCCATGCAGAGAGGCAGAGCTCCTGAACTGGGCTGGCACAGGCACAGAGCACTGGAGTGGTGATTGCTTCCCAAGGATGGAAGTCTATTTTGGAGTGCTGCGGCAGTTCCGAAAGAGCTGCCCATCTCTCTGGCATGGAAAGCAGGCTCTACACTCCCTGCAAAAGGCATCAGGGTACAGCCAGAGAGAAGGTTAATTTACCATAGCAAATGACAAGCAAAACATTACTCACATGGGATTAAATCTTTCCAGACTACCTCCATGTTTATGACCTCTGCATTATGATTTTACTGAAGAAGTAACTCTACCTTCAGTTAAAATTGTGCCATTCAAGGAAAGATGCAAATCATGTAATCTTGTGGGATCAAGTTCACCAGAGCCATCACAAATGTTTGGCTTGTCAGCAAGTTCACAAGTTACAGAGCTAATGTTATCTTATTTACACCTCCATCCTGCTGCCTTCCCTCCAGACTTCACCACTTAACCATTTGTGTATTTTTGCTGCATTAGGACCTGCATTACATAGCGATCTGCCATTTAGCTTGCATCTCCCAGAGCCTACCCAGGTGTATAAGGTAAGTAAAAGAAGTACAAAAGTCCAGAAGTAAGGCACTTTACTAGCAGAAAAATAACAAAGACCTGATCCTGAAAATAAAAACGATGAAGCACTCAACTCCAATTGAATGGAAAATGTAGTGATGCCTGCATACATCTGGCAAGGCAGCATGTAGCACAGAAGAACACTACTACAGCTAGAGGAAAAGGAAAAATTAAATGCAGTCTCAGTGTAAGAATACCCCAGGTCATCAGTCACCTTCTGTTTGTTTTGTTAGATCTGTCAAAAGATGATATGTAAGAGTCTATCGGACTAGAAAGGCTCAGCTCTTCTCTGCCTTGGCTCCAGAGCCCACGTTCCCACACACAACCCTCAGTACTTTAAATCAAACAACTCCAGGATGTTGCCTCTTCCCCACAATTGCCAATGGCTTAAATTAAAATGTTATGCCATAAACCTGCTGTAGTTCTTGATTAAGAAGTGGTCACATACTCATGCCAGAAGTCAACAGGCTGTACCACGCAATAATCTTGTCAGCTGATTGCAGTTAAACTAGATCCATTCATTAAACAGAGCTGTAAATCATGGCCAGAAAAGGAATATACACCTTCCATATCTACAATCAGGAAGTCAGAGGAGCTGTTGCATGCCAGGTGTTGAATGTAATTTTCAGTAAGACTCAAAGTTAACTTTCTTGGCAACTGATGTTGACTACGGGTTACCAATGCAGCTACATGGCTATTACAAAAAAAAAATCTAAAAACTATGCACAGCAGCAAAATGCACTTCATATTATTTACAATATTATTTCACCCATCCAATTTGGTGATTTTTTATTACAGCTGTTTTCTTACATTTTTGTTGTTATAATTGTTTCTTGCTTTTCAAATTCTTGAGCTTCACATGAAATTTTTTCTAAAGAGAGTAAGAAACTGCCAATCTCATCCCTCCAGTGCTAATGGCTCTCCCTGCCCAAGTGAAGACTGGTAGCACTTGCCTTTTAAAGAGGGATAGAGTTATTTGCAGATGGACAGCACAGAGCAGGCTCTCCCAGAAATCTGAACACTTTGTTTATGATTACATGCAGGGTCAAGTGTAATCTCCTACTGCTCAGTTAAATGGCAGCAGCTTAGCTGAAAGTGAATACTACCATGCAAAGGTGTAATAAATTATAAGCCACCTGGGTTGCAGAGTGAATGACAGCTGGCAAACTCAGTCTTAACACCTCTAATATAGCTCCCTGTTCATCCAATGGGATTCTGAAGAGAAAAGGGATTTACAGCGTCCAGGGAAAATCAAAGTTATTGTTTCTTTTATGTCTCAAAATACTGCAGGTCATTCAGAAGGAGGACTTCTTCAGGCAGCTTAAATGATAAATAGTGACAGATTCTAAAGAGAAATGACACTGGTATTAGCAGTGATTTCATTTGTTGCGAAGTTGACAGACATGATGAAAAGGAACATTCCTCTGCACCCACTACTAGTCCACCTCTGACCTTGGAGGCAGCTGTCATGAGCAGCTCTGCTCTTTGCTGGCCTGCACTCACAGTGTCTGTGACAGGCAGAAGTTGAAACCCCTTCAAATAACCTCTTGCACAGTAAAACTGCATGGTAGAAAATTGGTTGGATTAAGGAACTCTGGGTGAACTTTCTGCAAGCAGTGCCTGATATGAACTAGAGTGTCACAGGGGCACAATTCAGCTTGGCTTTTCAGAGTGTCTGAGACTATATCAGGAGAGATATATACATAAAAGTTAACAAGGTGAAAACTTGAACCCCTGGATTACTGCTGCTATTCCATGAACGCCCTAACATAAGTCTTTGGTGTGTCCAGCTCTAGTTGTAGCTTTCTGATATGTGTTGAGTTTCATTTTAACCCCAACAACTTTGTACTTTCATTATTAATATGCTTTGCTTTTATTTGCCTTTTTTCCCTTTTAAAATGTTTCTGCTTTGTCATTGTAAGAGCTCCTTTTAGTGTTGGGTTTTTTTCTGGCATTTTTTGATTATAAAGCTAGGAATTCAAGTGTGCATTAGGGCAAAATAACTGGGGACCTGTCCTGAATGCAGGGCAGGGACTAATAAACCTAAACCATGGAAGGCTGCACACCAAAGCAAACTTGCTGAAAGGCTACCAGTGATGACAACAGAGAATATAAACACTACATTAAAATAAACTAAGGAAGAGTTAATCTAGTATAATGAACAGATCTGGGACCTCTAGCTGAGTAACACTGAAGCTGCAGCCATTGTCTTTGTCTGGGAGAAGGATCTCTGAGTGAGGGAGGCAGAGAGCAATTGCTGCAAATAAATAACCAGAGAAATAGAAGGTTGTTTGATGGAGTCAATATTGAAGGTAACTAAAACTAATCTAAATCTTCATTCCAAGCTGAAGCTGAACCTTCTGGGTCAAAAAGACTCAGACAATGGGGGAAGAAAAGTCAATGGGAAACACACACAAACCAATTTACCTACCTCCCCAAATAACTCTGACAAGCAAATAACTGTTAGCACTGGAAAACAACAAAACAAAACAAAAACTACAATCAAGTTCATATTAGCTCAATAACAAAAGCATGGAAGAACTGCAGGGAAGCTGAAATAACAGTATGAATATTCAGATTACTGTCTAAAAGAAAGCCTTCAGGTTTTTAATTCCAATAAGTAGAAGTGGCTTCTACAAGAATCTCAACACAGGCATCAATTTGTTTAGGTACTCACTCTTACCCCAGATGGAGGAGAAGAAAATGTAGGACCTGGCTGGCCAAAGGGTCTTGCTGGTGTAGCAATAAAAGATGCGCCAACATTTGGTGGATAATCTGAACAATGGATTACACACATTTCATTAAAATCTTGGCTCATATTAATTGCATTAATGTGCTCAGTAAGCAAAGCCCCATTTACACAGTAAATAATTTCATAGTCTCTACAACCAAATTATACACTGTTTTGTTGTACTGTGAAAACAAGTTATTGTTTGAAAGAAAAATAAATTCATATTTCAAAAGGCACAGTATTGACTTTCATTCGTTTTTGTGCACAACTTCTCAAAATTTTTCCTTGCAAGCTTTTATCCCATTTCATTTAAAAAAATACAGTTCTCCTTAGAGACTGATTTCCCTTTCAATTAAAAAAAGTGGTTTTAACTGTTACACATACAACCATTTACCTTCGATACTAGACGGATTGAAAACTGCTGCATTATTTGGTGATAAATGCAATGTTCCATCTGCTGAGCTTAACACACACCGGATACCAGTGCTGGAAAAGAAAGAAAAGAACTTTAGGAACAATCATGATGTGCCAAAAATATTAAAGCTGAATTGTTAGGCAGCAAATTCCCAGTGGAAAACCACTGAAGTAATGGATACTCTGTTAGCAATTCAGTTTGAAGAATGCATTTTAAAATAATACTTACTTATCTGAAAAAGCCATACATTTTTGGATGTGAAGACTTCCTTTAATGTGCTGATCCCAGTCCTATGTTGAAACAAATAGATGATGAACACAGGAAAAATCCTGAGACAAATTTACAGATTTTTACTGAGATTATTCCTCCATTCAGTTTACCTTATTCTAAAAACAATACTGAGATGCTGAAGATCAAACTCTGTGATGTCAGAGCCAAGCACACCTTCTACCAATGATTTTACTGATTTGTTATTTGAATGTTAAATTATCAGTTACTTTACAACAGGAAACCTCTGTATTAGTTTTAAATTGAGCATGTTTCTAGTAATGAAGTTATTTCACTCTTGCTGAGGACCTCATCCTGCAAGGTGCTTAGCACCCTCAACTCCTGCAGCATCCATAAAGGTGTTCAGTATTCAGTGCAGCCAGGACAATGTTTACTATTTCACTAGATCAGCAACATTTATCAAGTGCATTTAGATATTTACATTTCTATGATCCAATTGAGACAGTGCATTAAACACTAACTAACAGATCCCCTGAAACTCACTTCAATGGCATTCCCCCTGCCCTCTTTAAGTGCTTACTGAAAACAAGAAATGCCCAGCATGCCCTAGATGGGTGAGTTCAGCCCAGCCCCGCAAGCTGCAGCAAAACCTTTTGCAAGAAGTTGCTAAAAGTGTAAAAGGTAAACACAAAAGCAAATATATCCCAAATCCCCAGGGTGTGTAGGGATCAGGTACTATTTAATTTGCTGGCTATTTTCCTCCCTGCATACATGCTGCTATAATTTTATTGTCAGGCCACCTTCAGCATGAGAATACATACATGACTTTGTGGCTAGGTGCTGGTCCTGTGAAGTGACAGAAAAGGTCAGGAGAACTTGCTGGCCAGGGCTCACCAGGAGGCCAGAACAACCACGGATGGCTGTGGACCTCAGATGGCCACTTAAGTGGCCTTCTCCAGACCTGACCTATATAACGTGACTTATAACACGCTGCCTGAGAAACTGGGAAGTTGTTTCTTGAGGGTGAGGTTGAATTTGGAGCTCCCTTGGCAGTATGAACAGAGAAGTGAGACAGAGCACAGCCTGTACTACATGTGCTGAGCTGCTTCTTGCTTTCAGGTCAAAGTCCTTGGGGACCTTGAGCCCTAAATTTTCCTGTGAGACACAAGAAAGAAAAAAATCCTACAGAGGAATGGTTAAAATAATTTTATAAACAAAATGAGCTGGTTTTTTAAGCAAGTTGCTTCCATGAGGCTGTTAGGGGGAAGCCTTTGGGATGAGAAAAGGAGAAGCAGATGAAACTACAGATGTGGGGTTGCAACACTGGCTTGAGTATCGGGGGATCAGCTTCAAGCTCCTCCCCGCTTCGCTCCCAGCCCTTGAGGTGAGCTATGACCTCGGCTCAGACCTCACATTTCTCACATCACTGCTGTAATCTCACAATCTTTCAGAGCAGATGTGGAACAAAACTGGATCTCAAAGCCCTGGTAACTGCCATGAAACAGATGTACCATGCCCTCAGAACACTATGGCCCTTTGTTTCTGCATCTCTCAGGTGGTGATGGACACTGCACTGAGGGTTGGCAGGGGCTGGTGGCCAGATCAGTCACCTGGAAGCCTGTTCAAGGGTCTGAACGCTGCCCAGGGACACCCTCAAACCACTCACCTTCAGATCGAAGATCTTCTTGTCGCACAGGGCGCAGATGTGGGGGAAGTGGAGAGGGGCCACGCCGCGGAGGTCGCCAAGCTGGTGTGGTGGCAGGGGGCGGGTGGGCAGTTCGGGCGTGCCGCCGCCGCGCTCCTCCTTCTGCCTCATGCGAGGGCTGCCGAAGCTCTGCGCGCTGTGGTTGAGGCGGCCAAAGGCAGGGGGGGCGGCCGTGCTAAACTTTGTGTCAGGTGTCGGCTCTTCGGGGTTGTACAGCTCGTTTCTTATTTCATACTGCTGCTGACTCGCTGACGGCCACAGGCTGTCGCCGGGCATGAGGTCAGGCTTGTTTTGGCTGGGGAAATTAGGGATATTTTCCCACTGGTTGCTTGTACTGCTGCCATGCAAGACAGGGCCGGGATCTCCTTTGGGATGGGAGCCCGTGTGTGGGTCGCTGGGGAAGGCCCGCGCTGCCCCGTGCTGTGCTGCCGCCCCGTAGGACTCCTTGGGAAATGTCGCTGCCGCCTCGTGCTGCAGCTGGCCGGGAGCCCCAAAGTGACTCTCGTAGCGCGGCCCTGCTGCTGAGGCGGCAGCGTGGCTGCCACCAGCCAGGAAGCCGTGCTGGCTGGACTGCTCCCCCTCCGAGGAGAATGCCTGAGAGGCAGCACTGATGTTTTGCTTGTACTCATAAAAGCCCCCTGCAGCAGTAGATGTGGAAGCACCTGCCTTGTTGAGACCCACCACCACGGGTTGCTGGCCCGAGGTCGGAGCCATGACACTTCCAAAGGGATTCATGACAATTGCGTTGGGGGCCTGGGCCTGCACGGCTCCCAGCGCTCCCCCCGGGGTGGCTAAAGCCGGGCTCTGGGCAGGAAAGGCAATGCTGCCAGAGGGGAACCTCGTGCCGGCGATGCCGGGCCCCTGGGGCGGGCCTGCGGTGTGGCCCTGCGGGGCGCTCATCACCGTGGGGTGCCTCAGCTGGTTGAAGAGTGGCTGGGACATGGCCACTTTGGAGAGCACCTGGTTGAGGACGGTGGCGGCGGCCGGGTTGTTGGTGACGGCGGTCTGAGCCAACTTCAGCCTGTGGAGCGTGAGCTGCGCCTGGAGCTGCGCCAGCTGCAGGCTCGCCGGCGAGGGGAGCAGGGGGCTCGGGGCGCCGACAGAGAACGGACTCTTCTCCAGGAGCTTGGCAGCACTGCAAAGGATCAGCATCTGAGTTAGCCAAATTCACCCCATGCCTCCTATGCTCACCTCCTGTTAAAGCCCAGCATGGGATGCACAGCTGCTTCCAGAGATTTGGTGTATCCAGATCAGGGAGAGCAAAGCGGTGATTGAGAATGCATCCATAACAGGCCATCTTCCCTTCCTCATCTGCTGACATCTCTTTCAATCAAAAAGTTAATTGGTAGGCAACTATGCCAAAGATCTTGCTTTAAAACCCTAATTTCATCCCCCATCAGCCTCTGGATCAGACCTTCAATACTCATTTTAAGCACTCATAGGACTTACACTTCTAATGAAGACCAGGAATGGAGGCCATACAGGCCTTCCCACACCATCCCCAAATCAGCAATTTCTCCCCTTTTCTGCACTTCATGAAACCTCCAGCCTCTCGGCTGAAACATCACTGGTCCTGACTGATTTTGTGATATCACCGTTATTCCCTTTTCCCACAAAGGGGAATGTGAAGAAAAGGACATCAAATGGTATTTTAAAGCCAGCCCCACATGCATTTCCCACCTAGCACTCCTGGCTGCACAAAGCAACATGAAATATTCCAAAATATTTATTTTAATTGTTTACAGTTCTTGTGTCATTAATCTGAACAGTAACAAAGCCTGTAGCTCCCTGTTGGGCAAATGCAAATATAGAGGAGGAAAAAGATCTGAATGAGAAGCAACTACAAACAGGCTGTCCTGAAGAGTTTTCCCTATTCAACTGGAATGTAAGACAAAATTTCTGCAGTGCCAGTTGATGAAAACCAATGTCTTCATACTTCCCAGAAGTAAGAGGTACACTGAGTATTGTCCTTCAAGTCTCATAATGGGATGAATAAATGACTGAATTGCCTGCTTGAATTTCAGAGCTGGGAAAACAGGAGATAAATTTTACAGGTATATGGTGGTTCCTTGCTCTGAGAAACACCTTTGAGACATCTCACCAGCTCACAGCACCACCACCAAATCGTCATTTTCATGCTCCTACTGGAAAAATGTTATCCTTCATTTTCCATCACCTCTGCTCACAGACAGCACAGCTACTCAGTGCATTACAAATGACTGTTCATTCTGACAGCGAGAGCAGAAAGCACTCACACAACAGTGATGTGGTCCAAAGCTCAATTAATTTATATTGTAAAACTGTATTGAGTTTCAATTGAGGCCTTTCAAAATAGCAGGAACCATGCATCAACCACCACACAACCCTCACTGTTAATAATTGGCCAATTTGCTAAACTGCATGGATGAAGCTGTAGTTAATGATAAATGTCTTGTCAGCATGCTACATTTGAAAACCACAAATTAGGAAAACATCTGCTTAAATCCAAAGTATGACTAAGAGAAAATGAATGGGTTTCATATTTAACATTTAACTTCCACTAGCAACTGCAAGGCACATCTGTCTCCTAAAACACAAAACACCGTTTGGATAAATGCATCATTATGTAATGACACGACTCCCTGCCAGCACAGGCTGACACCAGTGCTCAGCTTCAGAGCTGAGGTGCCTTTTGTTTGCCCATGTGGTTTTTATCACTTTCTGATTTGCACTTACAACCCAGTTTGCTGTAAATTTGGTTATGGGTGAGAATCAGGGCACAAGTTCAGACAAAATAACATGGAGGGCCTCACAAACCCCAGCCCAGGAGACTCTGAGGACTCTCAAAAGCTGCTGAGGAGTGGATGTGGTGAGAGGGGCTCAACAAGCAGGGGATACCACAATGACACAAGCATTGTCTTTGCCACTGGGGGACATGGCACAGCCCTGTGCCTAGGTTGATTGTGCCATCAGCATCTGGTGTGTCTTGACTCATGAGTCTTTTCTGTAGTTTACCAGTCCTGACAACTGTTTCATTTTATAGCTAGTTACACCCTTCATTCTTTAAGTAGCTGCAAAACTCTTTTAAAAACTTTTGCAAAGCATGCAAATAAGATCTGCCCAGTGGTCTCAAAAAGAAAAGCCAGCAGCACATAATATTTTCAGCCCAGGAGCCACTGATGACTCCTGTTCCCAGCAATCTAATTCCACTGTGCTGCAAGCCTACGCAGCAGTGTGCTTATCCAACAGCTGCAGCCACTTCCCAGCTCTGGTAGCTACCTGCTGCACACAGGCACGGGCTCCCTCTCCAGAGAAACCATCTCACTTGACACTGCCATAAGCCCTGAAGCTGCCTCAGCCTCCTCATGTTTTGCCCAAGTTTGGAGCACTGTTTCCAAGAACCTGCACCCCCAGTTAGGCATGCCCTGGGTGCTGGCTCTCCCCAGCTCTGTGCTCGCTCATGGGATCTGCTGCTGGGTATGGGGAAGGCGAGCCCAGGAGTGCCCTGTAGAGCTGCACTGGAAATGCTCTGGCCCCTTCAGACCAACAGCCTTTGGCCCTTGCTGTGGAGCAGGGCTGCACCAGCTCCCTGTGCCTGCCTACTTCATCCCTGGATTGCAAGCCAGCAGTCCAAACCAGGGAAAGACTTGGGCTGCGGGAAACCTCACCAAAAATGAATGTCATATGAAGAAGCCACAGCCTCCAATCCAGTTAGAGAGGGACAGGATAAGAGGGAACAGTTGTTCCCATGCACCAATAGGTTTGGGAATGGCCAAGCCTTCAAAATCCATGTCTGTTATGAATTTCCAGATTTCAGGGCGTTTCGGGTTGCAAAGTTTATCCTCCCACAGCAGAAACAGAATATTTTATCATCTAACCAAAGCAAAGAAGGAAGTTGTTGTTCTTGGGTCAGTGGGAAAGCAGATATGCAGATAGAAGGTTGGAGAAGAGCTGTATATAAAGCATTTTTAAGAGACACACACAGATTTAACAACTTCTGTTCTGCTATGAAATACACAGCACAAGAGATACACTAGGCCAGCGTGCACAGCTTCAAAAGTTTCTTTCTTTCTATTCTACTACCACAATGCTTATGTATTTAACAACATAATTGCGTAAATAATCTTGTTACAGATCACTAACCTACTGGAAAGTGCAAACACAAGGTAAGGATCACACTCAGCTAAGGTATTTTGTGGGTGCCATTCTCCATTTGGACACACACACACCTCCCACCCCCATCTCATCCTCACATTACCAAAAGGCAGCCCCCACCTGCTCGTGGGGGGTCTCTGCCACAAGATGATTGAAAGCAGCTGAATGAAGCTCTCATTCTCCATCAAGCACTCAGGGAATTGGCCTACGTCAGACAGAGTTAGCTCTATCCCGTGCAAAACATTCCCGATTATAAGGTCAGCAATGTAAAAAGTAAACAGAAGTTGTCCTGTGCAATTATTTATTTAACACCCGCTGTACAGCTGGCCTACACCAGCACCATTAGGAGCACCAGAAATGGTCATTCTTTGCTGAAATAATGCCAGGCAGGAGTGCTGCAGCACAATTTCAACAAAGAAATCCATAGCCCAGACAAGTTTTCACACAGCTGAGAGATAGGAGTTGAAACTGTACATTGATATCGCAGCATTCACAATAGAATTGCAAGCACTGGCAAGGTCATATCATCATAAATCAATTCAGCCCACCTGCTATCCCTGTAATCTTTATTATGCTTTTAGCATCCAGGAACAGTGTCAGAGGTAAAGCATCTAGATGGCTGGATTATTTGAGCAATCCTGTCTACAAGAGTGATGAAAAGGTTGACCACAAAACATGTCTATTAGAACAGACCAAAACCATGGAGCGTGATTTTCAACTCACAAAACTAAGGGTTTTAAAATGCTGACCAGCACTTTTCAAAAATAAGAAAGAAATAAAAAAATCTGGACTAATAAATTGATGATCTGAGTCACAACTATTTATACACTCACAAGTATCTGAAGTGCTGCATAAGGTGTGAATTTGAATACTTTAACAAAATAAAAAACTAATTCATAGCAGTGCAGAATTTTTTCAATGAATCTTGCATATCTTCTAAGATTTTTGCATTCCCTCCCCTGAGATGTCTTTACATATAATTATACCTACCTGTCAAAATATTTGCATGAAAAATTTATAATAATTTTTAGGTTCCAAAATGTGCCCCTTTTTTCCCAAGCAGTCTGCATTACTGTGTCAAAAATTCAGAATTAAAAAGACAAGGACATTAATGTACCCACGTATCCTAAACATATCATCACTCTGCACTAGTACAGTATTTGAATAGATTTGAATGTGTGCAGTAGCATGCTGGCTTTTCTAAAGCTGCTTCTGCATCAATTTTTCTAACAGTTAGCAAACCTTAAATTTATGATCCAGGATTTTTGAATACATCACAAAGAACCATTTCCTAATTATGCAAGCACAAAATCATTCTGTTATGGAGAAATGTGAACATCCCTTCCCTGTAATGTATAATTTATGCAAAACATATTGGGCTGCCTTCTCTAAGCTCATCCAAAACAATTGCCACTATGCTAAAAAAGCAAATAAAAATGCCTTAAAATATACAAATTAACTGTTCAATGATGAAGTTGGAAAGATATTAGGGTTAGACACAATTTTGAAATTAAAATGCATCATTTGCCAGCACTTCATTAAAATTATCCATTTGTATGTAAGGACAGAATCCAGCATCTTGAACACAAGGGAACTACAATGTTGTATTTCAAACACTGGTAGGAGTAAAGACTAAGTTCAGTGAGCTACACAACATATATTATTTATAATTAAAATTAATTATTATAATTGCATTTAATATAATGCTGTTTTGCTATTCCTATTAAGAATACAGGGTCTATATTCACTTTTGCTTGTTGAATAAATCCAGCATTTATACCAACAAAGACTGGATCACTGGTTAAAAAATGAGCTCTGGAACTTTTAGATTGTTTCTGGCTGATACTAAGTAACTGTTCACTTTCCCTCCGGCTCCGCCAGTAGTTTTTGTTTTGGTTTGTGGTTCTTTTTGTTTTCTTTCTGGTTTTGTTTTAAGTAAAATGAGTTTCTTGATCAGAAAAGCCTGGGAAGACTGCTGAAAGGAGAACACTCTTCACCTTTATAATTTAAGATCTGAAATCATCTATCACCAAACATTTTTCCTGAATTCTGGTTAGAATGATAAAAAAAAAAGATCATGTTTCCCAGCAAGTTTAGCTAATGATGGGGAGCACTAAAAACCTTAAGCTACTTTAATACAAGTATAAGCTGCAAGTAAAACCCTTCTTATCCCAAATAATGATTTCTAAAGCCTTCCATTACACTACTAAGAGAGGAAAATAAAACATCAGCCAATGTATACATGTGCTTTGCCAAGTGAGTTTGGCAATGCTAAACTCTACTATCCAGACAATTATCCAAGCAAACAGTTATCTGGAAGATGAAATGTAAAATGTTATCACAGAGCTGCTAACCCTGACGTTTACAAAGCTAATGGGAGTTAAGTGCTTGCCTCCTACCAAGAGTCCTTCTGTTCGTGTGAAACTTTCAAGCCAAAAGGTTCTCTTGCCAGGCAATTTTCACTGAGAAAGGAACAAGATAAAGGGGAAAAACACAGTAACTTTGTCTTGGATAACAGTTCTTTGTTGTGATTACAGAAATAAATTGAAAGTGATCTTAGGAGGATGGTTACACCATTTCCTGAAGCGGGATCAAGCTGAACTCAAGCACTTGGGACATATTTGTTAATTCTGCTTTTAGGAAGCTTCTTTGGTGAATATTTCATTACCTCCAGGGATAATTAATTGCTCAAATCCCCTTAATTCTATAAAACTCTTCAAAAGCCTATGGTGGCTGTCTGCTGACACCCTAAGCCCTTCTTCCCATGCACACAGAGAAGGGCTTCTCTTCCTTTCCTGTAGCTGCTGCTATCCTATCTTCTCTGCAATAAGGACTAGCTCAGTCCTTGCTTCTTTTGGACTGTCCAGTGGATTAATTGCATTACCATTTCAGTTTATCCTCATCAATATTGCATCCACATTACATCAGACCTGGTTTGTCAGGATTATTCTGAATTCCCATGGTGCCTCCAGAGCACTTGCAAACCTTCTCCTCTTGGCACCACAGATTCAATGGATACCTTGCACACCCAAGTTGTCAATGAAGATGTTGAATAAACTAAGGACTGTTCCAAATAAAGGAACTATGGTGCACTTTCCATTTGCTCTCCAAACACTACTAATTCAAGGACATGTTATCCACTTTGAAGCTCTGCTTTCAATGGTTAGAAGACCATGTTTTTTCCTCCTTGACAGTAACATCTGCTAAAAAAAACCCCCAAACAATTTATATTTCCATTTGCAAGAATAAAAGGGTAGATCACCTCTGGTGAGACTGATTTCTTATTAAGAACTCTTGCTTTACATTTCTGGGGAAGTTGTCTCAGATCGTTGTTTAACATCAACTACTACATGTTCTGCCTTCTTAGCAACAATTGCTTTTATTTCATTCTAGCTGATTTCAGTTGCTGAATCCAGTGCCATAGAAAACAGTTGACACTTACAACACAAGAATAATACCAAGTACCACTGAGGTCTGCCCTGGCCATCACATTTCCTGTATATATTACTCAGTAAATGTTCTATCCTGAAAGTATAGTTAGGTACAGTTCAGTTATTTTCAAGTAAGGCACAGTCTAGCAAAGGTACTACCTAAACCCAAAGCTCTAAGTCATTATTTCCAAAAGCTGGAAAAGTTATCATATTGTTTCATTATATTTAACTTGGTGATGTGCCACAGTACATCAAATATGTCTCTGAGCATTAGTGTGCACACATGAACATTGGTCTATATTTTAAATTTCACTAGGCAGCCATACTTATTCCTCTAGCTATACTGCAAGCATCTAGCTGCAACTGCTTTCCAAGGAAACGTAATCCTTTCTTTACTGAAATTAAAGAACTATATTTTTAAAAGAGAATTTTAAATGTACACTTAAACCTATCAGAAATAGCTATAGCACCTGATCAGTGCCCTCAGTAACATGTTGCAAAGTTCTAAATTAGCAGAGAAATCGTGCCACAGTTTTGTGGAGCTTTCAGGGCTTGCTGTGACAGTCTGGCAGCACCATGCTGCCTGTGCCTGCCTCCCTAGCACCCTTCATGCAACACCTCTTACCACCTAGGCTTCAAATACCCTTTACTGACCCAAAGTCCTGGTTGGTTGGATGATCCCTGCAAACTGGCATCCCAGCCATACCTTCCTGTAAGGAAGGGTGTTGGGGGATCCCAATAGTTTGGGACCCCAACAGCCATGGGCCCTGTGGTGTATTGAGGTGCTACGTGCCCATGTCCCAAAGCCCTCCTGCCCAAGCTGCCACCAAAACAGCCTTGGGGACTTGTCTGGGGCCAAGGAGCACAGAAGGTCTTTTGGGAAAAGCAGGAGAAAAGGTGATATGGACCATAGTGCAAATGCACAGGGTGAGCAAAAAGGCAGGGACAAGGGTTGGCATTGGTGGAGCCAGGTCACTGTGCTGGGATTGGGGCAGGTGCAGCCCTGCTCCAGGGCGCTGCTGCTCCGCCACATGGCTCCTGCTCAACCCTCTGAAAGAACAGAACTCTGGGGGGATAGCATCTGCAAACTCATTGTAATGTAATGAAGAAAACGCAGACTTTAACAAAGAAAACAAAAACAAGTCACAAACCCTTTAAAGGTTTTACATAAGCACATAGAAAAATGCCCAATGAAAAAATAATCCTCTTCATATAGTATTTACTACAAGATATATTGCAGTAATATTTCACCACACCTCCTGCTAATGTGTTCTCTGCATGGCATTGTTAACTACTACAATAATATTAAGTTTGAATATATCAGTATATTGCAGTACCTGGAGGCACAGCTGTTTTCATTTGTATGTTGAAAGTAGGAGCCATGACGTGTTAGGTGAATAACTCCTCATTTGAATACGCCATTTCTATTTCACAGTAGTGTAAGATAATATAAAAGCCCTTTTGCCAAGGTAATATCTTCAGTTTGTCGACAAGAAAATGACATATAACTGTGGAAAGGGTAGAGTACAAAGAAGGAAGTTTATTTCTAAAGTAACTTCATTTGTATTCAAATAAAGGATTGCCATTTGTGCGGGGAAAATATTTAAACTCTCCTTTAAATATTTGTGTCAACAATATATTTGCAAAGTTTAATGAAAAAGCATATTAGTTAACTAAATCTCTGGCAGAACACTACTGACACAGGCTGCAGAAATCACATGCAAACCCAAGCTCTTCTGTTTGTACCCTAGGTCAGCCGAAAAGTGACAACTTGTGACTACAAATCACTCAGGAGTTATCACAATCATTTCAGAATTAATCTAGTATCATCATCTCCCCTAAAAGCTGTTTACATGTTGTGTGCTACTAACCAACATAGCACATAAGTGCATGAGCAGAAATGCTGGAATAGCTCCTATCTGCAGTGGCCGAGATGATTTACTTTCTCTTTACTGCTAATGTTGAAATGTTTGCAATTTAAAGTAATGCACTTTTTAAAAACCCAACCAAAGCCCCCAAAGCTTCAGTTATTTTTCAATCAGATTTATGACTAGAAAACTAGAACTTCTCTGGATTTCCTAAGATAAATATATTACACAACTATATACTTCGGCTTATTTTTTTGTTTTCCTTTTACGCATATTTTAAACAACATAAGTGTTATAAATTCCTATTGTTTAGGTACTCACACACACCACTGGTGTACATAAATTATACATGAACCTTGTGAAGCCCCAGTCTAATTCAGCTGTTACTGAAGCATGCTGCAAAGCCTTTCCTGATTTCACTGTAGCAAGAGCAATGCTCCTGTATCCCCTTTTGGTTATATTTAATTTAAGCATAAAACATCAAAGTTTGCTCTCTTTCCATGATCTCTTTGAAATCAGCCTTTAATACTAAGCCAAAATATTCACACTGTTACACAGAGGTAATAGGCAGTGTATTTTAGCCTAGAAGCTTTCATTATCTGTTGTGCAATGAATGTTGCTCACTGCTTTCTTTAATGCATTACAATTTCTATGCTAAAGAAATTTAATGCGAATCTTAAAAGATATATAGGAGGTTTTCTTTAATTTTCTTATGTTAGAGGGCAACAGTTGTATGAATCAGACCTGAGCATGTTTCTTCTGGCAGAAAACAGCCTGTGCCAGAACTGTTGCAACTCTTTGGCTTTGAGAAGTTTAATTTATTGGCTTGAATAATAAACTGCCATTCAATCAACCTTGTGAAACAAAATATAAAACAGGACTGTGCTTAAATCTTGAACAGGAACCAAAAGAGTTTTCCACAAAGGAAACAAAATTGGAAGAGGCACTTTGTATTAAATAACATCAATTATTTTGTTCTCTCTTTCTGTCTGCCTTCAGTATTAATTAGGAGGAACTGACAGTTAATATGCTCCAAGCTCTGCACGGTAAAATTGATTAGTATACTAATACAGAAAATAAGAATCAGTTTTTGATGAAAAATATCAGATTTCAGAGCACTGCATGTGGCAGCTGTGAGGAAGGAAAAAGTGTGAAGATATAAACCTATCCCCAACACTGAGCTGGGCATTTGCCCAGTCTGACAGAACTGTCAATGGAGACGGCGGGCCACTACTTTTTGATTAAGCACTGCCTTATTTCTTCCTAACTTTTGCTTGGTAGTTTGTCCATTTTTACTGGAATGTGCATGCTCTGCTCAATAGCTACTGCCTACATGTTTAAGAAGCTTACATGACCGAAGAAAAATAAGTTTATACTTATCCCGCTGGCCTGCACAGTGGATGTTACACCTTGTGTTGTTGATTTATCTTTTAACTGCAAAACACCCTAGGATCCAAATTCATCTGTGAAAAGATGTCTAATTTCTGCTAGTGCTTTTAATAAAAATTATTTAGTATTATTGCATTTATTTACCAGGCATTACTTCTGAAAACAAAAAGCTCTCTTGAAGTATAAAGTATAACTTATTAGAAAGACCCCGAACAATCAAATGACAAAACAAACAAAAAATAATAATGCTTTAATTCTTCTTTTTTCTTTCTTTTATTCCAAAGAACTCTATTCATAGCCTAATGAAGGCATTTCCAAAAGTCTTTGAAATATTTTGGTATTCTGAGTTCTTTCCCATTTTGCAAAAAATTCTTTGCCCACTGGTCATAAGAAGCATTCATATAATTCTGCTTTGTGCCTACTAACATACACTATGAGACTTATTACCAGGTGGTTAACCATGGCAAATCAATAGGATACAATTGGGTGTGGAATGTCTTTTAAAGTCTAAAAGCCTTTTATTACAAAAACCTAAGCACGATAAGAAGCTAGTGCCCAAAGCAGATCGTATCTTTAATCTGAAATCCCAGTTAGCTGTTGCCGCCAGAGCTGCACTTCCCTGTCTTTTCCCTTCGTTACGGAAAGAGCCGCACTTCAGAATTAAAT
Organism: Erithacus rubecula; assembly: GCF_903797595.1. Classification (NCBI taxonomy): domain Eukaryota; kingdom Metazoa; phylum Chordata; class Aves; order Passeriformes; family Muscicapidae; genus Erithacus; species Erithacus rubecula. The sequence continues at coordinate 25,671,756 of NC_136660.1, read as the reverse complement.
TTTAAAGATCGCTAAGATACTCCACTTGGCCTGTTAGTGTCCCTGCTCGCTGAGAGGACAGGGACACAGGCATTTCGGCACGGCGGTGGGTGGACACGGGTGACACGACATGATCTTACCTTCTTGCAACATGAAGGGCTGCCGGGAGCAGCGGGCTGGTGCGGAGGGAGCGCGGCCAGGAGCCGATGTCAGCGGTGCGCACATGCCTCCTGGTAACATCCCACTGACATTCTACCTGCTCTCTGCACCCCGATTATTTACAAGCTTCCTTCCAGAAAGTCACAACTTTAGGAACGAAGAAAACCCACCCCAAATGGAGGACTGGAAGGCGGATCACGTGGCCACCAAGAGCCGGTCCTGTTGCATTACACGCAGCAAGTGTGGATGGCAAACAATATCGGTTGATGTTTATGCCATATGTTCTCGATCTCTTCATGTATCAGCACCAAAATCCTGTTTCTGTACAGTGTAATACCACGGGATCCTACTGGGAAGAGGGTCACAGTCTAATTAGGCAAACTGCGGAAAAAACACGGTTCACTAATGAAGACTGAGAGAGACTGAATTTCACAAAGCAAGCCCTTGCTCTGGAAGGCAACAAGTATTACCCAGCTGAAGCTTTAAGAGTTTCTTAAAGCACTCAAATACATCACATTTTGTCCCCTAAGCAATTTGCCCATGTGTGGGCTGGCTGTTTCCTAAGGACAATTGAGGTGTTGAGGAAAGACACTGCTGATATTTGTTAGCTCGAGCAGGATTATCGCTCAAATCAGCCCTCTGCCCGTTCAGAAACATTCTGCGAAAGGAAAAGTTGTCATCCAGGACTAACCCACTGTTTCACAAGTATACAGCACCCAAGAGCGCTGACCTGTGCCACAGCTTCTGCTGGGACCCAGGAGCGAGAGGTAACGCAGAGCCTGCACACCCGCACGTCGCCTTCGGCAAGTTATCTCAGCAGACATCTTTTCATTGCTGATCCACCTTCTCCTTGAAAACCAAAGCTTTCCAAGAAAAAATTTTGCACTTTCATAAACCCATATACATTAAGCCTTACATCTGGGTGGCAAAATCAAGGAACTTTTACCATATTAAAATTAAAAAATTAACATAGATAGAAAAACTTCCATTTTGCTGCCTCTGCTTCTAACATGACATAGTATATATGTCAATTACTAAATAAATTCTATTTTTAAGAAAAAAATGAGCTGTTCTCTCACATCCAAGGATCAAAATAAGGCAAATATTCCTATTCTGCCACAGGAATGTGAGCCTCTTCAGCCCATCAGACAATGTTCCTTGCAGCAAGAGTTTATTAAGCTTCCTTTTTCCAGCATTAGTCTGGAAACCTTTCGCAATAGCATTGGCACCCTGTATGTGACATGATCCTTCTATGGAAGATGCCATTTCCAAAATTACCATGTAGTAAGGCAAACCACAAATTAAATCAGCCTGCAAGTACACACCTCTTACCTTTAAAAAAATGAAAAAATAATACTGCCATACTTCACACTCACTCAAAGTGGAGACTGGAGGGTTCTCCATCCATATTTTCTAATTTTTCCTTGACTTATTTCTTCCTTCAAGCACTGCATCAGAGAGCTCTCCCCACCCCTCAAAAGGAGAAAACTATTGTTCAAATTTTTGGCTTTTCTCCAAATTACAAAACCCCTCATATTTAAGAGATGGCAAAGACCATGACTGAAAGGGGAAAGGCACCTAACAGGTGGTCCAAGTGGGTTCCTTCACACATACAACTCTCATCAGGAAACAGCGTAAAATTCAGGGGAAGGAGAAGGAATTAGTAAAAGCTACAGGGCTTTTCTACAGCCTGTCACATCTCCCCCCGGCACAGGCACCCTCACGCTCAGCTCTGCATCTGCATTACATTAAACGGGGACAAGAAACACAAACCAACTTTCACTCCGATCTGAACTCTCCACTTCATGTCACCCTCAGGACAATCATGTGAAGCCCATATGGCGAGCTCAGCCTGGGAACGGGCCGGGACCTTTCCGGCCAGGAGCAGCGCTAATCCCAGCGCTGCCCGCGCACGGCTCATGTGACTGAGCGCTGCAGGTTCCCCTGCCCGCAGCTGCCGGCCCTGCTGGGCTGGACAACTGCACCCTGTCAGCAGCCAGACTGGCATTTTTTCCACCGAGTCAGAGCAGGCAATGGTGAAGGAAAGAAGGAGAGCAACATGGGCAGTTTGATTTCAGAAAATACTGCCTAACACACAGGCTGCGTAGCTGCTGATCGCTCCGAGGATGGAAAAAAATTCACTCTCTTGGTTATACAGTTTTCCCCAACCTTCATTTTCATCTGTCATCAGATGCTTGAGTTTCCCTTCACAGCCAGGGAAAGAACGTGCCCCAAAACCACGGTGTTCCAGGCAGTCTGGCAAAGTCTCATCCCTGTGGCATGTCCTCACCTCATCTATCTGCTATGCTAAGAGGAAAGAAGAAAAAGAAAGAAAAGCTAGTCCTTTCCTTACTTGCCCACAAGGAAAGATCTGCCATTCAGAGTAAATTAGTTAACAGTTACTATTATGTGCCTTTTTAGCTTTTCTTGCAACTTTACAAGTGATCAAAAGGGATCAAAAATAAACACTAATTTTGAAGGTGGATGCACTTCAGACAGAGACTGTGAAGTCTCTCAGCTGGTTCAGTTTCAGCTGGGAGCATCTGCATTGTTTTCAGGTAGTGTCAATATCCAACTTTTTGGCCCATGCAAGGTCTCCTGACTGCCTGATGCCCTCTGGTAAGGTAATATGATGCTCTCAGGGGCTGGTGAGATGAGAAAGGCTCACTGGTAGTCTTTAAATACTAGTGGGAGTAAGGAAAAAAAACATTCAGATCACTTGGAACAAAAAATGAAAAAGCATAGATGAAGTAATGCAGCAGAGAACAGAAGAGCAGCTGGCACACAAGGAGATACCAAGTCAAAGGCAAGAATTTATTTGATGAGGAGCTGTAAGTCCTGTGATGTGGCTTTTCAGGAAATTTTGCTCTCTAACATCTAATTTGGGATTTTTTAGGCTTAACTTTGTAATTTAGTGGTCAATCTTTTTATATAAATGACCTAAGCATAATTTCTGGGCTCTGATGTCTCTTCACATGCTTAAAAATCTTTTTATTGCAGCAATCACAAAAAAAAAAAAAAAAAAAAAAAATTCTTTCCCTATCTCCAGAATTTCTGGATCACAGTATTACTGCTATGAAAAACATCAGTACATCATTTGGAAAAAATCCTGAGAAGTCAGATGCATCAATGCAAGCCAAGAAGGAATGTGACGGATCAATTTGAATATTTATACAGCAGAATTTAGAAAAAGAATTGGACCAGAATCTCCAGATGTGGGAGCATCCCCACTCAGAGAAGATTACTGAATAAAGAGCACATCCTGATACTTGGATGGAACATGAGCCTAAAAGTCTCTTGGGATAAACCAACTTCTACAGAGTGGGGTTTGGAAGAAGCCTATCACCATATTCCACAAAATTGCACTTTAGAGTCATGCTTCTATAATGCCCAAGAAATGAGATGCTGGCAGACAGAATTGTGGTTTGATCTTCTGCAAGAATTCCCATATTTCTACAACAATCAAAAAAGTTTTTTTAAGTGGAGTGTATTTCATCCATCTCAACCTCTACAATGTAATGCACAGTAAAACAGAGATCATCTTCTTCACCCAAGAAAAAACTCAAAAAGCTGTCTTCACAGTGCATGCAGAAAATTTACATCTATTTTCTCTGCTTTTACTCACAGCAAGTCACTCCTCCTGAGTTCCCATCCTGCTCCATATAGCAATATTCAAACAAATTATTTTAAAAAGGGAAGCTACAGTTCTTGTAGTAGCCACTACAGCATTACAACCTGACATGACCAGGAGAGGAAACCACCTTCCTTACTAGCACTGGAATCAGACAACTTCATTTACAACTTCTTTATGATAGACAGGAAAACTGAACATAGATCTTGAATGCCTATATCTAAACTAGTAAGTTGAAGATCAGAAACATTTGACACAGCCGTGATTCCAAAATGTTTGAGTATTTGGGAGCTCACATTTTTGAACAACCACTAGTAAGACCATTCAAACTTCATAAATACTTTTAAACACAATATAAAGAAACAACGACAGACCTTAACATAGTCTTCTGGGATTATAAGTGCAACTACTGTAAGATACCAAAACAGCCCCACATCAATATTTCCTTTTTTTTTTTTTTTTTTTGGATGCTCAACTGTCTGTAGAGATTAAGGCTTCGAAGATTGGCAGCATCAAATCTAACTGTCAACATATACTAATGAAATCACAGTGTAGTGTTGCTGCCAGGGTCCAGGTCAATTCTAGTCCCCATTATAATAGGGGATGAGTTGTAAAACTAGGTTTGGGATGATAAAGGAACCTCTGGATCACACAGCATGAAATATCTGTGTTACACCTGAGGTCACACTCAACTGTTAAGTGATCCTTTCTAGCTAAGAAAACCTCTACCAAGCTGAGATTTGATCATGTGTCCAGCATTCATACTTCTTCTGCACCTGGTTCAAGGACTGTGCTAATCAAATACTCTAACACAAGTATGTTTCCTGCACATAAACCACAATTTAGCAGAGGAAATAGTTATACTTTAAGCAGGACCAATAAATCCCCAGTCACACATATGTGTAATGCAGGCTGAAGCCTTCTCACTGCAGGGAAATGCTGGCCTCCTGCTGGCTGCTTCCATCATTACCTGCTTAAATGATGTTTTTCCTACTTTTCTGTTATTCCTACTAGGTTTTGTAATGTACTCCACAGTGAATGGAGTGGTTCATTATCACACAGAGAAATAATCTGGCCAATGGGACAGCAGTTGAAGATAGTGTTCAGTGTTCAGCACCATTATAAAAAGATCCTGAGCAGCTTCCATAGGTGCATTGGTTTTCAGTTACTTAACTGGATTACCCAAAATTGTCCTGCACAACGGATCAGTCTCAAAATCTCTTGTCAGATTTAGTAAGCCCTCAGTCAGGTCTTAACAGCTGTGATCCAGCCTGTGGTCTCTGTGTTGGTAATACTTTCAGACACTTTCACCCTTTGACTTGTCTACCGAAAGCAAAGCCTTTGTTCATCACTGGAGCTTCACAGAGAATAATACACACAATAAGCTTGGCTGCCCACTTCAGCCTTATCATGTAGATAGCTTAGAGGGCTACCTAGATGCCATTGATGAAAACTCAGTAACAAACCATTCAGTTGAGTTTTGTCCCATTTGGCCATACATTTGGATAAGGACATGGTTAGGTAGGCTTTCACCAATACAGGATGGTGTTTCCTGCAAGACATCTGCTACTGCTCCGTTATTTTCACCTAATACAATGCACTGATGTTGTAAAAATTAAAACTATTGCAGAACTTCCATTAATTTCCAGCACAGGAAAGATTCATTAATTTTTTCCTCTAGGAATGAGTGTGGCTCAGTACATGGAGCTAGACATCCCAGTCCTTCAGCAGCTTTGTCAGGAGCATGCAGAGGTACGCAAAAAAGCTCCTTCCCTGTCTTATATGTCGGTCCTGAGGGGTGTGATGGAGACAGCCAGTCCCAAGTGCCATCTGCCACGCTACATGTGAGCATCACACTCTGCTGCCCCTTCACATGCCTGCCTGGATTAACCAGTGTCAACAAGATAGTTACACCCTTCCCTATATGGGCACATGTGGGGCATCCAACTCCATGTGCATCACGGGGGAGGGACTGACACGGGAGAGGACAGACAAAACACAGGCTTGAAGCCTTAGGAAGCAATGCCAATCTACTCCTGACTCTTGAAACAGGATCAGAGACCCTGGGAACAGAGCCCTGGAGCAGAGTCGAACACACTGAGCAGATTTTGTCCTGGAGACAAGTCACCTGATGGCGAGGCATAAGACAACCCAGCACTTTGGTGCTGCCAGCCTTTTTGGTTCCTCAGCTTTCACCCTCTCTGGGTTTTGCACAGCTGGTGTGGTGAGTACAGCAGCCCTTGAGCATCTGGAAGTGATGCTCAAGGGGAAAGGCTCAAAGATCTCACCTGTCTGGAGTATCTCCAGGCAGGGTGCATTTATCACCAGGGCTGCAAAGGCAGGAGGGAACAAACCCAGGTTTTACTGGGTGTTTCCCCTGTCTGTCACATGCTGTGTTTGTTCAGGAGAAGGTTGTTGACCAGGAGCATGAGCAAGGACATGCTAGTGGCCCTTTTGGCTTCCTGGTCTCCAAGGAGGGAAAGAGGACGAGCAACACTGGGTCTATAAACAGATCATGGAAAGGATACACATGTTTAAAACTAAGCCAGAAGTCAGCTTGAAGTTGCCCTAAGGTGGTAAATCTGGGGGTTGAGCAGAAAACAAAATTTTCAGCAAGAACACAAAGAGAGTGGTTAGTTAGAATGTATGTTCTTCCATTTGAGGCATATAACTTAATGAAAAAAAGTATTTTCACATAAATAAGCTGAATATAAATGTGAAATATTGCATGAAAAATCACAGGAATAAGCATGAGATTTAATATCAATACTAACATCTAGGACGAGCCATTTTAATAACATCTCCACTCTGCTTCTACCCAGGAAAACATGCTGATCCAGGCTGGGAAATCTGAGGAGCAGCTCATGTGATGCAGACTCCTGACATTCCCCCAGACATGACTAAGCTTAAACAAGTGGCATTATCTGGTGCATTTGAAAGCAAGATGTGAACAACATGATCATGGGGGCTTTTTTTGGTACCTCTCAAAATGTTCCTGTTCAGGAACAGGATGGGGTTTGTGAAGTGAAGGATATTATGAACAAGTCACAATTTGCTTGCAGCTTTCATAGTCTTGCCAGCCTTGAACTTAGGAGAGAGTGCCAAGAGCTAACAGCATGAATGTATGAAACAGTAATTCTATGAAAATGCTTATAATGGAACTGACATCATAGCCCATGACAAAAATAACTACAACTATTTTCACAGAAAACACAGGCTTAGCCAGAAATAGAGCCTAAAAGCAGAAACTCTTAGTCAGCTTTGCAAGTTTTACATCATCACAAATAAATTGGTATTTTAAGTCTGCTGTTTCCAAATGTAGAATTAAATAGTAGATTACCACAAATGCTATTTTCCAGTCATGAAGCTGAACACACAAGGGAGCTTTGTATTAACAAAAAAATGGAATAAAATGAAAATAAATGTATGATGTGAATCCCAGATGCTATTACCCTGGTGTTTGTGCCCAACTCAGGAACACCAAACTCAAACAGCACCTAAGCCCCTGTGCAGGCACACACCCTAATCCTAAAGGCACACACCCACCAGAAGGCTGGCACATCAGTTTCCCTTATTCTTAGTATGGGATTATTTTTATTCTACATTCATAGCTGCTTCTAAAAAAAAAAAAATATTGATATTAGAAATAGACTTCTGCTTTTGAAGAAAGCAGAGCAAAGGGATTATACTTCATTTTAAAAGGTTTTCAAAACATATATGGTGTGGAGTTAAACACAGCCTCTTCAAATACAAACCAATGTATGTTTTCCATCTTAAACTTGTCATTTCTCATCTTCCCTACCTAGACTTTTGCATTTAGCTCAGCAGCTATTGGAAGTGCTCACTGGCTGATACTGCCACCCAACGGCTCCTTAGTCATAAACAGATTACAAAAAATAAAATTAAAGCAGATGTAATGCAGAACCAGTTCTGCTTCTGCTGTGGGAACAGAAAGCACCTTCAATAGTAGGACATTTCCACTAAAGAGTTCTTCTGAAAAATGACCACAGAAAATACATGTTAAAAATACTCATTAGAAGATGGTGGGAAAGGAGTCAATTTTCAGAATTTCAGCTGAATATTCTCACTACTATCTCCAGCAATAAACATGGGTAAGTTATTCAGCTGACACAGACACCAGCTTCTACAGCCAGTCCTCAGCCAGGCACTTCTGAGGATGTTCCCCCACTGCAGGAGAAGAGATGAACAGCCTCTTTCTCCTTCTCCTTTCTGGCTTTGTAACTCTGGCTACACTTTAGCCCTTCCTGACATAAAGCAAATCCAACTCAAGACTTTTAAATTCAGGGCACGGAGAGGGATCCAACAAATATCTTGTGATCTCTGAATGTATATGTATGTACATAGAAAAAGTAAAAGGGCCTTCAAGAAGAGGAGCAAAATGAATTAAAGATTGAAAAGAAATAGAAAACTGTTTCCATTCCTGCAGTCAAGTCCATAAGAGATTTCTCTGCCCGTAGATGGAGGAGACCCCATGGTGGAGAAAGCAATATGAACCTTCCTGTGAGGAAGAAGAGGGGGGTTTACACCTGGTGCACACCTTGACTTTGCCTGTGAATTACACAGGGATTGCCTTCTTTCTCCCATCCCAAGTGGTGCTGGAAGCATCTGCCCATCCCAGGTTGTGAGAGCCTGACTGTGGGCAGCATTTCCTCACAGCCAAGGAGAGTCAGGCAGCTGCACTACAGCCCCAGCCTGGGCAGCTCTCAGACAAAGAGCAGCCCTGGACCACTCCTGACTCACAGCCACCACCAAACCCATCAGCCACACACAGGGAGTTATGGTGAAGCCTTCAGGAAGCAGGACTCCAACAAATAAACAAGTGATTGTGTTTTTCTCTGAAAGGCTACAAAGGGTTTAATGCAGAGAAATATTATTCTGCAATAATTTATGTGCTACAGGGTCCCAACAATTTTACTTTAATGCAATAATTTGATTCACAAAGCAATGTCCAGTAATTATTTTTTTCATCTTCTTGTTAACAAACAAGACTGATCCTGCTTTACTTTCTTCATACAGTTATGACAACAAATATCTTCATGTGTATTTGCTGTGTCATAAGCAGTAGTAAAATAATTCCCTTCCATATATCAGCAATTTTTTTTTCCCACATGCAAATTATACGTACTAAAAATAATTTCCTTTGGGGAAAAAATAAAGTACTTTGTTCTGGACTCACAGCAGTTTAAGACCCTGCAAGGAAGGCACTGAAGTAACAGAGGGGCTACAGCACAGCTGGTCTTCCTGCTCTGTGTATGTGTGCAGGGCATCCTTCTTCCCAAAGTGGTACTCAGTGAGTGAAGGTGGAATAACCACTAGATGGGGATGTCTGGCTTCAGAATGTTAAAGAGCCAAGAGTTAAAAACAGTGTAACAAATTCTGCAATAAAGCTTTTTCAGAGTATTAAGTGGAAAGGGAAAAAAAGGAAAAAGAGGAACAGAGAACACATGCACTTGCCTTCTCCATGTCTTTTGCTCTATTGAGTGAAGACCATGAACTGATTCATATTATGCAAGGGATAAACAGTACATAAGAAAACAAGTAGAAAACAGTATCAGATCAATGTGCCTATTTTCAAACTGACCTGAAATAGATCCAGCAAATATCCAGACCTGAGCAACCTGCTGGTGTATCTACCTGATCTTCTAGCAGGTTCTCCCACTTCTGATCATCTCTCTTCTGTGGCAAAGGATCTTTTGCAGTTCCACTGGCTTGACTTTTATCCACCCTGCTATCCACATGGATCTTCTCCTCTTCCCTCCAGCATCTGCTGGTGAAATCCTGCCACTCCTCTATCCATGTCTTTTCATCAGGTTACAGCTAGAACTGCAATATGCATCTCCTGTCTAAATTAATGGGACTCACACCTTCATAACATGTGCATGGCCTTCACCCCTTCCACCATGACAAAGTGCTTCAAGTGGTTCTGTATGTCCCAAGGCTTGAAGTGTTTTGTATAAATCCTCACCCTCAAACTCTTCACAGCACTGGTAACGATTTTTCTTTACCCCTTTATCAGTTTGGGCGCCCACATGCTTCACTTGTCCCTCTTTCTCCCTGTGAGTGGAATGCCTTCTGCACTAAAATCCAATCTTTTCATTGACTGCTTTTTCTTGTCCCAAGGTAAAAGACTGCAAACAAAACATCACTGTTTAATGCCTTAAAAGTAGCTAGCCATCTCCTTTTAAAACACTGCTGTATAATAGTGAAAAATGACACAAAACAAATAAAAAAAAAAGTTATTAAAAAAGCTTCCTTTAACTTAAGGTATAAAATCTTGGATTTATTTCAAAAGCTGTGTTTCAGAGATGACACTTATTTAGTCAGGCTTTCAAAATCTTGAGTAAACAAACAAAAGAAATAGTCAATGTCCAGTATGCTTTGCCATAGCTTTCAACTACTAGAAAGCAAAGGTAAATATAAAAAGTACTGCAGGCTATCTACTACCATTCTTTTCACCCAAATATAAAATATTTATTGATCTCAGCAGTACAGACTCAGCCTCCTCTGGGCATTTGCTGTAACATATTTGAGATCTGAGAAGATGCTGTTTATGGTCACATGGGAGCCTCAGTGCATTTACAATGCAATTCTCTGTCACATCACAGTAACAGAATTAGTGACAGAATTAATTTTTTCAGTGTAATTCTACAACTTCCATACCTTTGTACTGATAAACATTCAATCAGGCTCATTACAGACTGTAACACGCTCTGCATCTGACTGTAAAGGAATATTTTTTCATTAGCAAGATAGTATTCCCCAGGCTCTGGTCCTGCTCAGTGCTCTGTGCAGCCAATTAGGCTGTGGAATTCCTTCCCATCAGGCATGAAGAAAGTAATTCTTTGCATTATGCTTGAGCATACCAGTATCTGGGTGGGCAGTTCTATTTACTAAAAGAATAACTATATGTGTGCATCAGAAAAGTCTTTAACTACAGCTCCATGAAAGATCCTGCGCAGAGACCTCTTGAGGAGCTGCAGACAATACTCCCAAAAGGAAACCTGATTCTATCCTCGGAATTACAACATCATCCACTACAGCAAGGAAGCATAAAACAGCTCATTAGCAGCCCTATCGAGTGACAGACCTAAAGCCAGCTCCAAAGTCATCCACACCTGTCTGCCCATAGTGTCTGCCAAAAAGCCAAATTCCTTTGGGATTAGAATCCTTGTCCCTTTTCTACATCTGGGTCTTACAACCCCAATTTGCTCCAGGGAACCACGGGTTTTAGAGCAGCAGGGTGCACAGCAAGGGTGAAAAGATATGCAGATGCTGTAGATCCCTCCCCACAAATTACCAAATTCCACACTGCTGTTTTAAATGTGAAAGCCCAAAATGCCCATCAGTTTTGAGTAGCACAATATTAAGTCATCTAGCAAAAAACACACATTGGCACTTCTAGTACACCTGGTTAATTTCTAGTTATAAATGAAAATGCTCAAGCTCTACCATAATCTTAAGTCTCATTCATAGTAGGCACCCTGAGGTGTTTTTTGATGGAGCAAGAGCAAACAGTGTTAATAATATACTAGCTATTGTGTAGTTTCACACTGAACTCCAACAGCACAGTGAAAAGCCTTAATTATGAAAAAGCTGAGCAGAATTCTCAAAAGCAATCCAGAAAAATCTCTTTTTCTACATCGCAATTCACAATGATCTGAATGTGTCATCAGTCTCCCAGGATCTGTTTTCTTTAAGCAATGGGATGTTTCTAACATACTTTACATACAGGCCTCAGGGGTGATCTACAAAGAAGTTTGATAGTGAGTTCAGAGAAATTAAACCAACAACTGACAGGCAGATGTATCCATCAGAGATTCAGCAACAGGACTACAAATATCACATCTACATCATTCAACTCGCTATAGGAAGATGGGAACAGCCTCAGTTAGAACAGATACTTTTATCCTTCTGGAAATCTTCCCTAATTTAGCAAACTGCTAGAAAACTTACAATTAATAGATAATATAACATGGTAGAAAGGGTGAGAGGAGAGAGATGCAATTTTTTCAGACATTTTAATAAGAAATTTTAGATGATTGTAATGATGCCTTGAAAGTGTGAAAAAGGATTCCTGACTAATGCCAGGCCTGTTTTCTTTCCTGACATAATTAGCATTGTTAATACCAGAATTTACTGCACTGATACAGTGAAGGACATAAAACTAGATGCAATAGTGTTGTGGTTGTACACAGCTGTAATAAGAGCAGCACCACTGATCCTATAGTAGAATAAAATTATACAGCAGAAAATTAAAAATCCTCACACTGCCAAAACACTGCAAGGTACAGCAATGAGGTACAGCTCATTTGCAAGCCCACATGTAAGAATTTCTGAGAAAAAATTGCAATCTTGTAAGAAGCAAAAGGTAGAAGAAGTCTTCTGAGTATTTCCCTAAATGATTCCTTCTACTACAGGAATATAAACGTACATTTTTTTTTCTTCTATGTATTAAATTCAGTGTAAAGTTTTCATCCTAAATAACATTGAATCTAAATAGGTGAAGACATGAAAAGAAGACCTGGGACTTTTCTGCTTGGGAGAGAAAAGGATTTAACAACAGCCTGAGTTTCTTGATCAGCTCACTACAGCTTCCTCATTGTCTAGAACTGCATTAAATTGCAATTCTAATTGTAGGCTTAATTAATTCTTAAAATAAATGGATGGTTTTGATGTAAGGAAAAGATGGACTAATGCTCGAGGACCATTTAATCTCTCTCTCACCTAAAGTCTGAAGTACAATAATGATCCTGAAAGGAAAATCTGAATGGCAGCATCCACATCTAAACATCTAATGGCTTCCCTCCACTGCCAAGCTGGTATGGATTCAGCAGCTGACACAGACACCTAATCAGCATCTTCCAAATTTTGGAACAGGCCTGCATGAACAGAAGGGAGGGCAGAACCTGAAGCAGTTTTAAGGAGGCAGACAGCTGGCCTGAGAGTGGCACAGAAATCCAGTTATCTGAAGGGCTGCATTTGTGGCCCACATGAAGGGACCTACAGCTCCAGCTGAAGGATGCAAGTGCTCAGAAGTCTGTTCAGTTTAGAGATTTACCCTGGAGCAAAAAGTCACATATCATGCCAAAACATTTGTGAGAGAAGCTCAACAACTCCTTATTATAGATGTGAGGACAGTAACTAACAAGAATCTACTTACTAGGTTTCCCCTCCCTACCAGAGCATTGAGACACTTCAACTATTTCTCACTTAGCATTTTGCCTTTTACCTTCACAAAACATGCAGAAATTTTAAGGAATTTAACCACCCACCTGTGGTTTAAAAAAATCCCTGTCTCTGGCTAAGAGTCTGTTTGGTATAGATATGCTAAGAGGCATCACCTTCAGGAGGGTTTTTAGGAATAAGTACCTACCTTATGAAGATTATAAAAGTCAGATCCATTGGAAACAGCTGCAGGTTCTTCTAACACTTGAAGGGCATCTTTAAAGAAATTCCTGGGATTTATACCTGGTGGGAGAGCCCAGGGTTCTGCCTGGCCACTTGGTCACACACACAGTCTGAAAGCTGATGCACTGGATTCTGCTCGGCACCACCGCCCTGCGCCTGCTCAGGCAGAACTTCAAACCCCACAATCTGGGATAATAGCTTAAATCCTAACCCGTGTCCCCCTTCCAAAAATGCACACTAACCAATTCATTCCTTTTGTTTTAGCTGTTACACATAAACGTTGTTCAACTCCACAGTAGATGGCAGTAAATCTTCACTTGCCATGTTAGAAACCCTCTGGCCTCCCCTAAGAATTTAAACAATTTGTGAATACATTTATGACATTTTTCAACATACTGTAAAAGTGAACTCCCATTCAGCTGCACGACTTCAGCTTTCTCACCAACCTCTTCCCTACGTGTACACACATGATTCTATTATTTCACACATGGTTCATTCTCAAGAGTTCTTTTATTTTGGAAAAGCAATGGGATATACATGCAGTTTAGTGCTCTCAGATGAAGACTGGCTTATTTCAGTGTAAGGTAATCCAAAAATTTATGAAACATTAAACAGAGGATTCTTAATCACAGCTGCAAATGTGTTGACACACACAGAGTGAGGAAGGGGAAAAAACATACTTGGTGTTGCTGACAATATGTCAAACAGCATTACCAGAAAGAGACAAGCTGCAGCATGTGATTTGGATAACACTTTGGGACACAGAAACACATCTCTGTTTGGATTTTCTACCATAGAAGAGCATCCTCTTCCTGCAAAGCTCTGAATCTACCTTAAGTTCTCTAATGTTCACCATTTAACCTCTTCTACCAAAGATGGTGTATCAAGTTTTAAAACACTTTATGTCCCAGTTCACAAAAGGCATATTTGCTAAATAATTTTACAGCTACTCGGATATATCTGAGTAATTTATAGGGCATAAAGGCATAAAAATTGAACCAAGAAATGGTTTTCATAAAGGGTTTTACCCAGAACATGAATTGGTAGAGGTATTTCCAGTTCCCTGTCTTGCCTCTTGGATCACCATCAAAATGAATGAAGATTTGCTAGACAAGAATTTAGATCAAGTTCACAGTCAGTTAAGTGGCCATTTTTCCAGTGAAATTGTAAAATTAACACTAGTGAGGAAAGCAGCCCTGTAAGTTCCCTATTTTCCAGTGTAAATTCAGCTCATCTCCAAAACATATTTTTACGCCTTGCTGTGTTTCAGAGATTTCCACAAAAATCAGTGAGAAACCATAAAACAATCTCTCTTTACAAATTAATGGTGATATTAATTCAACCAGATTAATATTGTACTAACTTGTAACAGTGCACAGAAATCTGGTTTATATCACATCTTTCTAACGGACTGCATTCCAAAATAATTTTGGTGCCAGCTCTCACATTCCCAAAAGTGTTTTAAAAAACCACCTTGCAACCATCTGTAGAGGTTTCTTAGCTTGCATCCAGCACTTGAACACTGACTCTCTGGAATTCTGGGACAGTATTCAAGATCAGTACCCTGGCATCTGCACAGGGCAGTGCAGAAGTGTGAAATCTTTGGGACTCTAAACATCACCAGAAATGTCTTCTGATCACGCTTCATTTATATGAAAGTCAGTCAAACAGCTCCTGCAGCTCTGTTTCTCATGAGCAGCAGCTGAATTGCTTGCACAAAGCAATTTGCCTGCTGCACTAAAGCAATTGCCTCTGCATTGCTCCAGTGTGCTGGGGCAGCAAGGACAGAGATGTATGCCAGGACTCACAAACAATACTGCCCTTGTACCCCTCTGTTCCAGCGTGGGACCTCCTTGCAGGGAGTGGGGAGTGCTTACCAACAATACAACTTTTCTTCAACACAATAATGTTATAGATTCATTTCTCTTGTAATTTTGAAGTACTCTGTACACATATTTGATCTTTTCTACTTTTTTTTTAAAGACCCCATCAGGGAAGCCTAGCAACTGTTTGCTGCAGAAACAGAAGGCAAAGAGAAAGCTGCCTATGAACACCAGTCACCATACAGATGAGCTGGATGCAATGCAGTATCTGCTCAGGCTGAAACTGCTTGAACCCAGGAAAACAGTTAAAAGGAAATTTCCCTTTAGATATTCACAGCATTGTTAGAAGAAGAAAGAGAAAGAACCTGCTTTAAATCTACCAATTGACTGAGAAATACGAAAAATCTTAGTGTTTTCAAGAAGCCTAACAAGAACATGGAGGTTGTACCTGTGAAAGGTCTCAAAGCTCTGAATTAAAATTTAAGTCTTTGGTCGATCAACAGCAAATGCTTCATCTCCCAGCCCCAGGGCAAAGCCTACTGGCTTCACACTATTTCACAAAATCTACATCCTCAGCAAAAGCACAGGATCCTCTATAACACCAGAGCAATTTCAGCCCAAGACTCGAATTCAGCTCAATGTAACTTGATTTAGGTGAAGCACAGAGGAACCTTATCAGCTGCAATCTCATGTTTCACAGCTTATGAACATCTCCCGTCTCAAATGCTGAACTGGACACCTAATAGGGCCACAAACTTAAGATTTCCTTGTCAAATTCTTATAAAACCCCCTCATAAGACAATCTAATATCTTCAAAGTGGTATTATCACTCATGATTAGAGCTGAAAGCTTGCTGAATA
This sequence comes from Erithacus rubecula, assembly GCF_903797595.1. Taxonomy (NCBI): domain Eukaryota; kingdom Metazoa; phylum Chordata; class Aves; order Passeriformes; family Muscicapidae; genus Erithacus; species Erithacus rubecula. The sequence continues at coordinate 25,655,875 of NC_136660.1, read as the reverse complement.
AAAGGCTGTAATACACTATAATAAATAAAAAAAAGTCACTCTTTTCTTACCCAATAATTATTCCAGGCCACTGAAGGATATGTCTAACTTTCAGTGGCTTATTAAGGGATTTAAGGCAGTGGAATAAATCAATCAACCATTTCTGCTGCTTCCAGTATAAGCAGTACCAGAATTCTTTGGTCAGTTTAGGCCCCAGACACTACCTATCACTGAAGTTCTGTAGTTTAAAATTATATTTACACATCCACTGCAAAGAAACACTTTCTTTACCCTCACCATAGGATAAAGTATCCAGGAAAAGAAAACAAAAGTCCTTGTGGTGACATGTACACACTCACTTTGGAGAAGATAATCTTTCAGTACGAACAAAATGAGCTAGATAAACATCTCGTCACACTCTAGTAAGTTATAAACCTCCTCCATATCAAAGACAACATACAACAGTTGAGTCATACGCAGTATTTACAGGATGTCCACTTGTCCAGTGGACAATGCCCTACAGAGCCTAAATATCTTCAGCCTAAGAGAGAACTATAGACAATCCTCTGACACTGCCACAGTGAACACAGAAGATGCAGACACTCACAGACTTGTCACCTTTATCACAGCCCATCACAGGCTGCTCACCAGCATGTGGACACCCTATTTATGGCACCCTCAAACCACTGCAAGTTATCCCCTGTCTGAGAGCTTGGAGACCAGCATACCTGCACCATGAAAATCTCAGCATTCCTCACATGGTGCTCAGTCTGCTGACAGACAAATCAGGGTTATCCTCAGCCTGAGGATTGGTTTTAGTTCTGGCACAGGTATGGGCAACACAAAAGGAAATTATGCTGTGGTGTGAGGAGCCAGTACTCACAGCTGACTCCTGGTGATCAGATTAAAAAGTATTTTAGCAAAAATGTTTGCTTATGAGCCAGAAATCAAAGTGGAGGAGGGAGCAAAGCAGTTGTGAATGATGAGAGATTTTGCTTTTTGCCAATTCTCCCTTTTTAATCCTTTCATTGTCTTCCTACTGGATAAATGCAACTTGAGTTCCTGTCTTTACCTGAAAATTACTTCTTCAATCTTCCTCTTTCGCAAATTTTGGTACAATACTGACACTGCCTTTTCCACTCCTCCTCTTTTTTTGCTGCATAAAGTCACAGATTTGCAAAATTCAAGTCTGGACATGCCACTGCTCACCCCACATTACCCTCTATGCCACAGCCTGGGAGGCTTCACCTTGTTAATCCAGTAACACGTATTTGCATGGAAGCAAGACTTTCAGCACTCTGATTCAATTTCCCTTATTATTGCAATGGAATTTTATCTCAATATTATTTTTTGAATTTACTACTTTGGATTTGGCTTTAGAACATATTGTGTTAACAAGGGCCCAGCTTGCTGCACAAACTGAGGTTACAATCTTACTGTTATTCAAAACTGGAGGAAATTTTTTGCTTCTAGTGAAAGCATCAAGGTTTCCTCCAAACAGCTGAATAATTCAGCTGAATTGCTGAATAAGATTGTTTCCAAGTCTCTATGAAAAGATCCCTATTTGAAGGAAATTCACTACTGCCAATGGTTGTCAGACATTCCAAAGTTTGGGGCTTTTAATACAGTAAGAAGTTGCTGTATAGATAATATTCTTCCCTAAAACTAAAAGCCCTGGGAGATATGAAGCAAAATAGGTGGCAAACATGAAACCTCACTGTATATACAAACCTTTATAAAACAAAACTAAAAATCTTTGGGGGGAAAAGAAGTCAGCTAACTCCTTTTAACAGAAGATTACACTGACTGAAGCAACTATACTTCTAACCTCCTCAGTCTTTATCAATTGTATTCACCTTAAAAATTCTTGTAATGTTGTTCCTTGCTTGTACCAGACTAACCACACTAGAGCTACACAGATCATTCCAGTCATCATTTTCCAATGCTTATCCCGTCTTCCTCAGTTTGAAATTATTGCCACATTCCATGATTTTTAAATTGAATTCCCAGGGCAAAAATGTCTGGGAATTTCTGGATCCAACTCTTCAGATTCGTTGGTGCTGGTAAGCAGATGGGTTGATTTTTAGTGCAGCTCTACCAGGAAAAACATTACCATATTCTCACTAAATATTGACTTCAGTGTACTGCATCCTTCTGATTTGATACAATGAGGTCATCCTGCTATTTTTCAAAGAGAAATGAAGTATTTATTGGAAAGCAAGATATTTCTGGAACAGTTCTGCTTTTTTGGCATTAATTCTAACTCCTTTACAGTCTTTATCTGGTACTTCATCTCAGTCCTTTTTAGTGTCGTTCTCCTGAAACAACTAAATTCTTCCATCAGCCATAGATTTTATTTCAAACTTCCAGAGAGAAGATCCCTCTTTGATTTTCCTGTGATCTGGTATGAGGAGTACAGTAAATATTCTGCAAGGTTTCTTTACAAAACCACAATTGAATTTATTCGCTTCTAACTTTTTTTCTCTCAATCAAGTTTGCTCAGAAGATTTTTCCCTGGAGTGATGAAATTCAGCATTTCTGAAATGCCACATCAGCATGTTAGCCCTCCAAACCAGCACATGCCTCTTCTCTGGGAAGTAGGTCAGGCTCACTTGTCCCTAGGCAACCACCAAATCTCACTCTCTTGATCAATGCATCTGCATCCCTGTTCATGACGTCTGAAATGGGTTCAGCTGGTATTGTGTGCTGTGGTTTTTGCATTAAAAGATTATTATCTGTTTTTAGCAATGCTAAGTGAGTTATTATTGGCTACATCAGATCTCTAGCACATTGAATGGCCCATTTTTAAATATCCCATATCTGCTTTCCTTCTCCTCCCACATAATGCCTATGGAGCTTCACACTGTCAATGAGTACCAAGGAGCTATGACTAGCTCCTATTGGTCTCTGGGTTTATTTAATGGATTCTTTTCCAGACCTTGATTATCAAATTCATCCTTATGTAGCAAAAACTCAGTGGATATGAGTTACTCATCAATTCTTTAATACTATAACATCCAGCTTCATTTCTTTTTTTCTGTGTTCATCCTTTCTAAGAGTCTGGATGAGTACATGAGCAGAGAGGGAAGTCACAGAGCACACCCCCAGCAAACTGCACTGCAATACCAGTTTTCCATTGCACTACAACAGCACACATGCACTACCAGGGCATTTGAAAATATGATAAGTGAGCAGGAACCATGTAGCAAGGCAGGGACCAGAAAGCACAATGACAGAGCTCTATAAACTGCTTCTACTGAGATCTCTTGCAAAAGTTGCATTGAGTGCTCAAAGCTGCTGCTCCATCACAGTAGCCTGGCCTGGCACTGGTTCAGCCACTGAAGTATCCCATGAGTTTTGTGACCCTCACCACACAAGTAGTTCCCTGAGAGTCTAGCAATACACATTTCTTAAAATCACTGAGAATATCAGTTCCCTCTTGCTGGTCTCCCACAGCCCATCAGAGCTATGTGAACAATTCCTTCTCACATATTTTGTATTAGAGGATCAATCTGTTTTCTGCAAGCTGAGCTCAGTTGGTACATTTGACTTAACAATAACAGCCAATGCAGTAAATTAAATGTTAATTCAATGCCTTTATATGTGCTTCTTGAATGTCAGACATACTTTGCCTTCCAGTTTGTGAGGTACAGGCTGCTGCGTGCAGAGAGCTCTGCAGCTCCCTGGAGCACAGCCCAGGCTTCTGCTTGGGCTCTACTATTAGGAGTTCTATTTGTTTATAAGGAAACACCTCTTAAGGTTGTGCATATTTTTCTTTCTTTCTCCTGACAATTATGTTCTGATTATAGCTCCGAACTAAAACAAAAACCAGGACTGCTTTTCTTAACTACATCTAAAGACATTTTGTACAGGTATGAATAAAAAGCTAAGGAAATCCAAACTGCAAACCTAAAATGATGATGGAGAGACTAAAACCAGCTACCAAAACATGGATATTATTGTGTGAAGGTAATAATTCACAGTATCACACGCTTTCGTACTTACTGCAACTACACCTGTATGATAAAAAAGAAAAAAAGATACAACATAAAGAAATTAAACACATATTTTCTATTGACATACTTGGCATTAAAACTGATGAAAAGGAAACAATAAAAACAAAATATGTGAAATGAAAAGGAAAATGAGAACAATGTATTATTCTAAATGTTCTTGCAGATAAGTGATGGGCATGAAACTATTTTTTTTCTATATTTGGTTGAAAAAATGTGTTACTTCTGGTTACCTGTAATAAAAGATACAGAGAATGAAAAGAAAATTTTTTCATAATGATTAAAACTGGCATTTAGATCCCAGCACCCCAGAAGAGACAACCACAATACAAGACCCAATCCAACCACTGACCAACCTTTTTGCCTGCCCTGGCCCAGCTCATGGATGGAGGGAACAGTCATTCCACACAAGCAATGTCAAGTGACAGCAGTTTTACCTGACATAAACTCAGCAAATGCATCAACAACACAAGTGAAGGAGATGCTGCTTAGAACTTCACTGGGGAAAGCATGAGAAATACACCTAGATTAACTCTTCACCTCCATGGGATTGCTGCACTCATCATGGCTTGTCTTAAACTCAGCATCAGCTCTCCAAAGCAGCAAGCCAAGAAGCTTAACAACAAAAGGCATTTGGGGAAAGCTGTTTTCATTCCTCCATATCACACCAGTTGCAGGGACCAGGGCTTTGGGTTTTTGGCTTTGCTATGTGCCTGGTGTTCACATAGCTGCAGCCTTAAGACTTGCTGGGCATGACAGCCTGCAGACACAGCAGATTTCCATCTGTCTCCATCATCAAGCTGTGGCTGTCAATCCCACCAGCTTCACGGGAAACCTTGGTGTTACCAATCAGCTTAGCCTACTGTACACACGCCACACAGCCACAAACCATAAAATTGTTGTTTTTACAAGGGCAGTGGATTTAAAATTGCATAAGCCCTTCAACTGAAGAAATGGGAGACTATTGCACAGATTTAAATACACATGTAAATGGAAGAAACCATATGCACCAAGGTCTTTGGATGTATTTGAACCTTTTAGCTACAATATATATATTTATGCACAAAAGAGAAAAGGTGTTCTGAATTATTTATGCAGGAACTGTCCTTGGAGCAGCAGCTCACCACATGATCTCTGAAGCCAGCAAGGGCAGCAGCATCTTCTATAGATACAGAAAAATGACAGGTGGGAGAAGCAGACGAGACAAGATTTCTTTTAGGTGTACAAAGTTTGTATTTCATTCATGCTATTTCTGAAATGGAATAACATCAGCAAGTAGTCATGAGGCCACAAGTTAGGAAATTACATCATATATTTGGCAAGGACTGCGGGATATAAATAAACATGAACATCAAACCTTTCACAGAAACAGACGCAAAAATGGATCCATTTGCCCCTGTGCAATTTGCAGTTTGTGACATTTTCGTGTGGATGTGCAAATTGTTTCTTGTATCCCAGGAGTCAAGACAGATCTGGCAGAACTGGGCTGCACATTCCTACATGAAGGGCAGTGTGTGATTGTTACAAGATGCAGAGCATAGCACAGAACCTGAGTACATCAAAAAAGCATAAATCCAAGAATGTATGCAAGTAACCTAATTCTCTCTTTCCATTTCCCCATTCAGAGTAGTTATAGAAAGAGAAAATACTCTGTGTGCCACAATTTAGTTGAGTAATCCTTAAAAAAATTCTCTGTAGCCAACCTCATAATAGAAATGCTCTACTTCCCTTCTTCCCTTTGGGTTATTTTAAACACATTTGTAAGTAGTTCAATACCTAGAGCCAGACCCTGCAAAGATAAAAGGACAGGAATAATTTTATTACCACAACCTGTCTTATAGGTCCTTCCTAGAGCAGATGTGCACACGTGCTTTCAGAAAAAGGCATTGTGAATCATATCTGACTTAAATTAACTCTATATAAACTTCTATTCTTCTTCTGCTTTTCTAAAATAATGACTTAGCTCCCTGGATGAAGGTAGGCACAGATTACTGAGGTCCACAGGACACTGGACCACATTTGTCCAAAACTACTGTCATCCTATGCCATTAATTAAAAGGGACAGCATGGATTCACTTCTACTGGGCACTGGAATGAATGAATGAATGAATAAATAAATAAATAAATAAATAAAATGTCAGTTTAGTAGCTACACAGTTTTCAGAATAAGGCACTGTGAGTAGACAAACCTACCTGTCAGGCCAAACAATTTGATAAATATTAATTCATAATAATGAAATTAAAAAAACCCACAAAAACCAAAACAAAACAAAGCAAAAAACAAAACAAAACAAACAAAAAAAAAAACCAAAAAACCAAAACAACAACAAACCAAAACAAAAAAAACCTCTTTGGAAATACTCTTAGCACTTTTCCATGCTGATCTTTAGTAACTTTCCTTCTTCCTTCCCACTCCCACCAGGGGATAAGCAGCAGCCTCGAGATGTTTCTGAAGAATGATGCAAGTGAATCCCATCCCTTCCACTAACATCCCTGCTTGCATGGGGACAGCACTTTCCAGTGACATTATAAAACAGATTCCAGGCAAAATATTTCATCATATCTTACTGCCTGGCAACAGCAAAATGCAGAGTTTCTGGTATGCACTATGCAAAAGTATACAGAATCAATTCTTGCTATTCAGCTCTCTCCCATCTTGCAACACTGTAAGAGCTTGGGAAATCAACTCAATCTGAATTTGCCACACTGAAGATTTCTATTGCTGGTCTTGCCTCTCTGTAGTTTTCTTAAATAAATCAGATTAGCATGCATGCTTAACTAGCAGGAGGTGTACACACATGACTTCAGTAAGCCTTCCACAAGTTAAATCAATAGTGCTCTCCTGCAGAGAGGTTCATTGCTCCCTGAAGCTTAGGTAACTACTGCTTGAAACAATGCACAGGTTAAAGAACTGCAAATTCCACAAATGTGCCAGGAAAGATAGACAGCCTATCTATTATAAGATTTGTTGCATTTCTTTGTCTTGCAGCTACAAATCATAACTATATGCAGAAGTCCTGATTTCTAATCATTAAATTGGAATAATGATAATATAAAAATCACTATGCTGCGACATAAAATTAATATAAACACAGAGAAACAATTTCAAGCAAATGGCAGTCTTGCTGATTGAGATTTTACAGATGTTGCAAGAATATTGCTTCCTTGCTTCTAGCACTGCCATAATTTTGAAACACAATTCTAAACACATCCTTATAATTTTGGCCTTCAGCCTTCACACATGGCTGCTGTAATCACTCCTCTCCTAAATTTTTCTTATTTTTCCATAAGGATTTTACTTATTTTGACCACAGCCTCTTACTCATTCTCTCTTGCAGTGCAGATAGTAAAACACAAATGTTATTTACGCACAGAAATCCTTAAAGTAGATTTCACTGGGGTTAGGGGCTATTTTTAGCCCAACTAGCACAGAGATGCACTGAAGTGTTTACTAGCTTGAACATAGGTCATAAAGTCTGCATTTGTCGTTACCAAAGACCACCTGCAGTTTGGGATATTTATGATCAGTGACAACTGTGTATTGCTCTCCAACAGGCAAATACATTTAACCCTTCTCTATCAGCCATAAAGCTCCTGAATGCACACTGCTGCAGTGACCTCTGTGGTGTCTCCCAAGTGTGGCTTTCCATCCTCAGGAAACTTACAGGGGACTTGCTGCCCTCAGATTTAACAGGCTTTTCATGCTGCTCAGATCATCAAAAGGGAGCCCCAGTTGGACATGCAGGGCCAAAATCCCTCAGGAAACCTCCCAGAAACATCAGGTAAATTGTCTGGAAAGCAAAACAAGCCCATCTGCAGAAGATAGTGGAAAGAACTTGAGAACTCAGACCTGAGAACTGCACGTTACTGTATATCCACCACTTCATGTTTTCAGCATTATTTCATCTCAAATTAATCTTGCATGTAATTCTAAGTCCATGTGAAATATGCAGATATGAAATGTAAAACCCCTTACTCTGCACAGTATTGTCAATTATCTCCTCTACTGCCTTATTACCTATCATATTTGTATTAGTTTCCTGTTGTCTGCCATTGTCACTTCATGTCCCTATGGCAAATTTATGAAGATGTTTGCAAAAGAGTCTCCTGGCCCACCTCTCCCTTACTGACTGCTCAGGGTAGGAGGCTGAAGGAAGTTGCAAAAGGCAACAAGATCTTAATTGATCAGGTTTGGGCAAATACAAGAATTTGATCAGAGGTAGTGATTTACAGGATCAGGACTCAGCTGCTCTATGGTGGCTCTTTTCTGCTCCAATAAACAGTGACTGCAGAAAAGCTGCTCTACAGTTCAGCTCTGTAATAATACAAAGGATGCAAAAATGAATTAAGGTTTTTTCAAATCAAGGAAGTTCTCCCTGGGAATACTGCATTATTGTATTTGCCAACTGCAATGCAAATATGATAAGCTTAGATTTGTAACACTCCTGGTTTCCTCTACAGTCAACAGATAAAACTGGTGGTCAACAAAGAAAGTCACATGATGCTTATAATTTGGATTGCCTAGATGGGGAACAGTGTAACATTTCTCTATGACTTCTTACCACAAGAAACAAAAAAGAGTTCAGTACTTTTTTTTTTGTAAGCTTAATGAATAGAATAGAGCTTTTGAAGTCACAGCAGATTCCCTTTTTTCTCCTCTTTATAATCAATTAATGAAAAATAATATATAGATCATCTTGCATCTAAACCAGGTGCACAGCATCACCTGGAATCCACTCTCTAAGCACAGAAAACAAATCCAAAATCTGACTTTCAAAACAGAATGATCACTCCATTACTCACAAACTCCAGTTCACCATACAAGTTATTCTGGATGAATTCTCATTTGTTATTTGGGTGAACACAAGTCTTCTTGCAATTAATGTCCATGAGAACTCAAGTTTAGTCTGTGTCACTTGTCATGCCTACATAAATACTAACACTAATAATTTTACACAGTGAATTATTAGCTATCATGTAAATAACTACCATGACCTCCTCAATGTCAGTCCTTAGTACACTCAGAGCAATTAAAAACAACTATCCTGATGTTATTCCAAACGTTGATGAAGCCAAGAGAAAGATTTCTGTTAATTTCCAAAAATAAGAAACTCTTTTAACTATATACTCATGACTTTAAAAATGTTGCCTCTAAGTCCTTAATTTACAATCAAAATATTCTTTGCAAAAGTACTGGGCAAGACAAGCCTGGCAGGTCTCCTGGGGTTTCCTGCCATACCTCTACAGTCTGCAAGGTTGGGCTTCTGCTTCACCACCATCCACCACCAACCTGGCAAGCTCTGGGAGAGCTGGCTGTGGACAGGGCTTTTGGGGGCAGCCTGCTGCATCTTGGTGCTGGGCAGTGCATGACTGTTTGCATTTGTGGAATCAGGAACCTGAAGCACTGGCTCCACTCCTGGCTCCATCCCAGGACAGATCTCAGGCACAAGCTGCTGAAACTGCTAGGAACTCCTGATTCTCTGTAAAGAGCTCCTCCAGCTCAGCCTCCTGAGGAAAAGGCCAAAGCAACTCAAAGACCTCAGTTGCAATGCAGCAACAGATACAGAGCCAGTGCCCTCTCAAAGAGGAAGCTCCTACTTGGTTAATTTGATAATTAAAAAATAACCAGTCAGAAATTTTATATCTTAAATGCTTACAAGAAGCAGCTCATTAGTTAAGATCACAAAATACTTGCTGTGTTTTTTCATAGAGGGACACTGATTAAACAAGCAAGCTGACACATTCTGCACTGGCTTTATTTTCTACATGATTTCACATTCAGTGCCAAAGTCAGCACATTATAATAATCTTGCCCTGGAATGGAATGTGGGAGAAATTATTTATCACAAATATTCACATACATATGTACTTCTCAAAATAATCTGGTGTTTGCTCATAGTAGTAGCTGGAACAATAAATAGATTAACAATTTATCATCTCTCTCTTCTGTGAAGATTATAGCTCTCTGCTCCCTGGCAAACACTTTGGATTTTGTGCAACAACATTACATTTCATTCTGCATCACTGTCACATACTTTGCTGCTATGAAGCTTTTGTGTGGGATGTCAAATTTGTTACAAAAATCTTTAAAGAAAATTAAATTTTAAGCCATTTCATTCAATTGCTTGTTGATGCCATTAAGTATCTTCAAAATCCATATTCCTGACAATGCAGCTTGAACTGTAGATGACTTTGAAAAGTAACATTTTTCAATAATTAATGAATTAGTTTACACTGCTGAGCCATATGCAGCCCAAACTTCAGCCTGGCTGCACAAGCGATTTAGAAAAATACACACAACTGAAATTAAGGATGCCAGATTTACCACTGGGATATTCTGCTGCATTTCCACTGATCTCCATAGCATTGGTTAATAGCAAAGGTCACTTTGCATTCCAGCACGCTCGAGCAATCCCCTGAAGAGTAATGTCTGGGGCTCTGGAGAGCTCCTATAGACTAACAGAGAAGAGGGGAGGTGAACAAGGACAAGATGTCACTGATGTCTTGAGTACACCTCCATAAACAATCAGGGAAACTCTTTGGAAAGAGACTGAATTGTAACTGATTGAGTTTTCAGAGATCTGATTCATCAAGAGAAAAAACAGGGCACTTTGTGCTAATTTTGTTAGAACTTACTGATTGCCACTACTATTTAATCAGCATACTTAATGTCATTCATTACCATGAATATTCACTTACTGATGAACAAACCTCTGTTGCATTTGTCAGCAATAATTTTTCAGTTCTTTAGAGGAAGGCTGAAAGCCTCACAGCCCTCTGATGAACATGCTAAAATACACCAAGATAACCAACAGTAAGAAACTGAAATTGGCTGTTTGAAGATTATGTTCAACTGGCTGATGTACATCTTGGACTCTCATGATATCTGAGAGATTAAAGGCCCTTTTGGGAATGTGACCTTTGCATGTGTAGGGTACTCTATATGTCCTGAACATCAGATCCCTGCCTCTTTTGTCCCCCCAAGCTTATTTTCAAGCTTCCAGTTTTGCTCGGCTAAAGATAAAGGGGGTTTAATGCTATGCAGGTGAACATGCACAGCTCCTGCATCTTTTGGGGTAGGATCAGAAAAATAGTGCTACTCCCACATGTTCTTTTTATTTAATTTTTTTTTTTTTAAAGCACTAAAACTTGAATTAAAACTATAGTAAAGGAATGAGGTGTTTTGGGAAACAAAACAGCAGATGACTCCCAAATTTACAAGGTTTATTCCCTCATGCAATGAGGCCACAATTTTCAGGACAGCCCTAGAAAAGCTGCTACAAGCCCAGGAGAATGGAGCTCTCCAGCTCAAGTGCAGCAGACCTAGGGCTCTGATATAATGTACAGGGATTAAGCAGTGGTTTTACAATACTTTCTGAAGATTAGTGTAAGATTTTTTTTTTTTAGATAGCATAATTATGTCAAGAGTCAGTCCTATTCTTCTAGTCATCAATATCTTTATGCACTGTCATTAATATATTTCTAATTTTCTTATTCCCAGGGAAGAGATCCCATTAGGATTAGCTGTAACGCCTTTTTCTCACACAATCTTATTTCATAACTTGCTGGAAAATGTATCCACCAGGGAACAAAACACAGAATTTGTCTGAGGCTCCTATGTTACTGCCCTGGAACAGATGCTTCAGCACAGATTTTCGGATTATCAAGATGGGGTAAGAGGAATGTCACAGCCTCTGGTAGTCTGTGTAGGGACATGTATCAGAAAGAGGATCATCCTCTGATGCAACAAAAAGTACTTTAAAAATGTTTTAAAGTAATTAAATAGAAAGTTATTTCTAAAATACAACAGACTGAGGAATTTGTTCCCCCAGCTGAGAAGTTTGTTTCCTTGATGCTGAAATAGACTCAGTAACATGGTATAATTCTTCCTTTCAGTCTCCACATATGCCAGTGGATATTTCCATTAGGGGAATGGATGACAAGGAACTCAGACAAGAGGCTGGAAAACACGGTTTACTGCTGAACAAAACATTAGGCTGTTCATCAGTCTGTTTTCCTGAGATCAAGAAAACTTCTTCCCTACTCCAGTAGAATGGAACCATCTGGGATAATTCACATTGACAAGTCACAAAACAATTAAACACTTAAGAAGAAAAGCAATCCGTTAGCTTATGGCATAAAAGAGATTCCCATTTTGTATCTCAAAATCCAACGGTGGCAGAAAGTTGTGCAAACATTAATGAAACTCCAGATTGCAATTCTGTGGTTGTGAACAAAAAACTACCTTTTATCTAACAACAAATAAATGCAACTCGTGCAAGAAAAGAAAGATCTTACATGAGAAAACAAGCAGCAAGGGAAATTAGTCTGTAAAACTTAATTCCTAAGATACTTCTGTGTCTGGCATGGGTCAAGCACTAGAAAAGATGAATGAAGGAGAAAGGTTGTGATGCAGATCTATGTTGCCAGAGCTCTGGAATGCTGCAGCGTATGTTTAAAGAAAGACTCGGTGAGAACTGCAGGATCCACATGACACAGTGCACACATGGTGCATAGTATGGCATTAACTGAGGGGATCTGAACAAGGAAAACATCTGCATCTTCTCCTTTTTACATGGCTACAATGTCTCCTTCACAAGGGAATTAGGTGCCCCATCTGCGTCAGAGCTAGTGCTGGCCAATACAAAATTTTCCTCTGGAAAGGATATTTTTCTAAGGACAAAATCTGCTTGGAGAGTTGAATTTGAAGCTATTCTGCTCACAATGTACTGCATTAAGATTTTTTAAAAATCTTTTTAAAGATTTTAAAAGATTTTTAAAGATTCTTTTTTTGATTTTTAGCTTATGAATGTAATATTTGCATCTTTTCAATGCGCTTTCAGTGTTGAAAAGCCGTAAGTAGGCGAACAAAACTGATCATATAAGTATGAAGAAAGGGTACCAGAGACCTGACAAAAATAACATTTAACCAGTGAGGAGGCGCCCACAGGCCATATGCATGTGGGTTTACCCATTTCACTGTGCATGACTTGGCTGTGTAATACATATTTCACATCAGCTCCTGCCCTGGCGTTGTTCACATCAAACCCTTGTAAGAAGATCGACAAGCTCTTAGGAGGGTATGAAATTACTGACACAACAGAACATACATAAGCCAGGGCTTAATTCAGCAGTGTCCTTAGGTGGCCACCTTTTCCTAGAGTATTTCCAGTTTCCACACATGTTTCTGGAAAGCAAGAGAGCAATATTTAAAAGTCAGCAACAGTTTAACTTAGAGTCTTACACTATTTACATCTATTTATCTTTTTTCCTTGTAAGGTTTCCATGTGACAGGAGAGTAATTTGCAACTGATAGCACTGAAATGCATGACTTTGCATACATTACCCACTATGGTGCAGCATAGAGATATTTCCAGATAGCTTAAAATAAACTGGCTTGAGCACAAGAAATGGGTTGAGATGTAACAACACAGAGCTCTGCCCACAGCTTCATCCATCCCAACAAGGACCAAAAGCAACTGGCACAGCTTGCAGATACATTAGGCTTGGATCAGTGCCCATTTCTGCTGCTCCTACCCCATTTTGAGCAGGCATTTTATTCCATTTCAACAGCATTTCTGCAGAGAAAGCTTAGGCTCCTGCTACCCATGTCCTCAGTGCACAGCCACTTGTCACCAGCCCTTGCAGGAACACCCACATCAACATCAAACAGGCAAACTAGCTGTGCCACATGCCACAACAGCAGCTGTGGCATCTGCAGAGAGCAGAGCCTAAACCCCTCCCTCAGAACCCCACAGAGACACTGGAGACCCTTAACTGGAACAACCACCATGGTATCCTGCACTGCTGCCACACTGGGCAGGAGTCAATGTAAAAGTAAGAAATAAAGATTTCATATCCCTCAAAGGTGATTTACAACAAATGGAGAAGAGGAAATTGGACAGGAAAATATATTTTCCTCCAAATTTGTATGGAACATGAAATTTCCTTCTTGGCATACCAGGTCCTTTCAGGACATAGAAATTGTTATGAGTTAAAAAGTAACAGGATGATGACATAAGAATGAAAACAAATATTAGTCGTCTGAGTCACAAAACTATATTTATACCTTTGCATTAAAAAAAAAAAAAAAAAAAAGCTTTGCAAATTTTCAATATCTTCTCCTTTTTGGCCTGAGCAATTACATGCTAAATGTTCTTAAAACTGCAAATATTAAAGAAAGAGAATCAGATTCACTTTAAGTGAAATTCCTGATTATGTAGGAAGGATGTATCAAAACCCCAAAGAGTTAAAAGACAGAACATTTAGTATGCTTTCAAATATCAAGTTCACACTCGATCATTCATCAAGTTTCTCTCTTCCCAGATTCAGGGATGTGACCTTTTCTGGCTTTAAAGCACTTCCTAAACATCACTTCCACAACACTACCTTAACAAAAAATGCACTTTTCTGCAGAGTGCATGTTTTATGATCTGCTACACCAAGATTTCCTGAAGAGTGTTCAAGAAAAAGGCCACATGGAAGAGGACTTCTTTCCACCAACACAACCTAATTAATTTTCAGTTGCTTCTGGATTTTGGGAGGTTTTTAATGCCTCAGTTCAATTTTTATTCTACTCCCTCCTCCAATCAAGAAAGGAATCTAGAAATGTAAAGGGTAAGTCTCACAATTTATTACAGAGGCTTACATAAAAGCAAAAACAGCCGCAGCGGATTAATGTATTTCCTTTCCCACAGCTTTTTCCCTTAAACCATAACTGTGCGTATTTACTGCAACTCTCCCATCTGCCAGCGGCATTGTGCTGACACATCCGGCACACAGGCTGAGGACTGATGGCAAGGAGACAGGTCCCACCACTGCTCTCAAACTTTGTGATTAACATAGCATGAAAACTGGTGAAAAACCACACTTACAGACATTGCTGACTATCAACAGTGACCCAAATCCTAGTTATTTCAGCTCTTTATCCTTAACGTGAGGCAAGTCTTTAACAATATAAAATGCTTATAAAAAAAACCTAAAATATAAAATAGATTGTCATCAAAAGCTTAAGGGTTATAATCAGACTTGCTTCTTTTTCTTACAAGTCCTGCATAGCTTGTGTACGGGAAGAAGAAATGACTCATGCAGACATTTGATTTTTCTTTTATTAAAAGCATTACAACCAAAGAGGAGGTACTTACCTTCTGACAAGGTCAAATAGAGTCCACATCACTGTCAGTGTTTATCCTTTGAACCCAATCCTTTCAGCAGGCATATATATAAACACAAACACTTGACAATATGGGAAGTGTTACTGATAGATAAGTTATGTAAATGATACAGAGTACTATAATCACCTCTAAACTTATTCTCGGAGTTCAGAGGTTTCTGGAAGAGATCAACCAGCCTCAATGCCACTCCAGTGCTCCAACATGACAAACCCACTAACTGCAGCAATGTCACAGCAATTCTTCCAACAGCTTGGTGACCTCTTTGCAAACCTCTCTCCAGCCTAACACTGGCCTGAAAAAACCTAGCTCCTCCCCAAATCGAAAAGCGAGTATAAAAGCCTATATGTTGCTTCCATGTAGTGAACTTCAATAAAAATTATTTTCTTTTCTTTTTTGTGACAGCAAGTCTATTTTGGGGGGAAGGTAATTTCTGAAGTGTCATTCTTAATTACTAATAAACACATTGATTGCAATTCTGACACCAACTTCAGAGGTCAGTGGTGCTTTGTCCCTCTTTCACATTTTCTTTCTGTCCAACAGTTTCTACATAACCAAGATGGACCACCTCACAGCAAAATGTGGCCATTGTAGCAGCTTGAGAAGGACACCAAAAGCCATATATAATCCCAGTTGTCAAGAAAGCTGAAATCCACAGGTGTTCAGACTACTGGAAAATACAGCCATCCTGACCACCAGCATCCTACTGATGCACCAAGCAACTTCAACAGAGCCAGAACCCATAAAGGCAACCCATGTAGCCCCCACCATTGTAACATTGACTTCTTCCAGAGGTAAAAGTAATGCAGTCTCCCTTTGCTGAGAACTATAGGCAGGCTTGGTGATGTAGATGTTTATTCACTGGGAATACAAATCAGACATATCAGCTTGCCGTGCAGAAGTCAACATCCAACCTCAGATATTTCCAACTGGGCTTTACACTAAAAACCATGATGTGAACACAGACAGTCTTTCCCTGTCCCATGAAGTTTCCTGGCAGGTGCTTTTTCCTTAGAGATGACTATTACCATTGATGACGCACATCAATGCTTTTCATGCCCATTTAAAAGAAAAAGCTGCAAGCTTTCTTAACTCTGCTATAAAACTTAACCATTTACATCTTAGCCCAAATAATAATTCCATGTGCCACACTAGTCTCATCTGATACCAAGCTGTGAAAAAAGAATCACCTACTGATCTTGACAGGCTTAAAGGTAATAAAATGACTTTTGGTCAAGAGTGTCAGTTAAGACAGCAGTCCCATAAAGGAACCTTGTAAGAAATACCACCCATTGCTGGTCATAAACACAAGCCTGGTTTGGCTATATTCAATTACAAGCAAAGAAGAATAATTAAACAGTTCATGATATGGAATGGCTAAAACATGTGCAATCTTATTTATGTTCTCTGCACCTGTGTTTTCTATGGCTTAAATTATAATACTGATCTTTTAAACCGCACTCAGAGAGTATCCCAGTTCATTCACATGGGAATGATATGTACTATTTTTAATTAATATGTAAATTTAAAAGGATGCAGGGTATTGCAGAGCCTTGTCACTAGCCAAATATATACTGGAAAATAACTATTAAGATATTTACTCTTGTGTCAAGGCAATCCAAGTACTTCCAGTAGTCTGTGCGCCCAGTTTATCTGTGTTATTCTTCTCCTTTGTTCTGTCCACCTCTACTTTATTATTTTTGGTGCTTCAATTCACATTATTTAATCCAGAGCATAATGGAGACCTCCTGTAGCTCATTTTCCAAAACGGATTGTAACCTCTACCCGTGTAAGATGCAACTGCATTTTCCAACGCTCGCAGCAATGCAACCACAGAACCCCTGCTAAAGCCCTCTAATCCTCAACAAAGTCTTTGAGGTGGAGGCACCCAGCGCTGTCAGAAGCCGCAGGGGACGGGCACAGGCAGCTCTCGGTGCCTGGTGGCAGCCGGGGGACAGCATAGCATCCCCCTGCTTTTACTCAGTTACTACATTTTTAATTAATTTTTCAATATCATGGTAGATTACTGCGATGTCTGGAATTTCATCTGCCCTATATTCCAGTCATTACTTTTTACAGATTTACAGGCGTTAGAAAATAATTTGCAGGTATTTTAAAATTGCATGTTCCTTGAAAAAAAAAACACTGATAATTGGTTTTGATATAAAAATGGAAAGAAATCTAATATAAACTTTATTTTTTAAAAAAGCAAGCCTCCTAAACTCAAAGAAAAAGAAAGAAGAGACTGTACAATATGAATTCTCTGTCTAGAAACAGGGAATTCATAACATATGTGACAGCTCTTTATTTCCAAGTCGTTTTCAAGTGAGCGGGTAATACACTATGATATTTTTAATTTGTGAACATTTTCCCCTAGGGTAGAAGTACCAAAATGGCTCAATAAGGGAATTACACAACTGAAAGAAAACTAAACTACTTTCAAGATATTTAAACACATGCAAAGGAAAACAAATTTACGTCCTTTAAAATCTTAAAATACAACAGTAAACCCACTGTAATCGTTAAGCATAACCATTAGCTGACTTCTGTATTATAATGTGGACTACTGATAATTAAAAATATTTATGTAATGATCTATTTTATAGATATCTCTGACAAAAAGCTAATGCTAAACACGTCAAATAATTTTCTGACACGAAAAGCTTATATTATTCAATCTTTATAGTACACTGACATTTAACTACAACATTAAAATGTTTTTGCATTTGTTTCCTGTACATTCTGGACAGCACAGAACTTTCTGAGCTCAGTGAGGATTTCAAGAAAATCTTTTCACTGCAGTATTAACAATGCATATATTAACTTCTGAGAAACAGAAGTTATGTAAAATTTTTACTACTCTCACATATTGATGAAATGTCTTGTTCAAAAGATTATTTTTCCCTTATTGCCAATCAACCATCCTTCATATTTCCTATACTTTCTTTATACTGTCCTTCTTAGAAATATACGTAAAATTTACTTTAAAAACCCGTTTGAAAATACTTAACTGAAAAAGATAGCAAACATCAATTCAAGCCAGGTATTACTATTTTTTAAAAACAAATTTCTAACATAAGAAAAATTATTTCTGGAGCATTCACAAAGAATGAGACGTTCTAAATAAGATTTTCGTACTATGACAGCCAACACCTAGAATTATTTTCAATGCACTTTATTTCAACAAGCCAACAGCATAGCAGCCTCTAGCTGTATGTGCAACTCAATCCACTCAGAACAGCAACAGAAAAACAAATTGCCTAAATGTTGAATAGATTGCCAGCAGCATAGTAATGGCAAATTATTCTAAAAGTTATAGCAACTGCAATACTTTCTCCCAAGTAATTAGAAAAACATCTGTTATTTACATTGGAGTTTTTGTTTAAAACTGTTACTCTTTCTTTTCTTTTTACCTCTAGGTGATATTTTATTTCACAGTAAAAGGAAGTACATAGCCAGTTTTAGATTATGAAGGATTACATGGCATTAAGACTGTCAAGAAAAGAGTGAAGGCAAACTGTGAACCAGCGAGATTAACACCAATGCTGTCGCCAGGATTTTCCTTCCAGCACAAAACTTTTTACATGTAACGTATTCCCTATTTTTTTAGATTTAAAACAAATCCTTCAAACATTATCATTACCTTTATTTGAATTTATGATACGTCCAGTGCTATAGTTTCAGTAATTTGCAGACTTCTCTGTGGGGAAGGATGTAAAAACCCATCTGAGACATTAACTCTTGTAATGTGTGGCATCTTAAAGATTTTTTTAAAGATGACAATTATACAGCAGATGAAATTGAACATTCATTTTTAGTAACAAAAGTTGAGTACAAATAAATTTTAATACTCTGAGCACACCACTGAGACTTGTACTCAAGAAAACCTGCAGAAACTCAGATGACTGAAATACTCATGAGTATTCTTAATTTTTGGGATTTACTATAAAAATGAAACAGCAAGAATAAACACGCTCAATTGCCCCTCAACAAGTAGTGCATCACCCCCCTAATTGCAGGGGTTTTCCAACATTAAAAACATCAAAAACAAGTTCATATACATTTAAGATTATATGTTATCATAAACGATGAGAAATGAATACAAAAAGTAGTCATTAACATGCCTACTAGTTTCAATAACACCTCATTTCAATTACGGTTGTTGACCCTTTGCTTTCAAAGCTTTCTGACAAACTTTAAAACTCCAGAAATAATGACTATAACCACATTTATTTATTACAACTGTTTTATAAAATTTACTGCAACATATATTCTGAAACAGATTCTTTATTTTTATATGAAGTAATTCTACACTACTTCGTATGCAGGCAATTAGGCAACTGATTAAAAAACCAAAAAATCTTTGAAATAAAAGGAAAGCTTTTATAAGTTTCCAAACAAGTTTTGCAACCTCTGTTCCTTAAATCTAGTTAAGAGTCAGGTCATAGTAGCTCATTTATGGTTTCCCCACTGCCAATGAAACAAACAAAGTAATACATACCAAACAAATCTTTTTGACATGACACACAAAAACCAAATCCAAATTAAATGAAACTAAACAGCACAACTTTCATAAAATTTTTACAGAATTCTCTGACAGCATATTTAGCTGGAAACAGAGACAGATGAATTAATATGAAAAAGTATAGAAACGCATTGTCTACAAAAATATTTCTTCCTTTTATTAACTACCCGTTTATCTTAGAAACTGTTGAAATACATTCTGCTAAAAGGTGTCTGCTAATATGACATTCTTGAGCCTTTTTCACTGCACATCGTTCAAAGGAAACAATTTCATGCTCTACTGAAAATATATGGGAATTTTTTAGCACTCTTTCAAGCATAGAAAGAACTTCCTTAAACAACCTGATTTGTTGTGTTACGTGTTTGTGATATGTTTAATGTTCTCTGCTTCATTGAACATTCAAACAGATTAAATCAACTAAATCAGAAAACAATCAACAAAAATAAAGGCATAAATTTGATGTGTTTGCTTACAAAATTATAAGTGGACAATGAAATGCAGTAAAAACTAGTAAAAATTTTTGCTCATTTATTATTTTATCAATTGTTTTGGGGTTTGTTTTTTGTTGTTTTGGTTTTTTTAATAAAAGCTAGAACCAGGCTAAACAGCCTCTCAGAAGTTATTTATTGAAATTATTTTAGTTTGTCAAGAGAGGGCTGAGTTCGGAGTTTAGGGTTCAGGAGCTTCAGTGGAAAATCTGCCCAAACTCCAATCTCCCACATAACACAGAAACTTGGCCTCTGAAGGGATTTAATCTATTAGAAACCAGCTCCAGAGCTAAGATTCGAATGCAGGGTCCAGTAATTCCAGGTGTTCTCATAGCCATGTTAGCGTCACGAATGGAGAGGATTTTACTGTTCCTCACATCCTGCTTAAAAAGCAGATGTGGGGGCTCCCTGGACCCTGACAGAAAACCCTTTGTTCCCGTTGACTGGAGGGCATCCAAGTGTTCCCACTAAAGAAAACGGGATTTCTCTGTCCCAGTTGTTTATAAAGGAAACAAAATTGTTAATTCCATTGGCTCTTTAGGGGACACTTCTCAATCAGAGCGATCAAGGTTACCAACACCTCCACAAGTTTGACAGTTGGTTTATTTAAGGTGCTTTTTGCTTTGTTTTTCTATCAAGCTCAAAAATTAAAGTGAACAAGTTTTCATGAATAACATTTGTAGGATTGAAAATCTATTGATGAAAATTAATTTGGCTTGGGCACTAAATTGTCTCATGTCCTCTCCTCATAAAGGAGTATTTGAAATCCCTAACTGAAGGCAATAAGATAATTTTTCTATGCAACAAAGCAAACATTCCCCATTCTTTCTTTAGCCATTTTATTGAGAAATACAGCACTTACTCCTTCTGCTGGTTCTTTAATAAATCTTAATCCTGAATATTAACACCTATTTTGCTTAGATACAAGAGAGCATGCAGAGGACTCTCTGGGAGGTTTTCTGAATCTTTGATTCAGGAAAAGAATTGCTATTTCTAAAATAAAAATTTTCAAGCTCCAGAGGGACTAATGAACAGAAGACCTCAAGCCAACTGATTTTGGAAACTTTGCATGAAATTAAAATTCTGAGAGAGTTGAACAAGAGTCTCTAAAATATTAATTTTTTTAACAATCTTACTGAGAGATATGCTGAAGATACTACAAGGAATAAAAAATGTATTTTCATGTTCCTGAAATGGAAAGGTTCATGTTACTTCCTGCTCTTTGAGGGTAATAAGACAGGATATATTTATTGGTATAACTTATAAAATAATTTGGTAATTTATTTGAGTTCTTAACCAGCATGATTTTATTAGTTATATGCCTATAATATTTATGCATTGAGTAAAAAGGCATATGTAAAGAACTGTTATAGAACTAATTATTCCTAAGGAATGCAATTCCATTCTGGTTTTATTAAGTATACTTTAACAATGGCTTTGGAGTATTTTTAAAAGATAAACAAATCTCATGTCCTATCAACGTGGTATTTGATATATTGTGCAAATGAATAATTTGAGATATATTATATATATTATATAATTTGATATATTGTGCAAATGAGAATTCCTTCACAGGTTTGCTCTCAGTGCTGTACACAGCAGGTCACTGCCAGTACTGGAAAGTTTTGCTGCAGTTTAGCAACTCCAGTTTTCAGTCACACATCGCTGCAACAGCGACAAGATTATGAGTTTTCTTTGCTATTCCATTTACCGGGAAACATTTTACTCAAACCATATTGAAGACCAGCAGTAAAAACTGATAAAAAATGTAACCTCTTTAGCTTTCACTCCAGCTAAAATGAAAACACACGGGTCATTGCTTTAGAAAGCAAACTCTAAGTGAAGGACTGCAAAACACCACAGAAGGAATCTGCTACATTCAGCATGGTTCTTATACTCTGCTGACTTGTATTACCTGTTTGATACACCAAGAGCCTGAAAGCTGGGGTTTAGAAAATTTAAAAAGTCACCATGACAAATTTTAACACAAAAAACATGAATGTGTTGCAGATGTTAAGCCATTTCTACTGCTCAAGCAGAATATTTTAGCTGTTTAAATCCTTCAAGATAGGTGGCTTAAAGAAATAACTCCAATTCTCCAACTGCAGAGGTGGAAAGGACCTGGCTGGGACCAGAATAGCTTATTCTTTACCACAGTTTCTTTTTTCTGTTTTTTTTTGTTGTTTTTTTTTTCTTCTAAGCTTTTTGTTTTTTGTTTTTTTTCCTTTTTTGACAGTTGCAAAACGGGTGAATGACACTAAAGAACATTGACACTTTCATTCGGAAACTCCACAGATCTCTAACCAGGAACCACGTACAATCCACTGAAAAAACCAACAGTACACTTTTCAACAGGTAAATACTTTTTTTATCTACTCATCTAATCCTAGGAGTCACTGGGGATTAATCTAAATTTACAACCCATAGGAAGTGCTTCAGAGCAGCCTACGCTGCTAAATTTGTAATTTTTATAAGGGCATTTCACAATTAGTCAGAATTATCAACTCCCAGGACAAGGAGTGACCACATTGTCTAATTTGGATTTTTTAGTTAATAACTAGGACTGTTAGTAGTTAATACACAAGTATCATTTGAGGGGATGACTGCAACAGAAACCATTTATTTTAATAGTAATTAATAAGAAACACCAACAAATTTCTCCTGAAGGATATGAAGATGTTTGCTGCTTCAGGAAAAACAGGGCATAATTAGACTACGATTTATTTTGTGGTTTTTCACGTGACATTGAGAAATATCTATAGCGATATAAGTAAGAAGTATGATATCAAGGAAATACCTGTTCAGCTCTTCTAATTACTTTTTAAACTTAATACCAGCTTTTAGCACTTTTGTTTTCCATTTGGTACAAAAATACTCTGAGTTAGACTTCATAAAACTCATTCTAACCATTTAAAAACAGTTTGCCCAGTTCCATGAGATTAATATTGCAGATAAATAACATTTAGACATAAAGCAGTTAATACACTGAAGCTGTTCAGAGAAGACCTTATACATGCACTACTGGAATGTGTAAACTGCCTCTATGATAATTATGTTTTTTCATATTAAAAACTCGTTTAGAAAGAATTTCAGCTTTCCTTTCACAGCAATACTTTTCCCCCCATACAAAAATTTTCACCCATTGCCTAAAAAAATTACATAGATGCGGGTGTCATATAGTAGTTTCTGCATGAATTCACTAACAAAAGGTTAAATATATTATCACCTTAATTTTCTTTTTCAGGTATAATTTACCACTACTGCCAATCACACAATTGCTCATATTGGTAGGCATGTCAACAACTGGCATAAAATAACCTCCATAACCCCTGAAAAGAGTATTCGGAATTTACCATGAGGAAAATATTCCTGTAATGTATTTTCCATGGTATGATTAAGTTGAAGAGGCAGAGGCAACTTAGTGATTACTAATAATTACATTTTTAAATAGTCTCACACACAAAGAACATTTCATTTTTTCTATTAACACCGAAGTTCATGAATTGTCACTTCTGCCTTCAAAATTCTGCTAAAATTTTGCAAATGTATCTTTAGATAGGGAACAACTTGCCAATTAAATGCCTGTATTAATAAATTGTTTCTTCTCTTTGCCTCATCCCTTCCAGTAAAGGAAGGTGCTATAATATGCCAGAGGCTGAAAACAGAGGAAAAACTCCCACTTTGCCAAAACCATTTATCAGTCTCTTATAGAATTTTCTTCTTGTGCATTATAACTAGAAAAAATAAATTCACCATTACAGTTTATTTACATTATTTTATTCTATTTTTAAAATGCCAACATAAATAAAGCCAATCAAAACACAGTTTCTCAGTTATATAGTTCTTTATTATTAACCCACAAATAGAAACAGAGTAACTGCAGTTAAACTGCTTTGCTCTTTAAACACTGCAGGGTCAAAGAATTTGGGGCAGGGGGCAGTGTCAAGCCAAAACACTTAATGGTTAAACAAAATCCATCATTTAACAATGTGAGTGAATCGCCCCACTGCCATACTACAGCACAGAAAAAACACTTTTTTATGCATTCTAGCAGTTTGCACAGAACTTGATGTGTTCCTTCTAAAGCTTCTTTCACTGCCTTACCTTTATGAGGGGCTATATCAAGATTTTACCACTTCTCTAACAAAAAAATCTTTTAAATAATGCACATAAAATAACTTTTCCTAATCAAAACATTATGTAATTGCAGTGGCCCTTCTTAAAAAAGAATTAAGATGAATTAACTGCTTAATTTTAAAAAATCTCAAATGCATCAGAAAAATACAATTTGAAAGTACACCTCTTGAACAAAATCAATTAATAAAGAAGTAAAGATGCCTATAAATTTTTTGTTTACTTCCAAATTGTTTATTGTATTCATGCTTTTAGCAGATTTGTTTAAGGAAGCCTGATTTCCTATCTCTTCCTGGTCTCACCAGCAGTGTTCTCCCACAGCCCTGTAGCTCACTGAGCCTTGCTAGAGACTTTAATGAGAACCCTTAAAAATAGAAAAAAGTTTGTGACTTCTCCTATCTGAGTCTTTTAAATGCCAGCACTATCAAGCAGTCACCCCAGGACCCAGGAAGGATAAGGGTATGTTGTCAACAAAGGAAAAGAGAGATAAGGCCTTCAGTGCCCACCCCCCTGACCTAACAAAAACCCAAGACTTGATATTGGTCTCCAGGTCAAAAATAGACTGTCTGCATCTGAAAGCAGCAGAGAACATTTCCACAGTTATCTTATTCTCAGTCGTTTTGCAAATCACATTAAGCACTTCAGAAAAACAGCACCCATATCTGCTGTGGAATCATTGGGGAACAACAATTCTGAATGATATTTGAGAAAATGAGTATTTTATAAGAGCAATAGAAGCAATAAAGAAAAATAAATCCTACCCTGAAGTCCTTTCTCTTGTACATTATGCTTTCAAGAAACGTCTTCACAAAACCACCAATAACCTGTTCCACTGAAAATTAAAACCAAAACACATAGACCTCCCTCTGCCTTTTTCACTGAACACATCCCACACTGAAGGCACAAATACGTAACAAAGATCGGATGGCCACACACAGCAGTGAGATACACTGTGTTCTCCTTCTCCTTATCTATCCAGGAAAAAACAGCATTAACTACCAAATGTTATTATAAGCAATTTTAACAAACCAATAGCATCAAGTCAAATGAATACGCTACCTTTTCTGATTCATTATCTTTGTTTTTGTGTTTCTCCTCTTATAAAATTTTGTCTGCTTTCCTCTGACAAAACTCAGTAATTCCCCATGCTCTTGCTGAGCACTCATGTGAGTTCAAATGGTTCAACTGCTTGTGTTGTCCAAGCCAGTATAGCTTAAATCCCAGTCAGCCAGGAAGCCAGGCAGATAAGCACTGGCCTATGGAAAATCTATCTTTTGAAAGGGAACAGGGTGCTTGAAACAGAACTTAAGGTCAGGACAATCTGTAAGTTAATGTAAATGAGAGTTTGTAGATCAAGGACCTAGTAAATGCATTGAACAAGATTATCTGCCACGTTCTACTAGGTGTTTCCAAATTACAAATCAATTCATTTTATCTAATTTGAATAGGCAGGTTTTGGATCCATACTTTTGCCACTACAGAATATCATAATTTAATAAAACAATTAAATAAACCAGATTCTGAGATATGCAGTTTGATTCATAAAAATGTGGTTTTAGCTGAGACACGCAGATTTCCTTGCAAACCAACAGAACAAAAATATTTTCCAGTGGAAGGCTCTCTTGCATAAGAATCTTTTATTCTTTTTTAAGGGAAATCTTTGCTTTTATTTTAAAATCATATATTCTAAAATCATCCGTTCTATAAACTGAGCACTGGCGGGAGGTTTTCCAAGACTACATATAAACATAAATTTCATAATGTGTTTTAAATTCAAGATCAGAAAGCTTTAGAAAATAATTACTATTTGCCTTTCAAAATCTTCAGGTATAATGGGATTCTAAGGCATTGAATAGCTGCAGAGAGAACAAAAATTTCATTAAGTCAAGGGGGAAAATCACATGCAAATAGTAAGCGAAAGCACAGGTATTATTAAGTAGTATTTTCCTAATCACATTTGACAAACTATAGCGTATAGAACAGAACAAAAATACCCACTAAACCAATGAAATTCACGTTATTCAATTACATTTTTTTCTTGAATGTGACTTCCTCTTATTTAAAATATTTGTACTCACAAATTTGAACTAAATTAAATTAATGAGTTATATCCAAGCCTAAGCTAAATAAAGTAGTTGTTTAATTAAAAAAATTTCAAGGTTTTTCCTCTATATGCTCTGAAAAATAATTCAAATTACCACTGAAGATATTCAGACATGCCTAAATAGCTTTCATTATATAAATTAAACTAAATTCTAACCTAAATATTATATATGTTCAGTTTAGAAGTGATAAAGAATTTGACCTGCCTGTCTCCAATCTGAGATTTTAACCTGACAAGGAATTTCTTTAGTCAGAAAAATTAATTCCTGCTTTTGGAAGAGGTTTTTTTTAGTGACATGCCATCTTCTTGATGGGAGACAAATAAATAGCATGTGTTCTCCTTCTGCACTACATACATATCCAATAATGGGAAACAATTTCAAATTTACTCCAAGTATCAGCTTCTTAAGATAACGATTTCACCTTCTGAGCTCAATGTATCTAGAGAGCAAGCATAAAAACAGGACATTTCTGCAGCTGTCTTGGAGGGAAGAAATACACTGAGAGCAAGCAAGAATTAAGTGCAATATGAACAAATGTAAGATATTATTTTGCTAAATCTATCTAAATAGAAAATACTCAATTACAGTCAAATTGTCTGATGTGCCACAGTGTGTTACTGTTGACGGATGGATAAACTTAAGTGATTTTCCATTTTGCGTCTCCCATTCACACGGCAGTTCCACATCACTTCCCACTAACCTACTCAAAAGAGTCCCTTTACAGGACAAGACTTCTGGATGGTTATGGGTTTGATGTCATCTATTATCAATGGGAAATAAACAATAACGTTTGATATCCTGTCCTATGATTTCTGCAAATAAAAAAAAATTCTGTAAGTAGAACGAAAGATCATGTACTGTGACTGCTTCATAAAAGCCACCTCCTTTAAACAGAAAAAGGGAACAGTTAATATGCACAACCTGATGTTTTATGACTCAAGTGGCTTATGTAGTAGAAATTATTTATAGTTTGCTCTCTAGCTTTTTTTTACAAGTTACAAGTTTGACATGGCGGATTTAGATAAACATCTCCTAAGAAACAACAACAAAATATGGTACCACACTAATGATTAACAAAAATTGCCTAATTGGGATTAAATAGAAATTGAGAGCTGAGGTGGGGAGAAGAATGTAGTTAAGAATGTTAAAGGAACACTTGCATCATTTAAAAAAAAAATTCCCTCTTGTATCTGAATAAATTTTTAACCTATTTATACTAAAATGATCCTGTATTACTGCTGCAACTGAATAGATGCATGAAAGCATTTTAACCATATTTCATCTAAATAATTTACTTCTAGATAGACAGCTTTTACACTTTTTTCTTTTAAAATTAGAAGATGATGATAAATTCCCAAAAAGCAGAAGAGAAGTAAAATATTTTAAAAACACTGTCTTTCGATCAACTGATTTTTCTACTGGCAGTACCACTTTAAGCTGCGATGGAATTTTAAAAACTGTCCTGAGATATCTAAATCAAACTCAGGGTATCTAACAAATTTCTCAAGTTTCTATGACTAATAGTGGATCACAGAGTTGGTAGTTATGAGCTAAATGCGATCCTGACCTTTTGCGCTTACGGCTGCGAGCCCGGCAGTCTGTGCGCTGAGCCAACACAAAATCTGTGCTTACAGAGCACTCTGCACACCAGCCATCCTCCCAGGCAGGATCCACACTCGGTTTATAGCCTCTTTAAAATACAGGAAAGGCTTCTTAGAATAGCAGAAGGTTCCCTACTCCTCCTCAGGAAGGTAATGTCGTTTACAGTTGCTCCCTCCTTGATCAAGAAAGCAGATTTTTTCTTGAGGTGAGATCCTGTAATGCTAGAGAGCCACTGTTAATAGAGCATTTTCAGGCTTTAGATAAATATTACACTTCCAGAACATAAAGTTTTCTCTTTCTACCAAGTCTGAAAATCTCTGGTCTCTCTCAGTCAAACAAATGTTGAATTTCTATTTCTACCATCTAAAACCAAGTCAGTGGGCTGGATTTCTGAGCAAAAACCCTTCCAGGTGTCCAATCTGGTGTGATTCTTTATGGCATTTCTTACAAACAGGAAGAAGAAATGGATATTTCTACTTTGTGCTTTACACACAAGTTTCAGCTGTTGAGAAAGAAGCAGCCAATTATTACACACACCCAAAAAAAAAAAAAATCAATCAAAAATCAAAAAAGGCTTGGTAAAGGAGAAGAAACTAGGAATATTGAAGACCCAAACATGAAAGGACATCAGGAAGACTAAAAAGATTTCATGTGGGAGTAAATCTGATTAAAAAGTTGCTGAGGGGCAGAGGAGGAAAGGGAGAAGATATGTAGGAGAAGGGCATGAAAACAGCACCCTTTCAGGACTGTTTCTCCATCTCTGTCCCCTTTCTCAGCCCTTAAATCACTGGTGAGCCCATTCTCCACAAACTTTTTGCAAAAAGAAGTAAAGAGTTTACACGAAACTGAGCATCACAGCTCTTACCCTGGGCTCAAAGGAATATTTAATGAAAAATGTAATTAGGTCACTGCTACTCTTCAATTTCCAAAAGCCATTGTCATTAATTTTGTTTCAGATGACAAGTCGTAGCAATCAGAATGGCAAAGCACTTCAATCACCAGCAGCACTGCAGTAAGCAAAGACAACCTAAGTCAATAAACAAGCCTGGCTGAGTGACTATGAACAACAAATGCTTCTGACAAGCAGCCAAACTGAAGAACATCAGGAAACTGTAAAATGAGACATGTACATCATGCAAACATCTCCTCTTTCTATCCTTCCCTACAAGGGGTTGATCTGACACTGAACTGTGGAATTCCCCAGAGACGTGATAAAGGAAAAATAAAAACAGCTACCAGTTAAGCAATGCCATGCATGATAAAAAACAGATGAGAGAGTCACTGGATAAAACAATCACAGAACCATTAAAAAAAAACCCCAAAAACTGTGTTGAAAACTGCTCTTCTTTCCAGTGTTTCTCAGCTCCTGTTCCAACCCTCCTTGCCTAAAAGCCTACAGACAGGGTGGAAAGCACTATGCCAGATCAACCAACCCGATGATCTGAACCTGCCAACGGCAACCTATGGCAGATGGTCCATGGATAATTAGACAACCACAAGATACTAAACCATGTATTTATGTCTCTTTTGCTATTCTTCTCTCCATCACATTTTTCTGGATTTAACCAAAGGCTAGGATAGCCTAGAGAAGTGCCTACAAAATCCACTCTAAAGGATAACTACCAGCAGGCTGAAACCTCCCACCCCAGCCCTAATCTCCCTTGAACACTTCTTGTATGTAGGTTCAAGTGAGAAACTCTACACAGACGAATGTCAGGATGCACAGTGAGTTTTTCTTCCCCATGTACTCCTCAAATCCTCCCTCTTCACAGCAAAACTGCACCTGTCCCAACACAGTACCCCTGGCGCCTTCAATTAATGCTGAGAAAATCCTGAGTTAAGTGCCTACTTAAATTTGATGGGTTTGCCATTCAAATGATGCTCTGTCAGCCTAATAAAAGCACCAGTTAGTAAACAACATTACTGCACGAACACGGGCAGAATTATGAGCAACTGCAAGCTGCAATTAATTTGACCTTAGCCACCATGCCCACACAACCAGTGATGCTAATGCTGTGATTTTATTTCAGATCAATGTAAACAGCAACAAATCAACATTCCTGCCATATCTCCAAAGACGAATCAAAACTACCCAGCGCAGCTAGGGGAATTTGCAATTGAACAGATGTAAACTACTTCATAGCCCTGAGGAAAATGGAATTCATTCACCAATGTGTAGCTTGAGCTAAGCTAATCCGAGTTGCATATCCAGTTCTCGAAGAGCTTTGAGTAGCAATCAATCTTCCTGCATTCACCAAGTGATTTGTTAAGCTGCAGTTTTCATAACGTAATAAAGAACATATGGATTAACCAGCTATTGTTCATAACAGCCTGATGAGCTTCTTAGAGTCTCTTGGTTACTTACTGAGTATAACAGTATCCAGTGCAGTGAAACAAACTGGGCAATATGGATTACATCATGTTCTACCATCTGGAAAGCATTACAATATAATCACTAATACTGTGAAGCCTCCTGAATCCGTTCTTCATTTATAACGCGACTGTTTGAGCTCCAGAAAGAGCATCTGAAGAGTGATTTGTAAAATATGTTACTGAAATCCTAAGTAGGATATTGTTCTTAATAGAAACCATACCTAAGTACAAACTCGATTTTCAGCTTATATCCTTAACCAATTAGGTACCAATGCAAATCTCCACTGCTAAGTTTTCTTGCTAAATCCATTCTTGCAGTAGATTAGTTAGCTCAGAGAAACCATACTGGGATAGAGCTTTCCAGGACTAGCAAGGTGATTTGAACATTCCCCAGTGCCTGGTTAGCACCCTCTATGAGGTGTACAGAGAGACTCAAAAGAGTGATGGCATTAAACAATAACACAGAAAGCTGTGTCACAGCTCAGGGAGTGGGTGGGACAGGCTTGCAGTGGGCAGAGCCACTGCAGGCACAGGGGCTATAGCTTATTCCTGGTCTATCCACTACTCCTGCGCTGATGAGTAGAAAAAACTGCTCATGGTCAGCTGCTGAAAAGAAATGCTGCCCTAAGAATGCACCACAGAGCAACTCGGCAGACAAACATTGTGTTTCATATAGTCACAGTTGTCTTAGTGTCACCTCTTTCCCCACAATGAATGTCCAGCATCCCAGCTTATTTCTGGCCCAGGACACACGTGCTGCAGGGCTCGCTCTCACTATAAGAGAAGCCAGCCTTGGTCCTTGCCAGCAAGGGACTAGCACGACTTCTGACATGTGAAGCAAAGTCTGTACAACAGCCTTAGATCCATTTCTGTGAAACTTGTTCCACGGCTGAAAGCCAACAAGGGTCACAAACACACAGCAGTTTAGTTTCACAGTGAATCCCCTTTACAAATAGCCCTGGGCTGACAAATGCCACCATGCTCCTTAAGATATTTTTTCCAGTAAGACAAAGCCAAGCCCTTAATAGGGCAACCTGCAGAGAGCTCAGTAAATGAAACCTCTGGATTGGCTTTCCCAGGCAGCCATTCCCATTTTAATTCCAAGACTTCAGTATCCCTAAGGAGATATGCAACAGTGTGATTATCCACAGTTCAAGAAAATATATCTACATCTGTGTGTATATATAAACACACACATCCTCCATACAAAGCCACATTGATACAATAATCTCAACTCCTCCACGATCTCCAGCTCTCCGAACAATCAGGTCATGCTAACCTTGTCACAAATTTATACAAATATAAATTTATAAATATAGGTAAAACCTATTAAAGGAGTACTTTCTAGACATTTCTGTAAAAGTTAGGTCATGTCACAGGACATGCAATAATCTGAAATCTCTACTGGAGAAAAAGGCAAAGCATTTGTTTCTAAAATTGTGCCCTGAAAATATAAAGTCAGTTTCCACCATATCAATGCTTTGACCCAGGCAGTCCCAGAAATGGGGTAAGAAAACAAGACACATTTTGGACAATACAGCTTATCATATACATCATTGTTCCAACACTGATTTTACACAATTTCCTGGTGGAAGGAGCACAGGCCTTTTTGGATGACACAGCAGCTGTGTGGGAGACCAGATTGGAGTATTTATACATTGGGAAAGGTTACTGATATTAATAGCTAAAATTGTGCATAATCTCTAAAACAGAAGCCCCCTGCATAAATAAAACTGTATATAAGTGCACAAACACACACACCCCAAAAAACACACACACACAAAAATGTAGATGTATTATACACATCTCTATTACTAACACTGAGATAGACGTTTTCTATTTCCACCTGCACAATATACTACACAAAAAAGTTATTTTGTCTGCTTTCATAATCAGATCACATTACAGGAATTTTGCCATTATTTTTACTCATTTCAGTGAAAAGCACTTTATGACCTGGCTCTTTAGTTTTACTACCTACCTAAACAAATACATTCCATGTGTCATTTTTGTAATAAAATGGAGGATGCTCCAGGGTCTTCAAATAAAGTCAACTACTGCAACTATTTAAAGCCCAAATATGAAGAAAATAATTTTTAGAATCTTTTTAAAACCACATGCTTAGCTCAGCTAATAAATCCATTCATGTAAACTCTGCAGCATTCAAACCAATGGGTAAATGCTCAAGCTGCTAAAAAGCCAATTCAGTTTCCAATTCTCCAGTTATTTAACCCCATCTATAGAAAATGACATTAGAGAACTCAGTGTCTGCTTTAAAATAAGATAAAGCTGGTAAGATATTTTTAAACAGGTGTAGACATTACAAAAATAGTTCTTTTTACCACCTTGAGAAGTACACTTTTAAGATTATTTAGAAGGACAATCAGCAATTTTTCTAGACTTGCATGCACAATATTCTTCTTTCCCTTTCAGTAGTCTTCAACCAGTATGGAGGGTAATTGCTGTCCTGATAGCCAGCTCATATTGAACAGATGAGCACTAGTAAATCAAAAGCTGTCCAGATCTCCCACTGTGGATCAACATATACATAATGGCTGCTTGCCCATGACTGGAAATCCTTCTGATAGCTTAATGCTGTCAGGTGCTCATTCCCAGTGGCCAAAACATAATGTAACATTCCAGAGGACAATTTTTTTCGGGCTTCATTTCAAGCACAGAAATATGTGAACACCATTAAAACCCACTAATTTTGCCAAGATGCTTTTGTCAAGCATGTGTTTCACTAATTCATTTACTAATATAAACACACAAAAATAACCAGTTTAGAAAGCTAAACAGCAGCAGAAGATGCAGACAAAGATGACAGAAGCAGAAATTCTGCAGGTACTCTCAGTTTGGCATTTTTAACATTGGACTACAGTCTCAGTTGAAGGAAAGAACGTATTAATGTAATTAGCTTTTTTTTAAAAAATTGTCTAGGTGAACATCGTATCTGTATTTAAGTCTGAAAATCAAATTTTACATTTTTGAAGAATAAGAGGCCAGTGCATTTCTTTTCAGGATGTAATACACTCACATAAATTTTTATGCTGATGAATTTTCAATCTGAAGTAAAAAATGGGCAGCAGTACAGGAGAGCATAAACACAGAGACAGCAGCCAGCCAAGGCAGGACGATTTGCAGAAGAGATGGTTTGCCAAGGGTTTTCTGGAGAGGGCAGGGAGGGGGTGGAAGCTTGGAACAAATTAATGGGCAAACTGTTCCAGGCACCAAGATTGGCATGGGAAGACATATCCAAAAGACTGTGACTCCTGGTTTGTGTTACTTAACATCACTGTCTGGCTATCTAACTATATTGACACTAACCACTGTGAATAGCAACATGTTTCTCACCATTGATACAAATGCACTGTCATCCAATACCCAAATCTATGAAATCTCTGGTATTTCTGGTAAGCAGAAGATGTGTGAAAGTCCAGCAGTCATAACAGCATGTGGGATTTGCCTGGGCAGATGCAATCACACTTACTGCCATGCCCAGGTACCAGTTTGTAGCAGGCCATTTATGCATTTAGCTGTCAAGGGTAGGAGTGCAGACAGACTCCCATAGGCACACTGCAGGAGTATGTGGATGTGCCTTTCAAAACTGATCACCTCACCCAGCTTCATCTACCTGACACCTCACAAAGGACCCTGCATAGTGGAGCCTCATCACCACTTAGCCAGCCATGAGAAACTGCAGGGAAAACTTCCCAAAATCTCTATTGCCACAGCTACTCCCCACCAACAAAAGCAAAGGAACCAGGAAAACACTGGGGAGGTTTTTCCCATCTTGCACTATGGTTAGGCTCAAGAGCCAGTCACACGAGTATGCAAAAAAGTGCTGTACTCTCTTAGGAGTGTCCTTTCCAGTGACAGGGGTCAGTTGGGAATAAGTTGCACAGCCTGTGCTTCAAACAGCTGAAAGTCAAAGAAGTCAAGGGACAAATGCCACAGGGAACAGAGACACCCTTTTCCCTTGGTACCTCTGGGTTCCAAACACGGCGTTCATGGACGGGGTGTTATGAGCTGGGAGAGGAGGCTCTGCAGGAGGAAGCACACCCTCTGCAGGCTGAGCCTGTGCCTCTGGAAAACAGCAGAGCTCTAGGCAAGCAAAGGCACCTCAGCTTGAAAGGAAGTTGCATGATTTTTTCTCAGACTCACTGAAGTGCAGGATGAATAATTCAGTTCAAATAAGTCAGCAGCAAAATGGTACAAATCTATGGTATATAAGCAGTTCCATTGTGTCTCCTGTTCTGGGATCACATCACCTCTTTCACACAAACAAAAGAAAATACATAAACCCAAAATAAAATAGGAATAACCCTGCACAAAACGAAAGATGTGAAGAAATTAAGGAATAAAAAGACATTTACTTTAATTTAATTTGAATACCTATTTTTAAAGTGCATTTTCTCATTGTATTTTCCAGAAGAACACATGAAACAGATATACAAAAACCTTATCTACTTGCTAATTTTTTAACACATCAAAACAGATTTTAAACATTCACCATGAGGTTTCCATCACTGTAAATAATAACAGAACTGCAGATTAAGCATAAAACTACTTAAACAAACATCAAGTAGCTACAGTTGTATCTACAGAAAAGATTAATATAATTATAGCTCAGCAATTTGAGAAGAGAATATTTTGAATAAGTAGGTAATTAAGTTAAGAGAGGCCTAAAGAAAGATTTCACACTCACATTCATATGCTGAAGCAGTTTAAAAATAGAGAGCAAGAACTGCCTGACTTCATGTTTTAATTTTAGCTGGGTGATGAGCTGGTCCCAAAGACAGAAAGGGACAGCAGGATTTTTTCTCAGCAAAGTGCCCTTCGTATTTTTATGTGAAGGAAATGCAGCATGTTCTATTAATATCCTGTTGTGGCCCTACATAAGCCTAGGCACCCTTTCAATGAGGAAAAAGTTCTGGTTTACTTCTTCAGATCACTTCACTTTCAAAGACATACACAGAAGTTAGAGAGTGCCCCAACTGCTCTGGCCACTTCACAGGTAAATAACATCCACACTGGAATAGACACTTTGTTTTCCCATCAATCATCTACTGCAACTACTAAAGCTGTAGTTTTCTATCATGAGGAGGGAAAAGCAAATAATAGAGACTGCACCTTAACTTCAAGCTTATTTTAATTAAGAGTTGGGGGAAAAATGTCAAAACCAACCAGAAAGGTGGGTGGGTGCAGGAGTGAAGAAATGTTGCTTATCTTGATGCTGGCATGATGCCTAGGCTCTCCCAAAGAAGCTGGGAAAATACACACACCTTTCCCACATAAAGAGTCTTCCTCTGAGTATGGCTCCCTCATACACTTCACCTTTCTGACATCTTTCTGATTAACCTAATCCAAGCAAAACTCCCCCACAGCAGGTCCCTGCCTATTCAACACTGTTTCAGGCTGGCAGATTTTGACAGTGGGGCAGGACTGAAGTTCTTATTCAAGAGCACCACATCGAAAATTTTTCTGTCCTTCAGGGAATGGTGGAAATGAAGGCTAACCAGCTTGTAGACTATTTTTCAGTCATACTCTTCCCAAAGTGCCAGCTATGCAATTGATGGTCTGATTCTCTCCCAAATCCTCAGGTATCACAAAAGCACATTTTTAACTAAGACTAATTTTCTTGATAGATGACAATGGTTAAAACCTAGGCAAGAGTCCAAGTTAATCCTGCAGTGAAAACAAGCCTGCTAAAGTCCCCTGTCCTCTTCCACAGCTACATTCCCTTTCTTGTATTCTACAGCAACAACTAGCAGTAAGACTTCAGAAACATCTCCATTCTTACATTTGGCATTTATTGACAGATTCATCTGAGGCTTCACCTGTAAAATTCCACATGCATTAATACTGGTAATTGAACCACTCCAGCTCCTTCTGTGAATAAGCATTTGCAAACTTTATTTGCCAGGGAAGTGAAATGCAAGTGAGTCAAAGTTCACTTTAACACCCTTCTGGTCAGCACTTCCTAGGTGAGGATGCCCTGCCATCACAATCTTTAGTGCACTTAGTGAACTGTGTGTCCAAAAGCACAGAAGGACCATGCCATCCCTTTCAGGGAGCTACTTCCCATCCATTCAGCTCTTGAGGAAATAAAGCAGAGCACAACACTCAGGCAGGTCAGCCTAGGAAGATGCATGTAGTTTGTTTACACCCATATAACTGATACAAATTGGTTTTAATCTCAACACAGTTTTGCATTTTTAATTACCACAGTATGCTTTTTCCCACAATCCCATCTAACCCAATCCCAATATATGTCAGAAGTTCCATACAGTTCTGAAAACTTTTTCCATTATGCTATTCAGCAGAAGGTCACTGTCTTTTCTCCCAGCAGGAGCATGCTCTGTGTTTCATTTCTACACATGAAATGAGCTCATTTACTCTTATCACTCCTAGCATTTCTAGTTTTAAGTGTCAGATATCAAAACAGGCCCAGGCATCAAGAGCACTCTATCCCCACCTTTGGAATGACAACTTCCACTTGACTTTTTGCATCAAATGAAGTTAGAGTACTTGTAACTAAAGACTGGAAAGATCACCAAGCCCTTTTGTTTCACTGAAAACCCCTCTATTTTAGAGATGCTCCCTTGCAAGAAGGTTGCTGGCTGATATTTTTACTTTCTCCTGCTTAAGTTCAACACAAAGTTTATAGGAAGAGATCATCACTCACCATATCACTATTTATAGTGACTTACTCTATCGCTATCCTAACAAGACCCTAATCAACAAAGC
Source organism: Erithacus rubecula (assembly GCF_903797595.1). NCBI lineage: Eukaryota > Metazoa > Chordata > Aves > Passeriformes > Muscicapidae > Erithacus > Erithacus rubecula. The sequence goes on along the minus strand of NC_136660.1, from coordinate 25,618,735 downwards.
TTCTGATCCTCCCAAATTAAAATTGTAAAATTAAGGCATTTTTGTTTGAAAGAGCTTTTAATATAAATGAAATTTCTGTTTCTCTTGCTCTAAATTAAAAAAAAAAATTGAAAATTCAAGGACCAATTCTTCATTTCTATTCCTAAATCATTCAGACAATGCTTCTCTTTCACCCTCCTCTGTAAACAAATTGTTCATGGGTTCTATGTATGAGTGGTTGGTTTTCTGTGGCAGGAGACATTCAATTTATTTTTCTATCTTCTGAAAAAGGAAAAATACCCTTTGAAAAAGTTTACCATGCAGACACACCCTCCTTCTACACAGCCCTCTTGCCCTTTCAGTAAGATGATACACCAGACTCCAACAAGGGGTAAGTGCATCTTTGGCAAAACATTTTCAATTTCAGAAGGAAACATACAAAATAATCATTGCTTGCTCAAAGAAGCTGTCAAGGCTGAGTTTGTCTCAGAGCCTGCCCAGTAGGATCTAAAAGCAGGGGAATGATAGGAACCTCTCTGGCTTTATTAGGCTGTCTGGCAGTACTATATAAGAAGCATTCTCCAGGACATACTGAAGATGCAATGCAGTCCCTACAGCACTGGCTTTCCTGCATGTCAGAGGGATGTGGGGATGCAGGCCAGGCTTCCAGGTGATGCAGCAATACTCTCACCATCACCGCCTGCTGCCCCCGCCGCTGCCACCCCTGCGGTCGTGCTGACTCCTAAAAGCTGGTCACCCTGCCAGCTTCACTACAGATAAATAAGTACAATTACCTCAGGGAACTTAAATTAAGAGCTGCCTCTCTGTCTCACACAGTTAGATACAACTCTGTCATGTTCAAGCTTAAAGATGCATTTTTCCTGCTCCCTTGATGATTTTACTATTTCTTAAGAACAGGAGCTGGAGAGGTAAAAATGATGTACTCTAAGTGTCCTCAAATTCCTGAAATGTCTAGCTCCAGATCTGGGGTCCATTTGTCATGAGTCACACTCTTGGTCAGTCTCTGCTTTGTCCACCAGGAACCAACCAGCAAGCCCTCCTCCCACGCTGTGCTATTTGTGCAAACTGCTAGCTTGGAGAAAAAAAGTAGATACAGAGCTGGTTTACTTCTAGTGAGGTCCCCCTGCTATCCAGCTAAGAGGTGAGAAAACTAAATATAACAAACTTAAAACTACAATTATTGTAGGGGAGTTTGCCAGAGCCGCTCTGAAGCTCCTAATGGTCTGTTGGGGATTTATGGATCAGCTGTGAAAATTTACTCACAGCTAAAACTTGCCAATCAAGTCCTTGGCTTTGAACACTGCTACCAACTTCTACATAATACAGTTTGAAATTACAGAAATGTCAAAACAGAACAGTAGGTTTTAATGTTTCAGAGAAGGATACAAGAAAAATCCATCATACTAAACAGACCAATGAGACAAGCGTGCGGAGGCTCCCTTCTGTGTGTTTGTATCTTTGTATAAAAGGCTCTTACATTTTTACAGAGCAAGAGGAGATTACAAGTGCTGCCAAAATACACAGTAAGAGACAGCATGTTGTACAGAAAAAACTACAAACTGCTGTCTTGCAGTTTAAGAGCAGATTCCCTCCATAAATTTTGCCAGTGATCCAGAAAATAATATTATTTGCTGATATTTTATGGTCTTTCCACACAGATGGGGATATAAAATTTATAAAAGCTTCTCTGAAATTGTATCTGTTATTTCCATCTAAAAAGGGCAGAAAAAATAACAAACAAAAAAAATTGTGAGATTTTACACAAAAGCAAAGATTAGATTAGAGATACAAGACCATGCTTTATTTCTCCCAAATCATCAGCACAAATGGGAAGGGCAGGGCTGTGCAGAGGAGCTGATGGGCTCTTTGCACACCCCACTCCACCTCCAACTCTACAAATCCCTGCAGCTGGTGAGGCTTCAACACTCCAGAGTACTGGTTTGAAAACATGTCAGACCTCTAATACGCTATTAAGCACCACAAAGGAGCATGGATCCATACTCCTCCCTGAACAGATCCATACTCTTTTTTAAAAGGGAAGTCTTAATGCTGCAACATAAGGCAACTTTCTATTATTTACTTTGGCTTCTATTACATTAGCTCTCTTCCATCAGTAATCACCCAAAAAACAAACAGTAAAAAGTCATGAAGCCTTGCAAACTTAATGATAGGATCTGATCCTTTAAAGCCTTATACAAATAAATAATCCTCATATGCATGAATAAGGCTTTACAAGATCATAGCATATAAACTACATCCATAGAGGAATTCAAGTCTTATTTACCACTGACAAGCAAGCTTTCAGCCACCTAACATTATTTATGTTATGCTACAAATTATGTTATATATTTATAAAATAAAGACATATTGCTTTACTCTGCACAGATATACTTTAACCATCTGCACAAAGCCATTCTAGCCCTTGCAAATTTTGATTTAACTCTTTCTTTTTTATTTGGAAGGACATTCAATCTTTTAGTGCTTTGCAATGCACAAACTCCAGGTTGAATAATAATGATCCCATGTCTTTTAGAAGTCTGACCCACCAAAGATAATGTGATTAATTTAAATTTCATTGTCAAATTTGGAGTATTTAATTAGCACTTTTTTATTTGCTGGAAGCTGGGAAAGAGGAGGTATGCTCAAGTGCAGAAAATTAGTTAGCTTGGATTCAAGTACCACAGAACCTCAATTATTTTATTACAACACTTGACCCATGAACCTGCTTGCCCATGCCACCCACAGATGTACCTATATCACCATCCCAGTCACTATTCTTCTGTAGTTCTTACAAACATGTTCCCCTCTAAATGCAGCAATGACACTTTGCTAAGTGCAATGCATGTCAGGGTACCCTGAGGGAGACCTCTTGGTTCATCTCAGAGTCAACAGAAGATGCCAACAAAAGGGTCAGCCCTGTCTGCACCATGAGAAGGTGCTGCTACACAACACAACAGTGACCTTGAATGAAGCAGTAAATAAAGAGAACAAGCCAATGTTTGGTTGTGAGTTGGCAGGATGGTGGAATATTGTAGATGACCTTGAAAGAATGTGCCATGAGAGGAACACAAATGGATGGTGCAGAGTACATGGATAGCAAGGGTGTGAACGTTAAGACGTGTTAATGGAAGACTTTGGAAGATAAGAGGAGCCTAGGGCTGAAAAAAAAAAAAAAATCTCATCCTAGTTTGTTACTATTTCTCTCTATGGTTTCAGGAGATGATATCTGTCTTTTCTCCAAATGCCATCCTTAGTCTGAATTGTGCATAATCTTTGACAGAATTTTATGTGGAGGAGGAGAGGAAACCTCTGACAATCACTGGAAAGAATCCAAACTGCAAACCACGCAAATAGCCATAGCTGTGCCCAGCTCTGCAGGGACTGGAGCATCTTTCTCTGTACCAGATGTTATTCTGCTCTCACACTGTTTCCAAGAAGAACAGAAAGAAGGGTGAGAAAGACATTATTAAAATTATTTTTTTTTAAATGAGGCCAAAAATAGAACAGTAAAAGTTGGTTAGTGTAAGGAAATGTGTCACCAACTTAACAAAACTACTTAGCACATCTTCCCTTAGGGAAAAACATGTTAATCAGCAGACACAGAAATAAGATTTCTTTCTGCAGAAACAGACTGTATTTGCTATCTCACTAAAGACAATGCCAGCCATCCACCCACTTATTGAAGAGGTACTTAGAGTCTGTTTCCTATTTGTATTTAATACAAATATTAAAATATAAGTAAAAATGCACAGCAATTCCTGCACATTTCCAAAGAAGTGGCCCTAACTCACCATCACACCATCAACTCACACACCTCTGCACATCCAGGAAAAAAGCAAAGCCATGACACATAAAACTGTAGATTTTGACACTACCATATTCAAGACATTTACATTGCTTGAATTCTAAAATTCTGCATCCTAATCTACAGAAAATCACAAATTTATGGCAAGTTAAAGATGGTTAAAACTAGATAACACCAGATGCTTTTGTCATCTCAAAAGCTGGTAAGTCAGAGAAGGTGATCAGGGAGCTTGCTCATAACCTGCCCAATATGCCATTTTCTCTGTTCATCCTTGCCAGCAGAAGACATTACTCAAGGGAATGTGAGTTAAAGACTTCCTTATCCCATCCCTGTCTTTTCTTTGGAAGAAGTAATCCAGAAGTGGAATCTCTCTCCAAGGAGTGATCGTCATTAAGATTTCACCTATCACAGACTTTAAAGTTAAAACCACAGAGGAGTTAGACTGCTCCTCACAACCAGCATAGCTACAGATCCCTGTCACCCCCAAAGTCAGGCAGTGCTCATGGCACCTTTGGAGCACTCTGCAAAGGCTGGTGGCACAGCTGCACATGTTTAAACAACAGAGACGACAAAGAACCAATCTGAACTGCATCATTGATGCAACAGCCACAAAGAACAACAACCTGGTCCTGCTCATTGCTTGTTCAGCTCATCTCCCAATACACACATGGAAAAAACCAACAAATACATCCTACTTGTAGTACTTAAGTTCACAAGATAATTATACCACAAGCTGCATATTCAATATCAGTTAAATTCCCATTTCACAAGTTTGCAACCCAGAAATGCAGTTAGCCTGATACAAACTAACTGCTTGTGCACTCATACCTACTGATCCTTTAAGAAAACAAGCCCTTGCCTCCTTCCTGCAACAGAATACCCAATGCTTTTATTCAGCATTTCTTCTAAATAGGCAAGAGGCATTTGTAAAACGGGCTAGGCTTGAGCTGTCAGAACAGGACAGATATTAAATGTTTCTAAAGCCCAAAGGGAGATGTTTTCTGGCTTCCCCCTCTGTGTCAAGTGACAGCTCCACTGTGATGGGTCATTAGCGTGACAAAGGGAAAGCAGCTGGACACAGAGAGGGGCAGAGGCTAACAGAGCGATTACATCCTTAAATCAACTATAAAATGTTACAAAGGATGAAGAGGAGGAAAAAAGGGAGGAATATATTCAGGGGAATAAAGTCAGTTTGATAAAGTGTCCAGCTGCAAATCATGTGAAATTAATTCATTTAAATAAAAGAAAAATCAAGACAACTTATTCTTCTGAAAAAGCAGATTCTATTTGAAGTATTTTAAAGTGATTGAAATTATTATTTCAGGCAAATAAACAATTTTTCCTTCCTAAATAAATTTCTACAACCTCTATGAAGTAAAAATATATCTTTGATGATCTAGCTCCTCCTCCCATTTTGATAGCCACCAGAAAGGATTAGAACTGGTTAGTGGGGTTTTCCCATCTCCATTTTCCTTTCCTCTAAAGAGATCAGAAAGATTTTAGCATCACAACACAGCACTATCTCAGCAGGTTACACAACTCTTACTGTTAAATGCACACAGCTCTGAAAGGACAAGTGGTGAATTAAGATGAAAATTGAAGGAGCATATTTTCCAGTCTTCCCATTGATGGGAACAGTATATTAAATTTCCAGTAAAAAGCAACATCCAGGCAACTGAGTTTTACTAAAGAGGACTCCATTGCCATGTGTTGTACTCCAGAAGTCACTTCATATATTGCTTCTTATAAATTGCACATTATTTAAGTTTTCGCTAAAGTTGCCATCACAGCTGTTACGTCTTTCTCCACTAAAATTTGACATTTCTAGGCAACTAAGAATTGATTGATAACTGATAATAAAAGTCAGATTATTTGGAAATGTTTGCATGCAACACATTCCTTCTAAATTCTTTTGTTCTGACCCCTTTCTGCTTTTGTACCTCTGTGCTCTCTCTTCAATCTGTTTATTTTGTCTTTCTGCCAGTAAGTTGTTGTGTTTCAAATCAGATATTAAAGAAAAAAAAACAACCAAACAGAAGAAACCTAAGTCTCAAACTCCACACTTTCAATCATTTTTAAAACAGAGAACATCCCTATGATTAAGTCATCTTTAGCGTTTGGATCACAGCTGATATAGAGGAGAGGTCATTGTTTTCTATCAAAAAAAGAAAATAATTTTTAAAATACATTTTAAAAATTTAATAATGTGACTTGAAGATAATTATAATCATTGATGCTACTTTTGGAAAACAACTAAACTTAAAAGTGAATACCAGCCATTTGTCCCTGACCCCTCCACGCACACACACATTTGGTATTTTAAGTCCTGATTCTAATCTCAGGTGAGGTGTAAGAACAATCTCAATAATTACATAACAAGAAGACAGATGATTCCAGAAAAACTGCATTTTACCTCCACTTTGTGTTTCATAATATACAGAGACAATAAATGGCAAACACAAGGAGGAGCTGAACAATGTGGATTTACTTCCCACATTCCCTGGCAGGTCCCACACCATGCTGCTTTTGCTCCTGTCCCTTGTTTTGGTAAAGCTGCTCAGCTAAGACAACTACAGCCCCCTCTGTTTTGTTTTCATCTCCAGTCAGGGCTATTAGATTTGTTTCAACACAAACTCCATGAGTTTTTAGACCCCTATCAGATAGAGAAGAAACTCAGATTTCGGAGATGTACTTTAACAAAGGCAAATAAGTATGGAAAGCCTGTATCAGTAACAGTAAGAAGAGAAACAGTAAAACCAGTGTTTCTCCTTGTTAAGTATCAGCTTAGCCTTTGCCATATATGCCAAAATATTTGCCATGACTAATGTATATAATGGGAGTACATTTCATATTTTATCTCTCCTGAGAGACTTTGAGTTGGGAAGGGGAAAAAAAAGAAAGGAAAAGGAAAAAGAAAATATCACACTACACAAAATGAACAGATAATTAAGCAAATAAAAACTCCACATGTTTAACATAATGGGTTTAAAAGAAAAATAAACTGGAGGTAATTTTTCCCAATAAGTTTTCTCATTGCTCCTATAGGAAATAGAGGACTCAAAGCACTCAGCACCAGCCTGCTTCCTCCTCTGCCCCCAGAACTGGCACAAACTGATGACAACTTGGGCACAGATGTTGGAAATTCCATCTTCCTTCCAGAGGAGCTCAAAACCTCCAGGGCACAATCCCTTAGAAAAAAAAAAATAGTAACTTTGTTTTTCCCCCCATTGTTTTTAGGTGCCTTTTATTCAATTTCAACAAACCAAAAACCAAATTCAAAACCAAACATATATTTTTATATCAACACACTGAGTTAAAAACTGCTCCATTTCCACTGCACAGATATGACCCATGACAAATCATTAGAACCAAAAGCAAACAAAGAGATGGATTTCAATACAATGAGGTCTCCTATAATCACAGAGTTTACTTGTGGCAAATGTTTCAGCAAGAACTCTCACTGAAAGCACTCTTCATGCAAAATCTCTATAGTTAGCCCACAGCCATCACTCAGTCCTTTCTCTCAGTTATTCCCAGATATTGCTCTGTCAGACTGCAATGAATCACACACCTGGAATTATTAATAGGAGTCTCCACTCCCTCATGCTGCTGCTTAGCCCCTCCAGTTGGTACTAAACAGCAGGTACTAAAATTTGTCAGACAGTAACCTGCCATCTAAAAATTACATTTTGCAATGCAACTGCAAATTATAAACAAAACTTTCACAACATGTAAATTTTCTCATAAGAGCAGACTTACCAAGAGAGGGGGGAAAAAACCCAAGCCAACAGTTCCAAACACACATTGGTCTTTTCAGAGACATTCAATACGTGTTTCACTTGCTGACACTACAGACCCTACCCTGCATTTCCACTCCTTCCACACAACTGCAGCAGAAACCAGTTATGAACACTGGACAACACCATCACAACTGTTCTTCTCAGTCTTCTGCTTCATTTCGTACAGAAGGGTATGTTTTTGTAAGTCATCCTCTGAAGCACGTAAATTCAGATTTCTCTTTCCCAGAAAGTTCTCTACAGCTTGAGGGGTTTGACTGCAATAAGGCTTTTAGTTTGGAAAATAAGGAGTATTTTTCCACCAAATATCACAACCTGCATAGATAGAATGCTTTAACTCTGTAAATCTTATCATTGGACCCTTACTATCAACGCAATTGACGCTGTCACTCAGGGGGAAAAAGTACAACATGTAGAGAGCATATTTCAATTTATATCTTATTGCAATTGGATACTATCAGCAGGGAATTTCAAACTAGAGGTTTAATAATACTTCCCCTTCAAAATAACATTATAAATGTTAAAACAGAAGGACATTCAAAGAATATAGTACATGCTACCTGTTGCATGAGTTCAGCCAATGTAGCTGCTAAGACATTTCAGATCTCCAGTTTCACTAAATTTCAATCCTTATTCAAAGCTTGGCACTCGAAGCTTTATCAGCTGCCCATGTAGGAAGCCATTTTTTAAAATTATGTTGCTCTTCACCTAACATCTGTAAACCCTCCCAAGAAAATTATTGAGGGGGGAGAAAGAAGGAATCCAGAGAGCTTTCAAAGTTTAAATGGCATAATGATAAGGTATATTTTATATTATATTATAATGAAAGACTTGAAACAGGGAGGAGTTTTGTTAAACAGCACAGAATATTCTGAACTACTTGACTCTGAATTAACATTCTGCAACTGCACATTTGTTTACTGCAGCTTGCAAAGCAAAAAGATGGCAGTTGTTGAAAAAAAGTCAAGAAAAACAAAATGCTTAGAAAACAAGATCAGTGCTTCTTTCCTATAATGAAACCATGACTTTATTTTGTAGAAGAATCGCTGCTTTCCTTTCCATTTTATTTTACCAGTTGTGATATCTGTTCTAGAGTGTTAGAAATTAATTTGGAAGAGCAATTTTGGATATTCCCTCACATTTTTCTTCTAATCATTCACTAAACATTTAGTTTACATTATAAAATATCAAGTTATTATCAGCAAAACAAAGTGTAATTTTCCTGCATTTCCAATTCAGTGCATTTTTAATTGCCAGGTAAACAGGCGCACACCAAATTGCGCCACGCGGTTACAAAACTGCACGATCAAGTTGCAGGACCTTAGATGGAGATGTTCAATGTTTGCTCCCTGCGTCACATTAACATGACAAAGAACACTCAGAACATGGCAGCTCTCTCAAATCTTTCCATAAAAGGTAGGGTCAAAAGGAAACCATTTCAAATTTCCTTACCTATAATTTGCTAGGAAGCATGACTAGCAAGAATGTGACGCCCTCGTATGTAACACACACCACATCAGAAATCCGATCGTGAAGTATTCTCAACAGATCTACCTATCTGACTTGCAATACGCAGCCACAAAGTCTTGGTGATTGTGGGGAAATAAGGGTCATCTTTAGAGACCGTAGTTTAAATTTTAAGACTGATTTTGAGTAAGTGTAAATTACTCCGTGATTGCACAATAATTCACATGTACCACAGCAACAGCCCAGTGGACTTAGGAAGAGACCGTTAGTGGTTTTGTTTCAGTGCAAATCTCCAAGTCTATACCTCCAATGAGGAAAAAAAAAGGAAGGTAACAAGAACCTTGAACGTTTTCACTATTAAGCTACAAACCATGACTTAAAAGCAAACAGATCAAAAGAAAATCAAGCATCCAATTTACGGACCACATTCTGCAGGAAGTTTGAAAGTCCAGCTATGTACATATTTATAAAAGCTGATGTGACTCCCAACTTAAAACAACGTTCATACTTCAAATTTGCGGTAACATCAAAACATACATTGCACATAAGCATTTCTATGCACGTGTGTATTTTGCAAATGTGACAAAATTGAAAGCATTTCCTCCATTAGCTACATAGTTGGGTTTTGTTAACAACGTGACAATGGAGATGCCTAAGGCAGCGCCTTTTTCTGAAGGGGTTGTTGCAGGAGCGCAGCTCAAGCCCAGCGAAAAGGCCGTGGCAGCTCCTCAGTGCTTTGTCACACTCGCGATTTGCTTGAGGGCCGCACACGGGCTCAGTCCCTTGGGCAGTCTGGGACATGATATCGAAAGCGGTTCTCAGCCTTCACCACTGCGCAGCACCCAGTGTCCTGCTCGTCAACTCAAGCAGCAAATCTTAAAGTAATAGAAGGCGATTCTAATAGCTCCATAGCCGGGGATTTGTTAGCAGATTAAAAGCCACTACCTCTTTAATACGTTATGACTTGGGGAAAAACCAGATATCGTGCACGCAACTACCTTGAATCAGCACAGATCATCAGCTTAGGCCTTGCTCATGCTTCATCTATTAACTACAGAGCATTTGGTTTGTCTTCAAGCTTCTCATTTAGCCTGGTAAGTATCAATGGCACCACTGCATCTGTGTAGCAGAAGTGCTTTTTCCCCTTTTTCTAGGTGGGAAACGAAACAGCAAAATGCCATTCGCATCACTGCATTCGTTAGCAAGAACTTTCACACACGCACAGGTTACTTTCTCCGCAATTTTGCAGAGATGCGATCGCCTCTGGCACCCCAGGAGCCCCTCGCTGCAGGCCTGCCCGGGGAGACCGCAGCAGCGGAACGGCGGCCGGGCAGGCGGCACACACCGCCGCGGGCAAGCGACGGAAACTTCCCGGCCCAGCTCCCGGGCGCGGAAGGCGCGGTGCCGGGGCGAATCCTCGGGAAACTGACACGAGCGGCTTTTCGGGCAGAAAACTTCTGAGGGCAGCGAGGCTACTGCCGGTCTTTAGGGGAGTCGGTGCCCCTAACAGCGGGGACGGGCCCGCCGCCACCCGCAGGGCGAAGCGAGGCTCAGCCCCGCGGGGCACCGCTTGGGCACGGCCAGGGCCGGTGCCGGGCCGACCCTCCGCCCGCCCGGCTGTCAGTCTGGGCGCGGGGGGAGGGAAGGGGGGCACCGCCACCGGGGAGGGAGAACGACCCGCGCCTGCCCGCCCGCCCTCCCGGCGCGGCGGAACGCGGGGCGGCTCTTACTTGTGAAGGAGCTGGGGCAGGCTGGGCGGCGGCGGCGGCATCCCTCGGCTGGGGGCCCCGCTGCGGGCATCGCTCTCCGGCGGGTCAGCGCCGCGGGGAGCCGGGGCCTGGCTCATGGCAGCGGCGGGGACCATACGGGGCGGCCCCTGCGGCGGGAGGCGCGGGTGGCCGCGCAGCCCTCGGCCGCGGCGGCAGGAGGGAGGGTGGCAGAGAGAAGGGAGGGAGGGGGCAGAGGACCGGCCCTGGAGACAACCGCGTTCCCCCCGCCGCCCCCCCGCCGGGCTGGCGACGGCGGGACAGGCAACCCCCTGCGACTGAGCCCGCCCTGCCGGAGGGCTGCGGCCACCGGCGGGGGCGGCCGGCGCTGCGCGGAGCCCCAGAGGCGCTGGCGGGGCCGGAGGGAGGGGCGGGCGGAGCCCCCGGCCCGGCCCCACCTGGGCGCCGGGCCCGTTCCCTCCCTCCTCCGCCCGCACCTGCCCGACGGGAGGGACCCACGCCCGGCGGCTCTGCCCTGTGTCCTGGCCGGAGCAGGGTGGCTCGGGTGCACCTGTTGGAGCAGGGTGGTTGGGGCGCACCTGGCCCTGCCCGGGATGGTCCCGGGTACCGCGCGTGGCAAAGGACCGGCTGTAGAGCAAAGAGTGAGCAGCGCCGAGCCTCTTCACACCCCGGCAATAGTTTACAATCATCAAACGCCGAGGGCAAGAGGAAAAGCGTGTGTACTGTTCTAATCCCTCGCTGGTAGCACCTCTGAAGAAATGTTATCAGTCATTTATCATACATAGGCTCTGTCGCCTATTATAAAACGGGAGAGGAGAGTGTATCCCAGTCAATTAATAAACCTTCTCGGGTAACAAGTCATCTCTATAGCAGCCCTCTCCCCCCGTCTAGGCCCAACCACGATGGGCTTTTAGTGAAGGATGTCGATCCTGGGCTCCCCGCTTCCAAACACGTACGTTAGCGTGATCAAGACCTACTTAGGAAGGCTTTACCTGCAGCTGCTATAGCCCAGGACTAAGGAGAGGAATTGCTTCCTGATTATACAATGTGACGAAAAATGTTTTACCTGCACACGTTTTGGGAGAAAAGTTTAGATGACTGATGGATCAGAAGCTGCACTCTTCCATTATACAAGTAACACTGAAAATGTTTCTTCTAGCTCTTGCTCCCTTTGTAATGTGCTGTTTTTATTGGAGCGAGACAGGTCAAAGACCATTTCAATACTTGCTCTTGCACTACCTCTGCTTGCCACACACCCTCCCCCAGCACACACACACAAACAGCCCGAGGAAAGCAGAAACATCCTGCTTCCTTTGAAAAATTAATCCTAATTCAGGATAGAGACGAATTTTGAAGGGGTCAGGTTCTCCTCCCCTGCACCTGGCACAGTCATTTACAAGTATGTTGCCTTCTAAATGGGAACAAAATATGCCACCTCCGGTGACTGGAAAATTTTAAGTTAGTTGCATTAATCACGTACTTTACACTCTGCAGATGGAGAGCACCAACCAGGTTCAGGGCAGTGGAGAATTGGGCTGGATTTCAGTTGCACAGTGACTTAATGGTAATGTAACACCAAAAGCACCTTCTGAAAACAAGCAGCCATCAATACTTGTTCAGACACATTGACTTACACTATATTCTGAGAAATAAAAAAAAAATGGAGCTTCACATCCTTTTCCACAATGAAAAAAAAATGCAAATTATGTGTTTTCTGGTTCAGCGAGGGTCAAGGGGTGGTCAGCACTGTGTAGCTACAAGATGCCTGATCTTCCAGCAAAGGAAGAGTAAGGTCTGGCAGACAGGTGAGGCAACTCATGAGGAAAAAAAGTTAACATGTGGGACCATCTCTGCCCAAAGTTTAATGCAAATCCCAGGTGTTCACTGATCATCCACAGAAAATTGGCTTTGTGTGAATTTTTTGAGTAGCAGTGAAAGCCCTTGAGACCAAGCAACAGCCACTGCTGCCTGTAATTATTTGAGGAAGTGAAAGATGGTGACTCATGGCTCAGAGGGCAGCAGGAGCACAGCTATGACACTAATGCATGGCCCTGGATTAGGAGGTGGATAGTCACAAGAATGTGTTACTTCACACAGACATATTACATCACTTGTAATAATGGATCAAGTGTGTTTTACTAGGCACTACTATTTCTGCACTTGATATATCCACTGTACAACTTGGCATTCAATCTCAGCATGGGGTCCTAAAACTCTGCAAAGATTTTCTCCATTCATTTTAACCGGTCTCATCCCTATGTCTGCTTCTTGTCAAGGGGGTTTTTTTTCTGTCATATCCCAGTGTTTGGTTTGGCATGATCTGGTGAGGCAAAAGCACTGACCCCTCAGCACCAGCTGGTCCTTGCCTTACCACAAGGCACTAGCAAAGGTTCACTCAGAGGCTGTTCTACAGAGAAATTAGTGGGTGGGTGTGAGCAATCACAGACTGACCGATGTTCCTGGACTCTCTTTTGCAAGTACTCAATATAAGCACTTTTCTGGCCAACCTTTCAGCATTTCTGGAGCACTGCCATAAGAGAGAAACAACAGTGGCTGGTCCAAAAACCACAGTTCTGGGTCTGTGTTTGGCAGGAGAACTGAACAGTGCTAACAGCAAGTTATACAAGTTCCTATTCTCCTAATATGGAACATAGTTATGCACATGGAGAAATCAGAGCTGGAGGTTTTTTCCCCTTGGATAGAGACATACTCTGTGTTTGTGTAACTGTCAGCTAATAGAGATTTTGTTAAAAATATTAATAAAACACTGACTTTCCTCTTGCTGACTTCAAATATCTATGATTTTAGATTTAAAATGTTGATGGTTTTTTTTTAAGTATCTATACTATGGGTATTAAGGAAAGCTCATGCAAATAACATTTCTGGCTAGCAATTTCAGCTGAGATTAATATGCTCACTGCATCTCTCAGTACAGTTAAACGATCCCCACCTCTTTACAATGCCTTTTTGGAATTTCCAGTTGTAGCAGTCTGCATCCTAAAACTGAAATCCTGATCTAACTGCTGTTCCAACTTGCATGAGGATAAATCAGAAGCATCTCTCTGATGTAAAAGAACTCACACCAAAACATTCCATTTTTAGGAGCAGATCAAGAAAGTCAGAACCTGGAAAAAAAACAAAGTGATCATAAAGTAGGAAAAAGAGCAAGGCACACACAGCATACTGTGTTCCCAAATACTTCAACATCAAATAACAAAAACAATAATTTCATTGCTTTAAGAGCTTATTTAACCATAGAGTTTCACAGTAGCAAGGAAACACATCTAGGAATAAAAGACGTCAATCCGCCTATTAGTCTGACTAAGGCCTTTCATTGGTTTGTGCCTGAACCTGTTATTCTGTGACCTGAAATTTAAACCTTGGAGAATTAATTGCCTTAATTGTAATCTTCTGAAAATTAATATACAATCAACTCTTCATTAGCAGGGAAAAGAAGCAGTTGGAAAAAAAATGAAAGATGGAAAACCTAGATAACACAAGTACCTCAGGGCCAGGGCTGGCCCAGCCCTACATGTTGTGTCCAGGTATAAATGTCCTGCTCACTTAAGCTGCAATGAGCAGCACCAGTTTAGGTACCACTGTGTGTCTAAAATGGTTTATTCCTGAAGTGGGTAAGGCACCCAGACACAATGGAGAATAAACTCTGCTTTTTACTGTTACCACTGGCACAGGTACTTTAATTCATATTTATAAAGAGTGATCTAGATAGCATTGTGATGGTTCTGCAGCAGCAATAGTCATTAAAATACAAACATGATTTCATGTAGAATGAGATGTCATCTCTGAAATAGGACTGAAGTAACATAAGTATCCAGTTGCAGGAATAAAAGACTTCATCTAGGAAGAATGGCAACATCGTCCTCCTTAACAGACTGCGGAGAGAGGCAGGAAAGAACTCTCTTACTCAACTTCTAAAACGAATGAAGGAAAATTCAGGGGAAAAAAAATGCAAAACACTTCAATCCAGTCAGTTTATGGTTATCAAAATATTAGGTTTTCCCAGGTTGCACTGAACCCAGTTTCTGGAGCTTGCTGTACACGTTTTCTTCCTCTCTCTGATCATTGTTTGGATAGAGAAGCTGAAGACTGAAGCTGAAATTTCCAGTGCCTGGGTATGGTAAATCTGCCTTTTGGGTAAGTCTCTATTTGCTTCTATCAGCTTCTCCTAAAAAAATATTTCATCAGCACTACTTTTGACTTTTTCCTTTTCAGTGATTTTCTTTTCACTGGATGTGAAAGGCAACAGGTGGCCACAACTGGTAGGTTCTTTTGCAGTTACTCTGGCTTTGCATTTTCCTGCACCTGTGTGGGATCTGCTGCTCATGACTACATGCCATTGAAATGGTGGTGTTCAGAAATATTCAGGGTACATTTACAAAGGACCAGGTAAAATTCAGCTCAAGCCTGCAAGTTGCTTTATAAGTGAACAAAATTTTCTGACATTTGAAAGCAGAAAGTTTCCCAATAGTTTGAAAGGAAAATACAGGGGAGATCTAGTCCTTTAGAATTAGTTGATTATAGAGCAGATGTTTTTATAGGAGAACAGAATCACCTGAAGAATTTAACTAAACACATTAGGTTAGAAGCAAAATAATCACCCCATGAATAACCAGAAAATGAAGCTTATGAGTGATTCAACAAGAGATACAGTCTGGTTCCAGACCTCTGAAAGGTGAAAACCAAAACTCAGTTGGACTGACTGCTTCAATGTGCAGATCATGTGCTTTCAAGAGTCAAGCAGATCAAAATGCAAAAGGATAACTTTTGGTTATAAGCTATCAGACACTCAACCATGGATAGCTGAGACTTTCAAACATGCTGGGACAGCCAGCTAATGAGAGACAAACACTACAGAATTTTAAGCCTGATGCAGAACAGTGTGGAAGAAACTAATGATGTCTTTTTGCAGGTACTGTGAGAAGATGTGTACTCCCTCAGCACCTTGAGCCAGTGACAATATAATCCTCAATTCACATATTATAAATTTAGAAAATATTGGAATGTGCAACTGATCCTGCCTAGGAGGTATACATACTCTTTGATCTCAGAATACTGGCTGGCTTATGTCATTAATGGTTTGTATCATGCTCTTTTCTAGCTGCAGAAATGGCAAATATTTACCATTTCAACTATATTACCCAACTTCTTAAAGAACAGCAGACTGTAATTAAAGAAAACATAATGGCAACAGTAAAAAATGAATGTTAAACTACTCTGAGAAAAAAACAGGCTTTAAAAAAATCCTTGATGTTACTCTCAGCTCTTTAGATAACTGAAATATGCATGTTAATAACCTGAATTATCTTTCCATGCCTTCACTATTACATACTTCCATTCATATCATGGTGTAACTGGTCTGCTTCCAGTCATCCTCACTTCTGTTTCTCATCCTTCATGGCCCCATAAGCACAAGAGAATTAACAATATCTGCTTATTTAATGTTTACACCACTCCTTTCTAATGTATGAGTGGGGAGGCTTTCCTCTCATCGCCCAAATGGTAGGTAATAACTACTATATTTTCACTATTAATAAAAATAGACATAATTAATATATTTAGCACTGATTTTACTTCAGTAATCTTTAATTTTAAAGATACTATATTAGAAGTAATATCTAGCCTTCAAAAAGCTTAATTTGTCAAACCTTTAAATACTAATTCTTCTTTATGTGCATGCAAGCTCTAAGGATATATGCATAGCTGAAGGCAAAGTCTAAACTTAATGGTTTCTTCACCAATGGTAAAACACTGATTTTTGCATAAATGCTGAGCGTTTGATAAATACTACAGACACCAAGGACAAACTGGGCATAAATTAGATTACAAAGTAGGGTCTTTTAATATTTTATATGAAGACAAGCAATTTCTGGAAGTCTGCCTAAGTAGAACAGCACCAAAGACTGCACAATTATGCCCCTATAAATGATGTTTGGTTATACCGACGACACAGTGATGTGGTCTGGGGCAAACAGATCCATTCCCGGATCCATTCCTCTCCCTTGGGAAGATGTTGTGCCGGGCTGGGTTTTTGGCAGGCACTTGTGCGAGCCCCGTGTGCTGGCTGAGCCGCCGAGGTGCCCGGCTGGGGCAGGCTGGAGCCAAGGCCGGAGCTGCAGTGCCTCCTGACGGAGCCAGGCAGGGCTCCTTCCCCTCGCCCGCTGACAAATTGCACAGCTGTGGTGTTACATGTCAGCACTTGCAGCGCGGATCTCCGGAGACAAACCAGGAATGTTCTGCATGCCAGACAGTGGCACTGAGCCATTACATTGAGACAACCTTCTTGAGGGAACCGTGGGCCCTGAGTGAACAGGAGTGGGGAATCCACTGGCATTCTGACCTGCAGCCATGTAACCAGAGGCAGTCTAGTGCAGCAAGGTCAGCTCTGCAGTTGAAAGAAAAGAAGTCTTGCAAAAGTGTGCCAAATCCATGTAGCATTTGCTGCATAGATACTACAGTGATTTCAAACAACTCTCATGGCATTTAGATAAGGTAGGTGAGACTATGTGTCCCTGAAGTCCGAGATATGCTTTCATCAACCTTCATGGTGAGCCCAAAGTTATTTGATGATGTTTATCATCATCTGGAATACTTCCAGTGGAAAACATGATCTTGCCGATCTGGAATCTAACTCAGCTCCTGCAATCTATATATTTGGGGCAACAGTCAACAGAGAAATGCACACTGATACTAAATGCAGAGAAGCAAAGGACTCTGAAGTTACCTGAAATGTTCTGCTCACCTGTTGATGTCATCTTCTAAAATTAGCCTTTCTGTTTAGAACCTACAGTTTTTGCTTGTTTCACCAAACAACCACAGCAGCTAACCTTTCACCTGCTCCTTCCCCTTAGAAAATCTACAAGTACTTTTAAAGTAATTTCCCTATTGGGAAGCTGAAGAATATACAATATATAGGATTATAAAATAAATTTTGTAAATAATTATTCTAGGAAATGAAAAATGAATCATCAGTATTGAAAGACATTTATGGAGGGACAAAACCCAAAAATGTTATTGTAACCATGGAGGAAAAAATGTAATTGTTATTACTGTGATGTCAAATTAGTTTATTTAAATGTGTCACCTAGGATAGAAAATTAATAAGAATAAAAAACATTTTGACTTGAGCTCTGGAGGGCTTCTCCTTTGTTATTTCCCACTTTAATAGTTTACCTCTTTATCAGCATCTTGTGAGGAAGGGCATAGAAATAGAAAACAAACAGCAAAGATAAATATTGGTGTAAAAAGAAACATTAATTAAAGAGCAATAACTCATGGTCACAGGAAACACAGCAAAAGCTCCACCATCACAGAAAATAATCTTAAAAGAGGACTAGTAGCATACTGTAGATGAAGCTACGAAAAGATGAATTCATAGCTTCTTGGAAACCTTCCCTCACAGCTGGTATGAGTAGTCTGCTGTCAAACTAGAAAGGCGTATAATTTGGAAATCTGGAAGGGTTAATTCCTTTTCCTATACTGTTATTCAGTGATCTGGGTAACAGAACAGATCACACGTCTGAAATGTGCATGTGGGGTAAAGTGCTATAGGCAAATTGGAGCAGAGAAAGAGTTTTCAGAACGATTTGGAGAGATCAGAGAAACTGTGAAAAACACAGGATTCAGCTGAGGAAGGACAGGTGTTAAGTCCTGTATTTAGGAAGGGAAAATATTGTCTGGAAGAAGTACAGGATGGGGAATGACTAGACAGAAAACAGTTGTTCTGAATAGAACTTGGGGAGTATTACAGAGGATCACAGCTGAACATGAGTCAACAATATCATGCAAGGAAGGCATCCATCCACCTAAGCTATATAAATAGGAGTTTTGTCTGACGTAATTCCCTTATTTTTCTTGGTGGTGATAAGGCCTCAGTAAGAACACTACATCCACTCTGGCAGTGGTACTTTCACTAGAAAATGGATTGAAAAATTCAGAAGAAAGGATAGGACTAAGCAAAAGCCTACAAAAGAAGAACCACCAAAAAAAAAAAAAAAAAAGGATGATGGAAAGAGCATTGTCCAGTCTAGAAATTAAAAGACTGAAAGCAGAAAATAACCTTTAAAGAGAATAGAATAAGTTGGTTTTGATCTCCAGGGTGAAGAAGATAGAGGAAAGTGGACTTTAATCGCAGCAAGAGAAGTTCAGATTAAACCTGCTAATCTCAAAGGAGAGAAAACATCAAATTATGAACCCCCTGCCACAGCAGTTTTAAAAATAGGTTGCACAAAACATCTGACAGGAATGGGTTAAACATGATCCAACTTTGGGGCAAGAGGAAGGATTAGATATTCCTAGATGTCCCATTATCCATGATTATTGGAGCAAGCAAACTCTGGAATGCAATGAAAAATCAAAAACCCATTGGAAAGAAAGAAGCACAAAAGGTTATATAATTTATGTAGTTTGCAGGTCCAGTAAGTCTTCACAGTCCTTACAGCTCCATGTTTCAGGTGGCTTGAAGATGGCCAACAATTCATATTAATAAAAGGCATGACCATGCATCTAAGGAGGATCTTGAGAGTGATACAGTCAAAGTAGGGAAGAAGAAAAGGCTGTTTACTTTGGGAAAGAGACAGAAGCAGAGATCACACAAACATTTTGAATGTTTGTATTTGTACCTAGTAAGAAGGGAAGTCATACAGTGTCTCTAAGGAATGCATCACTCTCCCAGACACAGAAGCCATTGCAAACACATGCCCTGAACAGAAAATAAGGTTTCACACATGGAGTGTGCCTTAAATTCAGCCCCATCCAGGAAACTTTGAACCAGAGCCTAAGGAAATCTTAGTTTAACTGATGCTTGTTTAAATCCAAGTTATTAACTATTTTGGCTGGCTAATAGGCAGATCAAGTAAGAGTCTTGAAGAAGACATGTCTCTATATACAAAATATAAAATAAATATGATCATATCAGGATACTTTGCACTTAAAAAATCCTGTCTGAAAAGTCAGATGCTTTAACCCACACATAAACGCCGCTCGTTTTTCCTCCACTGTCAAAAAAAGCTGTGTGATCAGTCTGTGGCTAGCAATCCCAGGGTGAAAGAGTGGCATAAACCCTACCCATCAGTCACAGTCCACATAGCTCTTACTTGGACAGCCCTTGGCTGTGATAACACATCATTACTAATCTTCTGAACATTACACACACACAAGCTGGAATGCAAGGATTACCATGCAGCCTGCAAACAGACCAAAGCAAAGCCATTTGATTACTTCATGCCCAGGATACAAGGAAAAACAAAAACAGCCTTCAGCCAGGAAAAGGCTAAAGCCTGAATCTGCCTAAAATCCCATATGAAATGCATTCTGATTTCTGGAAATGCTTCTTTCTGGAAACCTCACAGTGGTGCCCTTGAACCAAAGAACACGTAATCCACCTTAGGCAATGAAAGGTCCCTTACCTTTCATAGTTCACAGAGAAATCAATTAGGTTGTAGTTACAACATATGGACTATTCAATTTATTTTTTTCTTTAACAGGGCACTTTCAGAACAAAAAACTATAAAAAGAAAAAGAAGCTTTTAAAATCACACCTTTCCTCTTCCATTTTTTTCCCTTTCCACTTGCTTTTTTCATAAGAACTTGACATGTCATCATTTTTTCCAGTAAGCTGATCAATTGCCAAAAGATATGTAGCCTCAGGAAAACTTTATCAATCAGCTCATGCTGAATTCAGCCCACAAGAAATGTAATACTCCTGAAAGAATTATATCATTTGTCTCAATTTTTCTCACAAGCACAGTTGTATCCTTACCCTTTCAGGTTCAAGAGACACTAAAATTGTAAGCAGAGTCACAGACATTACAAGTGAGGTCACACGCCTAAAAGAAGCAAGAAAACTTCTCAGGACACTCATGATTAAAAAACAAAACTAAACCAAAACAAAACAACAACAAAAACACAAAAAAACCAAAAGAAAAAACAAAACAAGAAAAAAGCCCATTCTTAAGGACAGGCAGCAGGAAGGTAAGACAGAATTCAAAGGGAGAAATTAAACCTAAATAGTTCTAATTCAATACAATTCTAAGTAATTGAAAATAAATTTTTAGTAAAGAGAAATGTCAGGAAAGTTCAAATTCCTGTGCCTTCCTCAGAGAGTGAGGTTGAACTGCATGTTCCCATCTCTCCAAAGTTACCTTAATTTCCAGTCTTCTGAGTTTCTGGGACTGGTCTCTTCCTTCTGTATTGAAGCTACTTTAGCTAATAAAAATATATAAGCAGCAAAGCAGCAGGAATTCATTTCAAATGCAAATTACCTCTCCTAACTCTGGTGAAGCTTTCACAAGATCAGTGATTATTTTTCTCTCTTTTTTTTTTTTTTTGCAGTGAACATGCAAACATAATACAAGTTCCTTCAATTCTCAAAATACTCATAAAAAAGTTTGTTTGGGTTAAGCTCAAACAAAATGGAAAGCAGTTATTTAGCTGAAATGTTTGCTTCAGATAGCTTTTACAGCATCTCCAGAAAAACTGTTTGTCCTTTCCCAGGACGTGATTAGAGGGCACAGTATTAAAGTCCAACTCTTAAGTGAATGGTCCATACAGGGATTGAATCCACAACATTGGTGTTATTAACAACAAGCTGTGACCATCTGAACTGACCTCATTTCAGATGGCTAAGGCTCCATCCCACAAAGTACTGCCCAGCCTCTCTTTCAGAGATTTCTTGACTGCACCAAAAACATTGCTAGAGCTTGAGAGGGGCTAGAGCAGCCAGAAGAACCCAGCCCATTGGGTTTGAAGGGTGCAGCACTCACCAGGACTCTCCATCACCTCAAGGGAATGGCCCCAGTTACACAAGTTACACACAACTCTGCCATTCCATCCACATAAAGGCTGGATAACAAAATACATAAAAGATATAATAAATTACTTAACAGTAACATATTCTTCCTTTGAGGTATCTGCTTCGTTATTCTAGCTGGTGGTGAATTTATGCTGGGAAACATGAGGATTGGTGGCCTGTCACATTTTATCAAAACTAATATGACTACAGATGCTGGTTTTTAAATCCTAAATGCCTAATCCTAATATTTTAAATGTTTTTAAATTGTCTTGGCAGCATCCTACAACTGTAAGTACCACAGGTTAAATACAAATCACTATTTGTTTTACATTAGAAGCTCCTATCACATTTCTGAAGAGTGTGAGGCTAGTGTGAGGCTGCACAGAGAACCTTTCATACTTTCTTCTGTTGGAGCAACCCCATTACAATATCTGGCCCTCTTTCTGGATAAGGGTCTGAATGACTTGAGCCATTCAAAAAAATTGTGGAAGACCTGGGTGTTGAAAGTAGCTCTCACAAGGTCTGAACCAGAGCTTATTTAAGTCAACAGAAGTCTTTCCAATTGATTTCAATTAACTTCTGAGCAGGTTCCGAGTCTCAGGGCACTGCTCTTGCTGTGGCAGCATGCTTTTTATACTGCTCATTTTATACACCTATCATATTTCTTCCAACAATTCTTTCCAAATTAAATTGCCTTAGGGTGCAAGGGAACATTTCAGAGAGATGAGGGGTTGTAAGCTATCTTATTCCCATTGAAATCAATGTGACTTGGATACCTATCTGCAATGTGTGCCATTTAAAATTTTCCACTTATTCAAGCCAGACCTTCATGCAATGCCTTTTCCCATTTTTATGTCTTTTCTTTTCTGTGTCTTTTCAGATGCATAATGGGAAGATGACAGGAGATCTTAGCACAGATAGACATTAGACATCCCTGAGAGATTGAAACATGAGAAATGTATCTGAAAAAGAACAGTTACCAAAAAAAAAAAAAATTAAAAATTAATGAAATTGATTATTAGTTCAGTTAAGATGTGATCCTCCAGTTTTATCCTCTGATTCCAGTAGCTCACCAAACAAAAAAAGGCTGGCCTGGTGCCATGATAAAAGAGGCCTATCATTTTACAGTGGTTTAAATATGGGTCAAAACATTTAATCAGACAATATTAATTTATTTTAGTATTCCCTGGGGAAACCCAGGGTGACTTTAACAGAGAATTTCTTCTAGCTCTTGAAACAAAAAAGAAATGGAAGGACATCCACTGTGATTTATTTTCTCTGGATGATCAGTAGAGAAATTGGATATGCATGACACATTCATTTAGTCCTCACTTCCCTTTGATGATTAGGGCTGAATTTTCATTCTGGTATATGGGGATTTGTGTGTGTCACTCCAAACAACAAGTGTCATACATCTAAGTCCAAATGTAACTTTCTAAGAGTGAAGTTAAGAGACAAGAATCTCCAGTGGCCAAAATAGAATATTGCAATAGCATGCAAGTAATACTTATGCTCTAACATTGGAGCTTGAGCCTCACAGAGGCTTGACTGAATTTGTAATTAAGATCCTTTCCCTAGCTTTGGTGAAAAAGCACATTTGAAATACATGCAGCCATCAACCTAATTAAATCTATAAAAATTGATTAGCCATTTCAAAACATCTGTTATTTGGTCCTTTGCACACTATTGCAAATAACCTCAATAATGAGGTGTGACCAATTGCTTTATAGTGAGAGCATTGCAGCCTCAGGCAAGGGAGACTGAAGAGCCCTTGCTGTAGCTCCAACTGACTGCAGTGAAATTGCAGTGAAATGTCTGTGTACTTAGGTGCTGGAATTTCATTTATTTATAGCAATCATTTGTTTATTAATATAACACTTTTACAGAACATCAGAATTAGGTAGAAATGTGAGCAAGAGTTTTTCCAACAAAATCCTTTACCCTTTTGGATTACTTGACATTCACCAAAAGAAAGAAATTCTATGGAACTAAGCTAGTGGAATGAAGAAAAGAAAGCTACATAATAGATTATAAAGGTTTGTTAATTGCTTCTTGCAAATCCAGAGGCAATTTGAAAGGCTACTGCCGTGGCATAATACTTTCCAGTTTTCATTCAGTCCCAATGCCAAGTGATACAAGCAATAAAACTCTCCCTTACCTTCTCCTGTAAGACTATTCCATACATCACAT
Source organism: Erithacus rubecula (assembly GCF_903797595.1). NCBI lineage: Eukaryota > Metazoa > Chordata > Aves > Passeriformes > Muscicapidae > Erithacus > Erithacus rubecula. Next base: position 25,594,939 of record NC_136660.1, on the reverse strand, counting down.
TGTGAGCAAGTTTTATTTTTGGACTGTGATGAACACCTCACAAGACCATGCCAGTAGCAAGGCACCAAGCACGTGGTGGTGATGCATCACATGGATTCAAGAACACTGCCTTCCACCACTGCAGCACCAGCTGCACTCACTGAAATGAACACATAATTAAAAATACAGCACAATCGCATTACTGCTTACAACTTAAAGAAATATAATCCTCACTAAATAATCACACTGTACTACTGGTATATACTAAACATCCAGTGGATCTATTTTAAGATTAGAGATGTAACACCCCTGGACAGGTCTCAGCACTAGAGGAATCAGATGCAAGTGCTCACAAGCACACATGAGCACCATGAGAATGAGAAAGGCTGACCTTGAATGTGCCAAGCTGTACCTAGCAAAAGAGAAGTGACAACAGAAACTCCACTTTGAGGATGCAGCAGCTGTGCAGCTGCCTCAGTGTCATTTGCAGGTAACCATCCCTGACTCAGCTCAGGAGAGGAAGCTGATACACTCAGTACCTGAAACACCTCAAGTCTTCTGTGTACATATATTTTATGTGTAAAGCTGGAGAAGGGAAAATAAAAACAGCATTAAAAAAATATAACTTTTTGGTATCCAAGGCTTATGTCTTTATATTTAAGAAAGCAGAGCAATTTTACTCAGGTGGAGAAATGCCATGGCTTTGTTTCATCTAGGAAGCTTAAAAGAAATTGCTTGAGAGAAGTGAGAGAAGGGCAAAAGTTTTTAATAGTCATTGTCATGCCAAAGGAGTGAAACAGAGAAAATATTCTCTTCTGTTATTCCTCCTTTTGTAATTCCAGGCATTAATGTTTGAAAACCTTGGCAGTGGAAGCTCCTGTGCCAGCAGAAAGCCCAGACTGCAGTACACTGAGAAAACTTAAGTCAGATAATCTTCACACAAAATTTCTGTGCTGGGCATTTAATGTTGTAATTTCCAGGCCACACAGATAAACCTTTGCTGGAAGAATGACATAAAACAAACCCATTCCCACTGAATGGGCTGTTTCAGCTCTAATTCTGCATAACAGATTGCATAATACACTCAGAGAATCTGTTTTTCTCAGCATCTTCACCATGTATTCCACTACAGTGGAAACTGCAGTACTAGCAACAGCCTATGCTCAACAGCAAGGGATGGGCTGACCTGCAAACTGATGACAAACACATTGTGTGGCTGCAGGCCTTCCCCCAGGCTGCTCTCAATCTGTATTTATCCTCTCACAACCCAGACTATTTTCCTGACAGCCTTAGCAGTGGGTGAGTAATCTTCTCCTCTAACCAGTCCAGTTCAAGGCTACAGGCAGAACTTTTGCTGCTATAAATGGGACTCCTTTAAATGACCAACAAATAACTGGCCTTAATTTTTTTTAATGATCCTGATAAGATTTTTCATAAGGGCATAGTTTGTGGTGCTGTTATAAGGATGTCAATTTTGGTGGAAGGAAGGTTAAAGCAAACAGAACCTGCAAGTCCCAAACCCAGAAAAGCCATCTTAGAAGCTGCAATTTGGATCCCATCAATGAATATGATTAATAGCCCATGGGTATTGTTAAACTCTTGATGCAGGAATTGTTAGCCCCCTTAAGTTTTATTTGGCTTTAACTATGTTTTTTTTAAGGAATTGGGTTTTTAGGTCAGAGCACATATGCAAATTTGGAAATAATTTTGCTTTTCACACCTGCTATTAATACACTCTACAGAGTTTTATTTTGCATTTTATTAATTTCCCTGAAAATTCTGCAGTTAGATGGTAAAATGTCACATTTTGTATAAATTATTACACTGATAGTGGCTGAAAGCACTTGGTCCACAGGCCTGTATCTCACTATATACCCAAGGCCTCTGATAATCCTTCAGATGTATACTGTGCATCAAATGTTGCTTCATTAGAAACATACTTTCTCAGTCTGCCTACCAAAAATCTTTCAAGGCAGCCAATAGCTGTGTGGTAAGCCACACCAATCAGAGGTGGCAGAGGACCAATAAACCACTCTGAAGTAGACTTCATTGGCCAAACTCATTCATGTTTGCCTGCTGATTTTTACTGCAACTACCTTCCCTCTTTGGTTCCTTCCCTAAAAATATATAACCCAGACCAATGTGTAAGAAATTACAGAAGGGTTGAGCTCCCCATAGAGGTATTTTCATCATCTTATAAAAACAATGAAAAACTAGATATTTTTCCAACTCCTTTTTAGGACAGGATTGTTTTTTGTATATTCCATTTGATTGGTTTTGAAGTAAAATTATTTATCTAAATTTAAGAATTAATTTAATTCATTTTAACATTTAACTAATAAAAAACCTCCAAAACAAACAAAAGAAAACTTAACAAAACACTTAACAGGTGCAGGACAGACAGCAGTTACCTGACTGTGCATCCCAGAAAGTTCAACTTATATCTTTATCACAGTTCATACTTCATCTTCTATATCCTTATCCAGGCATAATCCAGGCTGCTCTCTTTTTACAGTAAAGTGACATAAAAACAGCTGTTAGCATTACAACCACATATGACAATTTCCAATTAATTTTGAAATTAAATAAATTCTTTTCCAGTAATTCTTTGATGTCATCTAATTTTCTGCCAGTTAGTAGAGTCAGAGAGAGACAGAAGTCCCAAAGTAATCTGAATTTTATGGTCCTGAAATTTTTTCCCTTACAAGGAGCAAACCATTTTTTGCTTTGGTGTTTGAGGGATTATTAGTGCAGAGGAAATATTATAACAACAATGAAGGGAATGTTTGATTTGTGTTTCAATTCGTAAGTCCAGCTCTATTCATGAAACTATGATCCCTTATGTGTAGACACTGAGAAGTGATCAAAAATTGTCTCATTTACATTTAAACACTAAAAAAAAGCACGAGGAAAAGACATTAAACTTTTTATCAGTCACACCACCATCAAATCCCCATTTCCTCACACTGAGGTTACACACAGTGGATTAATTTTCTCTTCCTCTAGGTCACTCCATAATAACTCCCAGTAAAGTCATAGAGAGGCTTAAGGGGTTCCTTTTAAGCTAAATTCCAGCAGAAAAACCAAGGCTATGTCTGTGCTGCCTGTTACAGAAGGTTCAAGGCTCCCTCATGGCAGATCTACTAATTCTCTATAGCGTGGTCCAACAAGTGCCTGTGAATGTACACTCTGGGCCATGTGTGAGGGGGTGGCACAGCATCCCCCTCTGTGTGCCAGGGCAGGCAGTCATGTGCCTTCACATACCTGTGACTGCTCTAAGACCAACCTTTTAGTGCAGCATAAGCAGGACCTCATCTCAGAGCAGCAATCTCATCTATTAATAGACAACCACAGCTGAGTCTGGGCAGGCTCTGATATTTAGAAGAGGCTGGACTCTTCTCAAGGGGTGAGAACACCTATTTGCATTTGAAATTATCAGCCTTCAGCATCAACCTCTTCAGCTGCCTCACATCCAGACAGGACTACTTGGACACACAAGACAAATCTCTGAACAACGCAGTCAAAACAGATGCAAAAACATGTAGTCAAGTTAACAAACAAAACAAAACAAAACAAAAAAATTAAAAAAAGAGAGCTGAAAATTAACAACTCTTTGGAGTTACTGGGTTAAATTATATTGTGCATAGAATTGGCATAGCACTACACATAATTATTCCTTGTCAGAGGTAATCCTGATCTAGAACATCACAAGAGTTACTTGTTTTCCAGGCATGCTACGTCTGTTCTATCATCTACTTTCTACATGTAGGAATTTTCTCCTCTTCCTCATTGCTGGTCAACTTCATTAAATCTCATTCCACCAATCCCTCTGCTAGCTCAGTATCACCTCTTCCCAAGGTGTTCATGTAAATCCATGTACCATCTGTAAATCTGTACCATCTTTTAGTCATATTACAGCATGGCAATTCCAGGTTCTGATTGGGAAGTTGTTCCTGGCTCTTTTGGATACATACAACTGCTCTGAAATATGGTTTGCAGGCACCTTTAAAGGTCAAAGGGGAAGCATCAAACAAAAAAGAACTTACAGCCTTCTATTTAAAAACAAAGCCCCATCATTTCCATACACTCTCGCTTTTTTTTTGAATACTTGACTCATCATCTTATAACAGCACTGGCAATACTACAAAAGTCACTTCCCTGAGGAGCTGCCCAGGCACTTGTATATCCCAGCGATGGCTGCCAACAGCAGTAAATAAACTTTCCAGTCTTACACTCATGCTAAAGAACTAGCTATTTACAGGAAAGCTTCCAAAAGATTCCCCAAGTGCTTGCAGATATTTTACTGTTACGTAAAGTGTTTTGCATCTATACACTTAATCTAAAGCACAATTAAACTCCATAGAAAAATTCCCATTAATCTCAGAAATCTTCGGATCAAGTTCTAGGGTTACTAGTGCTAGCCCACCATATAAGGGTTGAACATCCTACCACCTATTTGGCTGCTGATACTTATGTCACTATCACATATTTTTATTTCATAAAATTGAGCACAATGGAATAAACAAAGACAATTTTACTTAGCTTTATATCTTTATTTCATCAAAGCTTTCCACTGTCTCAGCAGTGTCTAAGTGCATCTGTATTTAACGTTTTCAGACCTATGTTCAGTTCATTTGGTCAAGTGTCCTCTACTGTTTTAGGTGCAAACCAGGAAGAGTCTCATTTATGATTTGAAAAACTAGTCCTCTTGTTAACTTTGGGCTTAAAGTAGTCTGCAAGCACTGGCTCTGAGCATGAAGGAAGTTCCTATTATCGCATTCTTAATGTTACTGTAAACAGATCCCTTCTCCTTGCATGGCATCTCAGGCTAGTGGGTGCATAACATACTGGAGAATTACCCTGGGAAACTGAGGCCTGAGCCCTCGAGGGCTCAGCAGCGAAGGTCACAGACCCAGCCTCCAGACCTTGACCTTGGCTGACTGTGTGACACTGCCAACATACCAGGCAAGAGGAGAGTGGGGGAGAAGGGTCAGCAGACATTGGAGACAGATGGCCTAATTCATCATACACCAGAAATAAATAAATAAAAAAAAGCTGTAAGCTTTACACGCACAGCAATGGTTGTAAATTCCACGACTGTGGAGAACTGCCAAGCCATTATACACATACCCATACTGCAGTCACTGGGTATAGCTCCTGAAAGGTGAGCACAGGAGAAACTACAAAGCATGAAGGGTGCTGCAATCTCAGGAAATTGGTTCATAAAATGATCATCGAAGCCCTAGTGGAAAAACAGCATGCAGAAGTTAAGGACTGATGTGATATTACAGGTTATTTATAAACAATGCACTTACACAATGCATAAGCTGTCAGTGGATGTGATATAAGGTATTTTATACCTAATAAGCTTCTTTCAATATTTTTTTTTTCTCTTAATAGTTTCCTAGTTAGAGCTATTTGATGGCATGTCCTGCTAAATAAAGTTCACTTGTCACTAAGCAGAGTACCTCAGAAAGAACTGGCAAGGCTAGTGATGCCACTTGGGGAGTATGAAATGCAAACCAAACAGAGCTTCTTCCAGACCATGTATTTTGGTTTCCCTGCAGAAAGAGCAATAGAGCATCCTGGATGCTGTATTTCAGTTTTTGGCATCTAGAAATCCACAGAGAAGGAAACAGAGTGACATCAGTAATAGTGTTTGTTGCACAGGCTGAGTGCTCAAAGTGGTTTTGTGAGCACAGCTTCCCTACAAGGACAACAGCAGCCATTGAGTTACTGAATGTCACAAAGCAAGTGTCAGAGATTAATCATGGCCTTCATTCAGCCCTTTTGCTCTCCTTCTACACAGGTCAACATCTATGTTCTACATAACAGAGTTATTAATACAACCTCCACAATCAGCCAGTGTAAAAACCCACACATACATGTAAGGGGTCCATTCAGTAGTTCCTTAGGAACACATGGTATGGATAACTCTGGAAATTCTTGTCACTAATCTGAAACTGCAACCCACAGAGCAGCCTTTCCTTTTGCTGCCAGGTGACCTTGGAGGGATCAGACAGGAGAAGGAACTCCTTCCTTTACATGTAGGTTCAACAAGCAAATGCATTTGACAATTCAAGTATCCTATCTGACAGCCAGTCTCCAAGTTTGTGATTCTGGTTGGTCTCCTAGAATCTGGTGCTGTGTCAGAGAACCAGCACAACATACCCCTCACTACCTCAGAGCCACCACACTTCTGAACTGTCACATAGACAAGATAAAAATCACCCTGAAAACCTGACTGTCCTCCTTGTATCACAACAGCTGTATGCATCCATGCTTTTCCCTTGTCTTATTGCACGTTCCAGAAACAAGCCTCAAGCTGCATCACTCAGCAACTCAGAGGAATTAGACAATGAAGCCCAAGTCTACTATGTTGAACATCACCAGCTGATCCCATTCTGACACATTTTATTCACTGAAGTTCACTGAAGAACTGCTCTACATCCACAAAGCACCCCAGCCTCCTGAGGAAGAGCAAGGAGAAACTACAAGACACAAAGCAGGTAAATATTCTCCATTTTCCCTCTTACTCTAGCTATCCACAAGATTATTTATTCGTGAAAACAAATCCTCCTCCTCCATTCACTTTGTGGTCTCTGTTTTAGCATTCAGATCAACCTTGACATTTAATTTAGGAATGGATCTCTCATAGCTTGGACCCTTGATGTCTTATGTAGCAGATGCAGCTGTCTTCATAGGAGACAACACCAAATGGGCCATTTTGGATTCATGTGCCTCACACTAATACAACTCCAGTTGTTTTATTTCCCCCCCCCTCTTTTGAAGGAGCACAATTGCAGGGGGTCCCTTCTCTTTTTCACCCTCAGATTTGCAAGACATCTCTCACCTAGATACATGAACCATTGTGCTTGAAAGCTTTGAGATATATTCTGAAAGTACAGATGTGAACACACCATTTAGAGTGTTCCTTATTAAACAAGGGATTAAAATGTTGCCACCCTTCCAAGTTGTGCATGCATGTACCCAGGTACCCATCTGAATCCTTGAGCATCAGAGACATCTTACAGAATTCAGCATAAATATCTGTGGGGTAAGAGAGGATTCATGAAGGCAACTAGACTGAGTAATTTAAAAGTTAGCCTCAAACACTGCCTGGCCCTCCAGAGTATTTTTCTGCTGGAAATTTGTTCTCTGAATGAACCAGAGAACAAATCCAACAATGCCCAGAATCCTGCACCAATCACAGATGATCAGCTTGAGACTCATCCTCAGCCTGCGTTTGGTATGGCTCATGCAAAATTACTGGGGACCAAAAATACTGGAGCACTGACTGAAAGGTGGTTAAGGAATTGTCATGCATAAAAGAACCAGACTTGACAAAAGACTGTTTGAAAGGGGCTGTAGCCATAACAATTATGAGTTTCTTGGTATCCTTTAAAGATGAATAATCCACACTATAACTCATCAAATATCCCCAAAGTTGTTATTTATAATCAAATATACATGATAGTATTGTAGACAAGCACAACTGGGAAAGAGATGTTCAAACCCAGGACTGATATGGCACATGTCTTTTTGAGCCTTCTTAAATAAAATGTGGTTTTTAAAGTAGGTCATAGATATCACCACTGTGCATTGCAAGAACTGTGTGAATGCCTCCTCTGCATTACAGTGCTTTTATCATCTAAGCAAGAAAATCCTATGCTGTCCAGTCCCAATTCAGACAAAAATTTGAATATGGTTATTTCCTTAATATGTCTTTATATGTTCTAGATGTTTTTATATATATTACATATTTATACCATTTAATATTACATTTTTATAATATATATATTCTAAAATTTAGAAATCCCTCTTATCTGTCTTTGAACCAACACAGAGTAACCCCAGCACAGTTTTTGGTATCTGTACTGTCAGATTGAATGCAATTACAAAGCAGTGGGAAATGCAATTTATTCCCAAGTAACCAGTGCTGCAAAATACAGCTGTACTTGAGAGATCCCAGCTACTCAGTATTTACAAGTGTGAATTCTAAAACTGGCCAGAAATTCATTCACAAGCTGACTTCCCCCAGTTTAAGCAAGGGGGTATTTTCCTCTGCACTATGAGGGCCTGCATCCAGCTGGCCAGATGCTATTTGAGTGATCTGAACACTGAAGGTCACAGATGCATTTTTATCCTTCAAAATTAAGCAGAAAAACCTGTGAAGGAACAGAGGCTGATTTTCATTGTGCTCAAAGCTCCAGCAGCATATGCCTACAACCTTTAATGATACCAACAGCAATTAGATGTACTTCTGACTCAAACACATGCTCTGTCTGGAATGCCTCCTATTTAAAGCCCAGTACACGCAGATTCTATATCATTGACATCCCGTAACCCAACAAACATCTAATAGGCATAGCTGCAGAAGTGAGGTCTAAATGCTCATCCCACCCGATGTAAATCTCATTTCTAGAATGGTGGGAACTGTCAGGCATTAGAACCTGAGAACCTGCATGTCATTTCTCATCATTACTTTTCCCCACAGAGGAATTAAGCCATCCCAAATGCATGCCATGACTACAGTAAGAAATTATAAGCTCTTATCTGCATTAGCAAACAGAAGTTTGAGGAACTTAATAAATACGTAAAAATAATGTCAGGAATGACTGAACAATGATTTTTGTTCATCACTTTTGCTGCATTATATAAGAAACGTTTGCCTGAGACAAAGTATATAGGCAGAAAACTAAAATCAAAGAGCTGAACTCTAGGGAAGCAAGGTGACCAAACCCAAGAAGTGTCCTCTTGTGGCCACAGCCAAAAGATGGGGAACTAAAGAGATTGAGAAGGAAAGAGTAAAAATGACACTAAAGGAGGAGAAAAACAGGGTAACCAGAAATAAGGATCTCAGCCTAACTGGTTTCTCTCTACACTTCAGCTGACTGTAAGAGGGAGAAGAGGGATGCAATGCCAGGACCGAGGTGAGAAATACTTCCAACTAAAATAGTCTCCAAATATATTTATATATTTATAATTGCTGTAGAAGGAAGTGGCTACATATTCGCTTTTCTGTAAAACCAAACTCCCTCCTTCATAACCCTCCTGGAAGTTAAAATGCTATCACAGTGAAATGAACTTTAGCACACATATGAAAAGATTTTCATTTTGTTACTGGAAATGCTTTTATTGGCTATTAGGAACACTGTAAAAGCATCCATTGTGTCCAAGGAATAAAGAAAGCAGATGCTGGAAATAAGGATCAATGTCTGAAGACTCTCAGCTTGCAAAATCAGCAGCTATTTCCCCCCAGATGAACTGTTGATCCATCAGAACCTGGTGCTCCAAGCAAAGAGCAGCTGTTCTTTGGCAATGCTCGTGTGCCTATGGAAAAATACACTCAAATAGGAGCAGTTGAGAAGATCCCAGCAGTTACTGACTTCAACAGTCAGGGAAACTCACTTCATACCTCCAATTTGACAGGAAGAACTTCAACAGGAGCAGCCCATCCCCTCTGATTATCACTGCCTTGAGAATCATCACCTCCCACACCCACAAGTTCATCTGCACAAAGAGAACAAGGATCTCATTCACTAGAAAGAATTATTAGTAATTTCTCATAGAGGAACCAGAATCATGTATCTTTGTGATTTTTTTTCTTTACAATTTTTACTTTATTTGAACAATCTTTATTTTTACATAAATTTATACATTTTTCTAGATTGGCAAAGTTCTATTCAATAGGAACATTTTAGCAAATTATTAAAATCTTAAAGGCTTTTATAAATTTTTAAAACAAAAACTGTGAATTATATCCATTTACTTACATTCACATCCATGTCAAACTATCTATAACTAGTATTTCTCCATTTGTTCAGGATCCTCACAACAAATGTAAGAGTCTCTGGAACCCCAAAAAATCTCACAGAAAAGCTTTGATTTAATCCTCAACTTTAACAATAAAGCAAACCATTTAGTCCAGTTTGGCTCCATCTCCTGCTCAAAGTGACAAATTACATATGGTAACATTTAGATAAGCTTAAAAATATGAACCTCAAAGGTGTTAATCTTACAAAGTACTTGAAGAATGTTTGCTAGAGATGAAAACTATCCTAAGATATTAGAAGTGATCAGTGACTCAGGTGTGAAGTTTTGCATATTGATAATTAAGAGAAAGAACAACTGAACACCTATATTGGTGAAAGCAGTGGCATTCTGGATATCTACAACTTCTGGGATGTCCTACATTTCAAAACAAGTGTGCAGTTTCACTGAATTCTGCCTTAAAAATTACAGGTAGAAAAAACAGGATACTGAAGAAACTCAAGGACACAGTACCTCTCAACAAAGCTTATTTTTAAGACTCTAGGAAGAATTTAAAGCACAGACAGAATGAAAGGGCAACTTCTAAATTCTGATGTTGTATGGAGCAGATATGAACCATCACAAAGAGAACAAAAGATCATCTACCTTGGAAACACTACTTCAATCACTGCATTCTGTAGCAATCTGAAGCATCAGCAAGAAAAACTTCCTTGCTACTCCTGACCTCAACAACAGACTAGGGTGAAAAACCTCCTTTGTTATAAATACTGGTATTTTTTTTACAACAATATTTTCACCTCTGTGTAAGGACTTTCCTTAAAAAAAAAATCAGCAACAAATGAGGTTCTATGTTTCCTGCTTTCATGCAGTTCTCTCCCACGGAAATAATTTTTCAATACAGTGGGCTGGTATAGATTTTGCTACATAATCTGCCTGACTTCATCCCTGTTTGAAGCCCTCTTTAATTCTAACCATAGCTTTTAATTTAGCAACCCAAGCTCACGGCAGGGCATCCATAGCACTTTAGAGGCTGTACTTTGACATCTTGAAGAGGTGCTGTTATTTCAGCCTTTCCCATCCCAGTCCCATGTGTACCAACATTACTACAACACACTCAGTACACCAGATAACTGGTGCCATTATGTTTTTTAACACTGGCTACACAACAGAGAGACAGCACAGCATTAAGGAGGAGCATGTAGGAAGGAATATCTTCACAGGGCAACAAAATATCAACTTAGTAAGTAACTTGTCTAAAAATGCCTTTTCAAGGACAGCATCAAGTTTAGCAGCAAGTAAGCAAAACAAAAAAAAATCACCACCCCCTCTAAACTTACCTTAAAGAGAGATTATGAAAGTTTTGATAAATCTCCATCTCCAAATGTTGTGCAAGTTTTCTAAACCTCATTCTTTAGCAGATGAAAAAGCAAAAGGCCTGCCTACTCTTCCTCTGCATTGTTACCAACAGAGTGGTCAGTTGTTTCCACCCAATTGCTGGTTACCCACTTTCCTACTGTGCTTAACCCAGCTTAATGCTACTCAACCCAGAAATTTCCTAACACAGCTGCAGTTGTGTTCAGATGTATTTAGGCTTCCAAAAATCACCAAACAAAACCCCTTGCTCTAATCTATTTCCACTTTCATGACATTGTGATAAAATTTATGATCAGTGTTAGATGGATTTAGTATGACACTTCTTAAAAAGTACAGTAATTAGCTTCATGGCCTGTGAACTACTGCTCTCTTCCAGAATTCAAACTAACAACTAGCACGATGATATCCTAGCACTAGCAAGCCTAATGAGTTAGCTGAGAGCAGAGCCTGCTAATACCACAAGTTATATATCTGGTGGTCCTAACACACACTGGACCAAATTGCACCAAATCAGTAACCTAAGGTGTCAACCTGTGGCCACATTCTTTGGGTCCTTCTCTGAACTGACTGGTTTCACCTGTAATTCAGAACACACTGGTCTGCAGCAGCCACTCTAAGCACATATTCACAGCTGTGCATGAAGAGGACACATTTCAAATTCTTCAGATACAAATATAGTGTATTTCCATGCTAGAAATTTTGGGGGCTTTTGGGACACTTTGTTTCACATTTTGTGCTCCTCTCTTCACTGTGAGGAATCTTCTCTGCAGCTAGTGAGTCCCTGGAACCATAGAAAGCTTTATGTCACAACATCCTCCTCCTTCTGGCTTAGTGCAGACTTAGTGCAGGCAGTCATTTCCCACATGTCTATCACTACCTGGGAAAGCTGCTCCATATCAGCTTCAGCACTCTTCTCTCATCCTGCCTTGTGATGCAAGGATAAGCACTCCTGAGCCCAGATATGAGTTCATGCTCTCCTTTCCTGCACTTCTGAAGTTCTCAGTAGGGAAGAAAGGTGTGTGCAGAACAAAACCTATCAGAGAGCTTTACTCTTCTGCTTTGCTGAACGTACCCTACACAGAATAAATGCAACATACAAATTCACTGTTTCTCACTGTACTACTGAAAGTCACATAAGGTATTCTTTAAGATTATTATGTTTTTATAAATGCACTATTTTAACACCAGTGGATTCTCCTTCTACAATGGCTTTGCTACTTATGGAATTTATGGTTTGTGGTAAATCCTTAAGTGTTCCAGAAGAACACATCAAACTATTCAATATCCCTTTGCCAAAATCCTAGACAGCAGGAAAATATTTAACCTTTTGACTTGGCTCAAGTTTTGCTAGTCTTTCAGGCTGAAGGGATGTAATGGAGGAGTTGTTACACAGGACAATGTGCAGGAAAAAGAAGGGGCTGTGATTTATTTTGACACAGTTTTAGGGTCTTTCTCGGACTTTTCAAGATTCTCTGATACTTACCTTTTTTCAATTCAATAACCAGAACACTATGGATTTGGACAAGCATAGATTCGGGGCAATTTTTTTCTGGCACTGGCAATGTGCAGGAGAGGGAAAAAAGAAGAGGGGTTTGGGAGAATTGCTTTGTCTCATATTCTGGAATATGCCACTCCAGTATGACCAAAGTGTTTACTTCATCTCAGTGGATTCCTCTTCAGAAAGACAATATAACCCAAAAACTTAATATGTACAAGTTACAGCCATAAAACCAACCATTTTAATTGAAGCCATTAAAAAAAACATATGAGGCAATATAAATGATAAAACTATACTTAAGAAGAAATAGCTAGCACTTTCTGAAAAGCTTTAAAACAGCAACAAACACTTTACAAAAGATTTAAAGGAAGAGAATAAAATTTCCAAACTACAGGTTTTGTATAAAGGTAACATTAACAATTATCTTATAAAATACAGCAACGGAGACAAAATGGATACTCAAGCTCATTTGAAACTAAGCCTTCTGGGGTCTTGGTTAAAACGTGTGTTCAAAAACTATTTTAAACAAGGACTAAATACTTCATTTTTTAAATGTACAGGTCCCTGGCATAAACAGCACTATACACATCTTCCAAAAAAGCAGTAATTACAAGCTCCTTTAACCATGCGTGGTGTCATCTTCTACGAAGTCTTTGGCCATTTCTGCTGTGATCACATCAATATGACTGACCTGGTGGAACAAAAAAACATTCAGTTATTACAGTACCTCCTGCAGAATAAGAGACATTTCTGAAGGCTCCAGGAATCAGCAACAGTCTGTGATCGATTTCTAATTTCCTTTAAAGAATGTGACATAGGATATCTGCAGATATTTAAATTCTCTTTCAAGAATGAGAGAACTCTTTATAGAAGACTGTGACATAACTAGAAATTTATCAGCTGAAGTGAGTCTGATTCACTCTGAACTCCTGTTAAGTCTCAAATGCAGAAGTTACCTTAATTACGTGTTTACCCAGAAGCCTATCATACTACTTACCTTGTTTCTGAATTTTACACCATAGAACTTGTCAGCTGACTCAAGCAGTTCCGGCCTAAAAGTTGTTGTAATAAACTGAGCATGTTCAGCTAGTTCCATAATCATATCTAAATAAGAACACAAAAATTCTTTATTAATATAATATTTTCAATAAAGTGAGGCAGACAAGAATAGTAAACTCTTTGCCTTATTCAAAATGAGATCTTGGTTAATGAAGCAAAAACCCCACAAATCAAGAAAGTATCTGTATCAGTTTCATTTTCCACATAATACATACAAATATTCTCATTAATTCCAGTATGAACTGTGACAAGTCCAGCCACCCAACAAACCTAATATGGTATTAAACTTCTGTGATGAAAAACAGCACAAGCACTTTTCCATTAATTTTAAAAATCAAACTAGACTTCAAAACAGGACTGTTTTTCAACACAATGAAGTGCAGTAAGGAAACCCTTTAGATGCAGTAACAGAACAGAGCTTCTACATAAAACCAAGTTCATGAAACTGCCCCAAACACACATTGGGCTTCTCAGAAATGTGCTTTCATGATTAAAAGCTTTATTCTTAAACATCAGGGATGAGAAGATAAACTATTGCCTTCAACCCCAATGAAGATTATAAAAGGAAGACAAGCACCTGACACAGCTTTTCTATGCTGGGCATCCAAGGCCTGGTCGATTTCATCAAACAAATAAAATGGAGCTGGATCACATTTCTGGATGGCAAATATTAGGGCCAGGGCCACTAAAGATTTCTGTCCACCTGAAAGCTGCTGCATTTCTCTCATTTCACCCTGCTTCCCCGTGAACGATACCTAAGAAAACAATGCAACAGCAAGATTATTTCAAAACACTAAACCACAGCATTACTTGTTATTAAACCAATAGGATCAACTAAATACTGCCTTTAAAAATAAGAGTTAAAAAGACAATCTAAGCAAACATTCAAAGGACTAAAAGACAAATATTTTTCTTTACCCTTATTCCAACTCCAGTGAACTGATCCACAGATGGAACACTGCTCTGAGATCCAGATCCCCTTTCGCTCTCAGTGCTGCCTTCACCTTCATCCTGGGACTGACTGCCCTCCACATCTCCTTTCTTCATCACTAATGTGGCCTTGCCACCAGGCACTAACTTTTGAAATACTTCACTGAAATTTTTTGACACCTGAAAAAGAAACAGTCAATAAATCTACTCATTTTTATAGATGGAAATAAAAAAATCAAATGCAGACAAGTATTTTTTAATGAAGACAAAAATTATCTGCTTCAAAGAAGAGCTCCACATTCTTAAGTAGAAGTGAGAAATATATGCTGCACAAAGCTTGGCTTAAAACAAGAGTCAAAACAACTGTTTTTGTAGTATGAGAATTTTCAAATTTTTTTTCAAGAAAATGGTACAATTAAAACTGTACAATTAGAACTGCAGTAAAAAAACCCCCAAAGATTTATTTAGTAATCTTCAGTTAAGCAAAAAAACTTTAAAGAGAACAATTCACACATTTTGTAGTTAAGATTCTTTGTTAACATTGGAATTGCTTTCACTAAATCTGGAGAATGAATTTGGTGCAGTTTTCTGCCACAGTTCCCAGAAAGTGTTGTACATAGCACATAGGAACTCACTTGATAGGAACTATTTAAAAAGTTTAAAACAAAGCTAGAATCGTATTGGAGACGAGCACGTATTAAAAATGGTAGCCTTGTTTATTTTCCAATATCTAAAAAACCCACAAGCCTCAAGTTACATGACACTGCCTTCTATTAGTACAGATTTATTTAGTATCCTCTTCTGATATTGCTGCTACACCACGATACAACTTGATTGATTTCAGTACCAGTGTCTTTACAATTGTTCCTGTTTTGTTACCTGTTTGAAAGTCAGCTGAATAGCCTCATATTTCCTGAGCTCAAGGACATTCATCAGCTCCATGATGGATTTGTAGCCCCTGTCCAGTTCCTCTTGTCTTTTTATCAATTTTTCCTTCTGCTCTGAGAAATTCACAAACTGATCTAAAGCTTTTTTATTAACATGACTGTATTTCTTCAATTCAGTATTGCACTGCTCCAGCTTGCGGAATAACTGTAAACAGAAAACAGTAACACAAAGTGACTTGCAATTCTAGCCACATTTGACACTCAAGATTCAAGTGCCACTAATGTTTTAGGTCATAAAACAGGAAACCAAGCATACTATTTACCTGCTTTAAACTTAAAGTCTGATACTTTTCAAAAGCCTCCTGTGGAAGCGAACCCAACTCTCGTATTTTCTTCATGCACTCCTCTTTCTTCTTGAGGAGCATCCCTTGCCTGTTTGTCATTTTTTCAAGTTCTTTCGTATCATGGTTAATGGCATCCATGTGCTCCTTTTCCATGTTCTTCCAGCGTTCCATGCTTTTCTGAAGTTCTTTAATTCCTGCTTCTGTTTTGTCAATAGAGTTATCCAGATCTGCAATATTGAGCAAGAGTATAAAACTCAAAGCTGTAAGTTTTACACACCTGCATAAGATCAGCAATCATCCAAAAATGTATTTATGAATCAAAAAGATAGACTAAAGAAGATCTATTAAGGAGCAAAAGGTTAAATTTCAGGCAGAAGTTTAAAAATCCCTCTCTTTTCTTCCCCATGAGTATATGGCTTAAAAAACAAATGCACTACAGTCATATTGTTCAAGTCTAGAAAGAGAAGCAAAGGAAGTTTCAAGCCAAAGAGATGTGATAGCCTATTTGACAGTAGCTGAGTTTTAAACGGGTCAGACAAAATTCAGGAACAATTATACAGGATCTTGCTTGTAGGACAGTTGCCTCACAAGTACTATGCCCTCAATCCGGAAGCTCATTACCACTAACACAAGTTAATTACATTATGGTCTATTTCTAAATCAAATATGGTATGTGTGAACTTTCAAAACCCTGAAGTGTTTTCTTCCCAAAACATGATGTTACCAACCATCTGACCGTGCCAGTGTATCCTTCACCCGTTTGTTGATAGCCTCAAGTTCTGATGTTGTGGCAGTAAGAACTGTGCCACCTTCTGTTTCTCGAAGCTCATTCAGTTCCTATGGGATAAATAAATGCCACTGAGCTACAGCATGAATGGGAACATAAGCCAGACAAACAAGTTATCTTCTGCTACTCTACATGTAACTTCATATAACTACATACATATACTATTCAACATTTCTGTGAAGTTCTAGAGAATAGTTAGATTTTCAAACAAATCTGTCATTATGACAGTCCTACTGATACACAGGCTGTGTATTCACAGTAGTTTTCTGTCAAAAACTTACTGTGCTGAAATTCAAATGAACACTAAACTCAACTCATAAATAGGGAAGCAAACCCCACCACAGACAATGCAGCGTAACGAATGAGTATTTATGATTTAATGCACGTTAGCCCTAGAAATAAACCAAACCCAGACTGCAAAAGCAGATTTAAAAGAAAATCCATACTTGTTCCACTTGGTCTAAGCGTTTTCTCAGATTCTCATTGAGATATGTTTCAACTCTTGTGATAATGCCTTCCAATTTAATCCTTTCATTCAAAAGCTGTCTGTTTTCCTGAAAAATGTAGAGAAGTACATTAGTTGCCTTACCTGACCAGGACTATTTTCCCCTCATTATTAAAAAAAATTTAATACAACAAAAACAAAAAAAAAAACCTTCTTCACAAAATTCTGTGTATTAAAATATCATAATTCTCTGGACTGTTCCTCTAATTTTAACTGACAGAAGAAAAAAGGTGTCTAGTGTAAAAGTCAACTGTACAGATCAGTGAGTTTATTAATCTTTATTTGTACCTAAACCCAATTTTTAAAGCCAGAAAAGCTTTAGAGAATATATTTAAGTTGCAGTATTTTTCCAGCAATATGTGTGTGTCAATCAAAATCTTAGTTTTGCCTCACCTACCATGTGCTTAAAATAATTGCTTTTTCCTTTCTCATACTGTGCATCCTCCCTTCAGGTGATATCTATTTGTATTTATTGTTGAAATGTCAATAGCAAGAGTAAGAAAATTGTGATGATTCCAACACAAATAGCCTTAATTTTCACACAATTAACTAGCAAAATTCACCCAATGTTTGAAAGTAACTTGCAAATACCCTTTGCAAATGAAAGAACCTACCTCCTACTGATGAAGCATTAATTTAGTGACTCATAAGTACTCATAAGTGACTTTTCATACAAAAGGATAAAAGGTATCAAATTTTTTTGGTACCTAACAAAGGTACCAAATTTAATGGCAAGATATTTTCATTTCCTTACTTGCTGTAGTTGTCGAATTTCATCATTAAGAGCATCCACACGTTTCTGATCTTCAAGACTGAGCTGAGACAACAAATCTGTCCCCAGTTCTGCTTTTAATGATTCTCTAGTTGACTCCATAGCATGTAAACTTGCCTCCAGGCTCTGCAAGCTACGTTGCTGTGGGACAGATATTAGAATTACTCCTCAAAGCAAAGATTTATATTAATTTCACCTGTTTATATAAAAATATTTTTGTGACATATCTCTAGTTATCTCTTTGTATTTAATATTATGATGTTAACTAGAAAGGAATGCAATTTTATCAGTAACATTAATGAAAAAATTAAAATAAGCCAAGTAACAGCTTTCAATATCCCCATACCAACCTTAGGCATAAATGTCTTTTCAGACTGCTGCCTTTTCTCCTTCAGCATTTTCATCTCTGACAAAATACTGTCTCGAGAGGCCTTGAACTTTCTCTGCTGTGTTTCAATTTGCTGCATTTGGTTCATTAGCTGGTCAATCTCATTATTAATCCATACTGTGGGCTAAGGAAAATTCTGTCCTTGTTTTAAAAACCATTTTATTCCTACTAGTACCTTCAATTATTTCTGTTTGATATACTCATCTTTCATCAAATTAGGAAACAAACCAAAACTCCACTAAACCATAATAACCACTTATAGAGGGAAAAAAAAATCAAGAATCAACAACAAAAATAACTTGAGCAGCTTATCAACTAATCAAGTAACTTATGAGTACCGGGAACTAAGCTAAATGAAGCTTTCCTTGCTTATTTTACAACAATGCATGCAGAAGAACACAGGGATACATTTGAACATGTGAGGAAAGCTCAGACCTTACAAAATACAGAACCGATATCTCCAATACACTGACACGAGTCAAAAGGAAAGGAACTCAGTTTGAAGGACAGAATGACCTGGGTGATGCGTAAGAAAAACATATAAACCTCCCTTACCCCTAAATTGTAGATATTGGATCTCAAAAGGACACTGTGCAGAGACTGGAAAGACCAAACTGTCAAGCAACTCAGAGCTTATCACAACACAATGCTGTCCCACCTCCCCTCCACAGCATAAGTGGACTATGTAACACATCAATTCAGGACACAAGTACTAAAAATTACAGCCTGAGTCAGAAGAAGCAGTGAAGATTAACACAGAAAACAAGAATATCTGGTTACGGCAGTTATTACAACACTCTAAAAGGAACAGAAAGGCTCACAATCTAGAGTTTAACCTCACCTCTAAGCCGTAAAGATCAATATCAAATTGAAACAGTAACACAGAGAACCAGTCTGCACACAAAACAGTCAAAACAAGTGCCACAGATAATATGTAACAAATTAGTCTCTTGCTTTCCACCTATTTTGTAACCACAAAACAAAAGCTATGTCAACACACAACCTTCCCCATTAACAACAAAAGGATATTTTCAATGTTTCTACGTAAGTTTTCATTGAGCTTGGCTTCGAGTTCACCAAGTTCTTCTTCTGCTTTTCTAACATCTTTTTGCAATTCAAGCCGAGACTTCCTGGTGTCATAATAACCTCCAGTCAAAGCACCTCGGTGGCTGACTTGATCACCTAAGGGCAGAACAGAATGAGATATAAATGCACACTACACACTTGCCATAAAGTCCCACACAGTTTCTACAGTGCAACTTAGCAGGTTAACCAGAAATTTTAACTAAGTTACAAAAGCACTGAATGTATCAGTAATCACATATGTTTACAGTAATTAGGGAAATGTTTATTTCTGTATTCAAGTGCTATTCCCTTTCTTAAGATCATCACACACTGCTAGGATGTCCTTTAAGCATTGGCTTATTTTTGTTTGTTTTTAATGAACTTCCGAAACCATGCAGCTTGAAAGAATAAAAATACTTATATTAAAGGGGAAAATGCAAATGCCTAGCACTACCAGTTTGAAAAAAAATCTCAAGTCTTCTATGAGGAAATAAAAAGATTAAGCAATTAGCAGCATCTGTGGCTTGTAGAGTATGCTGATACTGAAAGATTAGTAATTTCCTCCTCAGACACCCTTAGGAATTTTTTAGATTGACTTTAAGACAGAAAAAGAGAGTAATAAGCCTGCAGCGAATCTGCCCTCCTTAAAACAGGCAATTAACAAGAGAGATAGATTATTTCAGAGAACATAAGATGTAAACATATCTGTTGCACAGAAGAATTTACATTGCCTTTATAAGGAATTAAGGCCATTCATTCACACCCTAAACACTGGTTTGAGCTTGGGGAAAACACCATAAACACTCTAGTAAAACAAATGCCTGTTAAATTGGATAAAAATCCGGGATGAACGCAAACCTAATCTGCTTTGTAATTTTCGGGATGGAGATACATTGCCACTAACATTTAGATCATAAGAAAATCCCATACTTTGTCAAGAAATCCTGTATTTTTAAGCATTGTACTTAACCAAGTGCAACCTTGTACATATATCTCAGTCAAGTAGACTAGTTATTTTTAACCATCTTATTTCAACAACACTAAAAAAAACATGCTTATGAGCCCCATGTTCCCAGAAATTCTATTTTTACAATAAATAACTTATAAAATTGCAGTATTTACCTTCCAGAGTGATACAATCCATTGTGAAAGCTCTGGCCAGCTGGGTAGACACTTCCATGCTACGACAAATTAAAGTCTTCCCGAAAACATGTTTGAAAGCTTTATCAAATCTTGGATTGTACCTCAGTTTACTGATCATAGGAATAGCATCCTGAAGTGACAGAATTACAACTCAGCAATTAAAATAATTCTTGAGTATCACGTTACAATAAAACTCTCCTTATTAGTATTGTCTTTTCACTTGTAAAGTGCAGTTAATAAAGAGCAGATACCTCATAGGAAAGTGTTTTTCTAGAACAGTTTTTTATGTTCAGAAGTGTATCTCAGAAGCAGTATTTATCCCCAGACAAACAGAAAAGCAACTGGTGGGCAATAAGCAATATACACAGTTCAAAACATGAGACTCTGTAGTTATGAAGCAGAGGTAGGTTCAAAAGTAATTCTAACTCACATTAGTCTCAGGATAAGCAGTGTCTCTAACATCCAGCTTGTTCAGAGGGAGGAAAGTAACTTCTCCAGGAAGGTTCATTTTGTTAAATTCCATTAGGATCTTTGTACTGACCTCATCAGAATCCACAATGTGATAAAACAACCTGTTTAACAAGCCAAACAAGTAGGCAAAAATTTACCATGCTAAAAGGACAAACATATTTGTATATAGAAAGTATTCACGCAGATAGCATTAAATAACACATCACTATAAAGCTGCATTGCATTTCCAATTCCATGGCTTAGAAAAAGCAAGGGGATAATCTCTTCACTTCGGTTAAAAAAGGATTAGCCAACTTTATGTTCCACTGTCCAGCCAGGATTAATACTTAAATAGGCAGAATTCTCAGTTCCTTCACAAAGGAATAGCAGTTTGACCATGCTATGTAGAATGCACTTTGACAAAAAAGGCAAGACTTCAAAAGAATAAAATTACAATAGCAGCTTCCAACTAAATTGTGACACTTCCACTAAAATAGCACATAATTACCTGTTCCCTGCAGTGACTTCAACACAGGTGTAGAAGGCTGGTTCACATTCGAAGTTATTCATCACGATTCCATGATAGCCATTTAGAACATGCTGGTTTATGCCTTTTCGACGGAAGTGCTCCAAAACTTTGTTTATGCTGTCTATACCATTCAAAATGGCCTGTTAAATACAGTTTATTATTGCATTGCAGTTAAAATGTGTGGGCATAATACTCATTCTAGCTTTTAACTTTTGAAGGTGTAACCTCCTTTTTTGCCAAATTCCTGTTAACGAACCTATAGTTCTAACAGAAGATACCTAAATGAGAGTCCATCACTCTTCAGTTTTGTTTGGGTTTTTTTCTAATCAAAAAGATATCAGAGGAAATTTTTTAAATATTCAATTTCTGCCTAGTCTCCTCACATCAACTACCTAGAGCTTACAGAACTCATTTTCAAGTAGTTCTAGAGCTATAAACATTTGAAAAATTCAGCCCAGAATATAATTTGTCCATCTTAACTATGACAGAAAGACCATAATTTAAAAAATAACCATCATATCTTCCACATAAAGCTGATTTGTCCTTTAAGAATGAGATTCCACTAGGAATTACCAAGAGCGTGGTTATCTTACCTTTCCTGTTGCTGCTCTGAGAAGCTGCTGCTTCTTTTCTAGATCCTCCCTCTTTGCTGCAAGAGCTTGTTGCTCTGCATTCTCTTCTCTCCATAGATAACTACAGAGCAAAACCAAAAAAAAAAATTTTAAGTGTGAATGCAATCTGAAGGTTTTATTATTATTTTCTTAAAGACTGCTAATCTAATAGGAAGACAAAGTGCAGAAGTTCATACATGGCCATATTTAAAAAACATACCTACATGCCATGTTAACAACTACACAGTTGGGGTCCTTCACATTAAGTGAGATTGAGACATATTTCAATTAATTACTAACTTTCTTTCACTCTGTAGCTCATCCTTTTTATTTTTCACTTCATAGTATTTTCTGTCCAATTCTTCAACACGAGCCTTCACTTCATTAAGATCCTGGTCCAGTTTCTAACACAAAGAAAAGAACAGTATGAAACTACAGCTCTCTGTATAAAAAAAAAAACAAAAACCCTTTATTTTATTCAATACTGAGATACTAAAAATTCAGAAAACTCCTACATTTTAACTGTAAAAGCACTAAGAATAAAGACAGCTTTGTAAAGAAGCAGTAACAAGGTGTAGGTGCCACACAGATGGCAAGGCAGGCACTGAGTTCAACTGTGCCTCTGGGCATTAAAGTGAAATGGATCCCTGTAAGTCACAGTAAGAACTGGAATCAAAACAGTAACTAACATAACTTCTGTGCAATCATGCTCTGAAATGACATTTGTGATAAGTACAACTAATCTTGTGTGCCATGTCAACCTGCTATTAGTCAAAAGCCTTAGCCTGCTCTCCAGCAGTACTAGACTGTTCAAGACAGCTGCTGTCAACAGTGTGCTGTTTAAGCCAATGCACAGACATCCCCCCTTTGCTCACTTAACACCTGCCATTTTCAAAGCAGTTCAGGGCTAGCACTCCATAGTGTTTACATATTTATATGTGTACAAGAAGTAACTGTGTTCTAAAAACACAGCCAGCTGGTCCCAAACTAACCTGCAAGCTCTCAATCACATTCATCCAAGATGCTTTCCCTTTGAACAACAAAAAGCTATGTAACTCTTTATCTATGCATAAATCAACCTTCCCTGAGGAGGAAAAGGAAACCAAGACACATTCATAGAAAGGAATCAAAATCCACAACAAATTTAACTCCTTCAATTCTACAGAATTACCATTAAGCAGCAGTCAGCCAGGTGTAAATGCTATTTTCTTCATTCACCAACACAGAGAATCACAACTTTGCTAGTAAGGGTCCCAATCAAGCAGTATTTTAGCAGAACACTATCATCTTTATACAACTGCACTCCTGCATGGTGTCAGACTGACCCTCAATTTCAGCAGGTACATTACACAGAGACCAAGAAGACCATCAGCATTGGCACTGTATGCTCTCTCAATATAAAGGCAGGGTTTTCACAGCTTGAGCTCCGAGCAGGAATGATATCTTTGGATTATTCTGCTGTATTTGCCCTGTAAGAGCTGTTTCTGAATGGTAATTAAAATCTAAGTTATGCAGGAAACAGATTAATTCTCTATATGCCTAGGGATCTAACATCTAGCCAACTGCAACCATAGTACAAGGATGCAGTGCCTGCTTCATAGTCAAAAAGACCCTGTTGCTTGTGAAAAATGAGAAAAGTGAAAGGACCAATACCGACTTCTTTAAGAATGTAACAAATTGTTTTCTATGACATGGTTATGTTCAAGGTAGACAAGAGCAAGGAAGATGGAAGCTTCTTGCAGATAAATCATGCCAGACACATTGGGGAAAGTACCAGAAGGCAAAGTCAACATATATAGTGCAATACTAAAGGAGTTTAAAGTATATCTGAGGATGTTTTCAAAAAGCACATGTGGTTTCAGAGACTACATCCAATCAGAAAGTCACATCTTCCTTATAAACAGGCATTGAAGTCTGACTGTTCAAGATTGAATATTTAATCTTTTTCTCAAAAAGAATAAGCTGAAAACTTACACTGTACTGTTCCAAGTTTTTCTCCTTGTTTGCCTCTGTATCCTCTAAATCCTTGTGTATAGCTGCAATCTGCCGCTTCTTGTCATTGATGGCTTGATCTAAAGACTTCAGTTCTTTCTTTATCCACTTATCCCTTTCCTCTTTGGAAGTAAACTGGCTCCCTCGACCTTGCTTTGCATAAAGATCTGTTCTTTCTTGTGTAGCCTGTGCAAGTCTGTTTTGAAAAGAGAAAGACATGCTGTACTACAAAGAAATCTTGAATTTATTAAGAGCAAGCACTAAGAATTATTATTAGAATTTTCAAGAAGTGTCAAACCAGGCTCTAAAATTCAAGCACCAAACCAGTAACAAAAAGAAAAGGATCACATTATAAAAAATAAAATCATCCACAAGAAGTAGTTAAGCTTAGAAAATCATTTTGCCAAGTTGCCACCCCAACAATAAAGCAGGCTTTTTACAGACCATCTCCAAGTGCATGTAGTTACCCCACTGTCAAGCAACAAGTGCAAGTTTTTGCTAACTGCAGATGAACAGCATTGATAAAATTTGCACAGAATGCCACAGACCTAGCAATTCCTCTCTCTTCTTTTTCTTTTACGCTGTTAAATTTTGGTTCTGTTTCTGCCAACTCTTTCTGCTTCTCCTCTATTTTCTCAAGAAGTTTTTGCCTCTCTTTAAGCAGTCTTTTCTGAAAGTCAAACAAAGCAGTATTTAAAGTTAGTATTTAAACTAATCTAACCTTACAAAATAGTGACAGGCTCCAGTCCAAAACCAAAACTTCAATGTACAGGAACATTTCCTTGTGCCAATGACATTTTAAGACTTCACTGGTGTTACGTACCCTTTGCTCACTGTTGCCAGCTAATTCATCCTGCAGATCTTTAGCCTTCAGCTCCAATTTAGTCCTCTGTTTAATCTGCTCCTGTCTTTCAGCACTAAGTTGCTCCTTCTCTTCTTTCATTGCAGAAATCTTTGTCTTCAGTTCTCGAACTTGCCGTTCTATTTCCTATGCAAATGTAAGCATGCAGTGTCTTAAAGACTGAATGAACATTTCACTATTCATCAAAACTCACAAGATCATTATTCTGTAGATCTCAATACACCAGATGTATGAAAAACCCCAAGTTTCCAAACAGGATGAAAGCATGCAACAGAATTTAATATATTAAATATTAATCTCCCCACCTCCTCCAAAAGATCCCCAAAACTGCAAAGCAAAACACACCTCTGGAGAGCTCTTTTAAAAGTATTTTTACCTCCATTTTATCTCTAGCATCTTGCTGTGCATCTCTCAGCTGCCTCGATTTCTCTCCACTTGTCTCTCGTTTAGCAGAAAGCTGTATGGAAATATCATAAATAGCTTATGTAGCCAGAATCTGCTTTAATAGTGGTTCCAGAAATAAAATAATTTATTTAGTGAAGAACAGTGATGCTGAGGAATATATACAGTGCTGTAGTTCGGTGTGCAACTGCAGATTAAGCTCTTCGTGGTGGAAGCCACAGGCAAAAGAATTAATGTTGCTTTGCATAATAAAGGGCACAGGAACCTGTGGCATTCAGAGAC
Source organism: Erithacus rubecula (assembly GCF_903797595.1). Classification (NCBI taxonomy): domain Eukaryota; kingdom Metazoa; phylum Chordata; class Aves; order Passeriformes; family Muscicapidae; genus Erithacus; species Erithacus rubecula. The sequence goes on along the minus strand of NC_136660.1, from coordinate 25,569,306 downwards.
ACAGCAGGAACCCCATGCTTCTATTTCAATGGGATAAAAAACCAATTTCCTCTGCTGGGGATCCCTCCTCCTCGGCACCATATTGAGCTGTTCCTTTGTTATTTAGTTATTGCACCAAGATTAAGCTGTTTTAATGATCAGAGACTCTGCTATGGGAAACCTGGTCTGACTGTGAGTGTGGTGCAGGGAGCTGGGCAAGGTATCTCTGCTGGAAAAGTGTTTCAGTCCTAGCTCAGGTTGTGCAGTTCTGGCTGCCAGAGTAGCTGCTGAATGGCTAGACAGGAAAGGTTCCTTAACACTCAGCATTCTATCAAGGATCACAAGGAGATAGTAGCAAAACCAAACCAACAGCTCATTACATTTTATACTAGTCAAGATATTTTACCTCATCAAGTTTAGCTCGGGTTTCATTAAGTTCCTGATTATAAATGGTGTATTCTAATGCTCTTCTCATTTTATCCCATTTCTGGTACTGTGCCAGCTCTTCTTTCTCCTCTTCCAGAGTATGCAGTCGCTCCTCAATGTATTTCAACAACTCATTGATCTTCTCTCGCTTCCCCTCTTTAGAAAACATGACAAGATTGAGATTCAGTTAAACACGGTAATGTAATTCTCCATCTCTACAGCCACTGAATCTACTCCAGTTATTCACAATTTGTCAACATACATGAAATGTAAAAACATCCTGTGTCCAGAAGTTCTCCAAAAAACCATCCCAACAGCAGAACTGTTGATACTTGTTATGTAAGGAAACACAAACATGCACTCTTGGCTCACACACTTAATATAGATTGTACATGAACTTTAGTGTTTGCACAGCAGTAAGTATCCTGATTTTTGGATCACTGCCAGCTGACATAGGTCAAGTGTTTTGAACAGTAAATTTATCCATATTAGCTTAGCTAGGTTTTATTACTAAAAACACATAGAACTATTGGAAATTGAGATATTGGAAATTCAAGGAAGAAATATGACAAGCTCTGCATTGTTTAACATACCAGAATTAACATCTAACTTTATTGAAAAGGCCTGAAGTTTTAGAGCTAATTGAATTACTGTGGCATAAAGTAATAATTTCTTAAAGTTTTACCTGTTTCTTTCATTAGTGAAATACTCTCCTCTTTACGTTCATCATACACTCTGGTACCAGCTACTTCTCTTAGTAACTTCAATCTTTGAGAGTCAGGAGCTGTGGCCATCTGGTTGATCTGAAAATTCAAGATCTATGATTTCAATAACTTGCTCTGGATGTATGGCTAACCACAACAGAGCAAAGATTGCACTCTTTTGCTCTGCCTGCTTGCCTGAGGTTTTGGCAGGAAGATTCAGATACATAGCATATACCACACTGCTTTCCTTTTGAGACAATTACTTCAGGACAGCAAGTATTCTGCTTGTAATGAAATCTGCTTTTCAAATTTGTTACTAAAACTCAGGACAGAACTACTATGTACACTGAAGAAATCATAACCTGCTCAAAATTATGTTCAGAGAAACTCAAGCTTGGCCTTTTAAGTCCTGGTGCTAAATCATATAGTTTAAATGCTTCCATAAAACCACACTAAAATGCAGGGGTTATAAATCTTAGAGTAATTCACATCATGAAACACTCATTAATATGACATCAAATCAGTTCTGCAATTACACCCAACATAAAACTCACTTCCTTTCAATAGAATTTCAGTGGCTGCACGCTTTCCTACGAAGGTAACTGTTTCTAATTTGCCTTATATTAAAACCACTATGTGTATTTTGGCTGCTAAGTAGCATGCACGAATCCCCACTACGAGTTACTTTCCAGCTCAAGCTGCTTCTTTCAAATACACACAATCAACTGTACAGGAAATCTATTCTGATAAACATCTGGCAGACTGTACTAGGGGTTAGCATTCCCAATATCAAGTGCTTCTCGAGTCTTCTTCTCCTGCATTCCTCTCCAAGCATGCCTTCCATAACCTTTGGAGGTGACAGTTCCCAGCCTCCTTGAGGATCCATCCTGTGAGCCATTACAAGTAGTCTGTGCTTTGTCTGCAGATGTGGGTGTCCTTTGAAAGCTCTACAAAGCTGCTCGAGTCTTGAAGACAGCCCATGCCATGGGCTCTTTTCCTGGACTGTGTTCACTTCTAGTACTTCTGCATTTCTTACTCATTCTCCATTGAGAGTATTTTCAACCTCTTAAAATTCTCTACCACTACTCTGCTGCTTCACCTATAGGTCCAGAAATCTCTGAATTTACACTGAAACAGTCACCGTAATCAAGTTTGATTTGTATTTAAGTAAATAGAAAAAAATCTGATTATAAAGATCACCATGATAAAACCCCTCTGCTAAATACCAACATTTACAGACGTGATTTTTTTTTCCTTAAAATCAACATAAACTACTAAAACAATAATATCTGCCAAAGCAGCATCTACATACAAGAACTATTTCAAACTGAGAAAGATTTAGGTTTTGGTTTACTTCTGAAATAATTGAACTAAGTTTGGCATCCAGGAAACATGACACACTTGACAGTGATTCCTTCTACTTTGTGAAAAAGAATCTTACCTTTCCTTGTTTGACAATATAGTAGGGATTACTGCGAGAAAATCCAGCACTTTCAAGAAGATTCATGACATCATTTTTCCTGAAATGTCATTATGAATCCATTAAAACTTAGAGTAAAAGAGACAGCTGTAAAAATGCAGTAAAAGTATCACAACTATACACCACGTATTATAATCACTGTGTGCACATTCATCATGGTCTGCTTGAACAAGCTTCTTTATTTGAAAAATTCTAAATCCAATGAAAGAGTAAAAAATGGAAAATATCTAAAATACTATAGAATTGGAAAGTGATTAAGAAATAAGCATCTCAAAGCATAGAGGAGGGAAATATAGGTAAACATATCACAAAGGATATAAAACCACTGACAGTGTGGTAACTCTTCTATTTCAAAAAAACCCTGAAAGAAATACTATGTAAGCAGTTAAAACACTATATCAGTGGATGGATTAAACTGCAAATTCAAAGTCTGTCTATTGCATAAGGACTAATGTTCCAGCTGTCAAAGTACTGGCACACAGTATTACACAACTGAAATAAATTATTTCATGCTAGGGATATAAGTGTTGGGCTCGCCTATAGTATTTTACAGAAATTTTACTGTTCTCATTCAGATAAGGAAAAGAAGTACCTACGTCACCATTTTCTTGTCCAAGAAATATTGGTCCTTCTTGGCTCCAATGACTCTGCGAAGCGAGACTTCCTCTTTATCAATCTTAAGAAAACAAAACCCAGTAAATACACATACCTACTGCAAGCAGCTGTAACTAACCCAGAAAGTTTACAGCATTTTTTACCAGAAATGATTCAAAAGCAGGTATAATGCTGAAGCCTTCCATAAGGCTGAGACCACTTGAATCTGAAATGATAATCTGTGTTCAAAGCAATTCACTGAACTTACCGGTAACCTGTTGTCAGAATTGTCAAATATAATCTCCACAAATGCCGAAATAACACGAGGACCGGTACCTTCCTACGAAAGGAGATGCTTTGGTTAGACAGCTGCCACCTTAGAAAAGATTTTGAACTTGTTCTTCTCCTCTTTTTCTGAATGACCCCACTTCCCCTTTCCTTTAAAGGACTTGAGATGCAAGAGCATCTGCATAAGATCCGGCACATATATTTTTATTTCTCATAATCCTGGCTACTTATTCACTGGTGTGCATTATTAACATAATATACTACTGTATAATAAATTCCCCTTTGCCAATAGGAACTAAGAAAGTCACTTTCAAAATAATTGGCTTAAAATATCCACAGCCCAGCAATTTAACATTTTTGTTGTACCATTCAAATGCATTAGCTTACTCTTTAGTTTTGTTGCTATCCACCTTCACTTACATGCAACAAAGCCAGTCTCTGCTCTGGGCGAAGATGACTAAACTCATCACTGAGGACAAACTGAATTGCTGTAACAAAATAGTAAAGAAACAGAAAATTTATTCTTTCCTCCAGGGAGCTATGAAACGGTTTCATTAACTCAACACACTGGTTTACTGTTGCATAATACAATCATGCTGTTGCTAAATCTCACAATATTTCTTCATTAAAAACCTTAATCTGCTGGATCTTTATCACTCAACCTGTTGTACAGCAGGATTTATCTGAAGAAGTCATTGTTGCCACATTACTGGTTCACTGCATAATCATTAACAATGCTGAACAATTAGGGATTCATGAGCTTCCTTCTACATATACACAGCACACAGGCTAGGCTAAAAATATTGCTGAAATATTTAGCATTAGACAACTTATTAACACAACTGTCACAAAGCCTACTAACACCTTTAATTAGCATTTCTGCTCCTCTATTAATGCTCCCACCCCACAAAATTCCCCTCATAACCTTATTTTAAAAGAATGTCTAAAGCTGTGCCAAACTGCTGTTTAGTAGAATCTAACCATTAAGGATGTTTAAAACAACTGCAAATATCATAATCAGCTTTCATGGAGGGCAACTTTTAGAACCAGTTTCCTCCTTTAAATACTTTTACCAGCTAAAAGCCTTAGAAGGCCCTTAGTAAGAGAAGCTGAATTCTATGGAAAAATCTGGACAAAAATTAAACAAGTGTATTGAGATCTGCCTTTCATTACTGCCAAGTAATTTCCAATCTGCCACTCCCTATTGAGGAGGAACATTTGTTAAATCAAGTTCTAGCAAAAACAAGCAAAGAAACCTGGTATCCTGAGCATCCCTTGGCTAACAAGAAATCCATGCTTACCATAAAAGAAGTTGCTTTTTCCAGATCCATTTCTTCCCACTGAAAACACAAAGTATGACGTAAGTTACAGCTGACCTAGGTCAACAGCAAAATGTACTTTAAACACTACACAAAAATACTCAAGAGCAGAACCCAAATATAACACAGCCAAGGAAATCGCAAGGAAACGAGGTGAACTTGGTAGATGGATCACTTAGTCACTGAGTACAAGACAGTAGCTCTTTGCCCACTCAAACATATTATCTTGACTTACAAACATCAAAACTATTCCACAAAGAGAATAATAGTTAGACCAATCCTATTTATTGCCATCTTTCTGGTTCTTATACTGCTATTCTGATGGATAAGAACAGTAAACCCAAGTAAAATTCCCCTGGCTCCAGAACATTTATCCAGAGGAAACCACTTGCCTACACATTCAGGCTGACTGTATGAACTTCATGTAGTACATTAACTTCTTAAGACTCCATGTACTAATCATAAAAGACTGGAATAAGTACTACTTCTCCATAGAAAAATAAAGGTGTAAGAACAGAGCACTACACCAACATAATCTCAATGTTTACAGTGCAGTATTTAAGCAAGGCCCAGTGTCTTCTCTTTAAGATCAATAGCTACTGTATCAGTTTGAAACCCAGTTGTCTTCCAGCATCAATGAACATCCCAGGCTTTTCATCCCTGCCTGCCTACACAGCATCCAGATACACCTCATTCCAAAAACTACTTGAGATTACTATGAAGTCTTTAAAAAAAGAAAAAAAAATCTCAGTGAAAAGAGATTTCTTAGTGTGTTTTAAAAGCATTCATACCTGGATAAAGTTTTAGCTCCTGCAGAAATAACTACTAAGCAAGACATCTATCCATGTCATAGGTACGGTATTTTTTCTAGTGCCAGAGTTAAATAATGGCTACTAAGATTTTATGTCCACAATTGACTGTTTGCTGTTAGGTCAGCACACTCAAAAGTTGCTGCACAATCACTAAAATCAATGTGAAACAAAAAGGCAGGGCCAGGCATCCACAGGCAGAAATAGAAGAGGTGTGAGAACAGTGGACAACAACATGCTATTAAAATGGGTATTATTCATGCAACTGCACTTTAAAACTTACATTTTTTGACAGTCTACAGTCCAAAAATTCATTCCTTTAAAACTGGAAAAAAGAAGACCTCCTTTCTCTGCAGTTTATAATTTCTGGTATGCTTATTTATAAAAATAATGACACTTGCACAAAAAAAAGAAATACGAATCCCATACAAATTCTCTGCTGCTGTTCCTGCAAGGACAACCTTTAAAGGAGGTCTGGCTGATACAGAGATGTGCACCTAGGAAGGAGTTTATGAACCCACTCAGCTTCTAAAGACTCGGCTCTTGTCCCAACAAAACTGAATGCTAATAGTTGTTTGCTGTAAGTGGATCACAGCCTGGGGTACATTACAGACAGCTGTACAGAAGTTTCCAAAACAGAAAATATAATCATCAGTGTAACCAGAATATTAAAAACTATGAAGGAGACTAAAATGAATATCATCTGAAATAAAAGTGCAATTTTAACTAGTGATAAAAAGCAAGTATCAGAACTTACCAATGACATTGTGTTTGGAGCTGAATGGGTCCACAATGGTTTGGTCTCTGTAGCTTCGAAAGCCCTGAATGATTACCTGGTGAGAAGAGAGAGTTACTTTGACAAAGTTCTCCCTGTTCTTGCATAGTTTTTCTTCTATAAAGTTTGCCAATTACAATATCAATTACAATTTAATTCACCTTCCTGCATACACTCAACTTTCCAGCTCAAGTTCAGAAACTTATATCAAACTTGCCCCCCACCGAAGTAAGCATCAATTTAGGGACAGATTTCTCCCCTAGCAAGAGATGCTAGAGCTTGTGTAGACCAAAGCATGGCAAGCAAGAGAGTTCCAAGAGGTTTTTTTGTAACAAACTAGACAAAAACATGTATCTGCCTAAAGTATCATATACCGGAAAGAAGAGTCAGTATAACAAGCACTTACATTTAATTTTTATAATGCAATCTACTTACAGCACGAGAATTTTAGTAGCAAATTCTCCAAGCAGTGTAACTGCAGGCTGCAAAAACTGTATTAGACTGCCTAGTTCACATGCAATAGTCTAATTTTACTGTGCAATCTAAAGGGAAACATAAAAAAAGCAAGCTTGTCTTGGCTCCAAATCTCAGCCTAACAAGACAAAAACGTACAAAATAACTTCAAGAGTTATGCAGCAAACAGTTATCTGGAAGAAGCACATCAAACTTCAACTATTTAATTTCAGCAGCATTTTGAGGTTTGCCAGGACTAGCAATACACAATGTACAGTTACAATACCCTAAAACTTCAGCTGTGCATAGCAACAAAACTGACCCAACTTCAGCACCAAGCAACCTGCTCCATACATCAAAGCACAGCAGCTTTGCTCTGCTCAGTAGCACCACAAAGGCAGCAGTCACCTGAAGGCTGGACATTCACAGATCCTTCAGCAACAGCACTTGAAACAGGACTACAGTGACCATTTAATAGCTGTGTTCTTTGCCCAGCTCTTCCCCAACAGGAACAGGAGAGAGTTAAAACAGAGGCAGTGTTTCTCTACGACAGCTACAATACACTAAAAATTGCTTCTTAAGACACAAACACAGCTTACAAGATACTTCTTAATATTATCTCAATACTATCTCAATATTATTTGCTGAAGCTTAAAATATGAAATTACTTAGATTTTTTGTTTGTAAGGTCTATGGTCCCATCATCATTTTCTGCTTCTCTGAACATGTCATTCTTCTCCCACACCTTCAAGTATTAAATTAGCCCATATTCCAGAAAATGAACATAATACCTTTTATTCAAGAAGCACATACAAAACTTCAGCAAAAAGCCTAGAAGTAGTATTTCAAACATTTAAGCAAGCCTTTCCTCACTACTATGAAAGCCTCTTATATTAAGAGTACACCCCAGCACCTCAAGAAACAACTACCTTGAGAACTGCATTCATATTCTGTCATATTCTGGTAGTGTTAAGCAAACAGTGGGGAAAAGAATTCTGTCCATGAAAAGAACTGGACATAAGACTGGGAGAAGAATATGCCCATATTTATTCGTGTCAAGTTTGATCTTTAGTCTTTCTCCCATTATGTGACAGGCCACTACCAAGTACTGCTGTGGGAAACTCCTCTTGTCACCTGTTTGTACTAATGGATTAACAGCATCTCACTAATATTGAATGAAAATGCCATGTCAGACAGCAAATCAAACACTGAAATTTATAAAAATAGAAATGAAATATAAATTTAAAGCATTAACTAACTTCCAGTCAGAACTAAAGACTCCTTCTCTTCCCAGGCACTAAGGCTTTTTTGTAATATACTCTTGCAAAATTATTTCATTACTGGAATCTGAAACTAAGAATACAGGTAGGCAGCAAATTACTAATCCTTTGCCATCAAGCACCAGACCAATGCAGAATATATTTTGGAAAAGGAATAACATTCCAAATCAGCCTCCTTCAATACTCTGCCTACCCAAACCTCTTCTGAACTGCAATTTTCTGTGCTCCCTCTCCTTAGGACAGATCCAGTTTTCATTAACCAGCTGTACTGCATGCAGATCAACTGCTCTTGAAGCAATCAGGGATTTCAGAATTTAACAGACCACACCACAGAAAGCAAGTTTAAGACAATGTATGGACTGAAGATGACCCAGGCACAGTGACTGTGAACATAAATACCCAACCTCCCCTATATATACCTCTTCTGCCAGATGGAGACTTTTGCAGCAAGCTCAGTGCCAGCAGCTTTCAAAGGAAAAGCAGGAACAGAGTATCTTAATCACTTACCCTAGGCCACAGCAACTATGATCATTTGATTTAACATATTTAATTAAAAATATTTTTAAAACCCCCAAAATTTTGAGACAGTGTTGCTTCCAAGCTTGTTAGATTTCAAGGGGAAGGGGAAAAATTAAAAAATGGGCAACAAAGTTTGTATCTACTACCTTTTTTCACATAATATGTAAAGAATGTCTGAATTGGAATAATTCATTTACTTCATACTCATAAGAACCTGAAAGTCTCAACAAAATAATAAAACTAACCAATTATTATTTCCTGAATATTGCTATAGAAGCACAAACTTTTATCACATACATGGGCACCACAGGAGTGTGATGCACGCAGACTCTGAACACCATCATCTTCTCCCCAAATCTTTTCTCTAGATGACTTATCACTTCATCCAACCTACAGATTCTGAAACCTCATGCCTTCTTCCTTGCCTTGCATCAACTCAAACATTTTTAATGTTCGAACTCCAGGAATAACTTCTGGAAAGCAACAAAATAGGAGATACTGATGGAATCAAATTAAGTTGTGTTCAATTTATTCTCACATCCACACATTGTTACACTTCTATAGCTCCTATTAACAGTATTAGTTATTGATCACCCAAATTTCCTTCTTGTTGTTTTCCTCAAAATGAAACATCTTCCCTGTTCTGAGTTAATTTGGACTTCTATAGATCTTCAATACTGTTTGCTTTTGAGCAATTGAAACCTGGAGAACAAAAACTTCTATTTAAAAGTCTTTAAAGCAATGTGCCCACCTATGATGATTAAGAGTGATTTACAAAAGCACGATAAAAAGGTTTGAAACGCTGCTCAATCAGACAAACAGTAGATGAAAAACTGGTATTTATGCAGAACATGCACTTTCACAGCCAATAAAGTATTCTTCTTAAGAAATACACCCGCAGGGTGTCAAAAACAGGTCAACTTGGAGTCCACCAGGAAATGAGAATCCTGATAGGCTTTGTATGAACACTCATGAGCAGCAACACCAAAGCAGTAATAAAAATCTGCTGCTAAAGCGGCCATAGGGAAACTGCAGAAGTAATATAATGATGATCTCAAAAACTGTTTGAAAAAGGTGTATACCAGGATCTATTAACTGAGCACCAGCCATAGATCATTTGGCAAGGGTGAAGCATAACAGGTGAAATGGTTCATGCCTGGGGGTCTGAGACAGCACCCCAAAGCAAAGCAGAGACCCCACAAGCTGAACAGCTGAAAGGTGCCTCTGACAGCTGAGCAGAGCCCTTTGTTTGGGTCCGAGCCTTCCGCGGCCCGGACACCGGGGCTGGTGTATAAAGGAGCCCGTGAACAAGTCCCGGGTCCGTGAAAGAGCCCTCAGCGCCACTTCACACCTGCAATGAATGAAAGGGGAGCAGAAAAAGAGAGAAAGAGCCGCCAGCCCAACAGGGGGTAGAATCTGACCCGTGGCTGGGCAGGGGGCGCCTCCCTCAGCCTGAACCTCGATTCCCCCCCGGAACAGAAAAAAAAAGAAAGAGGCAGAGGCCTGCGAGCCCGCCGCAAGTCCGCGGGCCCCCTGCTGCGGGCGGCACAGATGTGAAGGTGCAGAGCCCCGAGCCCCGAGCCCCCAGCCCCGGGGCGGGGCGGGCTGGGCCAACCCCCTCGGTCAGGCCCAGGCCGCACCACACACTGCGGGCAGCACGAATCCCGCCGGCTCACCTGCTTGATGTACATGTTTGCCGGGGATGGGGTAGGCCCGCCACGCTGTCGTTGAGCCCGCCCTCGCCGTCTCTTTCCGGTTCGAGCGCTCGGCTTGACCGCGGGTCTCCGCCGCGGCTTCCCGCCCCCTCAGCCGCCCCCCGCTTCCCGCTCAGGGCCCGCTCACCCCTCACGCAAACAAAATGGCGGCGGACCCTCCCCGTCCCGTCCTGGCGCGAACCATTCAGCGCCATCTGGAGGGAGAACTGCGGAGCAGAGAGCGCGTTCCTGTCCGCCGAAAAAATGACACCGTGTGGAAAAGCGGGAATTTCCTTTTTCCGATCTTTGAAAGTGCCTCGGTTGCTCTTTTGGAGGGCGCTGCTTAGCAGGGAAGGCAGGTCGCTCTGCCTCCCGGGCGCTAGGGTCCCCCCGGGGAATTGGGAGAACTGGTTTCGCCCGTCGAGGGGCGGATTGGGCGCCAAAGGCAAGTTGAGGCGAGCGGAGCGAGCGGCGGGGCGCGCCTCTAGGGGGCGCTGTCGGGGCCGCGCTGAGGGGCCGCTTGCGCGGGAGGTCAAATAAAGGCTCGGTCTCAAGTCCCAGCTTCCGTTCGAGGATCTAAAAATATTTTTTTTTTAATAAAAATAAAATATAGGCATCAGCAGCCTTAAGGCTTGCGTTGACGCGCCCCAAGCCTCAGCGCAGCCGCTCCATCAGCCACCTCCTCCTGGCTGTGTAGGGCTGGGAGCCGAGCTCCGCATCCACAGGGAAAACGTCCGGGTAAAGCCACACGTGTGCTCAGGGTGGTCTGGACAAACAGCGATGGTGCGAGACATTCTCAGAACATCAGCTCGGCTGGAGCCCGTGCCCGTTCCTTTACCCCGCTAAGCCACCAAGAGCTCCCCGGGAGAGCTGTCAAACACACAAAAATAACCAAAACCGTGGGAGAGAAATATTAATTTTCACCTCATCTCTTCCGCTTATGGGGATTTCAGGTGTTGTGACAACAGTCCGGGTAGGACATCTCAAGAAAATGCAATTTTCAATTTGACAGTGCTCCTTCAAAACTGCAGCTGTAGCCAGCACTTCTAGACATGTGATAGAATTCTTCCACTGAGCCACTTAACACTAATAAAAATTGGATTTAAACAGAAAGGTCTAGTTTCTACCACTCCTAGAATAATAGATGGATGAAATACTTCTCTTCCCTAATGGGAAAATCTCCCCAGTCACAGACATTCTTAAGTGCCATGTAATTAAATGGTTTTACTAACAGCCCTTCAAGAGGCTATTGTAACAGATTTTACCAGCACCTATAAAGAAATGGTCCATTGTTTCTTCAGAATACATGAAGTTTTAAAAAACTAAAGCATTTAATGGTTGCTCCATAAACAAATTCAAAATGAAAATTTCCTGCCTGTCTTACTTGGCTTTTAAATAGCTTAGGTCAATGAGACTGAGGGAAAAATTATTTTCTCTATTTGCATTTTCAAAATCCTTCTCATCTTAGAATTTCAGGGAATAAAGTCTCACAGCATCTTTCTGGGATTAGTTTGTGATACTAAATTTACTCTTTGCTTTTTCTGGGGTGGTGTTAGAGATGCCAGTAGTTTGGGTCTCCCATCCAAGGAGACTCCTGGCAGGGGGGAGAAGAGAGTTTAAGAAAAGAAACAAAAGTCAGATTCCCCACTTTTCCTTACAAAAGAATTGAACAATCCTGTACCTAGTTAAAATAGTTATTTACATATATTTTTGTGTTAACATTTTAATATGAATTAATTATACACAACCTAGGTTACACAGATTTGCACTTTCTAAATAAAACGGGAATTTTCAGGTGAAAGTTCCTGAAAGCACACAGTGAGAGGAAAAAAAAAACATTTTGCACATGCATTTGAGACTTTGTTGGGACTCCACAACAAACAGTGCAGTCCAACCTCTGCTGAGACACAGCAGTGAGGCTTTTGTCCCAACAAACAGCCAGGATATCTCCTCACTAACAATCTTCTCATGCTAAAGACACAGGTGGATGTGGATGGACCATCCCTGTTTCTCAGGGCAGTAACAGGCATAGAAATGTTCTTAAATTGGCAGGTTCTAAAGTTCATTCCTCTTTGTCTTATACTTTTAGAGGTACAGGATGCCTTGAGTCACATTTTAGAAATTTCCTTTGTAGTTCAGAAGCTTATTTTCACTTAATCATAGACTCCCAGAGCTAGGAATTAATCTTCCTGCCCTGAAGAAGGGGGTTCAAAGAAACCAGCTGAGGAAAATTTGCCTTTTCTCTTGACTGCTGCGATGACATTGTTGTGCCTGAATGCACCAAGGCTTCTTGAAAACCTTGTCTCAAGCCAAACAACCCACATCTGGTGCTCCTGACAGTTTCTTCTTGTTGAGGTGCACCAAGAAGTGCATCACTCTATTATGAGCAAGCACTAACAAGGACCTGGGGTCTCTTTTATCCCCAGGTGCTCATTCTCTCTCGAGGACCTTGGATATACAACACACTCCAGCAGGTTGGAGAGGGCTCGTGTGCATACAAATGTGCACAGACACCACATTCTATTTATTCATAGGAATAAAATCACATCCCACTTCATTCCATCATCAAATACTCTCACCAGTGTGACGTGCTTGCAAAAATAGCAACTGTATTCATTAAGGATTAAGTGGCAAATGATTGTCTGGTTCAAAGAGTGTTTCAAGTACTCAAATAAGGCCCTTGCACACAGGTTTTGCCACATAGCTTTTAGAGATTGTACTTGAGGGAGTGGAGTGGTGAGGTAGGTATTATATTCTCTGTTATTCTTTCAGTTTTGTAGTACTTGCTGAAAATATGCTTCCAACCCAAGTGTGATGCATGTCATTTTTATTCTGTCAAGCTGCTGTGGCTGTAGGAGAGCAGAAAGCTGGCAGCTCATATAACAATGCTCTATATTCAGAACCTCCAAAAGTATAATCAGTGCCTGCTACACGAGGAGTTCACCTTGCTTCAGTAGGTGCTGCAGAGATTTTTTTTCCATGGCCCTGCTTTATAAGCAATGTTTTTGTATAAATATGCTAGAATTAGACATTAGCATCAGAAATGAGGAAGTGGGAACACTGCTGTAATTCATCTAGGCTTCATCAGCATAAAAATACATCAGGCATTTCTTTCACGAAACTTAATGGGAACATAGTTGAGATTTCAGTTCTGCAGAATTTTTTTCTCTCTTCCTAAATAGTAGAATTTCTCTCAGAAAAAGAATGTTAAACCTTTTGTGGGGAGGAACAAAGCACTTTTAAGTGTTATTAACCTCTTCTATTATCACTTTCAGTTGTGAACCAACACATGTATAGACTACTTTCATTCATGAATGGCTGCAATCACCGAGGTATTTACTGCCTTTTTCAAATGCCTGTACAAATCAGTAGGTTCACTGCAACATCAATCCCCTGTGCTCCATCTTGAAATCATTAGGGGAGGCAGAACTTCTCGAGACAGTCCTTAGTGCTGGTGTTGCAGCAGAACCCCAGGATCAAACCAGGGAACTTGGATTTTGGTTGACACTTTGATTAGACGAAACCAGTGTCCAAGGGCACTTTGAAATCACAAACAGATATTCTAAAGTTCTACTTCCAGGCTGGGAAACAAAGGCAGTGAGAAAATATCTTGCCCAAGGTCAAGCAGGGTAACAGTGGGACAGCCAAGAATACCTCTGCTCCTAGACCACCCAAGCCTGAATCCTAAGGCACAGGGCTGCAATACATCTTCCTCTAACCTTTGAACTCACTGGAGATTCTAGCAGCCAGAGTGAGAGAAACCAATGCTTTCTTGACAGACCCTGGCACGTGCATCTATCTCAGTGCAGACAAGCCACCAAGCTTTTAAGGGACAAGGAGCATTTACAGTGAAAAAAATTCAAACCACACGTGGGCTTCTTTTCCAACAACTAATTTTTGTCTTGAACAAATTACTGAGCTCTGTTGCTCTCAAACCCTGTAGTGACCAATGCCTTGCAATGCACAGTCTGACCCCTCACCAGAACCTGCAGAAACATCTGTAATTTTCACAGTGAGCAACTGTCTTGCTACAAAACTTAGAAGGGGGAGCCCTAAGCCTGCAAGAGCCATAAAAGAATCTCAGTTTGATAAGGGGTGGATGTAATTACAGGTTCAGATGCAGGCTGAAGAGCATTAGCCAGTGACATCTCTGTTCCATGGTGGGTACCTATTTCCATCACCTACAAATCCTTCTCTTGCTCTTTTTTGTCTCCTGCTCCCTTCCCCTACCACAGTGTGCCCTGAGGGTTGCCAGGGTGGTGTGCTGTATGGGGGAATTGGCTGGGAGGCATCTATATAAAAAATATTCATGAAAAGCAGCAGAGAGTGTTGTTTTTTTTTTTTTGCTTCTGCTTTTCTGACTCAGTTTCTAGTCACTTTAAACAACTCAAAACAGTCAGACAGCTTCTTTTCAAAAATAAAAAAAAATGTTTCTCTTGATCACTATGATCCTTTGAATGTGTAAAGTTAAATAATTTTTGTTGACTGTTAAGTATTCATCCATAAACCCTTTAATCCAACAACATTTTAAGAAAGCTAAGATATTTGTCAAGAAGAGAGTGAGGGATAAAACATCTCCATAAAATAAGCAACAGAGAAAGGCTCCTTTTTGAAAAGAGCGTAGGTTATTGCAAATTAATCTGCCACACTAAGGAAAACAGTTGTTTTGCTCATCATCTTTCAGACGAGCCTCTGTGAATGGAGTGTGTCTGTGGCTGAATGAGTTTCCCCCGCCTCAGCAGTCCGTAGGTGGAGCGCTGTGAGCCGGGCCGGCTCCGGAACCGGCACCGGGACCGGCTCCGGAACCGGCACCGGGACCGGCACCGGAACCGGCACCGGGACCGGCACCCGGACCGGGACCGGGACCGCCCGGGTCACATCCTCCCGACGGGACACCAGCCGTGCTTCCCTTCGCTGCCGTGCAGCAACAAGCTTTGTCGTGTTTGGAAAATTTTGTGAAAGAAGATATTGCTCTCTGGTTTTTCTATTTCAAACTCCGGAGAAGGGAAAGGACCTGCACTGGGCTGTTTATGGGGTCACCTGTGCTGGGTGCAGCTCCGGACCTGTGTTTGGGTGGATCAAACACGAAGGAGAAGCGAATCAGGGACGCTGGATCCCACAGGTCTGCTGCAACCAGAGCTTGCCTTACAGTGGGGGTGGCAGCCCACAGCATCCCTTGGCTTCAGGGATGCTCTGAAGGGAGCCAGGATCAGCACCAGCTCACAGGCATCAGGGGTGGCACCAGCTCACAGGCATCAGAGGGTGGCTTCTTTTGGGGGCTGTATGACAGTCCAGAGGCCAGTACCTGTCCATCCATCAGTAGGGCTCAGGAACAGCCCACGGAGGACAGGATCAACTGGTTCCTATCAAAATAAATCATAAACAAAGGTAGAAATCTGACTACCTGTTTAATCCCCAAGCTCCAGGTGAAAGATCTCCAGTTCAGACAACAGTGCAGGACTAGGATATCAGGAGATGAATTAAAAGCAGTCAATTTTACTTCCAAAAAAATATCCTAATGTTAAAGTGAGCAGTGAAGGCAATCCCGACAGTAGGAGACCCACACATAAATACATGTCCTTCATCTGCAGGACAGCTTGCTCTGAAGGTGTGTCTGCAGGAAGAGTGATTCTTGCTCTTACACAAGAGGGAGTGAGGAACCAAGGGGAAGAAACCCTGCCTGCCTTGGCCCCGGAGATGTTGCTGGTTTGATGACATAATTGACCAAAGGGATATTTTGCAATCTGTTCACAACAGTGGCAGGACACAGACTGACTGAGGGCCATGGAGACTCCTTGGAGAAATTGGCAGAGGGATGCAGAGAAATCTCTGAATGTCTGCACTCAGCACATGTGATGAGCCACACAGTGGACAGAGGCAGAAAGAGCCTCTGTAGGTCTGTGACCCAGACTGCCTCATTTTGGGGCAGCTTTTTCAGTCTTTGTGGTCAGTACAAACAAAATTATATTTTACAGGGATGCCAGACTGGATATCTGACTTCCACAGAGCATCCTAAAATTCTGAAACAAAACCCTTTCCCCTTGCTTCTGCTCTTAGTTAGCACCCTGGAAGGAGGCGGCTGCAGTAAATTTTTAATTAGATTAGAAGAAAAATAGTTCTTTAGGCTGACCACATCTACTCAACAAAGTAATACATATCTAAACAGATCAGAATCACACTGCCTGAACAACCCTCTTTAAGCTGTCTACAGCCTCGGGATCCACAAATAAATGTGATTTTTTAGCCAGAGTACCAAAACAAGCCCCAGGAAAAGGCAGCCTTCTTTCTACAAGGCATTTTCACATGGAGGCAGGTGAGCTGCTGACCTTACGGCATCTGACTCATTTTAACAAGCTGCAGCAACTTCACCTGACACCGGGTGGCCTCCCCTAAGTGTGAAATCTCCCCCTGTGCTTTGAAGATCAAAGGAAAGCAAAGATAACCTCCAGTTTTGTCATGGAAGCTGAAAGCACTGCCCCAGGGACTATCCTGGGCCTCGTTCCCCATTAGCGCTCAGCATTTCTCAGGCTCTTCCCAGGCGGAGCCCAGGGCAGCAGGACATTGTCCTGTCACACCCAAGCTGGCTGGCTTCGGTGCAATTTTCACCCTACGGATAGCAGGCATCTGTATTATCTTTTCCAGCCCTCCTCGGAAGCGTCTTGCTGTCTATTCTACACTCTCCTAGCCCTGCCTGCTGTGCTGGCTGCCTCTTCTTGCACCCCCAGCTCCCTCACAGAGGGAGGATGGAGAAGGAAATGAGAAACCAAGACGGGAACACTGAAGCCTCTCGGCAGCCTCCCCTGCTGTCTGCAGACATTTCCCACGTGTCCTGACAACCTTTCCCCAGGATCCCACAAGCCACAGCACTGAGTATGGCAGTACTGGCTGTGCAGAAATCTTCTGCTTCCCCCTTCTTCATGGCTGCAGCATATTCCCATCAGATCTCACAGACAAGTCCAGAAAAACTCCTCACAGCTGGGCTTAGTAATCAGAACTGCCAGGAGCCACTTCAACACTTAGTAGCTCAGGAAACAGCTTACCCTCCCCTTCTCTCCACTGGTGGTCCCTGATCAATTCTCTCGAGCATATCCTCCTGCGTCTGTCATGCTGACTGCCAGAAAACCAGCTGCTCTTCACAGCTGGATTCAGTAAACTGAACCATGTCAATGCTTTAGCACTCAGTAGCACACAGTTTTCTTGCCACCCACCCAGGGCTCCCATCGCCTGGCAGAGTGGCTGGGTGGCTGTCTGAAAATGCTCCACAATTGGTTTTGTTTTTAACTAAGTAATACATTATATCCTGAGGGAAAATAAAAAAAAAAACCACCCCCCCCCCCCCCCCCCCCCCACCAAATCAAAACCCCGCAACAATCTCTTCTCTCTCTTCTAATAAGGAACATATGGACTCACAAGCACAGTACAATAAATTCATCATGGTACAAGATTTTGTGCTTAGGATAGTCTTTGTCATGGGTCTAATATGCATTGCAAACATATAAAAGAAGCTTTATGCCTTTCTCAGAATGAGATTGATATCATTATCCCTGATGCAAGACAGCATGCAAAGACATACAGATAAGCCTGTGAGAAACAATCAGAAAGAAATTCAGATTCACTCTAGCACCAAAATGCTTCTCCTATGAGCAAAGCCACATCAGCAAATCTCTGTTTTACCAAGAGAGCAGAAATATCCTCTGCAGAAGTGAGCTGTCCCATGAAAAACACAGTTTTGCTGCTATAGTCCTTTTCTATATACTCAAGAGACCCATCTGGTCAGCTTGGTCAGTCCAGGTCTCACTCACTTCCTTTATGCTCTTGACAAATGTGGCTGTGCCAGCAGGAGCAGCTGCATCACTTGCCCTGGAAATCCACAGGCAGAGCCACAATTGATCCCAGGCTGCCTGACTCCCGGGCTCTCTGTTAGCCACAGTAATTACTGGGGGCAATGTGGGCATTGCTGGGGAGAGCTCAGGCTGAAAGCACATCTAGGAGATGAGCACAGTTGTGCTGCATCCCTGTTAGGAGCCTGCTTCAGCCTGGCCAGCCACTGGGACCCAGCCGGATGGAAGTTAATGGTCATGCTGGGATTCGTGTCAATTGATTTTCCAGTTAACTTGACTTAACATGATTGGAGGCATTAGAGCAGAGAGGATATGCCCGTTGTTCCAGTTGAATCCTGTACACCTCAAATGTCATTTCAATGCAGAAGAAAGTTTTAGTTCCAATTAGAACAAATGGTTCCTTAAAATAAAGATTTAATGGAAAGATTCATCCAGGGCTGGGCAGAATCCCATTGTTTTCAGGGGCCCTTCTCCCCACCCAGGCAATAGGCTTTGGTTCAGGCCCTGGAGGCAGCTCACAATGTATGGGCAATTTAATAACGAGAGATGACTCACCCACTATCTGCTTTACAAAGGAATCTCAGAAATGGAGTATCACTGTGACAGAAATAAACCGCTATTCACACACAGACAACCCCCTCGCCCTCTCTCCCCCATTAAAAAAAAAAAAAAAAAAAAAATAGAGAAGCCATGAAAACTACATTGTCATTACACTTGGGAGACTTAAAACTGGTCCTATTAACACTTACTCAAATGTTTAACTTTACTAACATGATTAGATCAGAAAACCAAATCTGGAAAAATGGTTATGTCAAGGGGGTTTGAAGTTTGAATTGAGGACTTTATCAGTTTGCCTTTCATTTCTGAGCCTCTAACAGTCCCAGCAGAGGAGAAATCTCTACATGGTGTCTGTTCTGAAGTCCTAGTTGGGACTGCAGCAAGCATGGGCAGAGGCTGGGACAGGATTTATACTGAAGGTCTTTCTCACTTCTCTTCATGCATAGTGTGTCTCATGATCTCCCCAGCACAGGTCATATTCTGGGATATGGAGCAATCCCTGGCAGAAATGAGGGAGTCCTCAGGCAATGCTGTCCCTGAGGCTCTTTAAAGTTCTTTCCCCCTTTCTATCTACCATGTTCACTCCTGATCTTGAGTTACTGCCTTTATGGGTTTGTTTGGTGTCCTGCTGGGATTCTCAGAAGCTACAAATAAAAACCAATTACTTCAATGGGAAGACTAGTATGTGAAAGGGATATCTAGGGGCCTACTCCTCAATAGCTAGATAAGGATGGAAGAAGTGCTGAGCATTTCAGCTATTACTGCAGAAGCCATTTGTCTTGGTAACCTTCACATTCCCTGCAAGTGTTCACAGGCAAGACACATAGGGATGCATCACTGCTGCTGATGGAAAACATGAATGGACTTGGTAAGCTTTACTAAGATATCAGAGTACCTTGAATTTTGAAGCTGAAATAAAAAGATTGAAATTACCCCAAAGTTTCTAATGCAGTGGTAAAATAAAGTAGGACTTTACAACTGAGGCCCTGGTGTCAGAACTCTATTTGATTTTCTCTGATGACTCAACCTATTTCACAAGCTATTTTCATATTCCTTATTTAGCAAACTTACTCACGTCTCAGTAAAAGCCTACAATGTGATAAAGCCAAGAAACCGTAATGTGTGGTACTGGTAACACCTCCCACGTAAAAAAAAATCCTACTTCCATATTTATGTGGCTCTGCAAATTGGTTCCTGCCTTTTTCTCCCCAGAGAGTGAGCTGGCAGTGTGTCTACTCTCCAATTAACATGAAGCTGTGAAAAGTGGAGATGGAGGGTCAAACTCACCATACCTAGGGCCTCACACGTTTTTTTTTCCATGTTACAGACACATTTGGACTTTGGCTTCCCTGCAAGGCAAGTGTTATTTTTAGCATAGAAATGACAATGCCTGCAGAATACCTTCTTCATTCATGCTTTGTCTCCTAAAATAAGAAGCTCCCACCAGGAGGCAAGCAGCTAAGAAGAGCTGCCTATCTTGTGGTGCTCAGGGACTGGGGATGGGCACCTCAGGACCAGCTCACCATGGAGCAGGTTATTTTTACTTGGGTTTTATTGGTAAGGATTTCCAATTTCTACCTATTGGAAAGCTCTTTAGGCAGAAAGAAGAAGCTGGAGAAAGCCTGTGCTTTGTAACCAGAGTAGACTGCAAATCACACCAGCAAATGTATGGACTAAAAAGACACTTGGGGACACTTAAGGATAACGCCCACTCATCCAACTCCACTCTAGATTTCTTCACAATCTGATTTGCAATGATGTAAAGATAATTTTTTTTTTTTGGTGGCAGTTTCTTGAATGCTTTTTTCTCTTGGAGACAGAAAGGAAAGACAGCGTGTGCAAAGCAGAGGCTGAGCAACTGCTCTCATGCTTGCAACATAACTGCTCCTTGCAAGCCTAAAAGCAAGGGGCCAAAAGCTACATGGCACAAGCCCTGTCCAGTCCCCCAGGATCTGAAACAGACCCCAAGAGGCTCCAAGCTGTCCAGGACACAAGGGTGTGAATGGAGAGACAACACATCCCAGCACAACTCTGAACTAGCACTTCCACAGGCGACAGAATTTGCAAAATCCCCTTTTCTCTGACATTTCCTCTTATCTTCTGTGGATTCTGGTATCATAATGGATAAGCTCTAATTAAAGCTTTGTCTCAGAGTATATCAGTCCTGCCATCTTTCCCTCATTTCCCTCTTCTGAAGTCTGAAAGCATCCTGATAACAGCCTTCCCCTTGCTGTTATAGCTACACAAGGGTTTCTACTTTCCCTCAGAATTTTGTTTCTGAGGCCCCTATTCCTCTGCAAAGCTTAGCTGGCAGATGGACACAGGCACATTGAACCAGCCTGCCACCCTTCAGTTTTGACATTCCCCACACACCTGCCAGACTTGAACTTCCATCCTTGGTGATGAGCCACTCAAACCCAAGCTCATTTGGGCTATAAAAGCCTCCTAAACCCTCCATCCTACCAAATCTGGTGAATTTCTCAGTGCACAAACCACAAAGCATGGATGGAACTGTTCCTTTCCCTAAGGATGAAGGTACCTATTGGGTGCTGCTGTCTGGAAGCAGAGAACCAGGGCTCTGCCCTGCACATGTGAGCTCAAACACATTGTCTTTTCCCAGGTAGGTGCTATCCCAATTTGACACACTCACCTTCATCTATGAGTGCTCAGATCCTCAGCTCCTTCTTTCCCATGGGAGCAGTATGGCCAGGAAGGGAGGAGGACACATACTCAGCCCAGATTCCTGTAGTCAGATTGTTGTGATGTCCCACAGAGAGGTGGGGTCTGCCAAACTGGCCAAGGGACCCAGCTGGGGCCAGAGGTCTCACACCAGCACTGCAGTAGCAGAGCAGGCACCAGCATGGCAACACAACCCTCTGGGAGGCAGCATTTGCATCCCACTCTGACTTGGATGCTGGGACTTCCTTCTACCAGAAGTAGAGGTGGATTGAGACCAGCCAAGAAGAGGGGCCTCATGCCCTGAGCAGAAGCACAAGTGTTGGTCTCCTGTGTCCAGGCATGACAATAACTCTTCTTTAGACTCCCACAGGGCTGTGGTCTTCCACCCTTGCTGAATTCCAGCCCAGCTAACACTATACACCCACACACTGTGCTTAAAGCCCAGGGTAAGAGCTCCCTTCCCTCTCTATCTGGCTCCTTCACCTGGTCTTGATCTTTTCCAGCTGCTTTGATCAAACCTGTCAAGGTCAGCAGTCCCTCTGTTAACCTCTTCAGCCCACTCCCTTGCTCTGCAAATATTCCATCATTGACTCTGCAGAGGGTTTCAGCTTTCTTATCCTTAAAAACCAGCTGATTGTCCACCTGGAAGAGTTTGGTGCAGTTTTAATGACAACTGTTGACTGCTCTGTTTCTGTCCAGATTGTAGGTCTCAGTACACAGTGGACATGGCCACTCTCACTAAGCTCAGCCTTTCTGCTTGGGTGCTTATGTGGGCAGAGAGGGAGAAAGCCCTTTCCAGAGTTCCCCAAGAGGACCAATCAGGTCTTCCAGAAAATTAATTGATCTGCTCTTACTAGATCATCTGCCTTACCTCCCTGGCTGCTGGTTCCCATGTTCAGGTTACCCAGAGCTCAGGCAGGGCAGCTGACACATCCCTCTGACACTGGGGAAGAAATCCAAGGCACATCTCCAATAAGACCTTCTCATCTGTCAGATATGCTTCCCTTGGGGTAAGTTACAAAGGGATGGGTATGTGCACACATGCTGTGTAACCCAGATATTTGCCTTAGATTTTAACTTGATAATTTGGAATTGCAGATCATAAATGTGCTGCAGTGATGAGCCAGAAAAAGCCTAGAAAATTCACGATGAAAAGGGGTATGAAACACATCAGACATGCTGCTACTTCTAACTTAATCTTTTTTTCATTTAAAGAAAAGATGAGTATTACCCACATGCACCCAGAGGTGCTGTGTGTCACAGCAAGATTCACTCTAAGGACCAGGGCATGTAGCATCCCTTGTTATGTGTTGGAAGGAAGTGGGGGCTGTGCCTAGTTCAGATTTTCATCTTCAGCAAGATGGTAAATCTTATATAAAACAAGTATGAATCAAAACAGAAGTGCCTGCCTGGCTGCTGGGAAGTGACGCCACCGTGACTCATGTCATTCTGTTTAAAACAATCCTCCCCCTCACCTTCTCCCCTCTCTAGTGATGTACCTTGGTGGCTTTTCAGCACACAGCACAGTGATACTTTCCCATCTCTTCTACCTTCTTACACCTCTTTTACACCACAGTGCTTTTCTCAGGTGGCCTCTCCTGTCACCAGGCTGTCCCAAAGCACTCTCGCAGATCACTCCAAGTACAACAAGCAGCTTTATTTTCCTGGCATTTTGTCCTTTATTATTTTTACACAACATAAAAATGATTGCAGGTTTTCTTTCACATTCACGAGATCTCCTGGAAATTATTGCCATTTCCCATACATATTACATATTAAAAAATAATGAAAAGATCAACAGATAGAGACACTCATTCTGAACTCCCTATGGACACAAAAGCCAATGAGAGCAAGACAGAAATTTTTTCTGGACAAAGGCTGACTAGAGGTGACCACACACACTAAGCGAGTCACGTAACACTGAAAAAGACCACTTGACCACATACAAATACACAAATGGGAACACTTGGGAAAGGATGGAGAAAAAGTTGTCTTGGAGCTGAAAGTTTGTCAGGTTTTTTGGTGTGAAGTCCAGCAGTTACAGTGTTTTACAGTGTTTTCTGATGGGATGTGGATGTGATGAGGATTGTGGACACATTCAAGTATTCTAGGGCTGTTCTTAAATAACAGATGGGAGGATAATAGCTCAGCAGGGTAGCTGATAGATGTTAAGTCCCTGCTTTACTTAAAAGCACATCCAGTACAAAGGCAAATACAGAAGTACAGGAAATGCCACACCTGAATGGACCCACTGGTCAGGGTTGGTATCTAGTTACACTGTGGACAATACCTGACACTTCAGAGGCTGGAGCAGAGAAGGGATTTTGACCTGGTTGTGCAACAGTGTCCTGGGAAAGGCACTCCCTCTCCCCACTCCAGCCCTTTGCTACCTGAAACATAACACAGGAGAGGGGAGGAGGAAAGCCAGAGAAAGATTTGGGCAAATATTCACTCCCACCACCTCTGGTTGCAAAGGTAGTGCTTTTTGTTTTGCTTGCTTCCCTGCTGCTGCTGTTTATTGCTTGAAACCTTAAATAAGGGTCTTTTCAAAAATAAGATTGGAAGGAGATGGGAACTGAGAACATACTAAATGGATTTCTCATCTTTCCCCAGGAATCTGTAAATACAGTAGTGGGTGCACGTTGTGTGGTTAAAACCCTAAAAAAAGCACTTTGTATTTTCTTTTAAAAAAGGACAATAAAAGTTCAGAAAACTTGCCATGCTTAGACCACTCGCATCTTACAGCATATGGGAAGTATGACCCATGACAACCACTCCATCTCAGAGTAAGTGGACCAAGTTTCTCTATTGCACATTCATGAAATGTTCTTGTTGGGGATCACAGTTTGGATCAGGACCACCCCAGCTCCGGGCTCCCCACGGTGTTCAGCAGGACGAAGATGCTGTCATTGGGCTGAGCTTCAGCTGGTGCACAGGAGAGTGGATGGGCACAGAACTCAACACTGAGGTAGGAAAGGCAAAGCACGAGCCCTCAAAGTTTTTACCTAAAGTCAGCTCCTCTGCAAAGAAGGACGCAGCTTCTGTTTTGCAGGAGGCGACGGGGGGGCTGGGGGTGGAAGACAAGATCTCTGACTCGTACTGTAGCAACTGGCCCATGAAACCAAAGTTTGGGGAGATGAGGCTGCGGCGCTGCTTGATGTAATCGAAGGCTTCGTCCAGGCGCAGCCTCTTGGTCTTGATGAGATAGGCCATGCAGATGGTGGGCGAGCGCGAGATCCCCGCCTCGCAGTGCACCAGGATCCTGCCGCCCGCCCGCCTGACCTGCTCTGGGGAAAAGCCAAGGCAGACATCAGCTGGTGTGGGGATGGAGAGCATGCTGTGACACACCCAGTGCTGGGGGCACAGCCACTCTGACAGCAGGGACAGGCACTAAGGGTGACACGGGCATTGAAAGACAAGAAGGACAAAAACCAGCTCGTGACAGACCTGAGCTTGGTTTCAGAATCTGTGGATCTTGATTTGGTTCTTTTTGCATTTTTTAAGAAAATCCATCCGTGTCTCCCTCCTTGTGCCTACTCCTCTTTTGGAACAACATGGTGATGATGCAGGCAATGCTGTACATGCATTTCTCTGCCTGCAGCTCAAAATGTTGTGTAAAGCTCAGCCTGACCAGCCCTCCCACCATCTGGTCACTCAAAAACTGCAGGGGCTCTCATCATTTTTGCTAGAAAATCAGTATTCTCCTTCAAAATCCTGACTCCCTGCTTGGCCAGTTGGCAGCAAACAGCAGTACCAGGAGGTACCCTTGGGTGGAGAGGCTGAGCTCAGTCCCTGGGGCCTCACCACAAAGCACACAAGCACTGGCAGGCAGTTGCTAATTACAGCCTGGTTAAAGGATGCTTGGCCTTAAGTCAGGATATAAATGGCTTATGCAAAGCACTCATTTTACACAACAGGAGCCACTGTGGTTACTCACACAACACAATGATTGTTATTAGATTAAAGAGAATGTGCTTAAAATAAGCCCTTTCCACACAAAAAAACTGTTCAAAAAATAGACTTTTCTCTGCTCTATTGCCTTGAGCAACATGTTCAAGCTCCAATTTATGGATAACTGTGAGTGTAGTGCTCAGGGAAGCACACAGAGCTGAGGAGGTTATCATTTGCCTGCCTCCAATTGTCTGCCAGGGGACTGCCACCACGACCAGGTATATTTAGCTACTGCACAAAATAAGAAAGACTTGGATTTGAGTCATCCCCAGCATCTACACCACACACCCAATTTTAAAAGAAAGTGAAAATTGAAGTCATCTTCAAAATCTGGGAAATTTCCAGGTGGCTCGATATCTACCAGAAAGGGTTGAGGATAGGACAGAAAGGTGACATAAATTATTATTTCCCTGAAAGGTGTGACATGTCCCTTGCACCTGGGAAGGACACAGAGAGCATCCTCAGCTCAGATTTTTGTAACTCTGCCTGAACTCTTGAAGGACTCAAACTCAGCTGAGCAATGAGCCCAGTGAGTCTGTAACTGTGTTTTATTCTCTTTCACTCTTGAATATTCCTTGAGAGCACCAATTTCAACATGATCTCCACACAGGCTTAGGATTTTCCACCCAACCAAACCATCTTGTGTTTCTCAGGGAGAATCCTCTCTCCTGCAGTCTCTGGCACAGTTCATGTTCACTCAGCCAAGGCAGGAAGATTTGAAACTGAATAGCACAAACTTTTCTAAAGGCTGCCTCCTTTGTTTGCATTGGTGTATTTGATTAAAGGGTGAGATACCAATATGATCAAAAGGAGGAATGGAAAGAGCTCTGTGATAAGGGGGAACAATGGATTTCTAAGACCCCACCTTTGGTATATCTCAACACAGTAAGGCAATGAGATGACTCTGCTTCACCTGGTTGTTACTGACTCTGACATGCAAGTCCAAGTAACTAGATGTTTTTTCCTTCACAAAATTCAGTAGATTTCAATGGGTATTTTATTTTAAAATTAAATTAGTTCTTAATTGATTTTACATTTTAAATTAGTTTAAAAAAACATGAAAATCTGAAAAATTTGTTCATTTGTACCTACCAATGAAGTCTATGGCTTCCTGGAAGTGAGAGCTGATGTCTGCTGTGTGACTGTCCTCCACTGGGATCCACTTGTAGCAATATTGGTCTTTGAAGGACTCTGAGCTTTTCCTGGAGACATTTAGCAGGGCTGTGATGTGCAGGTTGGCGAGAAACTCGCACTTGGAAGCATGGTAGGCACTACCAAGGTAGAGAAAAGGTAGGATTTCGACTGGGCCACCCTGGAAGAGAAGGAGCAGAAACATGTAATTCTTTTTTCAAAAATCCTGAGACCCGAGAGTGACCAAGGAGCCCATGGGGGTGCCTGCTCCCTTCCTCCCTCCGTGGCTTTTTTGGACCCCAGTGCTGCTGGCCACTGAATCAGTCCCATGGCAAAACCCACACAGGAAAAATGTTTTAATTTTTTTGTCCACATCTGCAAGGTGAAAAGTCAGACCCAAGCCACTGGTGTGGAGGATGTTTGTGGCTTTCTTTAAAGTGCTGCCCCTTGCAGTGCACACAAAGTTCTTTCATATGTGGTTGCCCATTCCCACTGAGGCTTTACTGAAATAGGGGCAAGGCAAGGCAGGGAGGAAGATGAGGACAGAGGAAGAGGCTGCTTTGGCTCAGCCAGGGTTTAGCCCCTCTGGTCACATCTCCAGAAGTGAAACAAAGCAAAAAAACTCTACACAGGCTCCCCACTGCCTTCACCCCACACCTCTCTGGAGCACAGCACCTGCTGCGTCACCCACCCCAAGACGTCATCTCAGTTCCTCTTTCCTCAGCACAAGCAAGGGCTGGATGACGAGACAGTGACAGAAAAGCCACTGTCTGACAGAGCTTTCTGAGCTGGCAGGTAACTTTCCATGATGCACAGGAGCTGCTGCCACCCCCCAGCTGCAAGAAACTGCCTTTCCACTGCCCCTGAACCGCCCACATGGTGGGTTCCCATGCATGGGGGACAGCTGGCAGCCAGCCAGGGTGGCAGGAGGATGCCTGGTGTGGGAGGCACCCCCAGGAGAGCAGAGAGGCATCACAGGGGGACTCCCCTGAGCAGCAGGAAATGCACGCCCTGGCGGAAGCGTCCCGACCGCAGGGTGACATCTCGGAGAGCACAGAGTCCCCAGGCTGGGTGGGCACACCATGACTTCCTCTGTGGAAACCCCATTTCCCAGCCCAATGGTGGGTCTTGCTGCTTAGAGACACTGGCCTTTTACCAGCCTCAAATTCCTCTTGGGATCTCACAGGAGTCATGGGCAAAATGTGCTCCTTTGTCTGCTGGGAAAGCGACACTCATGGCAGCCTCTCCCCTGCCCAGTCTCGGTCTCCTGTGGAGGTGTGAGCTGCTGACAGCTTATGCTGTCTGGGTGTGTGATAAGAGAGTTCATAAATACAGTTTTGGGGTGAGATACAGTGTTTCACCTCCTTCTGTCACCTAATTTTGAAGCCAGTCGTAGGTGATGCTAACCAGCAGTACACAAGGGCCACTAATTCAGCACACAGGCTGCCAGCCTAGGCTGTGACAACTTACTGACAGCCCACGGCAGCACCAGGGCCACCAACACCCTGCCAGTCTCCAACAGAGCCTGGTGGCAGCAGGGAGAAAGCCCAGGGGAGGGTCACCCACCAGAGCCATGACACACACCTGGTCGTACGCAGGTTTGTGGTTGGCACTCTGCTTCTCACAGTGGCTGGCGAGGTTTCTCTCTGCCTCCGTCCTCTCTGGGGAAATGAGTTTTCCGTTCACACAGCACTCAGGATATTGAGAGTTAAAGGTTTCATATCCCCCTGGGGAAACAATAAAAAGAAGAAGATATGAATATTTACCCTCCCAAGGTTTAATTCAAGTGACAGACAAATGAAGCTCCAGCTCCTGCAATGCAGTGGGGAAGCAGTGCCCAGCAATGAGCTCCAGAGGAGGGTCATGACAGATAGTGCTCCTCTGGGAAAATGGGCTTGCTTAAAAGACTTTGGGCACCCAAGGAAAACCTGATACCACTGACAATTATTAACCTGCCAAAACCCGGTGAATATATAAAGCTGTTAGCAAATGTAATTCTGTTAAGTCTAGTAACCATTAACTCCTAGTACAGTGGGGACTAAATTCCCTACCCATAGGTTTGATACATGGGCATTAATTCCAGTATTTGAGGCAGAGATTTCTGCACTCACTAGTCATCTTTTCTAAACTTGTCATTAATATATACACGGTGACAACACACAAAATATTTTATTTGCATTTTTAAATTGACATAAACACAAGAGGGGGATGCTTGTATCTGTCTCATTAATCACTACAATGCACGAGACAGTGAAGTAATGAAGATGGTCCCACTGAAACTAATCTATTAAATAACAGCTATAAAACTTAATGAAATCCTGTGACAGCATTTGACAACTGAATAGCCCCACATGAGCTATTCTGCACGGTTTAAGTACCGCGTTCATTTCATTCAGCGCGCTGCTAATGAAAAGGAATTAATCCTATTATTACATTGTTACTCAAAGTTTGTCGTCAGCTAAATTGTTGCTTGTTTCTAGGCTGGGAATATTCTGTCTGGAAGCACATCATCTCCAAAATGATTGTGGATAAATCAGGTAGCAGAAGCAGCCTGGAAACATCAGTGGTGTGCCACATGTCTGCCACCTGTGCTTTTTCAGAGCAGAAATGAATGGCTCATGAACAGCTACATTCAATAATCCCTCAGTGTGGCCCTCAAGTAAACAAGGCTTGGAAGGCAAAGGCTCCCGTTGTGATTCATTCACCTGCGACTGTTTCAGCCTGATAAGCTGTGTCAGTGTGGGTGCCGGGGTGCAAGGACGGATTTTGAAACAGGGGAAGTGCTGAAGATCAGAGCAGCCACAGGACTCCCACCAGCCTGGCTGCCAGGGCTGGGTGATACAGCCACCTCTGACAGTTCAGCCCCACAGTGCTGGTGTCTCATCTGTTTGCAATGTTAGAGCAGATGTGTGCTCGAATTCATGACATGCTACTGTCACCTACTCATTCCTGCCGTGGGGTCCTCGTGTTGCAAGCAGCCAGTGTGATCCAAAGCCCACTGAATGTGATGGAAGTCTGTTTTCCATGACAGAGGGCAGGAGAGCAGCTTTACAGTAAATGGGCACTCAGCACCTGCACTTTTCCTCCTACCCCAGCCACATTCTGCCAGCCCATCCCAGAGCTCACAGCATGAGGCAGTGGTCAAAGCAGTCAAGTGACCGTGGAGACCATGGTGCTGGTGGGAGGTGTTTGATAAAATGATATCCACACCAACTGGGTTGAAAAAATGATATCCCTAGCAACTCACAGTGTGAAATAACAACAAACACAAGAAGCTCTACAGAGTTCCCTGATCTCCAACTGCCCTTCATGGGGTGAACTTTTAAATCCTCTTGTTTTGCATAGCTGACCTTATCCTCCCCCAACCCCTCAGCCACTGCCATGACATAGGAAAAATATGTCCAGTTTATATAAATAGCCATGATCCCCATTTACACCCTTTGTTGTTGTTTTTACTCTTGAATGAACACAGATATCTGCTCGAGCCAAACAAGCATGCATGTCTCGTGTCTCTTGGGGCAGCTAACACATGCAGCTGCTGAATGGTTAATTACAAGCCTTGGGGATCAGGATATTTGCAGGCCATTCTTACAGTGAGTCATCTGCTCATCCCATCCTCCAGCAATCTCTTCTCTTCCCCCTCCCCACTCAACCTACCTTCCCTGAGGTCATTTCTGCAAATACTCAGTTGCTCATCATGGAGAGCTGAGCTGCACTTCCGTTTTAATCAATAAGTAATAGAATCGTTATCAGCACCAAGGGAGGATCCGTTATTTTATCTTTCTTTTTCCCTGACACACAACCACTCTCACCGAGCTGGGGCTGAGCTCACCCAGAGTGAAACTGCACCTACACAGATGAAAGATGTGACCCTGCAAGCCAGAAAGAAATGGAGGGAACAGGGCCTGGTATGTAATGACTCAGTTACAGCTGCTCTCTCTGGGACCAGATCCTCAGGATCTTGATGATCTGGTGGTCTTGATGACCTCCTTATATCTTAATGCCGTGAGACCCTCTTAGCACTTAAGTAGCCAATACCTCTTCCCAGCTCTCCATGTCTAAGGAGAATGGGAAAAAGAGGGGAAACCTCAAGAAGGATTTTTCCTGGTGGTTTTGGCGCCTATTATTTGCAAAGTCGGCAGCCAAATCTTGCAAAGGACCCTTTCTCCTGATCAGAACCCAGTGATCCAGGGTGATTTATATCCCCACTGTGCCAAGGATCTTCCCCCAGGCCACAACAGCTTCCTGGGGGTCTGTGGCCCCAGTGAATCACCAGTGCTGCCACTGAGTCATGGGCCTGAACCTGCAGCCCCAAGCACTTCCAGCAAAGCAAAAGGAAACTGCAGCAGGAAAAGCAGGAAACTTTCTCATACACTGAGAGGAAATGTCTTTAGCCTCAAATCGGCAGGCTTTCAAGATAAAGACACTTCACAACTCACAAGATGTACAAAGCAGAGTCTGGATAAAATGCCCACAGCCACAGTCCCCAGTTCAAAGTGTGGGGCTGGTACAGGAGGAAAGGACGATCGTATGGTGAAACAAGCAGTTTGAGAGTCAGCAGAGTTTAATTCGGTGCCCAGTTTACCACAGACTTCCCACCGTGACCCTGAAGATATTTCCTCATCTCTAGTTTAGTGTGGTCCCTAAGGATTTGAATGACACAGTGCCAGTATTTGTACCCTCCAGAAGCAGAATTTATGCTTTTGTGGTGACTGTCAGATCCAGCAAAGGCTGACAGTGACTGGACAGAACCAGGGTGGTGGCACACATCCCCCTATCTCGGTACCACGCAATGCACAGCCCGAAATTATCTGCCCCAGCAGGAGTTCGTTACAAAAGGCAAAAACTGGGTACACCAGGACAAAAACTAGTGATAAAAGGCTTATTAAAAGCGAATTAACTCTGGCTCATTAGAACACAGAGGCAGGCTTTATTCAAGAAACATCGCCTTGTTTTCCCCTCCCTTTCATGGCCTCACGGTATGGCAAGGGGTTTTAGGGAACTCCTGTCTCGGCGTGGAGCCGCCGCGTGTGCGGGGCTTCGGGCGGGAGCGATGGGAGCTGGGCTGAGCACACCGAGAGGGCAGAAGGACAAAGGCGCTGCCAGCAGTGGCGGGGGGAGGCAGAGGCGAGAGGACAGGCAAAGGGCGGGCTGCTATGCTCGCTGTGCTATTTATCGTTTTATTAGCCCGGGTTACACGGGAGGAAAACAAAGAACCGCAATCGAAGGGCTGTGATACACGTGAGGGGAGGAGGTATTTCTGCCCCCGACGAGCCCTGGAGTTTCGACTCTAGGTTTCCCATGCCAGCGTCCATGTGCTCGACGGAGCGAAACCTCTCCGCCCTCGGTGGAGTGTGGGCATCGATCTCAGAGTTTGGTGCGCCCGACACGGGTGTCCCTGTGTCACCGGGCGGAGAGCGAGTAGCGGTGGCCTCGTCTCTCCTCGTATCCGCAGGGCTGATTTTGTTTCCCAAGCAGCGCCGATATCTCTCCCCCTTTAATAATCTACAACTTTTACTGTTCTTTACTGATATTCTGGGCTTTCCCCTCAGCCTCTTAAACGCGTGGTGGGGGTGAGCGGAAAGGCATTTCGGCTCAGCCCGCAGAGTCTATCCGGGATTTATTTCCAGTAGGTGGAAAAGAAACAAAATCCCGGTGTTACCTCCCTGCCCTCCACCAATAATCAGGTTCACTGCAGGGCGAAGGAGAGGGAACGGGAGCGCCTCGGGGCCGCCGCCAACCAAGGCAGCTTTGAGGGTCGATCCCGCCGCTGTCCCCCATCCCCCGTCCCTCGGGTCCCCGCGATCCCTCTCACCTTTCAGGAAGCAGACCCTGGCCCCGGCCTCCGGCAGGCTGGAGAGCAGGGCGTTGAGGACGATCTGGGCTGTGCTGTCCTTCTTCAGTTTCTGCCAGTGGCCCGTGTCCTGGTCCAGCACCACCACGGCCGCCAGGCGGGCGGGCCCCGCCGCCCCCTCGCCGGCCAGCAGCAGCCGCGCTCGGGCGGCCGCGTCGGGCACCACGAAGTGCAGCGGCACGGCCCCGCCGCGGGCCCGCCGCATCACCACCGAGTTGAGGTTGACGTTGAGCGAGCCGCGGAGGCAGGAGGCCGAGTAGGACAGGTAGGGCCGGCAGTCCAGCACCAGGCAGCGGGAGGGCTCCTTCCGCAGCAGCTTCCGCAGCTGCCGGCAGTCGAGGGACGTGACTTTCATGCCGGACGAGGGTCGCGCCCCGCCGCAGCCGGGGCAGGAGCGGAGAAAGCGGCGGGAGAGTGCCCGGCGCTAGCGCGGAGCCGGCGGCGATGGGACGGGACGGGAGGGACGGAGGCACCGCGCCGAGCCCGGGCAGGGAATCCCGGCCGGCGCCGCCGGGCATTTATATGAATGGGAGGCCGGGCCGTGACGACACTGCCCAAATAAGGGGAGTGACGCGCCCGCCTCCCAAACATGGACATCCCCCGCCCCGCGCGCCGCCCCCTGGCGGGGATCCCCTCCCTCCCTACCGGCGGTAGGTCAGCATCCGAGGCAGAGGAAGCTGAAAAACGCTGCAAAAATTCTCCACTCATCGGCTAAGGCTCATCCCGACATCACCCCCGCCCCCTCCCCAGCGCGTCAGGAGAGCAGGGAAGCGTGCCGGGGTGGTGGAGGGGAAGGGAGGAAGGAAGGAAGGCAGGCAGGCCAGCGCTGGGGCAGCCTTCTCGCACCAGGTTGTGAATGGAGTTTCAGTTCCCTTTATTCCTCCCTCTCTGTGTATCCTCACCCCCAGAAAGGCCTGAGCCCAGGCAGGCCTGAGTGGAGAGCTCTGCTGCTCGCGGGATGGGAGTTGCCATCTCCTACATCCCTTAGGGAAGTGTTGGGTCCCCCGATTAGGACACGGTTTGCATTAAAGCAGCTTTGGCAACTGAGTGATCAGCGAGAACTGCCCAGGGAACAACCCCGAGGATGCCCTTACTTAGCCCAAGGTTTACAGCCTAAGGAACAAACAAAGAGTAACGGACTGGGATACAGTAAGGTGTGCCATTTCTGCAAAATTAGAGAATGCTCTAAAGCAATGGGGACAATGGATGAGAGGGCCACCTTCAACATGAAAATTGCTGGTATGGCTGTTTGAAGGGAGGGTTCCTTTCCCTGTGGCTTCCAGACTGTGTCTCAAGGACTTGCAAGACTTACACCACAGATCGCTGTCTGTGCCTGAGTCCAGAAGTCATGACACTAAGATACACAGGAATTAGGAAATTTGGCACTTGCCCTTTCGTTGTAGATAGTTTTGTAAAGAGACCAAAACGATGAGTGGAAATTCCTAGAAGTTAAGCAAAAGGATGAACTCCAGTCAAGCTCATTACAGCCCGGGCAGATGACAGTGGATCTATCTAAGAGCAGGGTGTCATTTATTCTGATGGTGCCCTGAAAGAATGCTCACCTCAACAGCAGGCAGGAAGTGCCATCCCTGCCTCAAATTGCCTGCAGCTGAAACAGAAGCGTGAAAGACACTGTGCAAAGAAAACTAAGAAAAAGTGCAAGCTGATTGAAAGAATGGCAACTACTGGTTTTGAAGCAACTCCTCTTCCTCTTTCAATCCCCTTACAGTCCTCCCATCTGGCTCCTTCTAACCTGACCCCCCCCCACTCCCCCTCTCTGAGTCAGCCAGGGTATGAGATAGACTAAAAATAGAAGAAGCTTGTGGGTAGGGGCAGATGTTCGCAGCACATCTCAGCGTGGGTGTTGTCTTCACCTGGCCACTGCCATCACTGCAGCCTGGCTCCTTCCTTTTCCCTGCACCCACCCTGGGGGGCAGCTGGCCATTCATTATCAGAGCCACATGGCTGGGTAAGACCCACGTGCCAGCATGGTTCCTGTCAGAACTGGATCACCACATCTGTGCCAAAAACCTTCACAAGGACTAGATGAGAAATCTGGCATAGGCAGGGGTGCTGTGACCTAGTCCCTAGCTCACACAGGAAACCTCCACACCACCTGAACTCAACCTGCCTTTTCTGCCTCTCAGCCCCGGCTCCAGGGGCCACCTCTTCCTCTCTGAGGAGCAGCCTGCTTCCCTTGGGACTCAGACCCCAGCTCAGCTGGCAAGCTGGTCCCAGTGGGGCATAGGGAGGGGAAGAGGTGCTGTGAGCAGATGCTGGTGTGCTCCTCCCTCCCGAGAGGAAGGAGGGGGCCAGCACAGTCACAGTATCATTTCCTCTCAGGAAACCCAACTGAAATGTGGAGGGGTGAGAAAGAGAGCTTTGTCTCCTTCCACACTCCTGCCTGAAGTGATACCTCTGAAGCCGGGGCAAATTACAGCCCAGAAAATCAATTCTCTGGGGAGTACCTGAAGTTTGGCCCGTGTGGCAGGGTGTATATCACCAGACCTGACCTGCAGCTGACCTTCCTCCTTTTACACGCCTAATGCTGAGCATCCAAACAACTGCCTTTCAGTAGATTACAGCTCTGCTTTTGTTTCTTAATGGAGTGAGTCATGACCACCTTTTTATTAGGAGAAAATAACAAGGCTAACAACAGCAGTACTAATGCTTCCTTCGCTGCAGGGTGCTGGATGCAGTGTCCCTGACTTCTCTGCCCACCAGCAAAATGTCTCAGTTGTACTTGGAAACAGATGAGCAATCGGGGCTGATGCTCTCAGGGCTGTGGGATGGACATGGATACTCTTTCCTGCTGGAGCAGCTCCTTCCTTTTTCGGCTGCTCCCAGCCAGAAGAAAGAAAGGGCCACGATTCCTGTAAATGGAAGGGGTTGAGTAAATCAAACCACTCTCCGCTTTAGGTAGGAAACTCCCCTCCTCCCTGCAGCATTTTACATCATTCCCACTTAGGTTCTGCTGCATCTCTCTGCTCCTCCTCCCGCTTCCCCCGATAATCTCCCAGACTCTTTCGGCCTTTGTCCTGGGCTTTTATCTGGACTTTCAGATCAGCTGGTCCTTTCCTTTTCTTCCAGGCTGTGTTTCCCCTAACCTAGCTCATTCTTCCCTTCTCCCCTCCCCACCTCCTCTGGGCTCTTTGTTTCTGCCTGTTCTCAGTGCTGCGAAGGGAAACTTTCTCACTGCAGCTGGGGAGTGGCCACCCCATCTCCCGAGGGGTGCAGCTGGACCTCCACTCCAGGGAACAGCATCCAGCAGGTATTGCCCAAGAGTAAAATCCTGCCTTTTGGAGAGAATAAAACTCAAAACCAGCTTGAAAGTGAGGCTTACATTTATTCATTATGAATAAATGAATACCATATCTTGAGAAGCAGAAGACACAGGCTCGACCAAGTTTCTAAGGTTTGACTTTCCTCAGCTGAGACATGGGATGCCCTGTCCTGGACGTTACAAATGTGCTTGTTGCTCCAAAGAGTTAAGACCAAACCTCAGCAAGATCAAAGGTGAGAGTAAGCCAGCGAGCTCCTGGAAAGGAGCCTTAGGAAAAGGCAGACCAAAGATCATACAGGTGATAGGTCAGGGAGCTGATATAGAGAGTAACCTGGATGCCATGGAGTCCTAGTCTGGGGCTTGAGCTGCATCATATCCCTGCTGAGGAGCAACCCTGAGCCCATATCCTCCTGTTGGTTGTGAAATGCAAGAAATTCCTCAGATGAATGAAGAGCATAGCACAAGGCAGCAGAGAAGATGGGTTGGCATTTCTTTAATGTTATTAAGTTTTCTATATCATCAGATTCTAATTTTGGAATGGCTGATGTCAGAACACAGGACAAGCAGTGAGATAGGTTTGTGTCAGTAAATGGAAAGCCACAAGACACTTAAATTTATACTCAGGGCTAAGATCAGCAGTGACAATAGGAGATTGTCAGACTGAGACCTCACTGGTGTCATGACTTGGTCACTCATGAGATGAAGTCTAGGATCTAAGAACGAATCATGATCATTCATCTTGTTATGAATTTCTCTCAGTCTCAACAGAACACCTGTTGCCAAAAGCTGACTCCACAGGGTGAAAAGCACTGTCAGACACAGACAGGAGTTGCCTGCACTCGGCGTTCTAAAAATCAGGCTGAAAGGGAATCTCAGGCTTAGTCTGAATTTTACCTGACTCATGCCTATGTGACTGTGACTGCACTGACTGCTGTAAGCTGCTGTCAACAGCTACAGTCAGGAGTGAAAGAGGAATCAACCAAACCTCCTGCCACCTTTTGGAAGCCTCTGTTCTTTCTGTTCCACTAGCTGGTGGTTTAACCCTGCATACAGATGGAAGAAAATTTTTAAAACAGACAATCCATTGCTCTGCACAATCAAGTCTCAATTTTTCTGCTTGCCTGATACAGCCCACAGCATTGTGAGCCATATTGATAGAATACTTGCCAGACCCATGAATGTAAAGGACCCATCTTTCCATTTTCAACCACTTACTATCCCTGGGGTAGCTGCAGTAATTGCTTACATGGGAAAATGATTTCTGTAGTTAGCTGCCTTTAATATCAGACAAAGCCCTTTTGTTCTTTTATCAACTTGCCTGTTCTCATTTGTTCTTTTCTCTTCCTGCCACTGCTTCCCCACATGCATTTCTTGCCTTCTCATCCTGTCTCTTCCCTTTTCCTGGATGTATTTCCCAGGAACCTGCTCCTATTCTGCATTGGCAGATCTCCCAGCACTAACAAAGCTATCACCAGCCTGGCTGGGCTTTCACTTACATCTCCCAGCTATTCACGCCTCTCTGTAACCAACTAACCTGTCATACTGCAAGTCCTTGTGTGTGCTTATTGCTTCTTTAGACTGCTGTGAGACACCAAGTGACATAAAATATTCCTACATATGCTGATTAATTGGCTATTGGGACAAGCATATCTTGAAGGAATGTTGTATACTTCAGTCCAGATCTTTTGGAAGCAAATCTTATCGTTGCTGAATCTGATTCCCTCTGCCTTGGTCTTTCTGACTGACTCATTCCTTAAGCACCAGGTTGTTGCCTAGAGGCTATAATCACATAAGTATAATCCACTGCACAGTGTGTGTTACTATGCCCACTCCACTGAGAATGAGTACAGCTCCTGGGTACACAAATGACTTTTTAAGCTCAAAATGGAACAGCTCATGCTTTTAGCTGAGAATGTTTTGGAGCCATTTCAGTAGGCTACACAGATATAAGCAAACAAACACATTCAGCAAAACCCCATATGCCTTTTACCTATAGCACTGCCAGTGACAAGAAAAATTCCCACCCACAGCCCCTGACTGTTTTCAGGGATCCCCAGGCATGACAGAGTCAGGACAGGGCAGCCAGTGGGTCATGGTGCAGACTACAAACCACCTCACTTACTCCTGCACAGGCATGGCATTGCACACCCTGTGCCTGAAAAGCTCTTTATCCCACCTTTGCAAACAGAGAACAGACAAAAAGTAGATCTTGGCTTTGGTCTGCCCTCTGGACATCAGCCTAGATAGTGTTTCTGGGTGCTGTTTGGGCCTGCTCAGGGTGTCTAGAAGGCAGCTGTGGGGAAAGAGGAAGCAGCTGGAGCCAGTGGGCTGGGGGAGGCTGGGGTCACCTGGAGCTGTGGAGGGGAAGCAGATAAAGCAGAGCTTGCTTTTCCCAGCAGTATCACAGGTAATGGGCTTACAGGGAAGCCAGCACAGTGCTGGAGGAGCAGGGAAACTGAGTGCTGGTGCTGGGGTCACTCCCTGCAGCTGTGGCTCTCCATGGCTGAGGGCTCCAGGGACAGGCTCAACAAAACCCTGTCCAGAAAATCTTACACAGAATTGATCCTGCCTCGGGGTACAGGTGGGCTGGATGACCTTTCAAGGAATCTTCCTACAAATCCCTCTTTTACAGGATTATGTGTGTCACATTTAGGCACACCTGCCTGTGATTTGGTAACTGTCTTAAAATTAAATGGCAAAGTAACCTGAATTAACAACTTGATAAATTTATCTCTTTTTGCTGAGTGTCCTCTCTGCTCAAGTATTGTCTCCATCCCCTGACACTGAATCATCCAGGAAACAAAAAAATAATTTGAATGAAATAACTTTTTCCCAAAATAAACCCAGTGAAATAAACTTGTAAAGAGAGGAAATAATTTATGTCTTTTATGTTCCTTTCTCCTAGGTTTCTACTTACTTAACCCCATTTAAACTTTGTATCAGCTTATTACATCCGGAGAAAGTACACTACAGCTTATTAAAATTTAAAGCTGTTACTCCAAGGGAAAACACTGAAAGCTCTTTTATGGATTAGCCAAGCTGGCAGGATGTGGCTTCAACTTTGTATCCTTTTGATGGCATAGCTCACTTGAACATCTTTATAAAATAAACCTCCTCCATCACTTTGGGCCCATTATAGTTTTCTTTGCACCAAAGTGTTTTGTGCAAGTAGAACTACATTCCACACCTGTATTTCACAGGCAGAGTGAGAGGGTATCCTATTTAAGGCAAGGTAAAATGGAAGTAAATACCAGCAACAAAGGTCTTCATTTAAAACCAGAGTTGAAAATAATAGATAATACCTGCCATGTTTTGTTCACCTCTGTCCTGTAGGAAGAGCAGGATCTGAGACCAGCAGGATGTGAGCAATAATTTGTGTTGGTATTATCAAACACACAGTTGTACCACTGCAGCACCTTGGTTTCTTTGAAGTCAACTTTGTATTGGAAACTGCCTTGCCAATACAATGCTGCTGTTTCTAATATGAGCCTTCACCACAGTTTCCTACTGACAGAAAAGAGCCTGTGGGTGACACAGCTGATTTCCTCTGCAGCAATGGCAAACGGCTCTCTGCACAGGAGCTCTTGCACCACAAACTGCCCTGCCCATCAAACTGGGGTGCAAACTGCACCCCAGCAGCAGGGCTTGGGTCCTCATCTTCAAGACCACTTAATCTCATTTCCTATTAGTTCCTCCCTGAAGCTTGAGTGTCTAGAAGAGGCCAGTGTATCAAATTTAAATGGAGGATTTCCAGGTTTATTAAGAGCCTCTTTTTATTAAAGGGGGAAAAAAAAAAAGTCAAAAAAAAAAGAAAAGAAAGAAAAGGAAAAAAGTTAAGCCCTTCCCATTGTCCTTCTAAGGTTTCTCCTGGGAAAGGTTTCTCCTTCTGACAGAGACTGCTCACAGTGAAGGATCTCTAGGGCTACCTTATAGCATACAGCTAGCAGAGAGTCCTATCTTCAATCCTGAGAAAGGAAATAACAGCCAGTCCTTCAGAGCATGAGGAAATGCTCCCCCTATAAACTGTCACTTGCCCCATTTCCTTTTGCACCCAGCAGATTCAGCTTTGTTTTCCTTTGCCAAGATATCAGCAGAAAGGTCCCAGCAGAGCCAGTGGTTGCCATGCTGGAGGGGTTGGACCATCCATCACTATCCCTAACTCCAGCTCTGGGATGAGGATTGTAACCTCTGCCTGAAGATGAGCACAAAGCCATCACATTTCATAGCACTACAGCTGTTTGCTGCCTGACTGTGAGCTGAAGGTCCCATGAAACGTGGCTTTGGGGCTGCAAGCTTTGGCAGTCTTTATTATTCATGAACTGTGAACAGGGACTCCAGTCACTCAGCATATCTTGCTGCTCTCTGCCCACATGCAGGAAAATCTAGAAATCCAGGGATAGAAAATGTGCCTCAGTGCAAACTCACCATCCCATCAGCACACAATGAAGAGGGCATTCAGGCTGCTCTGGAAGCATCTGTGTAGGCAGAAGTTGACTCACAGGGAAAAAAAAGTGGGAAGAGAGCAGGGCTGAGCTGGGAAACAATTTGTCACTTGCCAGAACATTTGTCCAGCATTGCTTACAGTGATACTGGAAGTCCAGTTTAGGAGTGGGTGGCAAAGTGAGCCTCCATGGCAGTTGCTCATCCCTCTTCCCACCAACCTCCTCCCCCAGGAACGTGGCACAGACATGAATGTTCTTTTCCTGTACCCTGTGATCTCTCAGGAGTCCATTAAGAGGTAGTGCTCTGGGAAGCAGTGGTGTGGATTAAGGGGCAGTGTCCTAGATGGGAAGGCTGGTTACTGGGACCACCAAGACCTCAGCAGTGCTGCTTTGGAAATAGGGACATCTGACACAGCTTCCACTGGCTGAATCACTGACAGTTTCCGTTGTTTACAACACAACTTTTCTCTTCCAGAAAGGTGAAAAATATATATTTGGACTGATTTGGAAAGATCTTGGGCACCTGAACCCAAGGGGCTTAAAGATAAAAAACCCAGGTTTTCCTTTAGAAACCTTTCCACCGCAGGAGGTCAGTCCTAGAGAAACTGTTCACTGTGCAGACATGGCACTCCTGTTGTATTGTACTACTCAAACCTACAGAAAACAGGCTGCTCAAGCTGCTGCTCCTTTTTTTTATCCTAACAACCCCAGAAGTGCCTACCCATAAGGAACGGGTAGCTCCGTATGGAACGGATAAAGCTTTTCCAAGAATAAAGCACATTTGTGATATTGCAAGCCTGCTCCTGGGACCGTGCCTGGCACCACATTGAGCTGTGAATCTATGGTGACTGGGACTCTTTTCCACACCTATTCCACATGGATCAGAGCAGCAGCCTCTGTGCCTTCTAGCTAGCCAGAAACACCATCAGCCCATATGGGGGTCCCACCAAGAAGCACACGCATGGTGTGGCACCTCCGAGCACAAAACTCCAGATGCAGAGAGGGAAAGCAGAGAGAGATGTGGAAACAATGGAGCTTCTTAGGGCTTGCCTCTGCCTGTTCCCTTCTGGTGGTGTGGCAGTAAAGGGTCCACAGAAGGGCAGTAACAAGCTGAGATAGGCCTGGAGAATCTCAGCTCAGCATGGTTTTCCTGTATGGTGACTCTACTTCATCACAAGGTTAGCGTGACGAGACTGCCCGTGCATATTCTGCTGATGTCTTAAAAGAGGGGAGCAATCACCCTCACTGCAGCAGGAAAAGCACAGAGCTGTTTGCACATTTTGGCAATTCCCCAATGTCATTCCTAAAGGCATGGTTAAGTATCTGCTCCCCTGACCCACTGTGGACTGAGCCCTCTCCTCAGGATGTCGTGGAGCAATACAGAGCTCCTGGCAGGGACCATGAGCAGAGGTGTGATGAGTCTTCCCCGCCAAGCACAGACCTACAGTAGGTTTGGGACAAGCCTGTGGAATTTCTCTCTAATAGATTCTGCTGACATTTCCAGAGGCCTCATCTTGACCAGCTCACACTTTGGCTCTCCTTTGCCCTTTCTGTGCTGCAGCTTTAAGCCCAATGATGAATTTGCGTGTCTGCTTTGTGCTGGCCGTTCACCTCAGTGTGGTGTAGGTGGCTCTATTTTAAGATAATTCCCAGGTTTAAAACAAAACCCCACACCAGGTGAGAGGTAGATGTGTCTACCTCTGCTGCCCTTGCTGTGAGGTCAGAAATCTGCAAGAGGGAGATGGTGCAGATGGGTACTGGGGCACTCCCTTCCCAGAAGGAGCAGCAGGTTGGCATCCCTCCCTCACCTTGGCACCATTTACATCAGAGGCTGGTGCTGGAAGGTGCTGCTCTGCTCAGAGCCCTCCCTACAGCCTGATTCCTCAACAAGAGGGCATTGTCCCTGCCAGCAGGAGCCTGGCCTCATGATGCTGAGTAGGACAAAGGCTCAATTTACCCTGTGAAAGAGCTGAAAACCAGGAAGGGGCCAGAGGCAGCCAAAGCCCATTCTCCCTATCTGAGGC
This sequence comes from Erithacus rubecula, assembly GCF_903797595.1. Lineage (NCBI taxonomy): Eukaryota > Metazoa > Chordata > Aves > Passeriformes > Muscicapidae > Erithacus > Erithacus rubecula. The sequence goes on along the minus strand of NC_136660.1, from coordinate 25,527,223 downwards.
ACTGTGGATTTTGGTGCAGTGGGCTGGTCAGCTGCAGGCACAAGTGCTCAGGGCTTAGAGCTGCCTGCCTTCAGCAGGAAGTGCTCTGGGACAGTGTGGAAGTGGGAGGTGTTGGAGCCTTATTCAACAAGAGGAGCACTTCAGATGCCTCAGACATGAATATACTCATTTTGTGTTCCACTTGGCATTTAAGTAAAAGTCTCCTGTGTTGCATATCCACCCTCATGCAACAGAGGAAAAGCAGGGCCTGATGTTTGGAAAAGCCACTTAATGATTCTCCAGCTTTTTGCTGCTGGCAGTGCTCTGCCTGTTTCAGAGGACAATGTACAGTGTGTTGTTCTTTACCAATGGTTTCTGCACTCCAAAAATACAGAAACTCCTGCCTCCTGTCATGCATCAAAATAATCAAAACAAGAATTATAGGGAAGATTCAAACATCTCTCTGAACACAGATCTGCAGAGAGGAGGAGGAACACCATGTACCAAGCCAAATACAGAACCATTTTTTCCAGGACAAGTCACACATGTCAATCAGTGACAGAAGAAAGACTCTTTGAGTGCCTTCCTGGAGGGTGGAAAGGACCCTTTTTTCCCCCACCACCTCCGGTTAAAAAATACAAAATTGGTTGAAATTAAGAGAAGGGGAAAATTGTGGCATTGTCTAAAGTTAGGCAAGAATGTTAAACCACAGATGACTTACTTCATCCTGGAGAGGGAGGAGCTCAGGGAGCTACACAGGCTTCTGGTGTGGAGAGAGTCTTGAAACTGTTGAGAGAAATGCCTTCCTCCAGCCAGAAATGAAGCAATTTTGTATCACACCAAACAATGGCTAGGACAGGTTGATCCTGATATCCTCTGGGGGCTGTACCTGGACAGAGGTGCACAGAAAAGCTTTCCACAACCAAAAGAAAAAAAAAAAATTCCCAACCCAAACCCAGCCCCAAAGCATTTAATTGGGGCCAGGATTTAGGACCATTTAGCACCTACCACTTTTCACAGCAGGCAATTCTATCCATTTGTTCAGCTCCAATTCTTTCTCTGCAAATTCAGCACTTAAGCAGAAGCTGTTTCTCCAGTCCAGTCACAACGGGCAGGATCATCACAATACATATTTATTCTTGTGTGTTGTAGCTGTCAGCCTAAATTGGATCATTTTGGACTCCCCAGGAGAAGGCACAGTGCAGCCTGTCACATTGGTTGCCATGCAGATGCTGTCTGGGGAGGCTGGAGGTGATGTGACATGCTGAGCTCAGTGCAGGAGGTGGCCACACAGCCACAAGTAAACCCTGTCTGGTGGGGGATGCTCATTAAATACTTGGCTGCAAATATTCCCAGTCCTCTCAGGCACCCATGTCAGCTGGACACATTAGAAGAAAAACCAGAGGAGTGACTGACAAGAGTTTTGACTGGCATTTGGGATTAGGACACACTATGAGAGTGGTGCTGTCACATTAAGTATCATCCCATCAATTCTCCAGTGAGCACAGGTCAGTGGGAGATGCAGCCCATCAACAGGCAACAATTGTGGTGATATTTCCTTGCTGTTGAATGCTAATAGCTCAGGCTTGTAGGACTGAACTGCAAAAACATCCAGATACAGAAATTCTCTCTTTTGGCTCCTTAAAGTTTTTTTCTTCTCTTTATAGATTAGAGTTCAAGAAGGGATGTAGAAGTAGAGATGGATTTTATATCAGATTTTGGTTACATCAGGCTTTTGTCTAGAAGATTAATTGCAAGGTTGTTTTAGCTGAAATGTGCATTGCAAAGGATTTATAAAAACAACTGTAATTAAACTTATATTGAAGTATTTTTCTTTTGCTTCCAAACACAAGAACTGGATTGCATCTCTATATAAAGCTACCAGCCAGCTTATTCTGCAGATCTTAAAAATATTCTCTTGCTGTGGGCCTGATTTTTGAAAGGTTCCTCCTAACAATGCAATCTCAGCTTGATTAGCCACAGAGTGCCCATTCCTGAAAAGAGATTTTTCTATTTCAGTTTCTTCTTCCAGCAGGGGATTCCCTCAATCAGCTGCAGAAAAAGATTGAAGAACAGAGTTGGAGGCAGAGAGAGAAGAAAGTGTGGGGGTCAATTCTTTAAAGTCAGAAGGGTTATTTCTCACCAGTTGCTGAATATTTTGTCCAATATTTCCCTGAAGAAAATAAATTGCAGTACTCCAGAAAATTTAACAGGATTACTAGAATTTGAACTTGAGATGCTCTCAAGCCTACTTCTCACACTGGATGAGACCAGCACAAAAGACAGCAATGGGAAGCAAAAGTCAACCAGAGTCATGTGAGAAATGAGACTCACATTTTTAGCAGCAAGAATTATTAACCACTGGAACAAACTACCAAAGGAAGTGGAGGAGTTTCCCTATCCTGGAGTCTTCAAAGCAAAAAATGCTCTTGTCAAATAGGAGTTAGGGGTTTGGACAAAGAATTGCTGGATTAGTTCATCACAGCTTCAAAACCATGAACTGCTTGTGCTGTGCAGACCCAGGAATCACAGGGCTGTCCCGTGATCAGACACACTGGCTGGAACTATTAGCAGCTGGCTGTAGTGTAGCTCAAACGAGGTGTTTGTAACAATTCAGGCTGGCCCCGCTATCCCTGCCCAGGGAGCAGGCAGGACAGCACATCCCGGCATGGGTGTGCTCTGCTGGTTTTCAGCTACAAGTGTTTAAAAGCTGACCAGGGCTCTTTCCTGCCTGCTTGCAACACCAGTCTTCAACTAAATCAATACTTTTAAGGCAAATTTGCAACAGGTCATCAAAGTAACTGATAACTTGCAACATCAAGCGATTAAAAAGTGTCTGAGAACAGAACACCTGGCTTTGACACTGAATCCACCCAGAGATCAAAGCACTTAGAGAAAGGAAAAAGATAAGGAAAAGGACACCATCCCGCAGAGAGGAGGGATTGGAGCCGGCAGGTGTGATCCTGTGTGGGGCTGGAGTCAGGGATCCTGCAGCTCCTGATGCTGCTCTCTGCACCAAGCAGAGCTGGCAGACAGTGCCACTAGCAATATTCTCAGAAGGAACTGAGCTCTCCAGCCCTTACAGTGGGAATGGGGGCCCCTAAAGACACAACAAAGTCAGGATTTCATCTCAGAATGGCCACTGCTATCTAAAAGGATGAGGTTCATATACAGCTGACACAATATACTAGAAAAATTCTTCCAGCCTCAACACGTCTGAATGACAGAGAATTGGTCCCTGGCAGGATCCCATCAGCACAATTCCCCATGGTTCCCCTACCTGCCCCTCTGTAGCTCCAGGGCCCAAACACAAGGAATGCAGCTCAGATCCTCAGACACAGAAAAATGGGGAGAAATTTGCATATTTATATCTCTTAGGATTACAGCCCACTTGAGACCAACAGCTGTCTAAACAGTCTCTGAAGTACAGCTCTGCTTCCACCCAAACTAAGGACTACCTCGTCCTGACAGGGACATGCTCTCAGCTTCCCTTCTCTTGCATCTGGTGTGAAGAGCACTCAAATGTGAGAGCTCACAAGTCTCTTGCTTGTCCATGGGCAGAACGATCACCAGTGCACAAACTATTAACTGAATCTATATTAATTTCCCATGTCTAAGAATTTGAGTGGGTGCAATGCAAAAGTCCTTCAGCAGGTTCTCCTCTATCAAGTAGGAGAAATCCCCTACTGCCATACTAGAAACAAACAAAACCCAGCTGGGTTATGGTTGTACTTCCAACCAAGCCTCAGCCTTTGACTAACACTCTCCTAAAGGTCTGGCCACATTTGTGCCCCTGCACTTACATCAAGACACCTCTGCAGTTCAGCTTTCCTCTGTCCCTCGTCCATGGCAAACCTCCACACAGGAAAAGAGATCCCTAAGCACAGCAGCCTGCAGGTCCTCTACTGCAGCAGCTCTAAGGACACGTATTCCAGTTTAGGCAGGCCATGACTGAAATCTCAGTTACCTTTGATATCACTCAAGCAAATTTGGGAGGGCTTCATTGTTCATCTAGAGCTCAGTGTCACTTACAGAGCTGTGTCAGTCTCCCAGATCGTGTTGTTTTGGTAAGGATTTTTGCAAACACCAACCCTTTTCACTTTAATTCAGAGTGCCTTCCAGCAGGGCTGACATGCTCTCCTGGGCAGGGGAAATATTTCATTTTCTCCAAGGCTTCAGCTTGCAGGATTGCTGGAGTTTGAACAGTGTGTATAACTCATACTTCCCATGGTTCTTTCAGATTCTCAAATGACACAAATTCACTTTGCCTTCGTCCTCTGGGAAGGAGCCAGAGAAGCTCAGCCTGCAGAGATCCAGGGCACCATGGAAAGTCCTGCCAGGGCAAGGGAGCAGAGACAGCAGCAACCATACAAACATTTCAATCTGTTTATCATGCCTGATAAGATTTCTTCAGCCATGTAAACTGTCAAGAGTGGAATCTCAAAAGCAATGATGAAAGGGGTCTGCAAGCACAGGTAATCTCCAGGACACCTTACTGCACCCAGGTGCTGCTGCCCACCCACCTCCTCAGCTGCTCCTCACTATAGATTACCCAGCAATTGCTTGCCCAGGGCAACAGCAGCTAGACATTACATGGTTTTGTGAATCTTCTGATGCAACTTAATTGCTGGAAACAAAGAAGAGTCTTCTCCCTAAAAGTTTGTGGAGTTTCCAGGGATCATATGCATATTGGGGCTCTCCTTACAGTTTGTGAGCATAGAATGAAAGCATCACTAGTGGAAAGAGACATGGAGAGAGGCAGTGCCAGAGATGAAGTGATAAGAAAAGCAGGGTGTCATCATCCACCTGATCCTGCAATCATTATCTTGGATAGCAATTCCCACTGCTTTCATCAGGTACTCAGGCAAAAGGAGGAATGTGGGATCTGGCCCAGCATGTGTGATGATATCAGTGGCTCATTGTCACGGAGCTGGGAATTACTGCCAGCATGTTAACAACCCCTGCCACCCACACTTTAATTCTGTAACATCACATTCTCTAGAGAGTCGCGCTGCTACACCCTGCTCAAAACACCAAAAAAGGTTCAGTGGAGAGTCCCCAACTTGGGGGCTCCTCCTGCCAGTCAAACCCCTTTGAGCTCCTAGCCAACCAAGCCAACCAAGCCATAGGGTTCCTGTGTGCCAAAGCCCACGGCAGGGCTCAGCAGCCAGAGGCGTGGGGAGGAAAGATTAGTCAGCAGGCAGAGTGGCTGGGCTCCCCAGCCCCTTGATTTGTTTGTCTGATTGCAAATATGATGCAACCTGACAGCAGCACAAGGGTGCAGGGGTTTCATTATACACCCACACACCACCTACATTTTGTGCCCCTGACCCACTGAGGTCCAGCACACCTGCAGCACAGACAAACATCAGCAGGTTTGGGAGCATTGAGCCCACAGCTGTATTTCTTGGCACTACACAGATCATAGTCAGACAGCCTGACTGCCTTCCTTAAAAAAAAAAACCCTGAATTACATAAGAAAGAGGAAAGAGCTTTCATCATCTTTCACCATTCATACCTGAGCTTTCTCACTCTCAAGGCAGAGGAGCAATGGTTCTTGCTGAGAATCAGCCTGGGAGGTTGTGGACATATGCAGGACACTCACACAGAGAACAAACTCATGCATCACCAGTTTTGCTATTGTTGCTGCAGTTCTGGGCCTAGAAACATTCCTCATCCCTGTTTATTAATAGGCACTGACAGCCCCTCAGCTCGCAGAGCTTCACTCTTTCCAGTGAGGAGAGAAGCAGCCACACCACTGGTGCAGATGCAGCATTCCCAGTGAATGCCACCCTCCCCACTTCTCAGTAATGTTCCCAATGACTCTGCAGTGAGCAAACAGCTCTCAACATGAAAGCAAAGAGGAAAGGACACAGTCTGAATTTGCTTGTGGTCAACAGCAATCTTTACCTCTCACTACTACTCTTCATATGTTAATCAACCCTCCATTTTCTCCCCCACTCTTCCCAGGTGGACTCTCTCATGGGTTTGTAAGAGCCTCACCCTCATTAGGGCAATTAATTAGATGGAGAAACATACCAATAAAGAACCCCAAACCCAAATAAGCTTTGTATTCTCTTCCAGTATTTACTGTACCAGGCTTTGTTGAGATTTGTGTTTTTCTGTTGTGTGTACAACTCTCTCTGGCTGGTTTCACCCCCTGCCCACTGATTCTTGATGGATACATCCAAACACAAGGGCAAGAAGTGACATTGCTTTAGGCCAGGTTGTTTGTCAAGGCTTTCTGAGTGCTCTTCCAGTCAAGGCCCTCTGAAGCCCCACCTGGCAAGAGGCTGTTTATTCCTCAGGCACTGGGGCCTTGGCTGAGGAACAGCCCTGGTGTCTAGCATGACATATCTACCACTGGACCTCCCTTCTGCTGGCCCATGACCAGACTGCCCAGAGTGTTTGAGCTCAGACACAAGCAATTTCCTAACTCACCAAAACTACACTGCCACCTGACCAGCACCCAGGCACTGTAAAGTTCAGCACACATCTGCTGTCTCTTTGGTACCTCAGCACCTTCTCAGATCTGTAGGATCTCTCCCTGGTTGCCCTTCCTCAGTGAAGCACATTGGGAAGAACAGAGTAACAGCCCATAAAATCTGTGTCCCTCTCCTTCAAAGAGCTCTCCTTTACAAAACTGCCTGAAGAAATGAGGTATTTTAGACCCTTTGCACTGCACTGACAGCTCACCAGGGTAGCACTTAAACCAGCATGTCCATCTCCTGGGTGGTCTAGCCTTCTGCATGCTCCAATTGTGTAAAGAATTAAACCAGGGGAGTGAAACCACAGACGAAAGAATACTTACTAGCCAAAAAAGATGTGGGGGAGGTAAATTAGAGACTGGACTCTGAAAGCAAATGAGACAGGGCAAATGAGTGGCTGCAGAGAAAGGGCTGCCTTGGCAGAGAGAGGAGCACTCTGGAAGGGGACAAGTCTGTCACCTGGAGACTTGCAGATCAAGGTGAATGAAACACAGGCTCTCAGACCTGAAAGAACGTGGTAGGTAAACAGAAGCTGGAAATAAGCACAAAGCCACAGGTTGCCTTTCAAACCTGGTATTCAAAATGAACAACACAGCAAAGTCAACAAGCTCCTGAGAGTACCTGGTTTCCAGGCAGTTGTGTCTACAAACTCATAATGCACTCAGGCACTGTGGGAGAGCTGAACCCAGGCTGAGGTCACTGCTGTGCAAACACTGCAGGGCTCAGGCAGTGGAAAGCTCCAGAAACCAGCCCCCACCATTTGCATTGCACTGGAACAATGCAAACCCACAGCTATGACCCTGCTCTGTCATGTGTGGGGCTTTATAGGGGCACCCCATACTGCACCCTCCCTGCTCATGTGACAGAGTGCCTGGGCAGGGTGTGTGGGGGACAGAGCTCTCAACCCTGCATGCAAGGGAAGCCCTAATTCATGCCATTGTTACTGGTGCCTGTCCAGATTTCTCCATGGCTGCTGGTGGGGTTTGGCAGCTTCTCCTTGTGGCTGGGGTCTCCTCCTCCCTGTGCCACTGCATCAGCCTCACAGAGCCCTGAAGGTGGGCAGCAGGGTGGAGAGCTTCAAACACTCACCCCAGGCCTGCACACACCCCCCATGGCTCTAATTGGCAACAGATGAATCCAGACTGTTTCCTGAGAGACAAGAGTTTCAACAATCCCTAAAGCCTCTTAGGCAGCAGCAATATCCTAAATGGGAGCTTTATTCCCCTGAACTGCTCAACAGAGCCTGTATTCAGACATGAAATGCTGGAACACTCACTCAGGAGCCCCCTTGGGACAGGAAATCTTCCCTGTATGTGTCCTGGATCGTACCTGGGGAGCTGCAGAAAAGTCTCCCACTGTAAAGGCCAGAGGGAATGAGATGCCCCAAACCAGAAAGATCCTTCTTGGGTTCAGAGGCTCCCCTTGAGCTCTGGACTTTCAAACCTCACTTATTCTCCCTGTTGATGGGGGCTACATTTATGTCCTGTGTCCTCTGCACAGGGGGCAGTGGCACATGAACATGTCCAGGGCTGGTAATAAAATCCAGGAGTGACCCTTGGTGCTTTCTAGGAAGCCAGAGGCTTCTCTACACCTGCAAACAGGGAAGAGGAAAGGCAAAGCACACTCTGCCCCTGTCTTGCACAAAGGGCTTATTGCTGATGGAGGGGCAGGAATGAATCTGTGTTTGCTGCAGCCACCTCCTCTGAGTTTCACACACCTCATGACCCTGTTCCTGGCCTCCTCTGGCCAGGGATGCACAGTCCCTGCTGGGAAGAGTGAAGAAGCCAGTAGCTGACAAGGATTCACGTGAGCTTGCAGCATTCCTGCAGAAGCTCTTCTAATCTCTGTGACCTCAGTGGGTGGATGGCAGCCAATTGCCATCACTACATCCTTAGCAGACTTCAGCTGCAAAGCCAAGGTGGTGTTACCACTGAGAGAGTTAAAAAGGGAAAAAAAAAAAAAAAAGAAAAAGGAAAGAGAATAAAAAACCCCAACTCACCTGGCCAGTCTAACTGCATTTGGTTGATCTGATTTCAGGCGTCTGCTAAGACACAGCATGCCTATTTATCATAATCAGCTTAGGGCACAAGGACAGTGTTAACTAGGCTTTACTGGATTAAAACCTGCCAACTAATTCATAGCACCTACCCAACCAGTACAAGTGGGCTTGTACACAGTCTTTGTGCTTTGTCTTAAACATTTTAACTGGCATTAAATAAAAGCACCTGCATAAGGTGGAAGGTTACAATGGCCCTATTGATCCATCAGCATTAGGAGCAAGAAAAGGGCTTGGCAAATAGAGTCTCATGGTCCAAGTGCAGGCAGGTTAACATAGAGCAGAGCTATAAAAGCTCTGAGCACTAAGGCTGTGTCTTGATGTATTCCTGCCCATTCAAACTGCTCAAGACTCACTCTGAAATCATCAGCCATATACCTTAGAATCAGCTGTAGGATTTAAACTAGACTGGAATTTGCAGATAAAACTTGGTTAAGTTAGCCTGGAAGTGTAATATAAATGGATACTTTGAGGGTCTAGGTATAAAGTAATGCAATATCTATTTTAAGTCCCAAAGAGCAGAATCACATCAGATAGTACTAGAGTGAGCAAAAAAGGGAATTTCACTGTTCATAAGAAAGGAAATGTAAAAATAGAAATAATGCTTAGAAAAATCCATAAGAGAAATCCCCACAGTAGAGCATGGCTGGAAACCCTTAATGCCCATGACAACACCCCTGAGCAAACCCAAGTCTCCCTGCCTTCTGGGCTGTGGAGCCTTACACATATTATACCTGCCACCTGAGACTGTTTGCAGTGCCTGTAAAGCAGAAGAGAGTCAATGGAAATAATTAAGGTGCTTCCCGAGAAGGTGATTACACTATGGAGAATTACTGCATTTTACAGTAAACTTCTGCTGGTCCTTGGATCAACTGAGATAAGTTTGACAAGAACCAGCCATTCCTAAATGCTAGGAATCCTGGTTAAGAAAAAAACCCAACACCCCCAAATCCAAATGCCTTCCTGCCATGGATATTATCTCATCCATTTTTCTCAAGGAAGCAGTGTCCAGACCATGAAGTGGAAAGGGCTGCTGCTTTACCAGTGGGTTACTGAGCTGTACTGAACCCCCTACCCAACCCTCTAATCACACCTCCACTTGTACACAGGTTCCTTACTGCTGCAGGGTTCTGTGTATTTGACCACAACACCCCATGTGGCAGGACCTGACAAGCTTTTGACTGGCTGGTGAGATGCTCTGCAAGCCCAGCTCCTGTGGTCCTACAGGTTACCTCAAGACTGCTGCTTTGATTAAAGACAAATGCAAACCATGTCCCCTGAAGGCTTCAACATAAAAAGGAAGTAGGAGCCCCAGTGTACTCTCTTTGCATGGAAAACACACACTGAGGGACAAGGGGAAGTGGGTTGACTCGGGAATTTTACATGTTTGAGGTCAGCAGAGCTTGTATTTGTGCATTGACACATTAGATAATTAAATGCAGGCAGAGTCAGGTGTTTGCTGTAAGCTTCTCCTTCCTCCATTTAAGCCTCCACCTCCTAAAACAGGAGATGACCTTTGATTTCTCAGCAACACCCATATCCTTATTCAAAGGCAGGAGCTGCTCCTCACTGGAGTGGTCAGGGGGTTACTGCAGCTCCTACCCACATCCTGTAACACAATGACTGTGACTTCCCTCCAGTGGGCCCTGCTCCTTCAGCCACAGAAATCCCTGGATCCTGGAACAGAGAAATGAATGTAGATGAGTCAAAGTAAAATGGTACAAAATGGCAAAACAAACAAAAAAAGGCCCAGGAATACATTAAGCCATTCTGAGGATCTACAGGATGACCAAAGACTTCATGCATTAACATCCCTCTTTAGCCAGCTGAGTCCTTAGAGTTGTCAGTGCTGTTTGTCTTCATCCAGTTACATCCCAGCAGGAAGATTAGGAAATGGTAAAGGGGAGGATCATAACAAGGCACTAAGCCTGGTATTACTGACTCCATGAATTCAATCTGCATGTTCCAGAGTGAGTCCCTTGGCAAGACTTACCAGAAGCCAACTCAAGGACTGAGCCCTATCACTTGGCTCTCTTTCTTTTCAGTGGGATAAGATCTTCTCTGCAGTGGCAGATCAATCATATTTACTGCCCTGTTTATGCTGCTGCTTAATTTGCACATATGCAATGTAATGAGTTAAGTGTCCAGCTGCTGCCCCTGAGCAGCAGTCAAGCAGCCTTTGCTGCAGCTGGAACTGGAGGGATGCAGGCCAGAGCAGGAGGTGGATGGCATCACCCCAAATACCTTTTCTTTCCCACATATTCATGCTGCTACTGGCACATTTACTCCTGCAATCACTGTTCCCTTGTGACTCAAGCAACACAAAGCAGACCTGGCTCCTCTGCAACACCCATATCCAACAAGAAGTTGGTCCCTGTGTTAGGCACCTTTCCAACAAGAAGCCTTCTCCCCCATTCCTTAACTCCTCACATTCCCACTGACACCCCTGTTGCCAGTGTGCCCAGTGTGGCATCATCAGCTAGGGCAGTGCAGCTGCAGAGTCAGGGATGCTGACATGGCCAGGAGGACACATCCTGCTCTCAGCAGAGGTCAGAGCCCTGTTACAGCTCAAGGCAGCTTGCTAAACCTTACCTGGGAGGCCTCAGAACACTGTAATGGGGAGCTGCAGGGTAGTCAGCAAGATCTGAATAAGCATAAAGGTCTGAACAGTGGATTTTTTTCCTCTCTTGCTTTCTGAATTTCTCCCCACCCTGCATTTCAGTTTCCTCAGACGTACTAAGGGGTCAGTGGTGCTCAGAGCACAAGCTACTCTAAGCTGACAAAGTGCTTCTTCTGGAAAGCTTGAGCACAGCACAGGAGATATTTATTGAACCTCAAAAGCAGCACATGGTATGTGATGTTTAATATTCATGAAAAATGTCTGGACTTTCTGAACTGGGGCACTGTAAAGTCACACCCTGCCAATGGATCTCCTGTATGCACTGGTACTGCAGGAGTGTGGGAGGACTCATCACTCAGTCATGCAAGAGGCTGAGGATTGTTATGATTAATCTTTCTCCATGATGTGGAGGTATAAGGGACTCCAGCCTCTGACCAGACTGGCAGAAAGCCAGATCCTGGATAAACAGAGACCCAAAAGACCATTTTTGTCTCAAGGCATTTATAACCTAAGATGGTCAACAGGAATCATGTATGCAGCAGTGGAGAATCCAAAAGGAAAGGTGTACTAATTACATATTGAATGTGGAAAATACCCATGGCTACTGCCAAGTCAACTTTGCATACCACAGTGAAGAGCTTTGGGGCAATAGAGCTAATGGTAATTTGTAATGCCCATATAAAATGGATCCAACCTCCTTCCCAGGCTGGGGCTATGCACTCCAGCATTCCCAGGGTTAGGAATAGAAAGCACTAGTTAGCCCTTCTGTAAACCCTGCCCAACACCTGCCTCTGGCAGAACATGCTCAGCCAGGCAACCTGCCCTCCCACCACCTCCTCCAGCCTTGAGCTGAGCACAGAGCCATCCTTCCCACCCAAGAGGCTGCTGGTGGAGGACATGGACACTTCAGGGGAACATTTTACAGATCCACTGATTTAGCAGCCAGTGGCTTTCCCCCAGCCTCAGCACAGCATGAGCTTAGTGGCAACTTCTGTGCAGCAGAGCAGTGTGAACTGAGCTCCTCTCAGCTCACAGACTGAAGCAGATGGAAAAAGATGTGCCCCAAGTGCCCTCGACAGCTCCTGTTCACACCAGCAGCACGTGAGCCATACTGGCAAACCAGGCAGCCACCTACCAGAAATAAATACAATTTCACAGCAGTGAAACTGTACAGATGGAAAGTTCCTGTTTTATCTGTGGCACTGTCTGGGATTGTTCCAACACTAGACAGATCACTTGTTGTTGGGTTCTTTTTGATGTACTTTCTTTAAAAAAAATCCCTTAATAGCAGCCTAAATTAGACTACAGAGAGGAAGACTTCAAAATAGGAAAATCCAAACCACTTCTGTTTCTGAGTTGCAGAGGAACTCTTGAAAAAAAATAAATCAGACTTAAAAAAAATTCCAACCCAAAACCAGTGTACTGTTCACCTTTCATACTCTGTTTCAGGTGCTCAGGTACCAATTTCCTCTCCTAAATAGGCTTTCCCAGGACTGAGTAGGCAAGCTCAAAACCCAGTCAATGACTCCATCACTGTTGTGAGCTTCCTAAAATCTCTTACAAGGCAGTGATTCATGGAATAATTCTTTCACCTGACAAATAATATTTGCAGAGAGGGTGGACAGGCTGTCAGATGACCAGTGCTTTGTTCCTGAATCTGTTTGTGACTTTGTATAATTTTTATGTACCTGTCAGTAACCCAATTTTCACCTCTCCATTTCTGTCACTTTACCCCAGTTTTCCTTTCTAATGGGTTAAATTGTCTCGTGCCATCTTCTCCATAATGGGGCTGAGCTGTGGTTCCTGGAAGCTGCTATCCTGCTTTCCCTTTCCAAATGAAAGGTGGAACACAATTTAATTTCCCTCTCTTTAAAATGTCATAAAGCCTCTTAATTCTCCTCCTTTGAGAGCTGGGTGCTATTTTTATGTCATTAAATAGGTACAGTGAGAGAATAAGTCCTTAAAAGTCATTACTTAAATCAGAGGGATGTGGGTTTGCAATGGCTTAGAAAGGCTGGGACCAAAACCTCTCCTAAGCAGAGATTTGAGCAATGCTCCAAACATCCTTTGTTTAGAGGAAAACCCTTTCATTAATATCTTATACAATACAAAGCCTTTTGCTGTTTTTTGGTGGTGGGGAGAACAAAAGTTATTACAGTTATATAAGCAAGATACCAAAATAACTTTTTTTTTTTTTTTTTAATAAGGAAACATGAGAATTGGAGGCTTTTATTTTTAATACAGAAAGAGCCTCAAACTAAAAGAATTCAGCATGAAAACAACCACCCTGAGACAGACCAAAGACCCTTCTAACCCATCAGTATCCTGTCTCCAGCAGTTGCCTAAAGGAAAAGTGTGAGGTGGAACAGGCAGCAAAGCTTCCCCAGCACGCTCTCCCCTTGATGCCCAAGGGTTTCCTGAGTCAGACACTGTGCTGATGTCTAACCACCCATGAGAGACTTGTTTTGCTCTGACCCATCTCCCTGCAGACCCAGGGTTGGTGAAATGTGAGATTCCTGCAGAAGGGCAGGAGCATGAGAGCCAAGCCTTTGTACCAGTGCAGGAACACTCCTGCTGCCCTTGAGATGCTGCAAAGTCTCTGCTGTGATGAAACCCCTCTCATACCTGCCCACCACCTCCTGACATGAGCCAAACCCCCACAAATCATCTGGGATTTTCCTTCCTGAGGACCTCCCTCCTCAGCCACTACCTTCAGCAGGAACAGAAACAGGTCAATACAGAGAAACTACTGAAAATTCCACCCTTCATTAGCAGTTGCTTATAATATTGGCTCATCCTGAGTCAGGACATAGCTCTACCCAGTAACCCACATATTGTACACAGGATATGTTTGCACTGCAATCAAAGAAATAATTATTGAGATGGTTGCTACAACCAGACGTTATATAATAGTTGTGGCTAGTCTTACTGGCTACATTGGTCACATTCAGTATTTCCATGCTGATAACTTAAGAGTAACAGGAAACAAACAAGCAAAACCCCCACAGAAATCCAGTCAATAAAAACCTCTCCAAACATGCTTGTTTCAATGCTGCTGTTCAGCCTCCCAGCTTCCTCCTGTATATCTCACTAGAGCATCTGGAGCACTTGCTGGGACCATCTCTGACCAGATTTTGAAAACATTTCAATGCAGAGAACCAGAACAGGATATCAAGTCAGGGTTTCTAAAGCATTGGACTTTTTAAGATCAATAAATTAATACAGTAATTTTAAGCCTGGGTTGAGCTCCCAGAGGAGCTGTGCCATTAGGGTGAGATCTCTCTTCTGCCTATTCCTGGCACTTTGGAGTTTCATCTTTCCCTGTTGTGTAAGTTTCTAAACAAAGGAATCTCTAGAGAATGACTTACTCCTTTTTAAGATGGCAGCTAAGAAGAAAATGGAACAGATTTTTTGCAGGTGGTTCTCTCCTTTAACTACAGCAGGATTTGTATAACTGGTTTAAACCTCATGTTTGGGTGATTAACAGTAGCTAAGAAGAATTCATTACTAGGTGCCCACAGTTGTGTTTTAGATGTGATTGCAGTACTGACAACTTCAGGTCTGCTTTTACATAACAGGACTTTGATTTTGAGATGTTTTTGGAAACAGCCTTCTAAATATCTATCAGCTATGAGTGGAGTGAGGGATGGGATGCAGTCTTCTTGTTCCATCTTTTGCCCATCAAAGCATCCTATGAGAACACCTACCTGCTAATTATGGGTATGTACACAGGCCCACTGTATTTGGTTTTACCATGTTATTACAATGTTGTACCTGACAGGGTGAGCTGGGAGGTCAGGGCTGCAGATTTGTAAACAGGAACAAAACTGGGAAATCTTGAAGACAACTATAAAGCAGAGTTTTTCCACTCAAAGTTTGATCTATTATTGTAATGAATGTTGCATCCTGCAACAGGAAGATAGAAAAATAACAGGAAGGATTCCAAGGAGAAGAGGACAAACCTGCACTCAGAGGGAGCTGGGCAAGGAAAGTCTTTGCAAGCTCATCAGCTTGGACTGAAAAATGGGTTTCAGCTCACCCTGCATAATGTGATTTGTATCCTGTCCAGAGCAATCATTAGGTGAGGTAGTTATCTGGCTCTGCTATGTATCATGCTACAGGTGCAAGGTCTGGAGCCCCATATAATTGCATAGATCTGCATAGATCTAGGTTTAGCTTATCACCATTTTTTCCGTTAGCTCTCAAAAGAGCAAAGAGTGCTTTGCAGCTGCACTGGGCTGAGCTGTGCAGCCAGCATTGCTCTCTCAGCAATCCCCCTGTCAGGGTAAGGAAGCACTATGGGCTAGTGAGTCCTGAGAAAGGGATGCCCAGCACCCAGCTGCAAAGACTAAGACAGATCCAGTACTTTGAAGAAAAAACAAGCAGTAGATAAGGAGCACTCACTAGCTAACCTTCATTCATGGGGCACCTTGTCCTTGACAACACCTTTATACAACAATAGCTCTCTGGCCTCCAGCCCCATGTGGGGACTGATGCGTGGAGAGGACATGGGGTTTGCCCAAGGTCTCACAGAGCAGTGGCAGTGCTGGTACTGCACCTACATGATGTGAACCCCTGTCCCAGGCTTTAGCCACAAAAACATCACTGTTACGTACTTAGGCTGCCTTGGCAAGGGGAGATGAGTTTGTTTAAAAGCTGCTGCCAAAGCCATGCCCTCGAGGCTTGTTTTGGCAAGCCCATCCCAGGGAGGTTCGCAGCAGCCCGTGCGAGGGGCACACGCTCCCGACGCTCAGCCAGGCTCTGTGGCTGTGCCCCGGCACAGCTCAGCACCCGCAGCCCTGCCAAACCCTGCCGGATACTGCTTGGGGCAGTGTGTCACTGCGTCCCACTAACCACGGCTCACCTGCCCTGGCAGAGTGACCCACACTGCTCTAATCTGCAAATCGTTCAGCCTAACGCAATCCCCACTGGGATGGCCAGTAATTAACCGTGCTAACCATGGGTGGAGTGCAGGGTGGAACCTCTGGGCGAGCAAATAAAACCAGGACACTGAAACCAGGCTGGCACCCTTCTAGCAATGTCACCTCTGCAGCCAGCAGCCCGATTTCCCCATCAGGATCCATGGACACCCTGAGCTTGCAGCTGTGACAGAGGTGACTCATGTAGCTGGGCATGCTGACGTGAGGAAGGGCTGGCACTGTGCAATTCAAAGAGCACATAAATCACAGAATCATAGAATGGTTTGGGTTGCAAGCAACCCTAAAGTTCATCTCGTTCCTTCTTGTCCTGTGCTTTACTAGAGGCGTCTTGTGAAAATTCTCTCCCCAGCCTCCTCGCAGCCCGTTTAGGTCCTGGAATGTGATAAAAGTCCTCCCCTGAAGCCTTTTCTTCTCCAGGCTGAACCACTCCAACTCTCTCAGCCTGTCTTTAGAGAAGAGGTGCTCCAGCCATCCAAGCTTTTATATGGCTTCCTCTGGATCTGCTTTAAGAGGTCCATGCCCTTATTATGTTGTGGTGCTGCAGCCTTAGCCAGGGGCGGCATAGCCAGCCAAAAATGTGGACTAGGAGAAAGGAACAGTTTATACTCAGAGCTGCTGTTCAGTATAGCAATTATGTCAAGACAGACACAACTGGCACCAATACCAGTCTTTTACTAAAAATTTCTCATGCTTTCTCTCAATGGACTTCTTTCAGGGAACTCTGACTCCTTTCCTCATAGGCAGCTCCACACATCACTGACTTCTTTCCTCATATGCTGCTTCACACAGCACTGACTCCTTCTCTCCTCTCTGCGAGTTTCCTTCTGCATGACTGGCTAAACCCAAACCCATCCCTTACCCAGGCAATTAACCCTGTCTGTTCCTCACACAGCATTATCTCACCTTGGCTGTCCCTTGCATGACCACATGTCCCTCCCTGCTCACAGCACAGCCAGCAGCCTCCATCCCAAACTGCAGCAGACTCTCAGTATCAAGCTCTAATTGCAACTTACTCTCAATTAGCTAGCCCACTCTTTTATAACACCCATCCTCATTGGGCAGGCAAGGCTGTCTCCACTTCTGGGCAATCAGTACAGCCATAATTCATTGGGAAAGATTGCCTTCTGCACTATCCTTACAAACTATTCTCCTACACTTCAGTAGCAAATCAGACAGAAGTTTCTGTTGTCGATGGAGCAGCTTGTTTCCTCTTCAGAAGCCCATATTTTGGGTGTCACAATATGCAGGGGCTTGGTGAGGGAGGTTGGGAGTGTCAATTCAATCTTAAGAGTCTGTGAAGAACAGAGATGTCAGTGAAGTCCAGGAGAAATTATGACTTTAGAAGGGTTGGGGTACTGATGCCAGATTAGTGTTTGCATGCACCAAAGTGTCCCCTCTGAATCCAAACCCATGATGGTGTAGGAAAGTTTGGATTTATACCATAGGGCACAGTTTCCAAAGTGACTGAGTCCTTCTTGGTTGCACTTTGTCTTCTTGCAAAAGAAAGAAAATCTAACAAATCTCCCAAGAATGTCCTGGAGACTCTTATGCAGCAAAACAAAACAGGCAGAGCCTTTCTCTTACATTGTCTGAAGAGCTATGGGAACATATGAAAATTGACACATTAGCAAAACATCTCTCCATTCACACATGAGAGGTCAGGCTAGTTGGCTGCCACCTACTCAGGACCAAGCCATGCAGAAATAGCCCACACTGTCATCCAGCAAGATTTTCCCAGCCCTCAAGTATCCCACTACAATAGCATGAAGATTTCAGGGGGGGGATGAACTTCCTTGCCACCACTGAGCAAAACTCTGCACTGAAAGCTTCCTCCCAAGCAGGGGACTCCAAATGAGCTATGGGAAGATGGTGATTTTTGAAGTGGGGTGTTGTACCTGTGCCAGGGACAGACTGTTCCTGGGGCAGCCAACCTGTCTGGTCATTGAAGACAGGCGTCCTGTCCCTGACAGCAGCCTGTGACAGATGCCTAGGGAAGATGCAAATGACAGGAAAGCCTTCAGTGACACTTCCCCAGAAATACCAGATTTCCTGAACCAAAGATACTATCTCCATATTTAAAAGGCATTTTTCACTCACCACAGTGTGCAAGACAAATTGTGTGAAAAAGCATACTCTATTGTTCTACAAACTGCTTTGATATTTTTTTCTGATTCTCCCTAGTATAATGACTGCTCCCTCATCACCACTCCTCTGCCACCCCAGATGTCACAAGGCCTGGAGACCCCTCCTAGCTGTTTGGAGCTTGTCTACTTGGTGATTTGTAAAGAAACTGCTCTGTTTCTTCACCCTTCTGTGTCTGAAGTGTGGTACCCTGTGGAAGAGATCCCCCAAGCAAGTCAAGGGAAGATCCTTGACATGGCTGATAATGTTTTGGACTAGGTCACAAAGAGGATACAGCATAGCCCAATGCTTCTCAAACATCTTTATACTATGGCCAAGCACAGTGAATTCTGTGTTAGCACCTGAGAATGTTTTTCTATGATGACTACTTGTGAGGTGTCTGATAGTGATGCTCATGAAGGTCAGGCTCCAAAAAGACCTACCAATTTTCTACCATTATGACTGAAAGTTGGATCAAGTCACAAATTATCTGTCTGAAATGATGAAGCATTCCCCACAAGAGAAGAGCCCTGACTGTTGCAACCACAGCACTACATGATTCAGATGCAGGTAACCATCTTTAGTTTCTTTTGACTTTACTCAGGCCTTAAAAACATTGAGTCAGCATAACCTCTTACCATCTTTTTTTAGTGCATGAAGATACAATCGTTCAGCACCAGAATGATGACACAGAAATCTGCAGCAGAGGATCAAATGTGCAATAATAAATTGATACTGGAACTACCTCCTACAGCTCCATTTCTCTGTCCATCTCCTCTGTTCACTCCCAACAATGCTACCCCTTCCACAACTCCTGGGACATCCCTAACATGATCTAAAAACCTCCAGCTGTGCTCTCAGGAAACTGGAGAAACAGGGAAAACATTGTCTTGCTGCTGAGCTTGCTCTGTCCAAGTATTTTAAAATCATCATGCAGAAGGATGAAGTTCCCATCAGCCAGGGCATGTTTGAGATTCTGTAAGACAGGGCAAGGCAGAAAATGTGGCATGTGCTACTGCTGTTGCTGTGGCAATACCCATGGGCAGTGAATGCTGTAGCCTAAAGTCACATGTTAAATAAACACACAGCTAAACACAAATTAAACTAGCCCAGAGCAGCTATTATTTAGATTGTGGACATCTTTTAAAATTAAATGTTTTCTTTGCAATATTTCTATGAGGAGGTGGAGTATGCAAAGTCAATCTCAGCTCAACAGAGACTGATTTATCTGCTCTCCCCTGCTCTGCACAGCTGGGGAACACATCATCAGCTGATTCACTGAGACCCAGAAAAGTGGGGCTGGGGCTGGCACTGGCACAAAGGATCTCACCTGCTGCCTATCTTGTACTGCTGGGGCAGTAAATAAAGTTGGGGCACACACAGGTACATGGTTGAGTTTTATGTCTGGGGAGGAAAAGGATGACAGAAGGTGAGACAGGCACAGAAGATAGAATGCAGAGCAATGCTGGATTGGTCTCCAGCCCCAGGTAATCCCACACTGTGGATCTCCAGAAAGTGATGATGTCCATCTCATGGCAAAGGCTCCCAGAGCAGGACACTGGTGTCTCCTCTCTACCCTCTCTGGCAGCAACCTACATGTGAGCTCCCATTTAATTTTACCATGAAGCGTCTGGGTTTGCAGGAGATGTGAAACCTCAACATGGCCAGCAAGCTCCTGACCTTTAGGATATGTTTCACTCTTGCTTTGCACAGAAAAGATGAAGTCATCTATAATTCTCCCTGCAAAGGTCACTCAGTTGCACAGGCACTGCCTGAAGTCTGTGCACTAGGTGGATAAGAGGGAAGTGTTGTACCACTAAAGAAGGGAAATTCTCTTTCACAAGGAAAAAGCATTGGGCTCAAGACCTTACACCCCTAACCCTCACCCTAACCCTTACACTTCCTTCTCCAAGCTCACAGATAGCACTGGCTTCCTGTCACAGCACTACTAGTCTGTCAGCAGCTCTGCTTTCCATCTCCTGGCATACTCCCATGGGGCCCCTATCCAGCCATCTTATCTTGAATGGCATCCAAAAGCTCTTCCCTTCCCCTTCCCTTCTTCCCCTTCCCTTTCCTCTTCCTCTTCCCCTGTACCTTCCGTTCCCCTTGGCCTGTTCATTTCCAACACCACCCACTCTCTAGCTTTTCATTTACTCTGCTTAGCACAGGGATTTTTGAAAATGCCAAACAGCACAAACAATGCCTTTGCAGTTCATGAAATCCCAAAGGCACCTCAGGTGTCACAGCTATGCAAGCAGGTGCCTGGGATAAGTCTCTAAGAGCCAACAAGTCAATCTTGTGGGTATGTTTGCGTGTGTGTGTCTGTGTGTGTGTGAGAGCAAGAGAGAAAGAGAGTTGGTTTGTAGCTTTACTTTGTGTTTTATAGAGAAAAAGGCAAACACTGCTAAGAGTTCCTAAAAAAAGGCCAAATCAAACCTCAGTTTCTTTTCTTCATGCCAGCATAGGCATAGGGTCATCACCCTGTCCTGCCAATAATTGCTGACTGCCCATGAACCCCTGCTGAAACAGGTTGAGGAGCTTGAGGAGCTAAATCCTCCTCCAGGGTTTTGAACAAGTTTCACAAGACAGTTCAAAGCCTCAGCAGCTGGAATAGTGATACATTGCCATGTTCTACAGATGAAATGCTAATACTTGTCCAAAATGCATTTGCCAGGATGTATTCCATGTTTGCTCCACCTGTTGCCCCTCTCTCTTGGCATCTTCTCTTCCCTGGGTTTTTGTCTTTATAACTTAAGATGTCTGTTTGTGGGGAACTGGAGCTTGGTTGGCCTTACATTTTTCACCTTACCTTCTTGTTTCACGCTGATACAAGAGCACAACATTTCAAAGGATCAGGGTACATGGTCTGGGAGAAGGAAAGCAGGCACAGCCTTCTCTGAGGTACTTGGTACTTAGATTGACTTGATGAGAGTCTGGAACCTTAAACCATCAGTAGTCACTTAAAACCAGATTAAAAACCAAAGGCGCACAGGTGAGGTAACAAAGATTGTCCACGACCAAGAAAGGATCTAAACCCAGGGCCTTAGCTGATCATAGAATCCTAGAAAGGTTTGGATTGAAAGGGACCTTAGAGATTCTCTAGTTCCAAGTCTCCTGCCATGGTAAGGAATGCCTTCCACTAGACTAGGCTGCTCAAAGACCCCCCCTCCAATTTGGCCTTGAGCAATTCCAGAGACAGGGCATCCACACCAGGGATGGGGGGCATGACAAACTGACTTTGAAAGTAGTTGGTCTGAGCCTTTATTTCCCAAGCTATGGGGAGAAAGGGACTCCCCTCTCTTACAGGCATGAGGCAAAACTGTTTTTAGATATTGCAATGATATATAAAGCATCATGGGCTGGGAGCAGTAACAAGAATCATCAATAAGAAATTGAAATGACATTAATAAGTGCAAGGAGTGGTGGAACTGTGCTCTGGAGCTGATCCAGGTTCGTGCACACTGAAATCCACCCAAGCCCAAACCACAGCCTGGTTTATTTCAGCAGGGCTGTTTTCAACCCCAATGGCACAACAGAGGGTGAAATGACACGTCATGGTGGAGCTGCTGCGGCCAAAGTGTGAAATGCTCTTCCTCGTCATGGTGGAGCTGCTGCGGCCAAAGTGTGAAATGCTCTTCCTCCTCCCATCCCTGCTTGTCCCTGTTCCCATTCTCGCTCCTGGGAGAAGTTCCCATTGCCTTCTTTGTGTTGGTTTTGGGCCCACAAGACCTGCTTCAGCTCATTAATCTAGCAGAAAATGGTCTGTTTTAGCTTGCTGGGTTATTTCTCTCACTGGAGGGCCATGTGAACTCAGGTTAAGCCACTCTTTGTAACTTCCTAAAAACCCTCTCTGGTGGTTTCAGCAGTTGGGGTCACAGCAAAGGCCACCCACGTCTGCCCTGTGTGGGGGGAACAGCACACAGAAGTGCATGGGCATGGCTAGAGCAGGGATGGGGAGGGGAAACCTCTCAAATCAGTCTGAAAATCTTAAACACTGGGAGCAGACTTAAATAATTTGAGATGATCCTCAGGGAGGTTTGCAATGCTGTGAGAAAAGGGGACCTACATTTTTCACAATTCCCAATGCAACAGAAAGTTTTTCAGAAAGGTCAAGGTTCATGGCTGACAGTAAAATAATTGATCAGGTGCTGAAGAATGTCGAGTGCTTCTTTCTCCTTCTTCCTAATTATGCAACTCGCTGATAAGATCATTAGGAACCATTTAACATCTGAATGTTATGTTTGTTGTTGCTATTGCTCTAATATTTTTGCCTTTTAAAATTCCAGAACATGGCTTTTCATGAGTGACTGAGGTGTGTGGGAGAGAAGTCTGCATCCTTGCCAGGGGCACAAGGATATGCTTTGGATCTGGACTGCTTAAAATCTCCCTCAGCATCAAGGCTCCTGTTACAGCCACTGTAATTTCTGTGTTGTTATTGTGTAGGGCCTTCTTAGTCTAGAAATGCCCCACTAAGACAGAGTTGTACTTCTTGCTTTCTTTTCCTGCTGGAAAACATTGCTGAGTAACTTTAATTCTTCTGCACTTGAGATGTATAACTGGGACCAAATTTCCTACATAACTCAGAACAGAGATTTTACCAAGCAGTTAACAGCAAAAAATAAGAGATGGTATAGGATAAAAATTACTGTGGCTTTGATGAACTTTAGTTTGCTCTTTCTTCTAAACACTAGGATACAGATTTCCAAGTGCCTGGACAGGGCCCTGGCAGCATGCTTATCCCCCTACTGAAGGGCAGTGGTGCACATGGGTTGCTGTTCTGCAAGTGCTTTGATACAAAAAAAGAACATGTTGAGAACCAACATCTGTAAGTGCCAGACATCAACAGCAAGCACAACTGTCCAGGCAGGACCCTGTTTGAATTCTGTTGATGCCCATTTGTCAGAGTCATGCTTTGATCAACTGTTGTCTCAGTAACATTTTCTTCATACACCAATACTAATTATCTTTAAGCTCTGCAATGGCCTTTGCTGACCCAGCTACTGCCCAGATGTCTTGGTGAGAGACTGCATCACATAAAATTCCACAAAGCCCCCTCAAAAATCTCATTAAAAGTCGTCTAAAAGCCTGGTGCAAGCATGAAGCCTTCCCAGGAATCCCTTCAGGACAGCAATCCTCAGGAGGATTACACTAACCCACTTACTCAGCTATGCTGGACCCTGGTACAGTGCTGTGCTAATCCTCATCCAGAGATAAACAACTCATACCATGGGAATGATGTTATGCAAATGCTCTGTCAAAATGCAATAAAAAAAAAATGCTGCCAATGAATTAGTAAGCCCAGTTATAGATCAGTCCTACAGATGGTCTCAGGCAGAGCTGCTAACTACAGTGATTGACTTAGAGTTGAGCAAGCTGCAGTCAGGCACCCACAGAAGACCAGCTCAGGAGCTCTCTGATTTCTCTATGTTCATGGCCAGCATTCCCAGCATGTCTTCTGCTGCTGCCCCTTCTCAGCCTGTGACAAACTAAGTCCCAGGTATGATGTCCCAAGCAGAGCTGTCCAGGAACTGTAGCAATACAGTCTATTCTCATCATAGTGGGGATGAGTCATTCTGATCTCCCAGACAAACATGAAAAATCTCACCCTTAGTTTATTATTCAAACATTTTCAGCTTTGTAGAGGAGGGTTTGCTGATATTTCAGAAATGTGAACTGCTTTGTGATTTTGTAACTAGGGAGCAGACAAGAGCATTAGAAAATGGGAAAGGATTGCAAGGGAGTTGCACTAACTACTGTGGGCTTTTACATTAAAATTCAGGAGCTTAAATGAGGCTTCTACCACAGATCTTGTCATATAAGGTATCTTCCAGAAAGCCTATCTTCTCAGGAGTTGAAGCAAGAGCTGACACCCTTAGGAATTAATACCAAAAGTAAAAGCACAGGTTTCTACTCCACAGACTGAAAATGTGGGCAGTAAAAAGCCCCGAAATTCAGAACAGGCCACCTATCAAAAACAACCACCCTGAAATCTCAGCTTTTGTTGTTGGTTTAGAAGGGTGTAGCTCAAAGCTTTTTATTGCTTTAACTTTGACCTCCAAGTACAGTGACTACAAATCAACTTCCCTGAATGCTGCCTTGGGAAAGAAAAAATAAATTATTTTCTCATGAGGATAATTTTAGCATGTACATCTGAAGATAATTCTTCCTGGCCTATATACTGGAAGCCCAGGAGCAGCCATAGAATTAATGTAGCTTTTCTGGTCAAGCTGTGGTTGAGATACACAGCTCATAGCAGACCAGAGAGTCTGTCTCCTTCTTCTCACACTAACATCAGCATTTTGCCTGAGCAAGAGTAACAGAGCTCTTTCTTAGGCAGTGGCATCTCTTCTGGGGAAATCCCATCCATCTGTATCTTGTTCTTTGTGTCATGCTGAGTTTTGCTTTACAGTCTTCCCATCAGTTGGGAGCCAACATTTCTTTCGGACCCAGGTTGGTCCCTTTCAGCTAGATGTCAGGCAGATTAACAAATAAATAAATACGCAGTTGGTGTTTTGTGAATTCTGTAGCAGAATTCACAGTCCCCTTTCTTCCTCTTGTCTCAGCACTTTGTATGGAAAAAAAAAAAAAGCTGTCCAAGATCTGGTCACTCTATCCAGCATGTGCAGATCTTTTCTGTTGCAATATTGCTACATTTCATCCACTCAGAGGCTTTGAAAGAACATGACGCCTAAAATATTTTTACTTGGAGCAATAGAAATAAAATAAATACCCCAGTTCTAGACGGTTCATTTTCAAGTTCACTATCAGTTGGATGTGCTTTTTCCTAGGGATGTTTTTTCTAAGGGAACTATAAGGGAAGGAGCAAAAGGCCTGTTAAATAAACCTTTTCTATCCAACTGTTAAATTGTCTGTGATTTCGCCTGGTGACAAAGCCACAGTGGGCTGGTTACAAACTCCATTATAAAGAGACAATTGTAAAGAGTCACCTTGGAAGTAATTAATCTTATCTAGGTCCTTAATTGTTAATTCATGAAATGATAATATGCTAAGCTTGATGGTGCTTCCTTTGCTGTTGAGTACTGGTAATAGGATAGGATTTGTGACACCTTACTGATCTGTGTTTACAGAACACCACCGAGCAGACAAGCTTAAGGGAAGGACCACATTTCCTTTAATAAGGGATATGCCAACTACCTTCTGATGGCCTGACAACAGGGAGGAAGGGAAAGAGCTTGCTCCCTTTGATTCAGAGATATGGGCCCGCACAAGTCTCCATTTCATTAAAGACCGAAGATTTGCAGTCAATATCCGCCTCTTTGATATTCTTCCTCAAGAATTTCTGGAGGGGGCAGAGCAGACTAAAGTGCCACCTCCCCCCTAGCTCTAGCCACACCTAGCTGTATTCTTCCAGAAGGGAAGTCGACAGGGAATTAATTACTTTTTTCCTCACAGCATTAATTCTCTCCCAGCTCAGTTTCCCAAAGTGACTAATTTTCCAGCCACAACAATGCTAGTGCTGGCTCGAAGGAGGGAATGAGACCACAGCAGCTCTGACTTGCAGCTGCACAAGGATGCTGCGGGTGCACTGCTGTGTCAGTGAAGGCTGCGCCTGTTTCAGATGTGCCACCACAGAGGTGAGGAGCTCTTCGGGAGGAAGAGGAATTGCCTCGCACGCACGGGTGAACCAAGCACACTGAGAGCAGCCCCAAAATACAAATCAGAAGCCACTGTTACTCTGACTACAACGTGGAGAGAGGCTGGCAATCATTTCCAGCTGAAGAGTGGGGAGACTTGCAGTGCAAGTCTGTTCATACACACACATTCTCCCTCTCTCCCCCTCCCTCTCCCAAGAAAGTAAATGCCACATCTTTTGTATTTCTTAAAATATCCTTTGTTAACATAATGAGGCCATTGACAGTAATCTCAAGTCAGCATCCTACCATGATTCTGACAATTCAGCAGCATCCTCAGTGCTCCGAGGAATTGGAAAACACAAGCAGTGCGGAAAACATAAACATCAATGTGCAAAACAAACACACTCGATGTATCAGAACAGCAACAAAGAGCCTCCAGAGACTGCAGGGAAAGCACCTATTTGCTGGGGAGAGCAAACCCAGGGGACATAATGAGCTGGTGAGGCACGGTTCAGCTTCTTGGGATTCAGAAGGTAATTAAACAAGGCAAAAGTCAGCAGAATAGCATATTACACTGTGACTTTGTTAGAGTAATCAACACTCACCCCCACTGAGGAATCTTCTTTTTCCCTCTAGCCACAATCCCGGAACACTTTATTACCAAAATCCAGGGTCACCTTATATAAATGGAGAAGTTAATCTTAAAACTTGCTCAAAATGCAACTCGGAATCTTTGACTTTCTGTGTGGGAAGCATATAGAGGAAATAAGAGAAAATCAAGTAAGAAGAAGGTTAGTCAGACAGGGAAATGAAATGAAACTACGGCTGCAAACTTCATGGATTTTTATGTCTGGGGGAACACAAAGCAACATTCTGGTCTCCTGCCAGCACAGGCAGCACAAAACCCCACCACCATATGTTCAATCAGAAAATATCTGCCACAGGCTCTGCTGAAACTGGGCCTGATACCTGATGCCAACACAACTCAAAACAAGTGTTTATTTTAACAATCAATAAAAGAAAAGCCTACATTTGATTGCCATAATCTACTGATTGGATTAGGATGTGTCTGACACTGGAGAGTATGCAGTGCTAAAGGGTTGCTTTGCAGTCCCATACAGTTATACACTTCCACATTTTAAGGTCCATGGAGATAGAGTTTTGATAGGAGACTTTGTTCCCTCTTATTTGCTTTTTTTGTTTTCATTCATTGCTAAATATCATCTGTGGGACTGGAAGTGGACAAAACCTGCTGTTAATGAGAAGAAGTGGTGTCATGGCATTTGCAGGCAGGGAGGGCACCTGGGCAGACCAGCAGCACGTTGCCTTTAGTGCAGTAACCAGGGGGTTGGAGATCTTTCCAGAATGACGCAGGACAGGGAACAGCAGGCATGCCCACGCTGCTCTGCAAGGCCAGCACCACATGGCCCAATGCATCATCCCAGATGAGACCAGACCCTCTTTGCAAGCTTACATTTCCAGAAAATGGAAAAGATCAAAGCCGTGGGAGTACTGTTAAATATAGAGAGGACTGCCTCACTCTGTTCTGCTGCATGAGAGAGGGACTTTGTTGGAAAATTAATTGTTTTTATGTCAAGAGAGTAACTTCCACTGCCTCCACCCCATTCCCAGCTATGCTGACCTTCATTACACCTTGACTCCTTCAGCCCATCTGGCTATAAATTAGGACAGACATGTTACACCCTTTCCTTCTCCTGTAATGAACATGAACATCTAAGCAGTGCTATTGGCACATAAAAGCTTTTGCCCTCTCTGTTTCCCTCCCTAGATAATGAGCCATCCATTAAGCAGGCAGATGCAGTTCTAGCTGGTGATATATTATGTAATTTTGTGAGTGAATAACAGACAGATAGAACAGAAGACAGCAGAAAAGAAAAGCCAAACAGGCAGAATCTCCAGAGTCCAAGAGCTGTAATGTCAACAGTGCTCTTCCCTTTGGTACATCCTCACTGCTGGAGCATGCAAGGGAAGGTTTGATCTCCGCAACTCCCAAGCACCTGTACTGTATTGCACTAACTTTAAATAAGCCTCAAAGTCCAGCCTATCCCACCAGTGTCAAGTTCCCACATCAACCAGTCCAGTCATAGGACTTTCCTCTGAGAGTCCACACAGAGGAACAGGATTTTGTCTGAGATTTGTGTCTCATCAATCCCTCACTCTAAACTGCCAGCCAATTAATATATTTCCACTTACTTGATTTCTTTGGTGTTGTGTACTTTTCCTTAGCTTGTGCCTATATCCACTAACAGACATTCTACATGCAAAATTCATGCAACTAAGGCTGCAAACAATTCTTTTTCAGGCATTAAATACTGCAGAGACAGTCTTCTGAACAGGAAAACAGAAATCTTGGTGTCAGATGGGGAACAAGAGTATAAAAAAAGGCAAGAAGTTAAAGCATCTTTCAGACGTAAAGAAGTGTGGATAGAACAGTCCCAGGTTTGTGATCCCAAACATTGTTTTGTCTCAGTGCAGCTCTGTGATTTGTTCTATATGTGGGTAAAAATCGACCTTGAGTCTTCCCAGCCATCTGATCTGAAAGGCAAGTATGGCCTTGAGATGAAAAGAAAAGGTTTTGGCTTAAGTTTTGGGCAAACTGCTCCTGATCTTCTAGTTTTGTTATTTTTACACCAGTTACTCATTCATCCTTGCCCTAAAGCTGACATAAGCTTGGCTCACACACCTCTCCTGTGGGATCCACTGGTAGCTGCCAGTGCACGCACACATTAAATCTTACCTAATGAATAATTACCAGGGGACTGGGACATTTCATTCTCCTGATAACAGCATTCACCTCAGGGAATGAAATAACGTTTTGAGGCTGGACACAAATGCACATAATACAAAGATGTCATGGTTTACCCCACACAACAGTTATTGCAAAGCCCAGACACAGCATAATGAAACAGGTAGGAGAAAAGGTGCCCTATGGGCTAGATTCTGTATATTAACCTTAGAAAATGCAGGAGAACTTGGTGGCAGAGCTACAGACACTTTTCTTCCTTGCACCTAATTTTTAATGCTTTAACTACAGTATCTTTCTTTTTACTAGCGGTGTGTAAACCAAAGTTCAGGGTGGGGAGCTCTGTTTGCTCAGGCATTGCTGGAGCAGTAAGGGTCACCCAGATTTTCAAACAGAAACTGGAAATCCAGTATGGATGTCCTCTCTCCAGCCAGGGGCTACATCTCAGCTGCCAGCCCCAAGAAAATAGGTGTTCTCCTGGTCTACTCACTCCAGAGAGCTGTTACACTGCTTACTCTTCTGCAGCAAATAGGAATGTTTGCCCATTACATAGCCACAGGCATCCTTTACATCAAATGTGCCTGTGTCTCCCTAGTCTCACTTTTTATTTCATGCTGGTGACAAAACACTTGGCTGATTGCACTGGACTCTGCTTACCCACATGCCAGAGCTTTGAAATATCTCTTTTCCCCCACCCAGCCAATCAGCCAGTGCATGTGCTCTGGGATGTGCTGGGCCCAGCTTGAGGCTGGAGGGGCAGTTTGGTTCCCATTGTTCACTCCCACATTAGCCTCTCAGACAAAAATGCAGAGAGGAGACTGCCAAGTGGAAGAGGTCAGGGAGGCAGGAGCACACTTGTCTAACCGGATTTGCAGTGACACTTCTCACCCACAGGCCAGCATGCTGCTGCTGGTGGTGCAGGGTTGGTTTCCCTCCTGCCAAACAAACCCAGATTTGCATTCAGTAACATACTGTACTCTTTGCTTCTAATTTCTTGCATGGCTGACTCCTTTGCCCACTGTGTTACAAGGGAATTTGAGTCCAAAATGTGAAAGGACTCTCATGCAGGAGGCAGAATGACACTGGGGAAAATAATACAGGATCCTGTAAATAGACTACATGAGAGGAAGCATTCAGAAAGGTGCCAAATTAATGTTATGGAAAACTTTAAATTTGGATGCAATTTAAATAGTAGAATTTAGAACATAGAATACAGAAGTGAATACATTTTCCAACCTCTAAAAGGGATAGTCTATAAATAGATTTCTAAATCTATTAAAGGATCTTTTACAACCCACTGAAACATTCAGCAAATACATAAAATTATGTTAATTCCTCAAACTCACCACCAAATGGCTACAGCCTTACCCCAATTTTTTCCTCGTTGAAAAACAATAGGAAACAAACTGGTTTATCTACTGTACCTGCTGCAAATACCTTTATGGCAAGGTAATTGCTAAGAGCATTGTGTTGAACAACACATTACTTTGTTACAGGGACATTTGTCATGCCCGTTGGAGATAGCAGAAGAGAATTCTCCCGTGACCTTTGAAAAATGAAATCAGTGGCATTACTCAGAAGTTAAATTCAAAGTTTAAAAACAGATTTAAGAAGGGTTTCCCATGCCTCCTGAAAAAGAGACAATCTGCACTTTCACCGGGAGCCTAGCTAGATTATTCCAGTCCTTTTAGACCATTAATGATTTGTGCCTAATGTGCACTTGGAGCAGTGATTCACTGATGAAAGCGCTGCAGGGCTCCCTGTCCTGTGCACAACTCTGTTCTCATCATCACAGCAGTACAGGACATAACACCGTGGGCTGCCTGCACTGGAGAGAAGATCATGAGCTCGATTGTGTGCTACAAACAAAGGGAGAGCTATTACCAGACGCTGCCTTGCCAGGCTGCATGAAAAACCGCCTCTGCAAATTGCATAATGCCCCTGGATATTCCCAGCAGTGCTAGGCAGGCCCACGGGGCTGGCGCTTGGACAGGAGGAAGCCGGATCTCCTCCCTCCCACCTTCCCTCCCAGCATGGGAAAGCTCAGGAGAGCTCTTGTGTAGTCAAAAAACCCCTCACTTATCTCCTGGGAAAGAGCAGTGCTGCTCTGGGGTGACATCTGACGCACAGCGTTGTGGTCATGGATCAGAGGGAAGCCGGCATGGTGGAAGCCTTGGGAAGCACCTAGAGAGGGAAACAGGAGAGGTGTCACACTGCTTCTCCTTGTGTGCATCACATATCTGTTCCTCATCCTGTGCTAGTCTTGCTCATGAGGCAGTGCATCCCGGTTTTGATCAGTCCCATGCATTACAGCAGAAAGCATCTAAAGGACAGGAGAATGCTGTAAACACACAGCCTGTGCTTGCTGCAGAGCAACAAGAGTGTGGAATAGCTTCAGTTTAACAGCACAGAGATGCTGGTGTGATACCTTGGTCCTTGCTGCTGGTGGCACCTGTGCCTGCACCAAGGAGGGACTGCAAGGACAGCACAGCTGGGGCAGAGGGAGGGGGTTGCTCAATTGCCTGAGAGCTACTGTGAAAATGCAGCATGAGGGTGAACTCTCCAAGGAGCATAAAATTCCCACTGGAACAGTAAATGGTGAGAATCCCAGCCGTGGTTCAGTGGGAAAGATTTCACGATGAGTGAATGTGACCATGATAAGCAGCATGTGTGACGTACCCAGCTTCATTTCCCTTGCTTGAGAATCCATATGCTTGGAATGCCACCCCCTCCTCCTCCTCCTCCTCTGCCTCCTCCTCCTCAGCCTCCTCCTCCACTCTTGCTGGTAGCACCAGGGATTTACAGGGCAGGAGGGAGCATTTCCTAATATTAGTTGGGTGTAACTTTCCAGCGTGACTGATTGTGCTATTAACTGTGGCAAGGGGAAGAGCACCAGTGAGCAGCATGGGAGAGCTCTTCAAAACCCAGAGATGAGTGATAAGTGATAGCAAATAGTTCTATGTATGCAAAATAAATGTTTGAAGTTTGCAAGACTATTGTAATAAACATTGTTGGGTTTATTAGAAAAGGGGAAAGTTATAGAGAAAAGTGAAGCAAATGTTGAAAAAAAAGATATCTAGGTAAATAAGACAGAAAGGATTTGTGACTTAATTGAGTCAGAGTTTAAAAAGGTTTTTAAACTAAAGACAGGATAAGGGAGAAGTGGAAAAATGCACAGTTTGGTTGAAACTTTCAAACCTCTCTGGTAAGAAAACGGATAGGACAGAAGATAATGAAGTTAAGTGGAAGCAGAAAAAACAGACCTCTGTAAATGAAGCCCTAATTAAGTAATATCCATGTGCACACACACACAAAGCACACAAAAATAGTAGCTAGTCTGCAGCCACTCTTAAAACCATTTTGGTACGAATGGCAATGATCTGAAAATAAGGGATGATGAGCTAGAATGTTGGGATCCAAATAAGGATATGGGCAATTTATGTATCTGGGAAGCTTTCTAGAAAAAAACTAATTAGTAAAATACTATCATACCAGGTTTAAACAGTATAAATGTCAGAACAGTTAATGCCAGAGAGAGATAGATAAAAGTGACTCAAGTTCTCAGAACTACATAGATTGAATATCTAGCTAAATGTTTGGCTTTAAAAAGGGAAATCACATAAAAGTGTTGAATTCATTGAAATCAGTAGCTATAAGCAGTAAAGCACTTTTAGATGACATCAGAATGTTTAGACACACTATACAGCAGACTTGTCATCAAATAAAAAATATTCAGAGCAGAAAGAAAAAGTAAGCCAACATGATTAAACCATGTAACACTTCTGAGATATAAAAATAATTTGTTTAAAAGATAGGTAGTTAAGGAAGATTCAAAAGAACACAATCTGACAAAGTGGATGTGAAAGAACAATAAAGTACAAGAAGACAAAAAGTAACTCTCTAAAGGCGTAATATGGAATGATGGGACATTTTCAACCACACCAGAAGCAGGAAGCTGACAGAGATTTAATGGGGTCCATGGATGAATGAGAGAGAGGACATAGTAGAAAATCAACTTAAATTTGTTGTTTAACTGCTCCCTCTGGAATGCTGATTTACTCTTTAAGGAGGATCAGTCTTACAGGGCAGTTTCATGACACCTTTAATAGGACCAGGCTGAGGCCTCTGTGACTTGGTGAGGATCTCCTGCCCCATTCCTTGTGTTAGTGCTGGTCCTTCCCTGATCCCATGGCTCAGGCACTGAGGGCAGACCCAAGCAAGTCACCAAGGGCAAGGGCCATACTGCACACAGCCTGGGATTCCTGGGATTCCAGAGGCTCCCCACCTCAGGGCTATGAACTACCATCTTCCCCAGGAGGAAGTCTGATGAGGGTCTTCCAAGATCAAGGGGTGTGGAGAGCAAAACCACCATCTGGAATCTCAGCCCAGCTCACAATATCAGCGAACTTTGGACTGAGTTGTCTTGCCAGGAAATGGTCAGGCATTGGAGGCACCCCAGAACTCTGCTCCAGCCACAGATGAGTGCACACAACAGGCACACAACAGGCAGAACATCTCACCCTGCTGAGCACAGAGACAGCACAACCCACCAGGTGTCCTTGCCGTGCTGTGTCTGGGTGGCACTCAGCAGGCAAGGAGGATGTGGATGTGCCATTTCTGAGCTGTGTGATTCAGACAAAACAGGTGGATGTCAGTCGGCCACTGAGGTGGTTCCTGGAGGCTGCTAAGGGCTGGTAGCTTTACAGAGATGACACAAAGCTGTGTTTGCTATACAAAGGAAAAAGAGAGATTTTGTACCTCATCCAGACCTAAGAATAAGATTCTCTGAAATCAATTACAAAAATACAAATAGATGACTGTCATAATATCTGACATGTTAATACTAAATAAAAAATAAATTAAGATAATGAGCCTTTGATGATTGCCTCCTTTCTGGAAATTTGGTTACTTGGAATTTCTGATCACCTGAATGTCCCAAACTGAAAAGTCAAGTGGTCGATTTCTTTCCCAAATGTCAGCATGCTCCATCTTAGGCACTGCAGACTTTTCAGCGAGGTGTGGTTGGAAACATTGTCACCTTTCCACCCCAGTAAATCTTCTGAGCCATACTGATACAGACGGCAGGCAAGATCAGTGTTCAGATTCTTCTGAATAAAGGTAAAAATCTTGGCAAATGCTTGGGATGCACTGGTGCTTTATTCTTAGCACATCTCCCTGAAACATTGCATGGTCCAGTCCTGCCATATGGTCTAACAAGCTTAAGGTTTAGGGTGTTGTTGCTTTTTCAGTCAGACCTTTGGTCACCATCCATTAGGCCTTAGGCACTTTGAAGCTCATGCATGTAATTAAATCAGTTAAATAAAGGCTAAAATCCATCTTGGTTTTATACCGTGTTGAGTGCTGACCTGAAACAAGCTAATGTTGTGTTTGCATTTTTCAATGATCTCCATAGCAGAGATCAAACACATCCCATTTCTCACGCTGGGATTAAAAAGTGACTCTCGGCTCATAAAACCTTACAAATTCCATGATGCCAATACATCCAACACTTGATTTGCAAATATTTTAGCCACCTGTATGTCTGCCATTACCACAGTGTCTGATCAGTCTGTCTTGAATGTCTATACCCATCACACCTCTGTGTCTGACAGCTGCTCTTTTGCCAAGAGTACAGACAGACAATTCTGGGCAAGAGAAGGGAGCACGTATCCCACACCATGGCAGATCCCTCCAGCTCCTTGGAGTCCTTGGCTGCTGGAACAATCACTGCATCAACTTTTTTTTCCCATTTCCCCTCTAGCAAAAGACATGGGCTAAATCCTACTGGCATCTATGAGCATCTTACCATGGACGTCACAAACCTTCTACTGACTTCAGCAAACTTGGCTCCAACCTAATTGCTTCTGCTAGCCTTCCTGTGTTCCTGGACTTCACAGGGTAACTGTTAAGGACAGAAATAAATCCTTTGTTTACTCTGGTAACTGGAGAGCTGCTTTAACCTCTGGCTAAAAACAGGTGCATTTTCCTATCAGGTTCATGAGTCACTTGTCCCAGGAAAGACTGGTGAACTTGGAAAGCCCAATGCTCATGCAACAACAGGAAAGGATAAGTTTTTAATTAAATGGTGCCAAATCTCATAATCTGGTTTTCCTGGGTGTCTTTTTCTTTTTAAGTCATGTTAAGCCATTGGTTTAACACAGCTCAGGCCTGTTCCTTTCAAATTCCTGGCATTTTAGCATCATATCCAGTTTGAGATGGAAAACACTACTGGTGTTTGACTCCTACAGGAAACAGCAGGTGTAATGTGTGACTACATAAATGTACAAGCAATTAATATCTTCGTAATAGATTTTGTGCTTGGTCCAACATAATCAGGTCTTTCAGCACAGGAACTTGTATCTTTTCTCTTCTCTTCTCTTCTCTTCTCTTCTCTTCTCTTCTCTTCTCTTCTCTTCTCTTCTCTTCTCTTCTCTTCACAGAAATCAGTATTGCTTCTCACATGTCATCTGGTCAGGAGCAGCCAAGGAATTCTTAAAAGGTGACTTTCAAGGTGACTTACTTTTGATGAATTAAGAAACCAAACAAAACCAAACCTACAATATCATTCCTCTCCAATTTTAACACCAGAAATTCAAGTCTTACCACCCTGTTTCCCACAGCTGTAGACTTATGATGACATCCTGAGAAGCTGCTCAGGGGATATTTCTCCACTGTACAGTTAACTCATGTTTTGACCCAAAACCAGTGGCTCTTGCCATACACAGAAGAGAAACTTCTGGCAGGCCAGAGTGTGCTCCCAGTTCAGACCAGATTACATGGCTGGCTGTAGAGTGCAGAACCTGGGACTGGATCTTACCTTTTTTACCCTGTGACTGTGGACAGGAAAATGAAATAAAAGTAATTTGAATTCTGATGATTCTCCAGTGCACCTCCTGTAGCTCCTCTGTGGCAGCCAAATGGCTGTAAAATAAGCACACAGCCTCTGAGCACCACAGAAGTCTGGCTGTGTGGCCAGACACACATAGATTAGCACAGCATCATCAAGGTCACAGAAATTCGGGCAGGTGTCTGCTTGAGATGGGGCCAGGTTAACTGTGCAGTAAAATGAAAGGATGGTGGGGGAACCGATTTTTGTGCTACATCTCTGAAAGTTTTGCTAGAGATGCCTCACTGCAATAAGCATTTTTGAAAAAATAAGTCACCTGGTCCCTGCATGGCAGGGATGTTCAAAAGACTCCCCTCTTCATGTCTTTGTCCTTTGAGGACCTTCAGTGCATGAATGGTAAAGAGAAGAATCAACATTCTTGGCATTTTAAATTAAGTATATCTGTGGTGTAATGGAGGAAAACATACATAAAACCCTCTCAAGAGAGACATGCAGAGGAGCATGACCAAAGCATCTCTCCCTTTACAAAAATCAAAGGCTTTCTTTGTTTGATATAATAAGCCACAATTATTTCC
Source organism: Erithacus rubecula (assembly GCF_903797595.1). Lineage (NCBI taxonomy): Eukaryota > Metazoa > Chordata > Aves > Passeriformes > Muscicapidae > Erithacus > Erithacus rubecula. The sequence continues at coordinate 25,491,238 of NC_136660.1, read as the reverse complement.
AGTTCCTGCCCATCCCCGCCCCATTCCTCCGTCTCCCCCTGCCCTTTCCCACTTCAGGTCTCTTGGAATGACACTGGCACTACTTACAAAACTAGCAGAAAGTCAATTAGTCATACTATTACTCCTATCATATTATTTCAGGGCTAATTTTTAACCTCTTTCAGCTGCACTGTCAGCTGGCTCAGTAAGACCTGTTCCTCCAGGCAGCTATCAAGTGACATCTTTCCACTCCTGTCGATTTGGAGGATCCTGCACCAAGCAGTCTCACAGAGCTGCACAATGTGCTCACCTCCCCATCCTGACACTATACTAGGAAAAAAGAAAAAGGCCAGAGGACTACAGAAGCCACATGTGCCCAGAGAGCTGCAGGGATGGATGTCAGAGGGAAGGTGAGAGCAGCACAAGCATCTGGGAACAGTGGCATTAACTTAGTGTCACTGTGAGTCTTAGATGTCTACAGGAAAGGTGCTAATGTCACAGTCAGTGCTTATTCACCATGAACAAAGACAGAGTGAACAGGTTCTTGGAGAGCAGAGCATGGCCAGCATCCATCCTTGAGGTCTCCAAGGAGCAGAGCATTGCCCAGTGTAAGCCCGTGAGTTCTTCGGGGCCCAAATTTGGAGAAGCAGGCACCAGCACCCACTGAACTTGCTCCTTGCTGTCAGAGAGGATCTGCAAAGCAGAACCAAACCCTGCTGGGACACTCACCTCAGTTGTTGCTTGGGACATGCAAAGACCCACAGCCTTGCAGTAACATCATCTGACACCCAAGGCATAGGGACAGTATGGGGTGAGTCCAAACAGGGCAGATCCTGCTTCTTTCTCAGTGCCCAGCCATTTGCTCTAGCTGATCCAGCTTGCTAGCCCTACAAGCTCAGAAAAATGTGAAATGAAATAAAATTTATAAAAAGGGAATAGCAAATACTTTGTAGCATAACAATTTAACCAGCTCATTCAATGCATTCAAGGAGCACCATTCAGGGAGCCGTTGTAAATGGTGGGAGAAGGTGACAAAGACCAGGCTTGTGGAGGGAAAAAGATTTTTTGTCTGGTCATGGGTAGCTGCTAAAATGCCTTGCATTATGACAAGGGCCACACACCTCTGAGCAAGACAGGCAGTGACTGCCCTGTCTCTGCTCCCTCCTTCAGCTTTCCCTGCAGTGGTACCCTGTGTCCCCACAGCCACAGGGCTGCACCAGGACTAATGCTGGCACGGGGAAAACTGATTAACACCGGATCCAAGTGTCTGTGTGCCATATGGCTGTGGCAGGAGTCTAACACCAACAAGGAAGAAAGATTTATATCTTGCTGAGAAACATTTTATGAAGTGTATGAAGGTTGACAGGCCTCTTTCTGGTAGTATATACTGTGGACTTTTCATTTGAAATGCAATTTTCTCCTTTTCAGTTGAAGAAGAGGTATTACCAGACATATGACCAGCTCTGAAAAACACCCCTAAATGAGGAAAGCACCGAGTGTAAATATTTTTCTCATTGGTGTATTTTAGAACAGAACAGGATTTGAAAAGCATAAGAAAAGAAAATCAAAACAACCAGGTTGGTAATGCCTGTGAAGATGGTGAAGTCAGCCTCCAGCCCCTGCTTCCAGCAGCCAAGCTCATGCATGAGAGAAACTTTTCCAGCTAGGTAAGTCTAGAAGGGCAGATTTTAATAATTAACCTGACTAAATAACAGCCCTAGCACTGCTAGAGCAAAGTGTTTGAGAAGTCAAGAGAAAAATTCAGTAGAGTGGATGAAACAGAAGAGGCAATGGAGCCATGCTTAGACATAAAAATGACCATATGTTCTACTTAAAAATAATTACTCTGATCTCAGCTATCCTCAATACCACTAGTAAGGAAGCTGGCTATGTTATGATGTGTGCCTTTTCTAAGAAAAGAAATACAACTACTACTTCAGCAACCAAGTAATAAAGGTTTCTCAGTCTCTCTCCACATTCCTGAGCTCTGGGGTAAGATTAGCCCACCTTTAGGGCAGTCAGCTTAAGATACCCTGCAAGAACAAACACATTTATTTCTACTTGTCAGCTTTGGGACCAGTGCACTCCATGCCCAGCTCAGTCTGTTTGGAGTCCATGTACCCCAGGCACCACAAACCAGGTGTGATTTACTTCTGCTTCCATCATGCTCTTTGTTAAGCCATCATCATCTCTCCTCATAGCAGGGAAAGGGGGCTGGTCAAAACAGGATGGAAGATTCTGCCTTACCAACATTACAGACTGAAAGTGCCAGAGAATAGGAAGGTGATATTTTCACAGTAGAGAGAATGATGTCAATAACACAGAAAAATTCACCCTGCAGCTCTTGTGGTACGAGTGCTATAACATGCATTTCTAGGCCAGCTAATAATAGCAGAATATTGATAAACAGAGGGCTGGGACTAGGCTGGACAGGGAGTGGGGAATGTGATGACGGCAAAGGAAAAGCTGATGTGGGAGGAAGCAGGAATTTATTAATATGAGAAAATTAGGAGCACATAGTTAACTCCACTATCAGCTGTCCACTTGCAAGTGAAGGACATAAGTGGGCAGACCAGCCAAGGTGACAGCCTGGCTGCAGGAGATTTGCAGAGTTCATCACCACAGAGATCAAATGTCAGGTATGGGACTATGGTTTGATGGAAATAAATGGTTTTTGTTTCTACAAGGCTCAGTTTAACTCAAAGCAGCTTGAAACAGCACAGCCCCACACACCCATCAGTCCACTGCTGGACTGCAGAGCAGACCAGCTGGATGCCCTGCAGTCCAGACCCCAAGGAGAAAAGGGAAAGCTTTCTCACTGCTGCACTCCCAACCCTGCATGATGCCCAGGGCCAGGCTTTTACACAAGTGCTGATTTAACAGGATTCTCCACCTTTTGCAGAATCTGGGCCTTCAAAGGTTTCTCAGAGTGAGGCCATGGCAAAAAGAAGAGAAAAAAATCAGCAATAGGGAATCTCATCCCCAGCCAGGAAAAGTGTCACAGTCTCTCTGCATGCCTGTTAAGTGCCCTTCCTGGGAAGTAAATTGCCAGTAAATAAAGGCTTGATTTGTTTTTTCCCAATCTTTTCAAGCCCTTGGTAGCTATGAAGAGGGATGGGCTAATTTTGTTTTTGTAAGGAATTAGTGAAATCTTGTAGTTCTTGTTTACATGTCAGGCTCTGAGGAGCCAGTGCTGAGCTCAGACTGTGCTCAGCCATCAGGGGCCTCAAGCAGGTTGTGACTTAACCATTGGAGGGGACAGAGAGTCGGAAAAAATCCCTTGTGGATTCCCAAAATGGCCACTGGCTGATCTGATCCTGAGGTGACTAATAATGATTTGGACTTATTTGACTCTCTGTGGCTTTACTGGAAAGTTAACTCCCCCATTGCCAGTATAAAGAGGCTCCTTCCCCTTGCTGGGTTCCAAGGAAATACAGAAGCAGCTCAAAATAACAAATTACTTCAATGATGCAAATGTCACAGCAAGGAGATCATGGGAGGGGAAGTAAGGAATTTAATTTGATCTGTGCTGAAGTGTTCTAACTAGATTGTGTTCAGATCTGGCAGCTCAACCATGCCCCACAATACATAGGCCAAGGCAAGAGAACAGAAACAGTGAAGGGGAGAAATTTAAGCCAGTCTCTGCCAAAGCATAATGCAAGTTGGGCCTTAGTGCACCTTACACTTGCTAATTATCCTTCCTGGGTCAGTCAGTTGTTTGCTTGGCTTTAAAATATTATTTCCCTGGTCTCTGGTCGAAACCTATTATGCTTGTTCTCCAGACTTCAAGGAAGGCATTATCAGCCTTCAAAACCTCCTGCATTCCTCCTTCATGTTCCTGTTTCTGCACCACATCATCTGCTGCCAGCCCAGAGGCATCAATTAAAGGATAATCCCAGGGCACTCACACAGGGAGCTGCCGTGTCACCTCCTCACACCACTTCCTCAGCACTCATTCCTGTGATGCCCATTTTGCTGGAAGGGAAGATGGAAAACAGGAAAACAAATGTGACCTGTGCTTCTCCAGGACCTGCTGCAACTATTTGAAGCAGCTCTTTCTGTCAAATTAGTAAAAGGAACTGGCAGAAAGGAGCCTGTTATTCCAGTTGTGCCAGTCACATGGTGACAGGAGCAATTGATCCCAAATGCAAATACAAGTGTTACAAAATAAGCAAGAGTCAGTTGTCCTTAAAAGAAGTTTGCAACCAAATAATTGCATTTTTTTCCTTTCACAGTAACAAGTTTGAAAACGGAAATAAATTTGTCAGCTGAATCATCCAAAGGTGCTTAGTCTGCAAAATTCTCAAAACAATACTGGGATATTTTTAAAAGCTGGAGGAGAGAAATACAACCAAGCTGTCTCCTTCTACACCTTTTCTAAGCATCCTTACTTGCATTATCAGCAGAGGTATGGAAAACATAACAGAGGAATTCAGTAAGCTTAGAAATATTACACTTTTTCTATCAAGTTCTTAATTTTCAAATGTGAATTTTTTCAAGTGGGATAAAGAAAAAAATTCTTATTTTTTTTTCCTTAAGGAACAAATACACAAAGAAGCTCCCCACAAAGCATAACATGACAAGTCATCCAAACCATGGTTCCAAAGCCAGCGTTTCACATAAACCTAATATTTAGTTTTGTGAAATTGCTCCTGAGAAAAGCTCTAAGCCACAATCAAGTCAATTATAACACTTTTGGACCTGAAGTTCTCAGGATTCATACTGTTTTGGGACTTTTGCATTTTCTCCCCCCCCCTTATTTCCTACTTTGCTACAGCAAATATTTCAGGGAAGCATTTAAATGCAAATAAAAATCTACTTTCAGAGCTGACTGTATTTTTCAAGTATACAGTAATGAGTAGGGAGAGGAGAAGGGTCTGTCTTGATTTTTTTGTAGTTTTGTCCTGGATCACAGAGAGCAGATGGGCAATTTCAAGCAGAATGATTTTTATGTCTGATTGAGAAACACACAGAACAAATGAGACCAAAAGCCAAGTCTCCTGCATAGCAAGTCCCTCCTATTGCAGTCCTCAAAATGGACCATGAAAAGCATCCCTGGCCTTGCTGACCCCTCACAGATTCCAGACTTCAGAGCACTGCAATGACACTTCATAGCAAAATTTATAGACCTGTCCTTTCCTTCGTGGGCAATCAAGGATGGATGAACAGTGAAAAGCAAAGCTCTTTTTCACTCTATTAATATAAATGTAGCCAATTCTTTTTTTTTTTTTTTTTTTTTTTCTTGTGCAGACACTCTGTGTTCCTGTATTCAGTGTGCAAATAAGACAGTGCAATGTTATTCTGACTTGCACTTTATCTCTTTCCAAGTGGCTCTTATAGGGAATAAACATTTCTATGACTACATCTTGCTTTATCCTCCAGTATTTCCTCCAATCCTTTTGCTATGACTTACTTAAACAATTATTTCTACACTTATACAATCCTGATGCTAACTGACTCACCTCTGCCAATTAAACCATTGTAAAGAGATTATCTCCATTTAATCCTTGTTGTCCTATAGATACAAATTAGAGCAGCATTTCAATTGCACACAAACCAACTCAACCTTTGTGTTTAACTTACAGTTTTCTTGCTTGTTGCTCTTTGACCTCTCTTGCTTTAATGAATATATTCCTACTGTTTCCAATTCCAAAATCCAAAACAAATACATCTGCAATGATAAATTAATCAGTTCTTATCCTGTGCCTACCCATATTCCCTTCTCCACCTGTGTCTGCTTTTTTACCAGCTACCCAGACTGCACCATCCTTTTACTGTGCAAATACCTCAGAGCAACTCAGACACAGAATCACAGGTGGGTTTGTACCTACCCACTCAGAATAATCAGAGGCTCCATGAGCTGCTGCTCTGCTGACACCCATTCCAACCAGGGCATGGAGAGGAAGTAATTAGTCAACAATGGCAAGACTTATTTTGACTATTAATATTTCTTTTAAATTTTCATATTTAGGAAATAAAGACAATGACCCCAGCCTCTCTTCTGTAGCTTTTCCTCTTTTATCTGTTACATCATACTTTAGACTGCAAACTTTTTGCTCTGTGCAGTGTTCTCTGTTGCCAGTTTAACATGGTGAACTTCCAACCTTGATTTCAGCCTTAGTGACAGGGTAATAAATAACCAATAACAAATAAATCATAGTAATTTTCCCTCATTTACTGAACATATCTGAAACAAACAGGCTGCACAACAAGCAACTCTTGTGATTATGTGAAACTGGTGGATCTGATAGTCCAAGATTTCTTTGAATCTCTCCAAGGCAACGCTTCTGCTCCACCCACCAACCCTTTCAGAAAATAATGGACAGTGAGTGAAAATGAAAGGGTTAATTTCTCTCTGTCTCTGGCTAACCTTTCCAGGCTATTGAGTTTCCTCTCAGACTCCAGCCCATCGGAGGCATGCGAGGTGAAGGATAGAATTACACACTGGGCATGTTTCCTGTACTTAGTGGGTGGATAGAGCACAACTTCCGCACTAATAATGTCAAGGTAATTAGGACATCCTGCAAAACCTGTAACAGGCAAGAAATAACCACTGTTTATTGTCATTTCTATTGCTGAGGTGGTGGGCTCCCCTCACAACTCTTCTTGCCTTTTATTTTCACCCCATCTCTGCTTCAGAAGATACACAACTGATCCAAATACAAAACCCGCAGCATTAACAATATGGACTTGGGATAAAATCTGGTATCTTTTCCCAGTACCATCATTTCTCTCAGCCCTCTATAAGGGCCTGAAGCAGTCACTGAAACTGGCACTTCTGTCCCTCATAAAGTCTCTGGGCCACGGGACTGCAGAAACATATCTCTGGCTCACTGGTGAATTAATTGATGCAGTGTGGATCAAGAACAAATCTTGCACATCCCCTTCTTCCACAAAGCAGACTCTAGTCTAGTGGTCAGGACAGCTCTTGGGCAGATAAGTCAGGGTTCTAGAAAGGCATCTTTCCTCTTGAGAAGGGTCCAGTGTGCAACAGTTTGTTACTGGTGTCCTGTCTCCTGAATTCTGTGGAAAGAAAAGTTTTTTTGCTTGACTCTTGAAAGAAGTGGCACCAACACTGACCTTCAACTGTTGCAAAACCCAGCAGGCCTCACATAGCCCACAGGATGGGGTAAATTTAAATTACTCTTCTCAGTTTCCTACTGAATCCCTTTAAAAGCTCCTCTCTTCAATGTGGGCTTTTGGTAGATGCTCTTTAGAGGAGTAGAGATCTTCGTTTGCCCTTTAGGAAGGCTGACTTTGGAGAGAAGTAACAAACTTTCCTTGAGGCTATAGCTGGGAAAAAAGGAGGGAATTTTTGGTAACTGAACCTTTTTTTAGATCTCTGTTTCACAACAGTTCTATCATCAGACTACTGACCCTGTGGCTTTTCTATGAACTGCCTCTCACTAAAAAAATGCCAGGGGTGAGATGGTTGCATAAGGGGTTGTGCAGCCCAGGCTCCCTGTTAGGGCTCCACAGTGACCAAGAGGAATAGATGGGAAATGAGACAACTGTGAGACAATGCATAAGTCTTTGCTTCTAAAAGAGAAGGATCCTTTGCTTGACTTTTCTGGCTGCATTTATCACAGGCTGTGCTGTACACAGATGCCAGCACAGCCCGTCCCATACCACAGGAAGCTTCTCCATGGTCAGACACAGACAGTCATATGGTACCTCTGCCTTGCCAGAGGGCTGGGGGCTGCTGGGCTCCTGAAGCCACTTGGATGCATCAGCAGGGACCATCTCAGGATCACTTGAGCCTGGGCAGGGCTATGTGACCGTGCAGATGTACCCTGGCCCAGAGCTGCTGGGCATTAATTTGCACACACACTGCCCAGCTAAACTGCCCTTCTGTCCATCCTGGAATACAGATAATGGTCCGTTAAATCATTGCCCTTCCCTTTCACAAGGTTTCCTGGCTGCTGGGTGCTGATGTTCGTAAGCACTTTAAGGAAAGCAGCATTGATTTTTCCTCAGGTGGAGAGTGTCAGGATGCCGCGTGTCTCTTGTTTGCTTCACCAAACCTATTTCCAAGAGTCGTGGTTTTGCACACATTGCAAGCACAGCCTGCATCAATATCCTGGGGTGAATTGTGATTCTAATTAATGACAGAGTCCTTCTAAAGGTGTCTCTATTAAGCTTGTTGTACATAAGGACACTCTGCTAGGAAATGTCCCTTCCCTCTCACATGGCACAAAGCCGTTGCCATCTGCAAAATATATTGACAATAATGCTGAGCCTAAATTATTAAGTGTGGTGCTGCTGGGCTTGTGGGGACAGCCACATGTTGTATATCCTGTCTGAAGGGCCTTGTGTGTAATGAAATTCTGCACTTGTTTTTCAGAACTGCCACATTTTCAGATTGCACTTATGATTGTCAAAAACTTCAGTCTGTAAAAGAAAGCTGTGTATTTCAGATGTGAGACAAGGAAAATGGCTCTTGGGACCTCAAATAATTAAAGATAACTCTGGAAGAGTCTGAAAAAGTGATACTGTGAAAAAGCAACCAGAAGATAATGGTTGTCGGTAACAATGTTTTTCACTCTACAAAATAACCCTGGTTAACCCTAAAAGCTGATCTTCATTTAGAACTTACTAACTTAATTATAATGCTAAAAATACCAAGATAGCTCTGTTTGAATATGCTTATTTCAAAATAAGAAAATTCATATTATATATTATATATATATATAATATATTAAATATATATTATTAATATATAACATTAATATATTAATATATTAATATATTAATTATTAATTAAATATTAATATATTGATTAATTAATATTAATATATTAATATATAATTAATATTATATATTATATATTATATATTGGGTGGAAATACATGTGTAACATGAAGTATAATTATTCTGGTAAAATTCCTTTGCCTCATTAATAAAAACCTCTCAACTTGTCTGGTTCATTATGTGCACTGATTTTAGAAGTGGTTTCTGACCAGATAAAAGAAAGAGCACATCCACACAAAAAGGCAGGTCCCACATCCAGTGAGCTTCTCTCAGATGAGAACCAAAAATCTGAGACTTCCAGAAAAATCCACCTTTCCACAAAAATCTGGAAGGAGGAGTTTGGTGGCTGAAGTGACTAAGTAGCAGCAATGCCTTTGGTCTAGCTCACTGTTTCCTCTCTGCTGCTACAACGTGGGAACAAAGCTGTGGGATAACTGGGGGTGGGAGAACTGCAATGGTTGGTGGGCAGTGCCTTTTCCTCAGAGACTGAGCATTTCATATACACAGCAGCCTGTGCCTCTCAGCAGTGCAGGCCAGCAGAGGTTAACAACTGACCCTAAAACCCTTCTGCCTGGGAGTGGGCTGAACTGAGGCAGAGACGGCAGAAATCCCTGCTGACAACTGCAGAAGGATCACCTAGAGAGAGACTCCAGTTGTACCAAAACTCCGAAGAATGTCCCCCCTGCTTGCCAGGCCACTAAAAGGTGAGGATTTCATGGGGCTCTAGGATTTTCCATCCAGCCACTGGACCTGGGGGTCATCTGTGGGCAGTCCATGACCATTCCCTGCCGCAGTGCTTTGCTCAACTCAGCCTGCCATGACACAACTTTCATGGCTCTCAACCACTTCCTTCACAATGCTGTCTCATGGATATCCCAATGAGGAATGCCATATCCTTTACTAAGCTTTTCATGCTATTTCTAGTCATCCCCAATTAGCTATTCTCCTGTCTGACTTACTCAGCCTTTGAAGACACAGCTCCTAAGAGAGGTAGGTGCCAGAAAGCACTCTTATGAGGCCAGCATTAAGACAATTGCTGCAGGACTTCAAATCCCAAGCAACTATTAATAGCCATGAAATAAATGATATCTTTTGCCCTAGAGACTCTCCATTACTTGTTTGTAAGAGAGGCCTTTTGGAAAAAGGCAGAGCAGTCATGGCCTGGACACAGACCAGGGTCAGTTCTGCTCATTGACTGCCTTCAGTTCCTCCCCCAGACAAGTTTCTAAGAGAGAGAAGCAGCTGCTGAAGACTTGAGATGTTGATTTAATCTGTGCTTAGAGGTGTGTCTTGCCACAGGAACTTGGAGATTTTGAATAGATATAAAGAAGAGTTTCTGGTGGAAGTAGTTTGGATCAACCCTGCTATCTGCTCACAGTTGCTGGAAGAGAGCAGGACAGGACGTAGCCAGTGAAAGAAACCTACCAAATAATGCTGGTCATACGCCCTTTGACCAAATGTTGTGAATTACCAGTGGAAATCCTTCAGGAGAGAAATAAATCACAGATGGAGAGTCTCAAAGCAGGCTACACTCATGCTCCAGCTGTCAGGCAGGAAAAAAATGCCCTTCATTGTGCAGTGCCATGCAACCAACACATCTTCATCTGGGGACAAGCATCATGTCAGGAAAGGATGTCCAGAAAGGATGACTGGTGACAAGCAAAAAAAACTGATAACACCTTATAAGAACCTTCTTTGGAGGTCCTCTCCCATTTTCCAGCTCAAGCACTCAGAACCTGCACAGGCGCTCATTGAGTGGCTGAAATCATCATAGATAACCTGTGCAAGAGCTCAACCCAGATGCATTGGGAATTTTATCACATAATGGAAGGTCACACAAAACATGTGCAATCTTCTAACACCCTCAGAACAGAGGTGTTTTCTATTCACAGTAAGTACAGCTTGCATTGACGAGAAAACCTTAAAAGTGCTCTTCTCATAAAAGCAACCACAGAAGAGATATTTCCCATTTCAGTTCTCAGTCTGCAAACAACACAGTGCCCAGACTTTGCTTATGAGACAGCCTGGATATCAGGAATGAGGTAAGTTTGCTAATTCCCCTAAACCATGCCTCCCAGCTCTTTAAAGAAAACAGCAGTCTCACTAAAGACATTTTGCTCACACTATTTTCTCATGCAGAAGAGAAGCAGAGCCATTCCCCACCAGGTGACCCTCTCGGGGACATCCTGTGCAGACTTGCTGACAGACCCCCACCCCACCTCCACAGACACCTTGAATGGTCCTGCACTTCATCACTGCCTTGTCCCAAATAAAAAGGCTTGGGGGATACACGAAATAGCAGAGATTGCCTTTCAGCCCTGCATGGGATACTCATGAAGTCATGTCTGCAGTGAAAAACAGTGTCGATGTGGTTTGTTCACCCTGAAACAATCCTTTGACTTGATCCCAAGCCAGCCCCACTCCTGCCAGGACACAAGTGTGTCCCAGCGCCATCTAGCCAATGTGCCTTAGAAACACACAGCAGCACCTGGAGAGCAAAGCCCAGTGCAGAAATTATCCCTAAAACCACAAACCCCTCACCTCTGAACCCTACACCCACAGCTGCATTGGTAGCTCTGGACCCAACCTACACCTTGGCTCACTAAGTTTGCTAAAGGCCTCTTGAATTAAGTTTAACATGATGCTCAGCACCATTCAGAGACTGAGTTTCCATGCCTTTGCTACCAAAAGCAAAAAGATAGCAAGGGAACTACTGTGGCTTCAACAAATTTTTGTTTCAAGTTTTGTATTTCCTCTGAATGAAAAGCAAGAAGTGAAACCTTGGGGTGAGAATGCAGTGTAAATCCCCAGACAGATCAAATCAGATGAAAATTGGAGTCTCCATTGGCTCCATAATGTGGCCTGACCTGCCTTAAAGTTGGACCTTGATGAGAGGAGAGAATTTGCAATCAACTCCAAGCAGGAAATCCAGAAATAACTTGAAGGTAGGATGGCTATAACAGAGATGGAAGGAGAACCAGCAGTAACACAAGCTAGCAGCTTTCATCAGGGATTTGTTTCCATTACCAGTTTAAACCTCTCTGAGCCTGCTTCCTCCCTGCCATACACTGCCATCACTCTCTTGTGTGGGTACTGGTCATCACAGGCTTAGGTGGAGTGCCAAACCGTCCTGCTGATCCAGCTGGAAACCAAAATCCTGGAAAGAGAAAATCTTGGGACAGGTAGTAACTAATCCTTCTCCCCATTCCAAGTGCCAGCACCAAGAATGGTAGTGGCAGGAAGACTTAGCCAGATGTTCAGGGGAGGACAGGACTGCTTCTTTTGGCTACAGTGCAAACCTAAAGCATAAATCCACACTCCAAGCACACTAGAGAATCCATTTTAATTTGGAACAGCTTGTTAGAGTACATGCTCAGCATCCCCACTGAGCATGCTCACCTCTGAGCTGGACTTTCATCTGAAACTGAAGATGACGTAGAGGAAACCAGAAATTGAACAGCAGTAGCAATATAATAGCACCACCTGCAAGGTGACATGGCTGAATGCTGACCTTTTTTACTGTAAGTTCATTCTGCATCTGTTAGACATAATAATAAAAAAAGATATTTGCTTCATCAGCTGCAAACCAACCTGCTTTGCATTTACTGAGGGTCCTTAACATTGATAGGATACAAATAAAAATAAACTCCAAGGTAGAGTGGTTTACTTATATTAACTGAGCCAATAACATTTCAGGATTAATTACACACATAATTATACATTAAAATATGAGAATCAGTACATTGCACGATTTCTTCTGGCCTCATGTGGGTACAGGTCATTGAATTTTAGTGGAGGAAGCTCTGTGACAGCAGATTTTTCCTTTTTAGCAAACACTGTGCTGGATATCTGTGCTGTAAAGCTGGCTGATGTGAAGCATTGAACATCCCAGTAATGCGTTTCTGAGATTGTGATTTGTGAGCATTTAGAGAATGTGGGAGTAACAACTCTATTCCACTCACCTGAGCAAAGTCAAATAATCTCAAGAATGTTCTGCACTTCTGAAAACAGTATCAGCCTCAAATTGGTCCACCTTGGTTCACTAGCCAGGAAAGACTGTAGCTAAATCTGCATGTAGAAATGAGATATCCTTCCCAAATGAAAATTTTCCTTCTTTAGTAGGAAAAGCTGCAAGGGAAACAACAAAAAACATAAGGAAATACTGTAAACATCAGTTTGGAGACTTGAGCTTGATGCCCTCTACCTGTGGGGCTCCCCTGCAGCAGCTGAACGTGGGTGTTCTTTTAGCAAATATCTCAACCCTGAGGGGATGGTCTCTCCCAGCAGAGACTTAGGGGCCATTCAGACATTTCCCTGCAGTCCCCTAACACAGATGCCAGGCAGTGCAAAGGGCACGGGCAGCTCCTGGCAGTGTGGAAACAGCTCTCAACTGCCAAGTCATGGGAGAGTGATTTGAAATGTCCAGATTTGCTTGTCCCTGGGGCCACGATTTCCTCACTGCAGCATGTGGACAAGACTGATTTTTCCAAACCTCTCTCCAGAGAGACAAGGTAACAGCTCAACTTTCACCCCTTGACTGACTCACCCAGTCTAGAAGATTCATTGGACTGGCAAAAAGCAAAGGCATAATATTTATATGGGTTGTAAACCATCACCCATTAAAGAATTTGGCCTTTTGATTTGTAAATGTACCTTAGCTTAATTTGTAAAGATATTAGTCCAAACTGGGATCTGTGCTTTCACAAACACTGAAAAAGCAAAAGGCTAAAATCTTCCATCCAGGCCCATCTCCAAGTCAGAACTTGGTGAAGAAACCACTGACAGGACCCAATATTTCTTCAGATTTTTTTCAGGTCTTAACGCTGATAACAACCTTCTACAATGTTACATAAACTGTGATACAACTGCTCAGTGGCACAAAGAAGGTGACAGCAAATTTGCAGATCTTTGTTTCACTCTTGCATCACGTGTGCCTGCATTAACCATGGCAGAGTTGGACTCTTCTGTGGATTTTCAAATAGAAAACAAGGATAAATAGCTGAGGAATGTGCTTTAAAAAACCCCAAACAAACCCACAGAAAGAAACAAACCCAAAAGTTACTGAGCTCAGCAGCAGGATGAACTTCTTTAGAAAAACATGTTTCAAGTCTGAATGGCAGCAGTTAATTTCTGTGCTGTAAACCAGGGGAAAGGGAACACAAATTGGGTTGATTCTGAGAGTGATCCAAGTTCATGCCATTGGAGGAGAAGGAGATGTGCTGTATCCTGAATTCTGCCATGAATACTGAGTCAATCTGGTCTGCAACACCATGAGAGCCTGGAAATCTCTCCTGGACACCTATTTAGTTATCAGACTGCCCAAACTAACACTGCAGGTAGCAAAACTACAAATGAAGGAGTGATTTGGTGTCACACCATGAACCAGGTGGAAATTTATGTAGGAAGCACCTATTGACATGTTGGCTATACGAGAGCAAGCTTGTTAGGGCCAGTTATTCACAAGTTACTGAGAAGATCACAGCAGATGCAGAGAGGGGCTGATATTTGGGTAGATTCTCTCTATTTATCAAAGGGACACACAGAAGAGCTGGCCTGGAAGCAGCCTTTTCTATATAATAACATCACAGTGACAGGAAATGCATGCTGTTTTCCAGCATTGAATTTCTAATTCTGGTATCTTGCTTCCCTCAAACAATTTTTGTCCTGTGTGTAGCTGCACTAAAGCATTATTATCTTTTGAAAGCCTGGTTTGCAGCTTTTTGTGCTATAGTCAGGAAGGTTTTTTGGCTTTGTAAAGAGTAGCACATTATTGCTTCATCAATGGGAAATGTCAAGAAATTTCTTTTGAGGCAGAGAGGAGTTGTGAAGGGAGAGAGGGATAAAAATGTCTGCAGCTTGTTATGGGCTTGATGGACATACTCTGCTGTTTTCGTCACTAGCTGTACAACCCTTATATAATATTTTTGGGCAATGGCCAGCTCAGCCCCACAGAATTGTTTTGATCAATGTTTTTGGAAAGCAGGAAATGAATTGAATATATCTGATATCTGTGGGTAATGGAACAAAATCCAAAGATTATGCAGTCAAAGCTGCAGGCCACATACATGGCTTTTAAACACAATCTTTGAGAAAGGGATTTTATCAGCTCTTCCCTGGCTACGTGAGGCAAAAGTACAACTGATTGCTGCGAAGACTAAGAATCCCAGGAGTACCCATGGCACCCCTATAAAGGGAGATTATATTATGCATTAGCCAGTCCTCCAGTGCTGCTGGTGGAGTCCCATCTATACTTAGCAGAGGTGCAGTTTGCAGAGAAGGAAGGGAATAAGTTGTGTTATATAAAGAAATTCATCTTAGAAAGCAGCATAGTCACAAGCAGCTTTGTAACTCTCCTGTGAAAACCAAAACAGAAGTAACCACACACCTGATCAGCACAGTAACACCAGTACCACGTTCCCCTGACACCTACAACAGGACAGCAGGCTGGGTCAGATGAGCACCTGTGATCTGGCAAGCCAAATAAAGCACTTGGAAATTACTAGATAGCAGGAATCCTGAGCTGGCTACCAGAGACAAAAGTATCCCTGCATCACATAATACCTATAACATTATTATGGAGTACATATTTACCTGAGGGTAAAAGGGAATCAATTCCATTGTGAAATATTTTTCCTTCTCCAAAATGGCCACTGTTCCAGTAAATGCTGAAAAGCTGCTGGGGATGTCCCTGATGATGCCCTACTCCATTAAAGCTGCTCTGGTGCAGTAATTGACTGTCACTGTGATTACTCCCTTTGCTTGTCCATTCAGGCAAACTAAGCACATGGCACTGTAATTTTGGGCTTGCTGAGCAGATGACTGGTTTGAATAGCCTGAAGTTAGTCTCAGAACTACAGCATCAATATCAAATTATATTATTCCAGTGATTCCAGGATATACCTAAAGCAACCAGCTGCTTTCTTGGACAGTCCCCTTCAACTCTGCCCAGTGCACTTGCCATTGTTCCAGCTCCCACTTTGAAGCCACAGTGGGATATGAGTGTGCAGGGTGCAGCGTCATCAGAGACTTCTGAGTCCCCAGAAGTACCAGCTGACACCAGGAAGGTGAAAGGAAATGGTGAAAAGTCATTACTCCTGATGGCATTGAACTGTGAGATTGCATCATGTGTACAAGAATAGCCTCATAAACCCCTCTGTGCCTGCCTGGGGATTTTTGATTTCAATTTTTAATTATGAGCTGTGGCCAGATTTAGTTTCAACCTATGACATTCCTTTGTCATGTTTGTTCCCATCTATATTCTTGGTTCATCCTAAATTAGACCATGGCCCAATCTAGACTATAACAGTCAAGGACTCAATTACAACTTGTGTTGCAATCAGGTCTGGGAACAAATGATTTCCGTTTTGTGGTGTTGATGGGAACTGTGCCCATGAAAACTTGAACCCAGAGAAAGCCAGATGGTCACATCAACTCCCTTAATAGGGGAGAGGAGCAGTGCTGGCAGAGCTGCTTTTGCACTGTTGTGGTGGACTATAATGAGAGCAAATGTCTTTCTCTGTTCTTTAACCTAATCTCACATACCCTTTTTTGGTGGGTAGCACATCTGGCTCTCAAACTTATTGTTTCTCTGACTGACAGTTGGCAGAGGTTGGTGGGTGATTTTCATGACAAAAGGGCCTTTGTTTGCCACTCCTTTCCAGCAAGTAGATGAGAAGCAAAGACACACAGCAATATTCAACGAACACAGCACAGCTTTCCAGGGATATTTTCCTTTTGAGCCTTTCCTGTAATAAAAATAGCTCCTCCACTGAAGTCTACACATTTCTGGAGAATTTTTATGTCTATCTATATATATAGATACATATACACTATTGGTGTTACTCCTCCAGAATAAACATAGATATTTTAGTCAATCTGCTGGGAAGATTTTTCAGTTTGAGCAGCCTCCCCAAGAGAATCTCAAAAATTAACTGAACAGATTGAACTGAAGTCTCAACCTCAGATTCCCCTAACCAGTCTAAGCAAATTCAGCTCAGGTCTGGATCCTATAAATGTGAACCAACTTCCTCATAATACTCTGAAATAGGGAATTACTGCCCGCATTATATAAAAGATTATTTCAGTCTTGCACAGAAATCTACTTGCCCAAGGTCACAAGAATATTATGGCAGAGGTAAGAATAAAAATCTTGATTCCTTGTCTCCCAGTCTGCCCCTTAGGCAACTAAAACCAAACAAGTACCCTTGGGAAGGAGATATGCAAGCACCATGCCAAATTGGGAAGAGGAGGGGAAAAGAATTTGACATTGTGACAGGACGAATATTCTCTTCCTCATGGGAACATGTATCTCTGAGGCCCCTTCCAGCGGATGCTGGAGCTCAAAGAAAAGGCTGATCTTTATTCTTGTACCTCACAAGCACTGGGAACCCATAGACAAGCAGTAAAACCAGAGCACCAGCTTTTCCCATCCCTTTCCTGACATCCCAGGAGAGTTCACATCCGACACCAATCATACCATTCACTCCAGATGGTTTTCAAATATGTATCAGCAAATATTTAAGGTGGGTTTTTTCTTTTATGCCCATGAATGAAAGAATAAGGGGAGAAAATGAAGAGTCAGAGAAGCATGTGATTTTTCTCCTGTACCTCAGTTCTCAACTAATTTAAAGATTTTAACTGTGAAATAATTCTTCAACACATTAGAACACATTAAGTCAAAGCTCAGTTCAATACTTCAGATGCCCAGTGGTGCCCCTTTGGATATCTCAGCCCATGGCCCCTAGCAGCTGGCACCCATCACCCCATGTTCACCATCTCTGGCTGGTGGCATTGCACTGACACCCTGTGCCACCTTCTTTTCACTGCTGTCCCCTGGCTAGTGCTAAAAAGAGCAGGCTGCCTTCATGAGAAGGGCCAGACAAACAGAAGAGAAGCTTCTGACACCCTGGAAGGCATGCTGTCCCCACAGCACAGCCACCTCTGCATGCCTGTCACAACCCAGCCATCCACCAGCCCATGAATCCCACTGTGCAGCAGAGCCCTTGTGTGGCAGCAGGCTGACTCCACTGCTGTGACAGTCTGTAATATATACATTTTTCTACCTCCCTCTGAGAAAACCTCCACAAAATGACAATGTAGTTCCTGGCTGCTGAGAGGAAGAGTGGATGGTAAAGTTTCATAATGCTGTGCTCCTTCAGAAGCACCCTTTGACAAATGGACTAATGGGCTCTGTTTCTCTAAGTCTGAATTTGGAAGGGGATAAGGGTATGCAGTGAGAGGAAACAAATGTCTGAATGTGGAAAAGGCAAATGAACTCTAAGGCACCGGGCTGTCAGGAAGGTAAGCAGGACTGGCTGCCTGGATTGCCACTGTTGCAGCAATGCCTAGGGACTGGTCCAGCTGAGCCAGCTCAGGCTCCTTCACAGGGTGCAAACATAGAACAAAGTCCATCCTTATGCAAAGAACTCAGCACAGGATACACCAGCAGCAGAGCACCATCAAAGCCACTCACCTCCAGCCACTGTCACTACAATGATTCCTTCAGGTTAGGGAAAAAAATAAAACTGTAAAAGCCTGTTGGGATCATTGGAAAAAACCCAGAGCTCCTCCTACATGACATCTGTAAGAAAAAATAGGTTATATTGCATTGGCCTCTGAGGATAAGTCCTCATAATAAAGCCTGGGCCTGCTTAACTTAGCAGGCATTAATACTGACAAGAGTTCAGGGTTCATCAGTCAAGCTAATTTGTTCAACATTACCCTGCTCTTGCTTATCTGGGATAATCTTTCCTGCTGGAGGAGGGTAGCTGCAGGCTAATGTATTTGGTCTCGCTTTGCATGAACTAGTTTTATCTTTCAGCCAGTGTTCCTGCTCTGTTATAGCATTTCTGTTTAAAAGAGACCACAAGGAGGAAAGAAATACATATAGGTGTTTTTTTTCTTTCTATTTCACCATGTGCCCAATGGACAAAGAAGGATTACTCATTACAATCTTTACAGTTTCAGTGGCAGCACTAGAGGACTGCTAACATGAGGAGGTGAAAAAAAGGATGTATGAACAAACTGCTTTTGAAATTGCTGGGTTGAGTTTTGAAACTGCTGATTTTAATTTATTTTCCCAATACACAATTGGGAGAAAAAATTGTGGAGGAGATATGCCTGACTCTCATCAGGAGCTGAGAAAACTTTTACTCATCAATTCACTTGTGAAATTCCCCAGCAAAAACAACTGCCTGAAACCTTGCAAAACACAGAATGTGCAATACTAGAAGGAATCTGAAAATAACTTTTGTCTTCACAAAGACTTCAATGAAGGCAGAATAAATTGTGACACCAGAGCACTTTAGCAGGGAACCATCAATGGAATGAAGCAGGGGAAGGGCTGAGAGAGCATGTGTTCACTGAGGCATATGGTTACCAATTTGCTGGACATATGTTGTATTCCCCACAGGGCACGGGAGGACTTTTGGATTAAAGGGTGTAAATCACTGGTTATCACCATAGAATTAAGTTCTATTCTAAATGTACAGAGGCTAAATATATACCTTTTTCTCCCCAGAGATTTCTTTCCCTAGACACAGCTCGAAAAAATCTACCAATCACACTGTGCAGTGCTTTTAAGAAAGAAAATGAAAATAGCAGTTCAAACAGAATTTCTTCCCTTTATTATAATACTTTTGGGGGCCCAGGAGGGGCAGAGAAAGGCAGAGAGAAAGTAGAAAAACAGAAAAATATCTTAGGACATTTCATCCCATAATTTCCAGAGGAAGCCATTGAACACAGATATGTCTTTACATTACAGCAGCACCTAATTATTTTTCAGGACAGTTGCAATACATGTTGAGGAATCTCTGAATAATAGAACCATATGGTAACATTGTCAGTAGGAGAAAAAAAGAACCCAGTAGGCTGGGGGAGGGAGAAGGCATTAAAATGTGCTGGCTGTAAATAGAAAACAATTTGTCAAACAAAGAATGAGGAAAAAGCAGACATGTGAATTGTTGAAGATAAAAATTTTCTTCACATTCTCTGGAGAAGATTCCAAGATCCTCATTCTTTGTCATTCCCAGAGCATCTGTCCTCTGAGACTGGGTACAGAGCTGTCACAAAACTGTTGGAAGATTGCAGGGGAGCTTGGACAGTAGCTGTACACCAAGGCAGGAGACCTGGACATGACATGTAGTTCTGGATGTGCCATTAGTTATGTGAGGACAGGTGCTCCTCTGAAAGCTTTTCCTGGTGTTCTGAAAGGTGTTGAAGTAGTTACAGAAATACAAGAAGCTTTGCCATGGAACCTTTTTCTTGGGAACATCTCTAGCTTCACAACCATACACAGACTCGAAGCACCACTCTTTTTCCTAAGAAGCTAAGCCAGGAACCACTAAGAGTATGGCTCTCACAGGCACACAGAAATAGTTTGTTATAGGCCCCAGAATATCCACTATTTCACCTCAGAAGGAGACAGATATCTATGAAAGAGATTACACAAGGAGTGGGCAGTCTGATATGTCCATGATGGTGTCAACTCCATTTTATATACACTGTAGTTACAGTTCACCCAGAGCCCTGGATCTTGTCATGCTTTGCACTTGCACATGGGCTGTGAGATATCCTAAAACCCCAAACCATGCAAAATTCTCAAAATCCTCCTGGTCAAAATGCTGACTTAGAAGAGAGCTCCCCAGTAACAGGTAGGAGCATGCTGGAACATTACAACTGATCCCCTGACTTAATCTACAGCCTCCTGCAGTGTGGGCAGCTCAGAGCTCACCTTCAAACACAGCCTGGGCTTTAATCTGCCTCACCAGATGGACAAGAACACACAGCCCAGCAGTGTGTGTGCAGTGGCACAAGGACTCCTGGCCTAAGCTTTCCAGCATCTGGAGCTAGGCTAAGTTTCCAGGATAAACCTTGAGGCAGGACTGTACACAGAAGGGATGTGCACATGTGTAGGAGGAGCCTTTTCCACCACACACCTTGAGTGGAGTGACTCCACATGCTGCTCATCCTCGTGGGTGACTGGCAGTGCAGGAAACCCTTCCATCTGAAATCAAGGCATCAGAAGGTGCCTGGGGCTGTGCACGGTGCTGGGAGGAACCTCTCCTGAACAAAAGGATTCCACTGCAGTGATCACAATGTCCCCACTTGAGGCAGGGGTAGCTGCAATTGTGCAAAGTGCTTTTTATCCATTAACCCTCACTGAAGATGTGTTCTTGACTGAAACTCTTGAAAAAATTCAGGGCTGTTTCTTTCATGTCCTCAGCAAGATTCAATTTTCTTTCTCCTCCTGGAGAGTACATTTAATCATCCTGCAAGGGACCAACAAGTTTAATTGTCCTGATTAACTAATTTTAGGTCTTCAATCCTGACTTCAGATTCACTTCAAATACACTTTAAGAATGAGAAATAGAAATGCTATCAATTTTGGGATCTCATTTTTCCAAGAGCCCCAGAAATCCTCATCACAGCTATATTCTCTTGCATATATAAATAACTAAATTCACAAATGGTAATTGTCAATTATCTGCCTAATGTGCAGAAAGCATCAGGTAGCCAGATCTCCTGAGGGCTTTCACTGCAACCACAGCTGATTGCAGGAACAAAACTGGAAGCTGCTTCCCATGCACAGGCCTAAAACGTCACGGAAGGATTGCAAAGGGGAAGGAAATATTAAAACCTATGTTCCTCCCCTAAAAAAACCCCAAACCTAAAGAACCTGAAGGAAAGCCAAAAGAAATAACTACCTAGCCTTTGACAAAACCAAAATTGACTACCAGTCAATTATTAAAAATAACTATAGATGGTTAAGATTTTTTTTTCCCTGACTATAAAGGAGCCGGTCTGAGCACACATAATCTCTCTGCCCACCAGGAAACTCTCTACAGGCTGGTTTATTCTGCTAAGACTCAGTTTACTGTTTATAATTAAAGCAATGTAATGTTTCATATTAACCTGCCATTAATTTTGGCCCACATAAATCCTTCTGGGTTGCCTCAGGTGTTGACTAAGGAGGGTAGTGATCATGTGTTAGTCAGGTCTAGACTCAACTGTTTCCCCTGATCAAGACCCACCTTACCACTCTTCCAAACACTTTACAATTTGACATTCTTGCTGCTTTTGCTTATTTCTCCCTGCCCCTTCTGGCTTTCTTTAGCCCTTATAATTTTCTGATATCGCTTTTGCACAATATAAATTTTGAATTATTTTCTTCTCAGAGTTAAAAGCCTGATAAAGCCAAAACTCAATATTAATTCTGCCCATGTTTACATTTTTTATCCTCCAAAATCAATTTGTACTGTATTTGTCAATGGTAGTTGTCACAAAATCTCTCATGGCTTGCCATGACCAGCTTTTAAGCATTTTGTTAACCTTTTTTGCTCTGGAAGGGATATTTTAAGTTTCCAGCTTGGCACTAGAAGACCCCAGCACACTGCTCAGGGGCCAAGGCATTGCACAGGAAATATGTTCCTTATAGACATTTCTAGATGACAGAGTGGAAGTTGCATGTGACAGACAAAACTGTTTTCTTAGTGATTCATGCAAGATTTGCATGCACAACAGACACCCAACATAGCAATAATTACATGTCTAAGTCCTTAACAAACTACACTGCTGCGAAAGACTTCACAGATGCACTTATCAGAAAAAGCTTCAAGTGATGGTTTTTTCTGCTGCTGTGCTTGTACATTTGAACACAAATACTGCTTTCAGGCAAAGAGCAGAATTTCAGTTTTCAAGGTTCATGTCACCACTATTTAACACTTATTCTTTCATTAGTGAATCATAGCAAGAGCCAACAAAGAGGGTATTTCTGTAGGTGTCCATGGGAACAAGACCCAGAGCATCCTATAAAAGAAATTAGGTACATGAAAAAAGACTTTTTGCTCCAGACATAAAGGGGCAAAAACCCAACAGTGTAGGCTGTAGGTGAAAAAATTCCTTGGGTACTTTTTCTTATTTATGCTTGCAGAGATAACCCTGTTCTCTGAATTGTCAATAGACACAAAATTGCTTTAAACATAGCACCTTAAATAAAATATAAGGCTTTCTGGTTGGACAGCAGTCAGGCATGGGAAATCTTCTTATGATGACATGAATTTGAAAGCACATATTTCTTAAAATCATGAAGGTGACAAGTGAATTCTGTAATTCAGCCTGTGATCTACTACTAGCTGTCCTTGGCTACACCTGCTATTACAATCTTCTGTGAGAGAATAGGCTCATGTTCTAAGGTTGGAGGGTTGTGCACACTCTGAGAGTGCCTGTGTTGGAGTGTAATCACACATAAACCCACTCTCATGCAGCTCATTTTGTGACCCAGGAAGAAAATTTGAGGCTCAACTTTTAAAAATGTCCACATAGAGGATGGATGTATTTTCAGATTCTGCCATAACACAAGTGAGAAGTGGGTATGCAGCAACAGATTCACGTTTCCAGCTCATCAATGTCACTGAGCATCCTCTCAGTGTTTTTTTCTGTACCAGACTAACATAGCATGAAGCAAGATAACATGATTGAAGAGCTTGAGAGATATTAAACCAAACCCATTGCAATGGAATTTGCATCATTCTAACTGCTTTTATTCCTTTTCTTGAGAAGAGCATAGGTGGGAAGAAATGTGGTACTTAAAATCATCAAAGGCCTTAAAAGCAATTAATGGGAATTGTTTGGTCCAGTAGCTTCAAGGCTTGCCTTTACCTAAGAAAGTTCCCAGCAATGCCAGGAAGCAGGAAGGAGAGCAGGGAGGACCTCAATGCAAACCAGGACATTCCCTGTGCTGACAATGTGGCACTGCTGTGGTTCAGTAGAGAATTCCCCAGACGACTCCAGGAGACAAGCAACATGTACTCCTTACAACCCTTTATTTTCTGCCCTTTATGTCAAATCTGAATCCACTCTCTGTTTATGATATGTTTCTGGTTTAAGTTACTTCAGTTTTCTTACCAGACCTTTTGCTGAGAAACTCCCAATTCCTTCAACTTCAGTATCACAATGATACAGTCTTCCTGCAAGAAAGAAACCAATGAAAGAAAGGAAGGACACAAAGAAGAAATAGAATAAAAACCACTTGCTTAGCAGTGCTACCAAGATGCATTTCAAAACTACACAATTATTCCTAAACTCCTGTACCAAAATCTAGCTATGATTATCCAAAAGAAAGCTCATGTAGCATATTAATGACAATAACAAGTAAAATCACAGTCAAATTTCCACTGATTCCACACTACTGCAGCTCTATTACATGGGTGTCTTACTAAAGAAACCTTAGGCATCTATTTAAAATAATTTTTCCACAGAGATACTCTTATAGGATGTCCATAAAACTATAAATAATTAACACAATGTGATATTACTACTCCTTTGATTTCACCAAAAAAGGGTCTACAATGTCTGTTGTGACAGGGAAATTATCGGATTTTGAAAGAAGCACAGCTTGTCATTTTTTTCTCTTTATGAGGTGATTTTCTAATTTAATCTAATTTAGCCTCTTTTTATTTCTTACTTTTCAATGGATTAAAATTTTTAATTCTTGGACAGACATGTCTTTGTTTTTAAAGTTTCATTTCAACCTACTTTTACACCCCTGATACTTCCAACCCTTTCCACAGTGTAAAAAGCATATCCCTTTTTTCTGGTCATTCAGAACATCTTCTGGTGCTCATATTGTTCATCCACCTCTTTCAGCATTGACTCATCTCTGTGATGTCCACTATCATCTGTTCTGTCATTTCTAATTCATGCCTTACAGTATTATGACGCATTTTCCCTTCTATTCTGATGGACAGATATGGCTCAAAAGAGAGAAGTGATAGGGAAAAAAAAGACTTTGCTACTGATCTCATGTCAGCTGGTTACTCCACAATGACACATTTTTCATTAGAATCTCCACCAGCACAGGAGGAAACCTCTGTCCCCTCAAAATAACAGCCTTTCTTGAGCTGGATGTCATTAATCATCATTTGTTAGTTCATTACAATCCCACTCAGTGCTGTTCTGTGTTCTACATTTTGAACTTGTGCAACTAGAGGTTAAATATGAGCCATTTCTCTATGAAATGTCTATCAAATGTAAATTTTAAAAGGGTGATTATATATCAAGAATAAGTTGTAATGATGTAGGAGCTCTATTCTCGTTTAAGTGCTCCAGTTATCAGTCAGCTCATGCCATGCAGACATGCCCGCACTTACAGTCACATCGGCACAGACCAGGCACAAAGGTGTGACAGCCACCTCTGGCCCTGGAGCCCCTGTGACACTCACCGAGGGATGGATGATTTAAGGGTAATCGACCTAATCAAAGAACA
Organism: Erithacus rubecula; assembly: GCF_903797595.1. Taxonomy (NCBI): domain Eukaryota; kingdom Metazoa; phylum Chordata; class Aves; order Passeriformes; family Muscicapidae; genus Erithacus; species Erithacus rubecula. The sequence goes on along the minus strand of NC_136660.1, from coordinate 25,466,244 downwards.
CCACAAATAGCCACACTGACATGTTTAATGGAACCTATTATGCCCGTCATTGTCCTCGGTATTTTCATGGGTTTTGGCAGAAATCACATTAATGCCCGTACTTGTGTGTTGTTACCACAAACCAGACTAACCCAATAAGCTCTACTTTAAGGAACAGGAATGCACTAACACAGAAGGTTTCTTCACATGAAAAAGATGAGTAGATAACAGGTGGTACTTAGCAGCCCAAATGAGTAGTGAGAGAGTAGGATGTGATAAAAAGGCGTTATTTAGGGAGACAGAAAGGAGACAAATCAAATCATCAGCAACAGCAGTCTGAGGACAGATAGTCTGCCCAGGAAATAGCAGCAGGAAAACATTTTATCTTGTCACCTCCTGTTGTCCTGCAATCACCTTATGGCCTCATCTCCCTGCCATCAGCAGTGGCCCATGCAGCTATTAGCACTGATCCCAGCTAAGCACTCCTCTCCCTAATTTCCCACTTCAGTGCAACAAGTACTTCATGCTCTGATCACAACTCCTGTTCCCACCAACACTTCTGATGGAAAGGTCTTTCACAGTTTTGGAAATCACATCTGTGAAATATATCCTGAGTATTATACCCACATGTGTAATATTAGAATAATTCCTGATAAAAACCGAGTATATCATGGTGCCCTACAAAGAAGGCTGGAGGTCATCACCCTCACTTCTTACTGGCCTACAACACTGCAAAGGTAAATTATTGCACACTAACATCATTTTGTGGCTCTTCCTGTGAACTACAGCAGTTGCAGGACCCCAAATCCAGGGACAACAACCTAGAGAGAAAAACCAGCACCATCTAGTCCACTCCCATGTAGGCTGCAGAGCCCTATGAGAACAGGTCTTTGATGGGGGAAGCTTCTGACCTCCTGTCTCACACAGCTTTTGGTCAGTGAGCATCACCCCACAGCTGTGCTCCCCTCAGCTTGAGCTGAGGTTTCAGCCACACATTTGTGTTTTGCTCCAAGGCTCAGGAGCTGCTCGCTGTTTTGGAAATTTGAGGACAAGGAAACTAGCAGACTCTGCAGACTGGTCAGCAATACTGATTCACACACCCAGACAACTGGAGAGATCCAAGACAGACCATGTTTGGGAAGGGGAGAGCTGCAGGGAATCAGCTTTGCTCAGCAGCAGGTGATGTAATGTCTCTGGAAAGCAAGATGGGCAGAGAACTCCGATGCATCCTCTCTCCATCACAAGAACTGGGGATGGAGAATATTCACACAAACGTGAGAAAAAGCAGAACAGAGGGAGGAAGGAACAAGCAGACGGGGAGGAGGAGGTGCTGAAAACCGGCAGGGGAACAGCTCTTTCTGGGAGAGAGGAGAAGGGATTTGCAATGAGGAAAGCTGTTGCCAGTTATTTTTGTACAGATTTAAAAGTTCACCGAACCCAGCTCTGGAAGTTGCATGTTGTGTTTTTGGCTGGCAATATCAACATACCATATGGAGAAGCCTCAGTGTGAGCTTTACAATATTGTTTGGATATTGACGTATTTTCATTACTGAACCTGCGTTGAACTGTATGTTCTTTTCTTTTGATGTACTACAGATGAAGCAAACACATAAAACAAAGAAGCAAAAACTAAAAACAACAAAAGAAGTGCACAGGGAAGTACCTGTATTTTGAATTAGATCTGAAATTCATTGACTTTAGTATCTTGTCTTTAACAACATCTACCAGACATAGTAGATTGTAGACAAGAGGAAGAGGCAAGAAACACTATACTACTGTAGATACCATATATGCTGTTTCTTCATCTGTTTGTCCCATTATATTGGACTGCTTCCCTGTTTTAGGGATTTGTTGAACTAGTGGTGTAAAGGAAGGGAACAGTCTGAAGGTACTCCTTACATTTACTAGTGTAACAAGAAATGAAGGGCAAATGGGGAAATGAAGGCAAGCTCTCACCTTCTGCGTGCCAAGAAGATCCCTAGCAGAAAATAATCTGGAACAAAAAGTTGCAATGAATGAAAGCATAGAGGCTGAAGGGACTGTAACATACTGAAGACCCAGAGATTCCAGAAACATGGGACCTGCATCGTCTTCCTGGTTTCCCTCCCTGTAAAGATATTCCACTGCTGAAATTGTGCTTTCTGTACTTTGAAAAATCCAGAGCATTTGTCCCTCCTGACTACTGATCACGTATGCCAAAGGCAAGATGGCCAGTTAATTAAATGTCATGCTGCTGCTCTGGTCTCAACACCTGGCATTGAAGCCTGGGGACGCCCTAAGGTGAGGAGAACCACCATGGCCTTTAAGGGGCAGCCCAGTCAATGCTGAATGGAGCTGCTGAGAGAGCTTGGAAAGTCAGAGGGTGGGGTGCAAGTCCCAGCCATGAGAATCACTGTCAAGAGGGGACAGTGGCTTACTGCATCCTGTAAAGATACCAATTAATTGCAGGGGCCTTTGGCATGTGGAATAGGAGAACCACAAGAAGTATCCTCCAAGCTGCACAGAGGTGCTCCAGGAATACAAGGGGAGTCTAAGGGAGGCTGTCTTCCTATCAAACCCAGCATGTGGGTGCCTAAAACCTGTTTGGGACTTTATTTGTTTGATTTTGGTTTATTGTTTTTTTTTTGTTTTGTTTTAAAAGAAGTAATAAGAACATGAGCATTGTTGACTGTACTGCTGTTGTGCTAACACCTTGTGTCTGTCTGGATAGGGCAGCTTATTGCTATTGCAATAAGAAATCCAACATCCAACAGTTTCCAGCAAACACTCTGGGCTAGGTTTGAACCTAGAGCTGTGCAGTGCAGGATTTTGCATTTTCCAGGTCATTCTTCAGTGAGCCACGGGCCCTGGCTAATAGTTTTTGCTACAATACACACGTTATAAAACTGTATCTTCCTTCACTAATTACCATCACCACCATGACAGGAAGCAGTAGCAAAAAGCTTTCCTACACATCTGTTCCTCCTACTTACAGCCCATACTGCTCCAAATCTTGTATTTTCATTTTCAGAGATTGCCTGAAATGTAAATGAAGACATATAGATCATCTGTTGACAGTAACACATCACAGTAATTTCAGTGAGGCTTTTGTGACAATTTCCCTGCTAACATGGTTATTTTTGATATGAAGTTAAAACAGAAGAAGGATGATGGTGAGATGGCCAGAAAATAAGCATTAGGTAAAAAACACTGTATTTTTCTTTGCTTGACAAAAGATAAATATAAATAAATATAAGAAAAACTGTGCTATAGAGAATCTCTCTCTTTTCCCTTCCAGGAACTCCAGATGAGGAAGTTACAGCTATGTGACTGCAGCACTGTGTGATACAATCTGTAGCCAGTGTGGGCTATACTGGGCAAGAACCCTGCCAGTCATGATCCTGCTCCAAAACCTCTCTTGAGCATCTCTCTGATAGAGACTTCTCTGCTCCCTTCCCTTGGCATCTCTGTCTGACTTTTAGCTGTTTTACAGGCTACAGAGTTTGCCTGTCTTCCAAACAGCTGCAGGACTCGGGCAACACAACTTCAAATTGCTGCTTGATTCAACTGATGAGAGTTTCTACTACTTGTTATGGCCTCTGGTATGCATTCATTAAAGTCTGGTGGAGGGGGTTGCCCAGTGCTCTGCTGCAGAACCAGAGACACAACAATCTTCTTCAATGATCCCCCATCACCACAACTTGCAGAAAACATTGTGTTCAAAAAGATTTAGAAAGAAGCACAGATAGCAAAGGGAGCATTTCCATTAGAGCTAGAACCTAAGGTTCTCTGCAGAAACAATTTGCTCATTACACTAAGCACTGGCATAGAAACTCAAGAAACCACTGGTCAGGGTAGAACCAGGTCTCTGATCTCCCTGTAAAAATTCAGTGCCTGAAAAAGCTGCATTGGATTAGCTATTTTCCTGTACAAGTGGGAAAAAACAAAGGGAAAAGGCACAGACTTGTTTTTAATCTGCACCAAAGGTCACAGTTAAAAACTGAAGCTACACCTTGGTGGGGGAAACAAGAGAAAAACCTGCCTTTGATAATATCATTGATATCACTTACCTAAACAAGTTGTGGGACTGATATCCCACAAGCCTATCTACTTGCTTCTGAGTTCTTGACACTCCACCAGCACTTTCAAGACATTTTTCTACCTCTGCTTGTGCTGAGGTGAAGTTGGAACAGTGGGAAAAGAGAAAAAAAAAACCCTGCTGCTGAAAACTCAGCACTACCATTGTGCCCTCATTTTAAGATCATTGGTGCAACACTAACCATGTCTCCTGCTAATCTTTAAGGTATTTATTACCACAAGCACTGCTGAGGCAGGAAGCAGTCATATCATCCCCACCACGGGGCAGACTGAACCTCTGAGGAATTAGATAATTTTCCCAAAGACCCCAAACAACTTGGGTCTGGTAAACCAAAGCAAAGAGCTATGCCACCTTCCAACTGGTTCAGCTGAACTGTATTTCTCTTTTCTCCTATTCTGTCAGAATAGTCATCAGTGCACTTCCAGTTTTAAAAGAAACAATTATTTGAACAAAGAACAATTTTTATCTATCTGAAATCACAGCTGAGCATATTAAAAGTCATTCTATAACCCACTTTCTCCTTGAATCTCACAAAATGATTGGTTAAAGTTCTTAAAATGGGCCATAGTCCAAGTCCTATTAACAGATTACTGCTGTTAGCAAAATTCTTTCATGTCATCACACGAGGACGATTATAAAGCACTGATGAAATGATGTAGATTAATAGGATATAGCAAATATTTCTTAACCACTCTGGCCCCATTACAGTAGCTCAGTTGTTTCTTACAAAGCTCTTGCTCAAACAAAGACAGCTGAACAACATTGCTGACACTTAGCACATGTGCATAATTATCAATTAACTGAAGACACTTTAAGTACATAAAAAGTAGAATTTTTGGGGAATGGCTATGATGAACCACAAAGAGTTTCAGTATAAAAAAGCCAGCAATCTGATAGGACAGAGAAGCCTGACCCATATCAAAAACACACAACTTCATGCATTTCCTTTTCAAGGAACAAGGGAAGATATGTAAATCAAACAAATAGAAAAATTCTACCAACAGCCTGGAGTTGTTCAATTTATAAGGTAGATAAGTATCAAGAGGGTAAAGCAGCCTTGCAAAACTGGCATCATAATTTTCAGATTGGTGTTTTTCAGTTATATTTTTTGAATATTTTCCCCATCTCTGACCTTCTGGTGAGAAATAAAATACTGATTTTCAGGAGAAACAGCCAGGTCAGCCCTCCTGCACTTTTCCCAACCCACTCAACAAATGGAAGGATGGTTCCATGATTAAGTCAACTCAGAGTCAGATTCTGTTCCCAGCTTCCTCTGAGACTGTGGGTGGCTAAAAGCTATAAATCATGCCTCTGATAAAAGAGAGGCTGGAGAGGAATTTCATTCATCTGTGCATGCAAATATGCTGGAAATGAGAGCATTAGCATATGACAAAGTCTCCATGTGCAAACTCTCTCTGCATGGTTTGGAGGTGTAATTACCACTGCATTTGGGTTCAAGACATAACATTTATGCCCAATCTCAGCCACTTCCCATACCCAGGTGTTATTGCAAAAGCAGTCAGTGTGTGCAATAGAATACAACTGAATTGTTTTGCCACAGTCAGTCGCGAAGTTTTTTTAAAGATTTTATTTAAAAAAAAAAAAAAGGTTCCTCATGTGAAAAGAGCAGGAAATGGAGAAGGCGGCCTAGCAGACAAGTCATCACTGCCTGTAGCCTACAATGTCCATTACAAACACAGGAGGCCAGAGGCTTTGAAGCATAGATTGCTTCAGTTGTATTTTACCTCTATTGCCTACATTTCAGTTTCTCACCTCTCACCTATTTACCTATTTATATTGTGTCCCAAAAGCAAAGCCCCAAAAGATTTGAGCTGGTGTCAAGCTCTGTTATATCTACCAAGCTGAAGCAAAATCAGAGATTCTCCTATAACAAATAAATTGGGTAGACTAAGCCTTAAGACGAGCCAGCAGGTGACAGACAGAAAACTCTCCTTTCACTGCCTCTATTTCTGTAGCACATCTCTAAAGATACAGCTCTGCTCCAGTCCACCTCAGAGTTCATTAGGCAGAGAGTGCATGATGCATCACATGTAGGTGTGTGTGGGAAGCAAACTTCACCATTTCACAATATATTTTGCAAATGCTTTTCTAAGCACATGTGGTATAGTTTGCCTCAACTGTTTAAACCTTTGCACTCAGGGCTCTCCTTGTCAGACTACTTCAAGGTACACAAAAAATATTAATTATAGCTCCATAAATATCTCTGTAAAAAAAGTTAAGTGAATTCTGTGCAAGTAAAAAGAACAAAAACTGACTGACATCTCTATGATCTCAGTTTTTGCTTTACTTACAAAGCAGTTTAAGGGCAAATACAAGGTCAATTTTACTCCTACTCAATACATGTCAACCTGAGGGACTTTCCAGGAAAGACAGGAAAGAATGCACCTATTCATTCAATTCTGTCCTGAAAATATCAATTAATGGGATATAGCTAAGTAGGGAGAAGAAAAATAAAAACTCTATATGAGGCAGCCCCCTGCTTGTTATTGGAGTGATAAAGGCTGCTGAATTATTTTAGATGATCTTTATAAAAACCTACACAAAAAACCCCAACCAACAAAAACAAAAAACAAAACAAAACAAAACAAAAAACAAACCCAAACTTTCTAATAGGGAAAGGATAAACATCTACCTACCCTGCCCTTAGATGATTCCTTCAAGAAGAGAGATGAAAAACAGCACAAAGAAAACTTACAATGGTGCTACAACCAAATGACCATTTCTATTATAGGAGTGCTTCAGCTTCCAGATACATTAAAAGAGAAGTGACATTTATAACCCTTTTGAAAAGAGAAATAAAGAAAAGCAATGAAGAGACCAGTTGTTTCCCCTGCCTTCCTTCCTCTCTTTCTTCTCCATAACTCATATACCCTCCAGGAAGAAAGATTTCACTCTTCTTTGACTTTTCAGAACAGCTGGTCTGTCTCTAACAAACGAGTTACCCAGAAGAGGAAGTTTTGGAGTGACTGAGCTCCTGAAGAGACATGGCTGACCTCAGGGCATCAGCTCCCCTCTGCTGGAGAAACCCAACCCTTCCTAAATGCCAAAGTTGAGACATCTCCTCACAGCAATTCAGGGAAATTTCTGTTTGCGACATGTATATTGCTAATACTTATCATTGCTCAAATTCCACTCTCTCTTTCATTTAAGGAATGCAGGGATAATCCAGCCATTTTGACCATTACTGACAACTGCTGTGACCCTTACACACAGGAAGCCATGATTTTAGGTAGAAATTTTAGAGTTGTTTCTAAACAAGCAGTGACTTCTTTAGAAATGTGTCATTTGTTAGTTTTTTAAGCAGTGCCATGTTTCCCCTAGACAAAGAGAATCAATAATTTCAGATCAGAAAAAAAGCTCCTGCATTTCAAACCAGATTCATAAAAAAAGCTTTTGTGTCAAGTGTTGCAGCGAGTGGGGAGAGTCCCACCATTCTGCACAGCCAAGAAAGACACCCAGAGTAATACTGATATCAGGCTATCTGCATCATTGTTCCACATCAGCAGTGGTGTAAACTGAGAGCTACAGTCAGGGCAAGCAGAACAACATTGTGTTCATTAAGGATCACAGATGGTATTTAAAATGTCAGCAAAATGCTGCAAACATTCTTTGAGCACCTCAGTTCAAACAGCAAACACAAAACACTACAGGAATTGCACATTCCTCAAGTCATTTCCAAAGCACTGGCCTCAGCAAAGACCAGGGGAACAAAAGCTGCTAATGAATGAGCAGATGGGTCTTTGAATGATGCCCCACACTGGTGTCAAAGGTGGCATAGGGTCTGCAGCAATGCTTGTCAGAAACATTGTCCAGCAGGCTTAATGACAAAGGGGAATGTTTTAATTATTACTGACAGCAGCCCATTTTTTTAAGAGCTCCTAGGTTTCTTGAAATTCTACCCTAAAGCCTATAGATTGTCCAGAGAAGTCACTCATTGAAATGCTTTATCTTGAAGCTCCCAACCATGAATCTGCCTCCACTGTTGCTGCATCCACGTGGACAACTTGGACAGCATTGCATTAAGTCATTGAACTCTATATCCAGCTCCTGTTAGAGATACTTTGAAGTGGTGAATTTCTTCAAGCAGATCTTAATTCTGCTATAAACTGGTAGCAATTGAGATGCAGGATCTGATCTCTGACTCCTATTTCCAGCAGATGTGTGAAAAAGCTAGCTTGAGAGTCAAGCAGTGGCAGTCTTTAGTTCAAGCTTGTACTGCCATAATTTACCATGAAATGATCACCTAGCAATGACTTAATCTGTGACCTGAGAAGGAACCCCCTGCCCAGCAGGGGAGAACAACACTGTCCAATCAAAGACTGTCACTCACAAACCAAGTGTAATTAGCCAGAGGCTTGTTGCTATTGTTAATAACTATAATGACTCCCGAGCAGAGACACCTTCCCTGGCAGGCTGCTGTTTGGGCTTGAAAAACTGTTTCAGAATAAATAAAACAAAACCAGAAGCCATCACATTAGCTGCTGATTTTTCACCTCCTACTCAAGCGCTCCACAGAGATCCACTGCAGGCTCTCAAAAGCAAGCAGTTACTCTCAATCAGAGATATCTGGCATGGAGGGAGTGACTTAGTGCATTCCTACGGGTGGGTGGGTATTTTTATACTGATTCAGATAATGGAACTGGCTTGCTGAGTGGGAGAGAACTACTCATTTCCAAGACTACCTCCCAGCCCCCTTCCACTCCATTTCTTGATTTTAACATACTCCCACTGCTTTATGACTGGTGCATTACACATAACCAGCTCCTGAGGTGGCTGCTCCTGGGTAATAGGAGAGAATTGTTCACATTCCAATGTTGGGAGAGCTTATTTCCTTTTTTCTCTTCTCTTCTCTTCTCTTCTCTTCTCTTCTCTTCTCTTCTCTTCTCTTCTCTTCTCTTCTCTTCTCTTCTCTTCTCTTCTCTTCTCTTCTCTTCTCTTCTCTTCTCACTTCTTCTTTCTTCCCCTTCTCCTTCTGTAATATATATAAAAACCTGAGAAATGTATTTTACACAGCACTTCAGCAAACTCACATTTTTTTGATCCATCTGCCTTCAAAGCACATGTTTTTTGAAAATTGAGAATGTCAGGAACAAAGAAATCACAGGCTGCTGTGCTGCAGAGGGATCTGGCCACAGCTTGTGCCAAGTTGGGCACAGGTGGTCTCAGAAGGTACCAGACTGGTGACCAGTTATCTCAGCCAAAACCAGGATGACAAAAGAATTGATGTCTGACTTCAGGGTGACATTTCTCACCTCTCTGGCCAGGGGCTTCAAGCCAATATCCTGGGCTGATGACTGGTCTGAGCATGTACAAAATGCTCCCTGTTTTGCCAAGCCAGCATTTGCATTTCTGGTTCCTTTCACTTGTTGTCAGAGGATAACGTGAGTCAAGAACAAGGCTGCACAGGCAAGCTGGGACAGCACCAGGCACATTTCAGGCGTCCTGCCAGGACAGGCAGCAAATTCCAAGTGACAGCCAAGACTTAGGCCCCCCTTTGCATCTCCTGAAATTCGTCACTCCTATCGTGAGTCCATGAAACTGTGTGCAAAGGGGGGTTGTACCTCTGCAGCCCTGCAAGAATTGGATGCTGTTTGTACATGACTCTTCAGTTCCTTACAGCTTCTTACAAAACCACTGATTGATTGAGGTGTTCTATTGCAATCCTGTCAGTACATACAGGAAAAGACACACAGGAGAAATGAACATGACATTCCCCAAACAGGCACTGCCCAAGTACCAACAGAGAGCAAGGATGGCATAGTATCAGTTATGCCATGTTACAACTGCTAACTTCAGACCGGTTCAAACAGGTCTAAACTGGTCCAAATCGATCCAAACAGATCTAAACTGGTCTAAATCAGTTCAGACTGGTCAAAACTGGTTTGAACTGGTTCAAATCGCACCAAATTGGTTCATACTGGTTCAAACTGGTCTAAACCACTCTAAACCTGTTCAAACTGTTTCAAACCGTCAGTTTAGACCAGTTTGAACCAGCTTGAGCCAGTTCAGACCAGATTAGATGGTTTTGAACCAGTTTAGACTGGTCTGAACCAGTTTGAACCGGTTTACACCAATTTAGACTGGTTTGAACCAGTTTGAACCAGTTTAGATTGGTTTAGACCAGTCTGAACCAGTTTAGACTGGTTTGAACCAGTCTAGAACTGTTTGAACTGGTTTGAACTGTTTTGAAACAGTTTAGACCGGTTTGAGCTGGTTCAAACTGGTTCATACCATTTTCGACTGTTTTTGACCATTTTCTAATGGTTTGAACCAGTTTGATCTGGTTTTTGACCTGTTTTGTCTGGTTTGAATCATTATGAACTGGTTTTTACTGGTTGAGACCAGTTTGATTGTTGAGTTTTTTGAAACTATTTAGCTCGGTTTGTATTGGTTTGGATAAGTTTAGAGGATTTTGAACTGGTTTGCGCTGGTTTAGACTGGTTTAGTCCATTTTTCCATTAGACTGGTTAGGATTGCTTTGGGCCAGCTTGGACAGGTTTTGACCAGTTTAGACTGGTTCAAGGGGGTTTGTACTTGTTTAGGCCAGTTTGGACCATTTGGGACCTGTTTGCAGGGGTTTGAATCGATGTCAAGCTGTCTGAATCTGTTCGATCTTGTCCAAACCAGTTCAAACCGGTTCAAAGTGTTTTAAACTTGCTCCAGTGATCTTGATTTACAATGAAGAGGATTTCAATGAGAATTTGTGTCTCTCAGCACTGATCAACAGCACATTGTCTCTTAAGGCTCTATTAATAAGCAGAGCAGCTCTTTATCATCCCAGCAGATAAGAGCACTTTGCCATTAAGGAGATACTTACCCATCAGTCAGAGCTGATCAGAAGCAGCATTTGGTGTGCGTGAGCAGAGGAGTCAGAGAGGAGCTGCAGGAGAGAGCAGCCGGCTGAGCCAGTGCACAGGAGCCACTCTATGTTGGGCCAAATGTGCACATCACACACACACTCAGCACAGCTAATGACAGCTTCTCTTGCCAGGCTCTGAGATCCCATTAACTGGTGAATCATTCCACCATCTGCAAAAATGCAGGGCCTTCCTCCCCCGTTCCCTCACTCAGGACAAGCAAAGGGGAAGCTTGGAAACAACTTTCAGCTCTCTTTATTTGTCCTGTGAGCAGTTTCACAGTCTCACTTGGTGATGGAACAGGTGATAGCTTCACTTCTCTCTCAAAGTACTTCATTACATGCAGAGACCAGCAGATTTCCAAGCTGCACACACAACAGCATTCAAAATTCTGTCAAGCAGAACTGACATCTTTGATGGCAGCTGCACAAATAGATTGTTTTATATTTACTGCCATTAGAAGCAACATTCAGGATTGAAGAAATACAAAATATTATAAGTCAGGAGATTAAATGATAAAATGGAGTCTAGCTACCTGCTGAGACCCCAGTCATCTTGCAGTTTCCAGAGAGTCCAGGAACCTCCTGGCAGTCAGACACAAAGGCTTTACTTGGTGGTTTGGTGCTCAAATGTCACACAAAAACCCAGACAGAACTCGAAAAAGGAACTCACATCACCTGCCTTTCTGAAGCTGCCCATTGATAACCACATGCCAGGAACTGCACCTCTTCCTTGTTCCAAGGAGGCCAATTAGTCACTTGCTGGGATGGCCAGAGCCAGGACTGTTACAGCAGAGAGTTACTGGTTCAAAAGCTACCATGTAAGTAGTTCCCCCAAAATTTCCTTTGTAGCAGTCCAGTTCCATGATAATTACCACTAGAGCTGGCATTTCTGTTTGGACACCCACACTGGCAACCAGATTGGATGTACTGGATGTTTTTGCTTCCAGATTAAAAAAAAAAAAAAAGGCATTTTTTTGCTGTGCTAGTATCACTGGGAACCTGGCATGGAAGCTGGTCAACATGACTTCAGCAACATTGCTGTAAAAAGCAAAATCACAGACAGATGATCTGCTCTGCCAAAAGAAGTTGTTTGAAGATTTTATTTTTTTTAAAGTAATTTTCAAAATATTGAAAGCTGCAATTTGAACTGCATTACACAATATCTCCCCCCTCACCATTTTTTAAGCACTCATATGGCTTTCAGATCTAAAAAAAGAATGCCAGTAATGGTCTTGAAATCAGATTGGGGAAAAAAAGCCCACTAACAAACCAATTCAGTCAATCAAACTGATTCCACAGGTATTCACAGAGATTTATTCAGACTTAAAAACAACAGCCCACAATAATAAAACCTGCTCACTGCCACACCTGGTCAAGAACAAGGGCAGAGGGAGCCACTCCAAACACCTTCCCACCCTAATCTGTTATTCACATTCAGGCCTCAGTTTCTGTCATAACAGAAATGATATAGGGGTTGGACTAGATGACTGGTCCCTTTCAACCTGAACTGCTCAATTCTAAGAGAAGAGCAACCTAGTGCTTAACACCCTTTTCCTCCCAGCCATTTCCATTAAGTCCCACATTTAAATAAACAAGAATTGAAACAGAAGAAGGAGGAAGCTGGGGTTATAGTTGTGCCACTTTCAAGGGCTTCGTGTTGAACTGAGCACAACATTCTTAAAATTGTTGCAAGCTGCCTTGTGAACCTGAAGGATCATATCTGTCTCACAAATAACTTCTACAGACCTTGTGTTTTTGGGACTTACCTGGTTTTCCTCTATACAGACAACAACTAACTTGAAAGTTTTAAATGTTCAGCTAATGTGCAAACACCCATGCTTCATTATGGCATGAAGCATATCATTTTTTCACCTTATATTGTAAAGACTGCATCCCTGGTTTTTTGTTTTGGCTTTAAAGAGAGCATCATTAAGTATTGTGCCAAGAAACCTGATTAAGACACTATTCTAACTTGTAAGTTCTTCTAAAACAAGCATTCACTCAACAGATTTAAGCAGATGACAAATGTGCTTTTTTGAAATAACATTTTGAAATCAAAGAGGTAAACCAATTCTATCCTGCAAGAAGAAAATATTATCAACTTGTTAGACTAGCTTGACACATATTCCACCAACAAAAGAATGCAGATTGTCACAACGGTCTTAAGCAGTGAACAGGAACGAGTTATTCAGATGTACTAACCCTCCCTTGATAAGAATTATGCAAGTTGTTTCATTAGTTTGATGGCACAGCACTGGCAATCTCCTGATGGTCCCCCAACATCCACAGCAACTGGAAGTGGAAATTTTGCAGCTTCCAAAAGAAAGCTCCTGAGCATGGGTAGCACTGGGCTCAGTACTCAGAGAAAAATGACACACTAAAACTTTATTGAACTCTCCAGGAACCTAGGGATTCCTGTTTTTTTCTTTTTTTCCCTTCTTCTTTCTGTTTCCTACTCTAAGATTCCACAAATAATCCATTAATAACTTAGTGGTTTAAGTTCCCCTTCTTGGAACTTAATGCACCACTTCTATATTTCAGGGAAAGTGCTGCCAGCAGCAGCTGCTCAGGCAGTGTAGAGGATGCTGTTTGTGCTCTCTGATGGGATGAGCACCTCAGCACTGCACTGCATGGCAGTCACCACTGAGGAAGCCTCTGTGTCTCTGCTGTGCCATGGACAGCATCATCTCACAGGATTTCTTTTTCCTTCCCTAGCCACATCCTCTGGTACCTTCAGCTTGGATGCTGGCCCTTTTTCCACACAGTCCTCACTGTGGCCTTAGTGGCAGATGGAGGAATCTGGGAAGGGGAAATAGACATCTCACTGCTCTCTCTGCGTGTTGGTGCCTCTCTCAAAATCACTATTATATTCTCTTCACAGCAGCCCAGGTAATGTCTCAGTATTAGACTCACAGGATACCAGAATTACAGAGGTGGAATAGGATATGAGTAGCTGGATGAAGTGTTAATATGACATGTTTAAAGCAGGTCTTTCTGTCATCTTGCATCAGGCAGCTGTCAGTAACCCAACAAGATTTATAACTTAAAAAGAAAAAAAAAATGAGATCATACTTTTTTGGTAAAAAAATTTATTAGAATCACCACACAGAGCAAACAACTTTCCGTGCAAGTGTGTGTGGTGACTCTCCCTCTGGGAAAAAATTTAATTTTCCATTTGTGATTTATCCATCATGGAAACCTCTCCATCCAACCCAGCCTTCAGCTGCTGCCAGTTCATAGAGTGACCTGTGACAAAATTTTCTCAAAGTGTTTTGTGACATGACTGTCACCAATGCATGTCATGAGGCTTTATAATGTCACCTCAACTTTCCGCTCTGACCAACCCTCTCCCCCCTATACCTCACACTGGGAAAGAATTTTAAAGAAACAGAAGAGTCACCTAACCTCACATTTGCAATGCGTGGCTACAGCCTAAGCTGAATCATAGTCCTTTGAAATTGAGTCATTTTGTCTAGTTTGCTCTAATGTGATAAGCTAGATGGGATAGAAATTCTATAGATTATTACACAGAATTATTTCAAACATGGAGCTGAGATAAAAGCAGAGTCCAGGGAGGGCTAATCTGTGCCTGTCAGCCCACACTTTAATCACATGCCGATTACTTTGTTAGTCATCTCTTCATCAGTGCTCTCAACCCACTCCTGCTGCTCCTGCAGTAAACTTTAATTAACCAAAGAAACACTGGAGTTACTCACTGAGAATAGAGAAACAGAAAAATGGAGGAGCTGAATGCTAAATGCTTCTCATCACAAGTGAGAAGGAATCAGTTTGGAGGTAGTGGAAAAGACAACTCTTTAAACCCAAGCAGCAGGAATTCCTGTCTGTAAGCAAACATTTTTGAAACAATCCAAAAGGAAGACTTCTGTACCACAGAACTTTTGTATTTTTCCTGCACATATGTTTTGGGTTAGCAGCTGGTCTTTTACAATAAATTAAACTGAGAAAAAAGCAAATAGAACAACACATGAATCACCTGCATGGAGAGTTCACTAAAATCACTGCTCTTCATCTGCTATGCATTATCCTCATTCTGCTGGGACAACTGTTAGCTAAAAGTAAAAAACAGTTTGGACTTTGGGCTGAGCCATCAGTTCTTTCTAATTTTAGTGAGCTCTCATGACCCTTACCTGGTAGGTAATCGTGCTGATTACCACAGCAGTAACAGCATCTGTCACGCCACCAGCAAGTAATATCTGAGGTGTTATGGTTTTGTTGTGCTCTTAGGGATAATAATTAACCACAGGAAAGGATGATCCCACTGTACAACAAGTTGAACAAGTTGCCACGACTTGCTGAAGAGAACCCATGAAAGAACTGAGGTGCTCTCCTCCTGGATCAGCATCCTTGCACTAGAACTGCACTCTTCCCCACCACACCAGAACAGGCAGCATGAGATCTGGAAGGTGATTAGTTATTCACTTGCAAACATTTTCATATCAGTTCCAGAGTGCCAAGAACCTATTACATGACCTTAGCTACCAGGTGGTATATTGGAGAAACAAAACAGACTGCTGGATTTTCCAACAGCTGCCAATACTGTGAGTCACATGGAAGAGCTGTGCTTTGGACAAAAGCTGCCTATTAGCCTTGCATGCTCATGAGGGATTCTGAGCAGCATCCTGCACCCAGCATGCACCTGGCACATTTGCATAATATGCAGTATTAGAGTAGACAGAGGATTATGAAAACAATGACTGAGGCAATATTCAGCTGCAAATGGATGTGCTGCTACTACCCTACCATAGCAGGCTGCTGACAAAATGAGCTCTAGATAGATTTGTCACGTCTTTTGCCTTGGTGTCCCTTCATTCTTCCCTTAACCTCTCTATTACTCCATTAATGACTCTCCCAGCTTCTCTTTCCTCCTACTTTTCACCATGATCTACTCAGCTACTGCACCACTCTCTCCCTCTCTCCCACTCATGATGATGCCTCTCTTTGTGTCTCTGCTTCAGCCACAACAAACCATGATCAACTACACTATGATCCTCCTTTTGACAGCAAGTACTGGCACATATATGGAAAAGACAGTAAGAACCAGCCTCTTTTTCCTCCATTGGTGGAGCCATCCCACTTCTTCTGGCCCTCACCTTGCTGTCAGTCAGCCATTGCTCTCATGTCTGATCGTGTGAGGATACAGAGGATCCTAATAACTAGGTTTGAGAGGAAAAGGAGCAAAGCTTTACAAGAACTCACCATCTGGGCCGTACTTGGTATAGAGCTGTCACTCAGTGCCAAATTCACATGCCAAGTCAGATCTATCATTACAGAGATGCCTGTTCACATGGACTGTGTTCTCAGCTGAAGCAGGACAAATCGCAAAGAATCAATCTCTGTTTTCACACATTTTCGTCTCAGGCAATGCTGTAGAAGCAGTGTCCCCAATCTAGCATTTCAAGATGCTATTGTGGCATCCCAAACAGCAAAGCAAGCCGTAATTTACTCTTGTAAGCCAAGAGTAATGAGGTACAGCTCCTCCCAAGCACATTGCAAAGGGCAGAAAGGATCTTTTCCTGTTACCCTTAAACAGCCTAAATTTTGCTGGAGCAAACTGCCATGTCCCTTCCCTAATCAACCCCCCAGAGTAGCAAGTGCACTTGGCCACCTCTGTGTTTCACAGTCTAGGAGAAGAGAATGCCTGTTGTGTTGGCACAGGAAGGAGGCACAGGCAGCCATGCACAAACTTGCTGACCTGGCACAGCATTCAGCTGTAACACACAACTACTTTCCCAGGCAACTCACTGTTAGCATTTAATTGTGAACACTAGAAAGGGCCAAGGGATTTAGATGGAGGTTGTGGGAAGAAAAGCATGATCTGGAATGCTATTCTGCAGTCTAGAGAGCAGTTGGGTAAAGACAGCAGAGGCTGCTTGGGTAAATGGGGAAGGCTGGAACTAGCACCATGCAACAGCCTGTCTCCAAGCACAAGTAAGACTGGATCACCACAGAAATCAATTTTCATACCTTCTCTCACAGCCACTATAAAAAGTATATGAATCACATCAGTAATAAATCATGTGAAGATTGCATGATTGGATTCAGGGGTGGAGGAAGAAAAGGGAAAATTCATCTTGCCCATCACAGTCCTCTTCCTTTCATCTCTGAGAGACCCTTAGGTCCCTTCTGATACCCGCTTCCTACCGGGAGCTGTCACTTACCATGCCACCCAGCTGAAACCCTGCTTAGGATATTAAAATACAAAAATATATGCTTCTCAATAGAACTCTCCAGATTATCTAGCTGATTTTCAGAAATTAACAATGATAATGCTTAAGCATTAAACAGCCTAATTATCAGCCATTTCTCATTTATATTCCCATTAAATTCACAGCTGCTTTGCAAAGAGACAGGCTGCTGTATGAAGACTGCCTTGAATGCTCTCACTCAAGCCACTTCCATTTATTCACTGACAATGATGACACAAATAAAGCAAATGCCTGCTTCGTATTTGGCAGGTGCCACTGGTGTATGACACACTACTCAAAAAGCAAACAGCAAGAATAACATCATGTTCTAAAGTGATAAAAACAGGGTATTTTATTCCTCTCACAGTAATAAAACTGTTAATTTTCAAGTATCTTGTTGACCATCCGAAGGAATTTTACTGTGAGCCAAATGTGCCAACTTACCTGTCCTGTAATGAACCAAAGCTGAAAAGTGGGGAGCTGTGAACACTGCAACTGCTGTTGAAGGTGGGGGGGAAGAACTGACAAGCAAGGTGTCTGTGTGACTGCCACACTGCAGATAGGAACCCTGAGGTGTCACAGTGCCATCTCCCAAAACTCACCCAGCTGGGTTCCTTGGCAGGAACATCACAAAAAGAAGAAAGAACCTGCAATTACATTTTCTTGGCTTTGAAACGTGCTAAATTGATGGAATACGTGCCAGCTTAATGCAATGAGATATTTCAGCATCTCTAAAATGTATGTGCAGGTGTATTTCTAATTTGCAAGGACATTCTTATGCCAAGTACCATGTAGGTACTTACCCGATGACACAAATCTACAGCAAGAGCAAGTCAGCATCATCTCAGCTAAGAAAAGAAATAGTTTTGCTAGACAGAACTAGGGTGATTTCAGGCAAGATGTTACAAGGAAACACAAAGAGGTGTATTATACCTATGGACTACATAGAGCCTTGATATAACTCAATCTACCAGTGCTTTAGCCCTGGAACTACTTGTTGCCTGTAAGGTGGTCTGTCAAAACTGACGCAGTTTTTGCTCACAAATTCCTGCCCACTGAGATGCAGGCTGGGATTCTCCCATCTGTTTCACTTTTAGCAAAAGGCTCCCACTGTAAAATTTTACCTACTGCATATTACAGCTGGAATAATCCGGATAACCTAAGGACAAATAGTCCAAGTAATGAACAGACACCCTGAGATGTTTTGTTTTCCAGAATCAAATAATCACACCCTGCCCAATAGCTTGATTTAGTGTCTCCAACAAAAGTGAGAAGCACAACTGAGAAGCACGACTGAGATATTTTCAAGTAATTACATTTTCACAGCAAGCAATTTTATCACCATATAAAATGAAGTTGTTTCTATCCACTCACACAATCCATACTAAAAAACAAGGAAAAATACAGAACATGTGAAATTCTGTTTTTATAGCAGCCCTCAAAGGTCAAACACAATCTTTGTACTCAGCTGATGTTTACCTATTCCCAATTTCAAATAGCAAGAAAATGGGTTATTTGGGACATATTTGGTTTAAAGGTTCTATTAAACAGACTCTTCAAAGCCAGCCTTATAGCAAACAGAACATATATCTAAAACACTGAAAATGCTCGATTTCTGAATACATTGATTGTATTCGATGAAGAAAAGTTTATCATGAATGAATGAGTATGAAAAAATTATGCTGGACTCCAGCAGAATACAAAGTAATACAGAAAAACTGTTTGGCAGTATCAGTTGACATGAGAGGTGACAATGCCACACTTCAAGGTTTTAAGAGGTGTGAAAAAAGCATCTTTATTATGATCAGGGCCACTGCACTGACAGCAATATACCCAGTACATTTATCAGGAGCAGAGGTTGCTGCATTTTGTGCACAAAGATCTTGGGGCAGTTTATAAACAACAAAACAAACCCCAAAAGGCAAGATGCAGGCTTAAACAATAATTTGCAGTAAATCTAAAATGAGAAAGCAAATTTGAACTTATTATTTGAGGGATTGACTTAGCCAAAAAGTCAACAAAACTACATTGAAATATGGGAAAGTATAATAAGCCTAACAGCTTTGCAGGAATTCGTGATAGGACCTGTGTGCCTTGGTTTCTGTTTGGATTCAGCCTAGAATTTTACAGGGTTGTTTTGTTTTTTTTCTTTTGTAGGGTAACCAAACGATGAGTAATATACTTATTTTAAATTCTGTTTCCAAGTCTATCAAAAAAACCTGTGAGTTTCACAGTCTCTTCCAACTAACCTCAGCCAACCTATACAGATTACCGATAAATGAACCTCATGAATTACATCTGGTTTCATCACCATGCAGCTCATAAACCACAAGTCAGACCAGAAGCACGTTTTCACAGAATAATTTGGAGTCAGGTTCCAGAGCTTCAAGATTTTGAACTTGGAAGTCAGGAGCCAAACACTGTGAATTTAGGGCAGTGTGTTTACTACCAATTATGTTTCCTCTCTTGCATGGCTATAAACATTTGGGTGGCTTATTTTTGAGACAGGCGATGAAATTAGGTTCAATGATTCTGTTTGCTACAAGAAAACAAGATATTTTTATTTACAGGCTTATAGCTAAGTGCTCAGGGAATTCTCCTGATAAATGCTTCACCAGCTGAGTCACAGCGCGCACAGGATTAGTCACGGCTGAGGAAGTGTCCCAAGGTTTCATTTCCAGCCGCAGATTTACCTGATGTATATTAATTTCTCCTGCAGCAGCAGCTCTCTGAAGATGTGTGCTCGGAAGCCCTGGCTCCGTCAGCGCCTGGCGTCACCTCGCCCTGGCAGGAGGAGGGGATGTCTGCCGCCGAGCAGGGGCAGGAGCGCAGCGCTCCCAGCCCAACATCAGCATATGTTCTGTGGGCCTCAGCAGAGCGCAGCCTGCGTCACCAGCACTTGGCGCTATTTTGGGTGACAATGGGTAAAGTAAATGACTTAGCTGAGGGACCCAGCACTCTCTGTACGTGCTCCAGCAGAGAAGCCTGAGCAATCGGCAGTGCTTCTGTGCTTGGGAGCTTCTACCCGTGGTGTTCCCGCTCTTTGCCTGGGGTTTAATTGCAAATCCCTGGCAGAATAAAACCCCCACCAATACCTCAGGCATCCAGGTTTCAAGTCATCATCACCATGAAATCCCTTAAAATCCTCTGCCTGAAATTTTTGGCCTAGCAAAGCCTGGCTCTTCCATGAGAGCTGCAAATAGCTGCCTTCACGGCATCATCAGACAAATCCGACACCTCTCTGTTACCTTTCCTCACAAGCTTGAGCAGAGTCTAAACACAGGTGCAGGCACAAGCTGGCTGCACATCACTGTTTTGAGAGACTCACATGAAGCAAAAGGAAGATTAGACCTGCACACTTGACCAACTGCATAAAACCAGAAATGCAGGATTCCTAAATGTCTAAAGAGTGTAACCAGCCTTAGAACCCTAAGACAGTTGTGTTTCTGCACCTCACATCCAGTTTTTACACATATGTTGCATTTAAACATGGAGAACCCTTGCACTGGTGCCCACATCCTCATGCTACCTGTGTGAATGATGCTGCTTTCCAAACAGCCTATTCACATTCTGCCCAGAGGATGTCTACATCTTGTCTACATCAAGAGACTTGTTCCCAGCCAAGTGAACTACAGACACACTTGAAGTTTCTTCAAGTGAAAGTCTACCTTAATGAAAAAACATTGAAAAAAGAGAATTTTTTAAAGTAAAAAGTATTAAAACTTAAAGGGTATGTTTTTACAGAATTAGCATCCAAATAAACTTACAATCACAGTTAAATAAATTTTTACATGAAAGGAAACCACAGTGAAGATGCTCTATGATGGCTTGCATTGTTTATAGGTTTGGAGACAAATAGAGAGGTCAATTTGTCTAATGAAAATAAACAGCTCCACAAGACAGTTCTGTTTCTTTTGAGGTGAATATACATTTTATCTAGTTTAGCATGTCCATTGGATGTATGCTAAACATTGGCTCAATTTTGCATTTCTTCCTGCAGCAGAACACAAATTGTTAGCTCTCACCTGTAGGTTAAACTATGCCTAGTTTCCTTCCTTCTATTATTCTGTATTCTCCTTCCTCTCTTCCTGCTTCTGTGCTAAGGATACTGACATCTACTTATGACACAATTTTCCTCTTTGCTTTCAACAATTTCTCCAATAAACAAATCAGAACTTTTCAAAAATTTCTAAATCAACACATTTGTAGAAGCTTTTTTGGGCCTTGACAGAGAGTTCTTTAACACCATATTAATGTAAATATGTTGTCTGAAAGCTTGGCAAGTTCTGAAAAAGAAGCAAATCAATACCTACGAAACACTCTGTACTAAATTTACTTGTATTATTAATACAACTGATGACAGGACTTTTACAGTGATTTACAGTTTCCAAACCAATGTTTCCCTGCTTAGATCTATATAGATGCCCCAAAGAGAAGGAAGATTATTTCCCAAGTGGTTCCACTGAAGAAAAAAAAGGTATTGACATAGCTGATCTAATGCTTCAACCACTTTGCACCACATTTCCTGACAAGATGTCGCTCAAGGTCAGCCTTAAAATTATATCACAGCCTAATTTTGCCTTGTTTTACACTGGTCTGAAACCATGCCTAGATTTCATTGAGCTTTGATTCTGTTATTGGTTTTACATATTATCCAGATTTAACTTTTGATATGGTTTCATGGTTTGAAAAGCACCATCATCTACTGGTAGGGAGTTTTTAATGCAGCACGAAATGGAATTAGGAGAGATCCACTGATTTAATTGAAGATGCCACTAAAAGCTTTGCCAACTGCAAATATCCTGCCCTTCCGACTTCAGCCCTTCCCAGTGATCCTGGGAGGAGAGTGTGGAGCAAACTGTGGTCCATGTACACAGCAACTCTGCTGTAGAGGAGTCTCTGATACAGAACAGACCTGCTGAGGTGCATCACATCTAGGGCTGCATTTACTGACTTTAGACCACCACCATTATTGGAATGATTTTAGGACAAGCAATATTTTAATATGGTAATTGTGCTGTGTTGTGTCTGTCAAAGGAAACACCTCTACCTTTTCCTTTTTTCTACTGCTACAATGTGTATTCAAATCACCAAAGTAACTAAAAAAGGAGAAATGTACTATGCAAACTCATCTAGATTATGCCAAGAGTATTTCCTATGGTCACCATTCTGATTTACCAAGCAGCTGCCATCTTCATCCTATTACAATAAAAGGGGAGACCCCAAATAAATGCCCTAAATCTAGGAATACAGGCACCAGGAGTGTTAGTGAAGCAAGTCTGCTTGCAAATATCTCAAAAAATTAAAAAGGCAGAAGAAAAAAAGCCCTGTTTGAGTTTTGCACCATATTTTCTCTCTGTATCTTAAGATTCCAGTGTCATGACTCACTCAGGAGATTTGAATTGCTCCCTGGGCAACATGACCTTCTCATACCAGCTTTGTTCCTCATGCTAACAAAAATTGGTCATCCACAAATACTGAATGAAGAAACTTCCTTATTAGTCATCTCTAGATCTATAAAACTAATACTGGAAAATGGTGTTTAAACAAGCCCACTGCTGCTTCAGGTACGTGGCCTTCCAACATTTCAAATCTAAATAGTTTCATCAGGTGTGGGTGGAAGGATAGAAAAGGGAAAAATGTTAGATACATAAGTCATCTGTCTCTAGATAAAATCTGTGGATCAGCATTCCTTTCGGCAGTTTGGATCTATATTTAGGTTTTCATGTTTATATTCCTGACTGGCAAATCCCTTGGCAATTTTGAAACCAATGTTAAAAAAAAAAAAAAACCCAAACTGAAAATCCACCAAGCTTTCAAAAGGCTGGGCTCTCAGTTGCACTTTAGCTGGTTAGTTGTCCATCTTTATGTATGCTGTAAAACACTGTGACTTCTCATACTCAAGTAAAAACCGCAAGTCAAATTCTCCTTCTGAACACAGGAAGAACAGGTATTTGTCTGCACATGGTCTTGCCTGCACCTTTCCTGAAATAGTTCAGTACATTCCTGACCTTGCATGAAACTAAAAACTCAGAGCAAAGCACAAGCATCTCAAAAATTCATATTATAGGCACGTTGCCTCATTCAAAAAGTAATGCAATATCAAGATAGTGCAGTAGCAAGTCATATCCTTTATAATGGTCACTGGCAAAAAATGTCACCTTGTTCCCATGGACATTGGTTGCTTTACTGTTTAAGCTCTCTCTGCTGGTAACAGTAAAGGCTCAAATTCCATTGAACAGCATATTGCACCCTCTCACCAAATTATGTGAATGGGATTGACCAAGATGAGGAGAAACATCCCCATAATTGCAGGGGAGCTAATCAGAATCCATCAACCAAGTACTAAGCGAAGTGCTAAGTGCTCCTGCAGATCTAAAACTTTGCAAAGACTTCAGATCTATAACTACATTGAAGAACTGAAACTTTCTCACATAGGAAGCACAGCACAAGCAATCAAAACCCTCATGAAAATCCTCATTCCAGTGTATGAAACAGCACAACATATTAATGACACCTTTTCCTCTTTGTTATTAAGAGAGGTAGATAGCACTGCACTTAGGCAGTGCAAGATGAAACTTGAAAGAAAAATTAAAAAAAAAAATCCAACCAAACCCCTCCCATAGCTTTTTAGCCAATATGGGAGTAAAAATTACTCCAGAGCCCAAACATGGTGTTTATAACTCTGTGTGAACAAGAATCCAAATCTTGTTATATCTCTAAATTGCCTATATCTTACTACACCCTTGGCAGCCTGTTATCCTAGTTTCCCATTAAGATGGATACCACAATCTGTTTTTATTAAGTTTAGCATATAAGAAATATCCACCAGCAGCTCCACTATTTTTTCTTTCAAATGACATATAAGTAGGTTGATAAAAGTAGCTCTAAATGTCCATCTGATACACTCTTCTTTTATTAGGAGCCTCTGCAAAGTGCTATTTGCTGGCCAAGGATCCAATCTGACTTCATCTGTAGATGGCTGTAATGACATGCAAGACAATTTCTGTAAGAGACATTTCAATTTCATTTTCAGAGGAAACATCTTTAGAAGGATTTCCAGTTTCTCTAAGTGTTGGATCAGCTGTAGGATGTAAGACAACACTCTCTGATTACTAAACACTCTGATTACCAGGAACAGGATGCTAAACCACATGAAAGCTGTCTTGCTGCTCTAGTAGTGACTAACATGATGCAGAAGGAATGTTTAACAAGTTTGTTCATGCTACAGGATGAGTGAATGCCATCTCTCACCGCTACGTGCACACTCCAGAAATTCTCTCACTTCAGGAAAATTAGTCTGAAAGACTGTCAGTAGAATGAAGGATGGAAAAGTTTGGAACAGTGATCCACATATTTTGCATTTTATGTAAATTGTACGTGTTGTTATTTATATTGGTAAAGGAAAGACATCGATGCATGTGAATTCTACAGCTACTATGGCATAGTTAAACTTTATAAAGGTTCATGAACACTAGTTAGCAAAAAAAAACTTATCATAGTTCAGAAACAAAAATTCTAACTGCTGGCAACTTCTAGATTCACAGGATGGAAGTACAATGTGGCATGACAAAGACTACAATAGTCCTTTATACCACTCTGATGCCAGTTAATCTGTTTCTGCATCAGTAGAACTCACCACTTGCCATGGACTCCTTGAATTCTATTTTAGAAATTCTTCATTTTCTCACTGGATTTCATTTGATATTCATCAGTATTATGTATATTATAGGGTATCTGTATTATCCCTTGTTCTAAAGGAGGGCAAAGAAATAAGAGGTACTGGGGTCCAAAGGCGTCCACATGACTAATTAAAATTTAGATGTTGTTAACTGCAGAGGAGGCAGAAAACAATGAAAACTCTCTTTATAAATAAGTAACACTGTTTTAAATCTCTTCCTATATTGGACTACCCCCAAAACTACTCATATTGCCTAAGTGACACTGATCAGGAGTCATAGCTCTTCCAAACCAAGATGCTATGAGCTTTCAAAACCTAGGAATGCATGACAGTCCTAAAAGCAATCTAACCCTGTGGTAGCAAGGTTACCTCCAGATGAATCAGAGCTTTTGTGGACAGTTCTCAACTGCAAGTCCCATGGGGCAATCAGCTCTAAGTTTACACTCTGAGCTTTTATTCCATACACAGATCTACATCACTGACAATATGTAGATACTCCTACACAGGAGAATAAACCCAGTTCTTTACAGGTCTATTCAGTAGCCCTCTTGTAAGGTTCTCTTCCTCTTCTTTCAGCCCACTTTCCTTTAAATTTCAGCAGACAGCAATGCAGGATCCACAAACAACTGCCTATTTTTAACTGGATTTAGCGGTAAATCCTGTGTTCTGAGCAGTGCTCAGACCAAGCCTGTGCAGCTCCCGTGGGGTTGGACCACCAAAGACTGACTGCTGGCATGGAGCTGCAGCTGTGGGGCACAGCAGGGCAGCTCATCCAGAAGCCACACAGCTCATGGTGGGAGGCTGCTGAGCAGCTGCCACAAACCCCAGCCAGTGCGTGGCACACAGCTGGCAGCAACCCTGTCCTGGGGAAAACACACAGAGCCACCACTGCTGCCAGCTGCACCTCATATCCCCTTCCTTCTTTCATATGCTCATTACAAGCTGCCCTCTCCCTGTGCACACAATGCCCTCCTGTTTGTCTACCCTCACCATGCAGGACTTGGCTCTCCTCCCCCCAGAGCAGCCCCACAATCCATCACAGCAGTCCATCTTGTTCCTAACTTCCCAGGTCTCACCCCACACACAAACCAAAATACCCCCACGCTGTTCCCATATTAACCTCAAGTTCCTGCTTCCCAAACCTCCCACACTGCTGGCTTGCTGCTTCAGCTCCTCTCCTAATCCTCCCAGGCTTCTCTACCCTCTGCAATGGCCCTTGCTCCCTACTTTCCAAATTTCCCTTGTCTTCTCAGCATTCCTGCCACTCAAACACCTTCTGGGCCTAAGGAATTTTTTGGTATTTTCTCATTCCCGTGCTGCTCCACCCTGGATCTTATTCTTCATCGAGTGCTGATTCACTTTTCCTCCTCAGTTTAGTCACTGTGCCTTTTCACCAACAGGACATAATTTCTACAGTAATTCAGAGGGCAGAACATGTTTGAACTCTCAGTTTCTTTGTTTAGCACCACAATTTGTACTGATTACCTGGGCTGATTACCTGGGCTGCAAAATTATCTGCAGGAACGCATACATTACCAAACTTCCACATAAACTTCTGTGTAAGTGGGCATTGAAAAATGTGAAATTAGGCCAAATTTCAGGAGAGTAAAATGGCAAAAAATGGAGGCTTAAAGCACACTGAACTTCCCTGACAAATGTTGAGCCCATGCTTTAAAGCAAGAGGCACTTGAACCTCTCAACAGTGTGTGTATTTTAACCAAGTGCCTGGACAAGCAGCATTTCTTTCTATAACTTGGTTTTATAACAGCCAAACTGCTGAACTGCTAAGTTCAGCCAGACTCAAACAGCCAGTGTTGGAAAAAAGCTGTAGAAATAAATTTTGCAGAAGCAACAACAACACAATGCCTCATAATCAGAAATATTGCATAATGGCATCTATGGACAAAGCTGACAGTTCTTCTTGTAATGACAAATGGTAACCCCCTCCCCCAAAATAAAGCAAATTTTGCTTAGAGGTACAGGACAACTGGACAAAAAACCTGCACCTTCACAAAAACAACCCTAAAAATTGAAATATTAATACAATATTTTCTTAACCTAAATTAATATATCAACAGCTTTCAAGATTGACATACTGGCCCACTGACAGGGCAATGTCTGCCATGCAGGCAGCTTACCAGAAAAGCCTAAAAATACCCAGTGTCTCCATTCTGGCCTAGACTTGGATTGCAATTTCTGTCATGAGGACAGACCGGTTTGTTTGCAGAAGCCAGTTTTTTGCTAGTGGCTAGCTCTCTGTTCTGAGAACAACACACCCATACAAAGCTGAAAAACAGGACACTAAATCATTTTGACATAATAACATCTTCACAGCATTGGTTGCTGCTCAGCACTCGGATTTCTGATTCTTAAGTGCTTCAGGATTCAACTTTTAGGAATGAGGAATATTGTGGATTTAAGTGTATTTATTCACCAAAATACATTCACCTTTCAAAACACTGTATAGTCCCAGTAACCTTCAAAACCAGCTTCCTATATATTTTCCCGTTATCTAGCCATAAAAATCACACAGCAGACTGTAAAAAAGAACATTGTGGGATGTGAAAAAGAGCTGTGGACCTGCAGCAGCGCTGTTTCCCGAGCAGCCGGTTGAACGCGGCTGGCGATGCAGCATCACCACCACCTCCTGGACAAGCCAGGCGTGGCTGCGGGACGCTCCAGAGCCTCTGCTTCTTTTTCCTGCTGCTAAGTTATATATATTGCTATCAGTAATGCTAATGTGCTGCTATGCATGTATCCATCCAAGCAGCAAACATTTAACGAACTAGAAAATATATTTTTTAAAAAGTGTAATCTGTAAGACAGCAGGAAGATGTCCTCCTTACACTGTCTTTCCTCAATATGGTATAAAAGAGCTTCTCTAGTCAAATACAGAAAAAAGGTGTCTATTTTTGGGTGAAGATAAATCCAGTTTTACGGATGTAATTAATGAGAATTTAAAATTTGTATGAATTAAAGATCAGTAGTTTCAAGATCTGATTGTCTTCCTATATATAACATACAAATCTTATAATGTTGCTGGCTCTTCTTAGATGTCTCCACACTCTACTATAAACTACATACTCTACTATATAAGCAACTGCTTCAATATTAACTCTCACTAAACCCTTTATAGAAATAAAATGCCTCTTTCTGCTTGCTCTTGCTGATGCAACCACAGAAGTGTTCTCCTCTTTGCTGTTGCTGCCTTTGGAGATAGCTGGACAGTGGATCCTTCTCAGTCTCTGTCACTTTGATCCTACAGACACTGCACAGATTTCTTGTCCTGAAATGTGAAGTTGAAACTGATCATATCAATGCCCATTCTAACTGGTAGGTTATGCCCACAAAGTTTTTCTGATGCTCTATATCAAAAAAATTTAATGTGTTTCAATGGTTGTTAATCTAATAAAGTCTTATTAGAAAATGTTTCCTTAACAATTTCAAGTTTATTACTGCATAATAATGAAAATACCAAAAAGTTGCTGTTGCTATTTTCATTGTTACACTTGGTCTCTGAACAGTGTCCAGTAATTTCTACAGTTTAATTATCAAATCTTACACCAACTTACAGAAATGTGTTTCATTCCGGGTCAGGGTGTCCTCTGAGGACATGCACCAAGTGTCGTAGAACACAGTAGATATATTTTCCTCATAATACATAATAAACAAATCCAATGAGCAAAGTCAGTTTCCTGTGCAGCACCATGTGCCTGTGCCCGTGAGGGACAGGATGTTTGCAGGAGACACTGATCCTCCTGCTAATATGAAGAAAATTTTGGGGCATTTACTTAATCTGCCTGTTTCACGGGCTCACAGCCAAATTAATCACTGGCTTTGCACCAGAAATATATATTTCTTCTTATGACAGGCTTGAAGAAGCCACTGAGCTTTTGCCCTCAGTTTCCTCCCCTTCATTACAGGACAAATATTGAAACGGACTCTCTTCTAAATTGTTCGGTAGTAAATTTCGCATGGTTCTGATGATCACGTAAGTAGACAGAGGATGTTGCTGTATCTGATATTGTCGGGAACAAAGATGTGAGTGAGCAAACCGCCTGGGGTTTGCAGGGCCAGGGGCCCGCGGTTCCCCACAGCACACACCTGCCGCCGCCCCTCGAGCCGAGACTGCCAGCGGCGTTCTGAGGGGACGGCGGAGCAAAGCGCCGCCCCCGCCCCGCCCCGGGCCCCGCCCCCTCAGCCGCGGCTCCGCCCCGCAGGGGCTGTGGGCGGGGCGGCCGCCACGTGACCCGCGGGCCGCGTGAGGCGCTGGCGGGCCGGTAG
Organism: Erithacus rubecula; assembly: GCF_903797595.1. NCBI lineage: Eukaryota > Metazoa > Chordata > Aves > Passeriformes > Muscicapidae > Erithacus > Erithacus rubecula. The sequence goes on along the minus strand of NC_136660.1, from coordinate 25,437,136 downwards.
CTCACGTGACCGCTCTCGCGAGCGCCGGCGCGCGCCGGCCGAGGCCCCGCCCCCGCCCCCCCCCCCCCCCCCCCGGCTGCGGAAGGAGCCGGAGCGCAGCGGCCGCGGCCTGACGGGACCCCGAGCGGAGCCCCCGGCCCGGGCACGGCCCGCACCCCGCACCGCCGAGGTGAGACCGCCGGGAGCGCTCTGCCGGCCCCGCGGCTGAGCCCCTGCCCGCTCCGAGCGAGCCGCGGCTGCGCCGGGCCCGTCTCGGCCTGGCCTGGGCCTGGGCGCTGGCGCGGCCCTTCCCAGGCCCGGCTGTTCTCCCGCGCTGCTCCGCCCGGCCCGGGCCCGCGGGGAGCCCCGGGAGGGGCCGGTTCCCGGTGCCGCAGAGGGTTTGGGTGCTGAGCTGGCGGTGTGCGGCAGCCGGAGCGCACACGCTGCGCTGTGCGGGGTTTGCTGGGGACGTGCGTTCATTTCCTGAAGGGCCGCGAGTTGCGAGCCTTGCTGCAGGCCCCGCTGCTCGCTCGCTGTAAGCTGTGCCTCTACCCCGTGCACAGGCACGTGTTTAAACCTTCTGGTTTTCAAAAGTGTCTTGAGAGCAGCCGAAACTGTACAAAAATTAAATGAGGCGGTATCTATAGTCAAATTACTGAACAAATACTCGTAATTGAAACTTAATGAGCTGTTCATCTAACATATTAGTAACAGGGTTGTTTTGTTTTTTTGTTGCCGTTTCACCTCACTTGGACCACAAGGCGTGATTAAAAAGTAGCAAGGCTATTGTTTTGATGTGGGGTTTGTATGTGTGTGTGTTCCTTGTAGATGTCAGAAGACCTTGCTAAGCAGTTGGCCAGCTACAAAGCTCAGCTCCAGCAAGTCGAGGCTGCCTTATCTGGCAATGCAGACAATGAGGATTTACTGAAACTGAAGAAAGACTTACAGGTGAGAACTTGAGGGTAGGTGAAACATCAGGGTCTTTTACAAGTGTTAAATCTTTACTGCAACAAAAATAGACACTTGGTGGGTTAGTTATTTTCATTCCACATAGCCTGGTGTAGTCATGGTAGGCTTAGTTTGGAAAATCCCAAAGTATGTCCTATTTTAAATCTATTTTTTTTGGATAAGTAAAAAAGATTTAGTAATTTATACAACAAACTCTTTTACTATAAATTTTGGCCAGAGACTGAAAGATATGCCAGTGCTGTTTTTACTATGTGCTGGGTTTTAATTTTTTTTCCCTGAAGCATTTCTCCAAGTCATTATTTTTTGCTGCTTTTACTAATGCTGAAGCCTGATGGGTTTGGCTTACCATGATGATCTTACTGAGTTCTCAGATAACTTGATCCAGAACCTGCTTACTCATTAAATGCATTTGCAGTGTTAAAAGCTTTGGAGTGTAGTTCTGTATTCCTTGTGCATCTGAGTCTTGATTGTGTTTCTATATAAGAAAGGAAAAGAGTTGTGTTTTTCATTTGTCACAAGAACATATAGTATTCCTAACAGCTAAAACCCATTTCTGGTCCTTGGGATGTGGTTTAGTGACAGGAAGGCCACCAACCTAATTCTAAATGTGTGAGTGGTCTTGTAGATTCTTGTGCCTATAAAGCCACATTGGCATATAGCAAATCCCAGCAGTGCTGTTAAAATCTGTCATGAGAGTGCAAGATGCTGCTTCATTTCTGTTGTGGATTGCTTTAGCCATCAGGTGTAAAAATATATGAAACTACCCAGTGCAAGGTTTAGTGACCACTGCTCTGTGTAAAAATAACAGTAATAAAACCAAAACACAAGTAGTGCCTCTAAACAGTGATCTTTAGAATTCCTTTTAAACTGCAAAGGCTTTGTGCCCACAAGGCACTTTATAGATCATCTGAATGTGCTCTGTTGTACACTGTTAAAAGCATGTGTATATTTTTATATTTTTAAAATGCACAGCAAAACCCATATGGGATGATATTTCCGATACCAACACGACCTCGGCTTTGATATGCAGAGATCATTGATGTGAAAGGACAACTTGCAAACTTTTTAATAAAAGCTTTCTGCACAGAATGGGGAAGATCTTTACACTTTCGTCCCCAAAAGGTTTGCTATCCGTATGTTCCACCTTGAAAATGACATAATGTTTTGCAGACTTGATATATGCCAACTAAACAAACAACTAAAAGTGGGTTGGATGCGTCAGTGTCCCAGCGAAACCACTTTTTGTCTGTTCAGAAAGATGGTTACTATGTAATTGGAACATCTCTTTCCTGTTGTAAATACTGATGCATCTTGTATGCTTGGATTATTCTTGAGTAGCAAGATTAAATATTGGAAGAAATTGTTGGAAGTACTTAGCTTTTCACTTTTCTGTTCACCCAAGCATTTCTAGGACAGTGTCTGTTCACCCTAGAACCAAACTTACCTTTTCTAGGATTGATGGCAGCTGTCATCATCTGTAATTGGAGATGGGATCTGTGGGTGTTGTGCTCTGGAGTGTAGAGCTCTGCCTGGTTTTGTGAAGACCAGTTGGTCAGGAAAAATCTTGGCAAACTAAGTAATGTTCCCTGTGGTCACACCTTCTTATCACGGGGATGTGGCACCCACCAAGCCATGTTGTTCAACCTGTTTGGCTGTATTGAGCTGCTGTGGTAGTCCAAGTCCTGCTCAGAAATTTTCTTGGAATATGTTTGCTTCTCTTAAAGACTCAAGAATTGTCTCATGGCTTGCAGTAAAATTAATGCCTCTATCTTGTGAGCTGAGCAGTATGGTATGTGGATATCAGATGATTTTTACCAAAAGTTTAGTTATTTTAATAGCCTGGTGTGTAAAGGGGTTTTATTAAATTCAGAGGATTCTGGTAGACTTGTCTGAAACTATTCACATCCAAGTTCTAGAATAAGCCATCTCTGAGGCAAAATTAGTCAACAGTTTGGTATTGCAGGTAGTTGCAATACTTGAAACACTTGTTTTCAGGAGTGGCTTGTGGCTGATATGATGTATTTGATCTGCTGAGAGAGATACTTGTCCTAAGCCATGATGCCTCCTGGATTTGCAGAATACAGCTACCTGTATGTTGAGGAATAGTTTGGGATTTTGCACTTGGGGGAGAAAATTAGGCTAATGCTGTATGTTCTTAAATTAGGTAACTTGATAATCAAAATCTGTTGTGCTTCAGCTGTGATGTTAGGAAAATGGTGAGCTAAGTAGTAGAAGTAATTGTTCCTGTGCTCACAGTTGCTTCTGCTTGTGCTCACTGGAGTACTTATTAACCAGCAGCTCCTCCAAAGCAAAGAGCAAAACTTTAATTAGCTGCTGGAAATTCAGACATTAACATGCTGCAGCAGAAACAGACTGTTAGGCCATTGATGTATAGTTTATCAGATAAAAGTGCATGTAAGTTTATGTTGTATTAACTTACTTGGGAAGTGCTTACAGTCCTCTAGGTTCTTAAGGGATGATAAACAGCTCCTTTATGTGTTTTTCTGAGTCTTTGTATGCTCATAGCTGAATTCAGGTGTGAAATGGGGAGAAAAGTTCAGGCTTCACCAAGCCTCAGGTGATCACTGTCTGGAATTAAATGTTTACTTTTGTTAGGAGAGGGACGATGGCTCATGCTGAGGTACTCAAAGAACTGAAGAATTTTTCTTCTTTTGGGCCACCAAAGTTTCTTGAATTATACAGAAAATTTACATGGCCCTTTAGGTGCTGTTCTCCTTTGACTTTTAATACTAGTGAAAAAAGAGAAGTCTTGATTTCTTAGTCTTTAATGTAACACTTACAGGAAATTGGGAGAGGTTTTTGCAATCCACTGCTTGTAAATGAATAGTATGTAAAGGAAATGGGAAATTCTGTTACTTTGTTATCTTGGATTAGCAAGGGAAGGCCTGACCTGAAACCTCAGTCAGATAATTTAGAAAAAAACCAAGCACTTCTATCAAAATGACTTGAGGAAACCAGTTCTTTAGTGTGCATCTGGATGCTTTCTGACAAAATGAGAGGTCTTCACAGCTTGGAGGGTGCTCTGCCATCCTGATTCTGGATGCTACAGTTCAGCCAATGAGAGAAATGCTATTTAAAAATAATAGGTTTATTTTTGAAAATTTGAGGAGGGCATGGGCAGCTTTACAGCAGTACAGTGAGGACATACGTATTTTTATCTACAATTGCAATTAATGAGCTTAATTAAATTATTAAAAAACCCGAAGCAAGTGTAATTCACACATCATCAATGAATATAATACAATAACTTAAAAAAAATCAAACCAAAACCAGTAAGCTTGGGGTAAAAATATGCTTGGTAAGAGGAATTTGAAAAATTATTCTTTGTGGGTTTTTTGTCTTTTATAGGAAGTCATAGAGTTAACCAAAGATCTCCTTTCAACACAACCTTCGGAAACTCTTGCAAGTTCTGACAGTTCTGCCTCCGCCCTGCCCAGTCACTCATGGAAGGTTGGGGATAGGTGTATGGCCATATGGAGTGAGGATGGACAGTAAGTGTAGAAAACTTCTCTAACAGTTACATGCAATAGTTCAATGGTAAGAGACTTTCATTCAGTTTGAATTGACCAGGGTGACTAAAAGCAAAAAGAAATTGGGAAATTAAAGACTGTGGACTGTTTCTTAAAGGTGGGTATTTTAGGTAGCGGAGAGATGGGGGGTTATTTTGTAAAAATGCCCTTTTTGTCAGAACATTATAACAGTAGGGTAGCTTTTGTAAATTACCATTTGGTGATGTAATAATTGACAGACTGAAAGAATGGGTCAGTTAGGGACAGTCTTTTGTAAAGCTTTTGTGATGTGTAGTTCATAATTTGTCATTGCATTAGTATATATATATCACTGATTACTTTGAAGAAAAATTCTTGCTGTATCTCAGTTTGGGCCTCTAATTGGAAATTAATCTAAAAATTTTAATTGAACATGCTGGGTTTGGCTATAAAATAACTAACTGTGTAATTAAGTATAGAATTAATCAATATTTGGATTTGGTCTCCTATATACTAGCCTGTGTAGTTCTGGGAACCCAAGCAGATCATTCTGACTTCATGAACTTGGAAATAAACATTTAGAAGTTACTTTTCATGGTGCAAATGTATAACTGTTGCAGCTTTGAAAAAAAAGCAGGACCAATATTGCAATTGTTACCACTTAGAGAGAGGCTCTATTATTCTATGAACTTGCTTCTCTTAATGTAGTAACAATGTAAAGATTTTGGTATAGCTATTGATATCTTAAGTAGAATACTAATCTAAAAGTGAACAGTTCTTCTGTTTTAATTAGTAAAATGTTCTTGTGTTAGAACTTAAAAAATTACTCTCTTAGTCTTTGGTCACCTTTGGGTCATTCTTTTTGGTCTGATCCCTTGATTACAGGATGAGCTTGGGCAAGAGTGTGTCAGAGTGTTCGGGGAAGTGCATTTTATTTGACTTAATTGTTCTGCTTCTTTAAGAAAACCCTGCTTCTGTTGCAGTATTTATTAAGTGAGCAGTGTCTCATAAAGAGCCAGCCAGACTTTTTGGTTTTCATGTGTTTTCACCTAACTCAGCTCAAGATGTTGGCCCACTGAAAACACACGAGAAATTAATTCAGTAAATGTTAATTGGAATATTTTCTCTGAAGGCTTAATTTTTATTTTTCCCATTTTGAGGTCAGTTTGACCAAAGTGTTCCATAAATATGAATACACATAAATATGAAATGGACTGATTTCTGTGGAATTTTCAAAATTGCTGTTTAAATAAAAAAGAAAACTTTTAAGTTTTAAAGTGTTGAAGAGGGAATATTTTGAAAGCTTCAGTTTTTCTTAATTCTTTGTTCTATGGAGATAAAAATGGAACCAAAGCTTTGTGCTTCTGAGCTGACATTTTCTAAAACTCCTCAGTGAATTCTGTGAAAGCACTTTTTTTTTTTTAATGTCTCATGACTGGCCAGAACTAAAACCAAATCAGGATAGCTGATTAGATTGGCCCCAGCACTAATCATTAGTTGTGACAGCTGTGAGGGCATTGCTTGTTGAAGCTGAAGGTCAAATAAAGCAGATTCCAGTTTTTGTATCTGTGTCCCTTTGACTTTAAAACAATAATCTCTTGGTTTGATTTGTGTATTGCCCCTGGAAATGAAGGCTGGCATCTGCAAATTTTTCTCTTAGTGGCATTAGCTGGCTGATGTAGGTGTTGAAGGGCTGAGTATTAAAGCTTTACTCACATGCTTACAGCCATGATATCTTTACAGGTGTTACGAAGCTGAGATTGAAGAAATAGATGAGGAGAATGGAACAGCTGCAGTTACATTTGCTGGATATGGCAATGCTGAAGTCACACCTCTGTTCAATCTGAAGCCTGTGGAAGAGGGAAGGAAAGCAAAAGAGGACAGTGGCAACAAACCCATGTCCAAGTAAGTAATACACAGAAGTCTGAATGCTGTCAGTTGTCATTTGTTTTTTTCTTCTTCTCCCTCAGCTAGAAAAATTGGTTCATGAAATAGGTAGTTTATTGGTTTATTTTTATTTAAAATTTATATTTACTTAGTATCTTGCTGTGTCTAACACAGGAGGGTATTTATAAGGGCTGAAAACTTTTATTTTTGGCTTTGGAAGAAAAATAAGGTATGATTCTTCAGTGTTTGTTATAGTCAGTGATCCCTTCCCTAAAAGGTTGTTCTGAGGGTGCTGCATTGTGGCATAGCCACAACTCCTTCAACTTCTTTCTCTTCACTGAAGTAATCTTTATCCTTTTTCTTCCATCCCTGTTCAATAATTGGTAGCATCAGAGTCCTCCAAGAAGTTTGGGCTTTTCACTGCAATGGGTTATTTACATTTTCCAAACCTGAGATGCTTCTGAAATGTAGAAGTGCTGATAGGTTCCTTTTCACCCAGAAATGAACTGCACCCAGTCCCATGGGTTGCTGTGTTTGGCATGGGCTCCTCAGGTGTGCTGGTGACTTTTGTTATACCAGATAGATAAATAAATAAGGTAGTGTCTATTAATGGAAAGATTTGGTTTGGATTTTAGGTTTTTGGGATTTTTTTTTTTTTTTTTACCTCCTAGAAATGGTGAATATTTACAAGCTTTATTTCTGTAATTAACTTCTGGGAAGCTAATATGAGTTCTGTTTTACAGACAGATTTTTAGTTTGTTGCAGGAAGTGGCACAAACATAAAATGTGGCATTTGTTTTTTGTTTTTCTCCTTTTCTCCAGAAAAGAGATGATAGCCCAGCAACGAGAGTATAAAAAGAAGAAAGCTTTGAAAAAAGCCCAGAGAATTAAAGAACTTGAACAGGAAAGAGAAGACCAGAAAGTCAAGTGGCAACAGTTTAACAACAGAGCCTATTCTAAAAACAAAAAAGGCCAGGTTTGTTTACTTTTGTCAGTATGTGAGTAGTAACAGGACATAGACTTCTGTGCAGTACCTTGGGAGAAAGGACGTGGTTTTTAATGGGATGCAACATAGGAGTTTGGGTGTCTTTGATATTCTAAAGTGTGCATTTTTGTATTTTGTGCTCTTCAAATGCCTGGTTTTTTACTGGATTGTGTTGGAGGAGTGCTGCTCCTAAAAGGGTGAGCTTGCACTTGGCTGGGATAGCTGGGCTTGCATTAGTTGCCAGGTGTTTGTTGGAGCCAAGAACCTGAGGGCCCCTTTAAACCTCCAAGTCTGGCTTCTTGCTGTGTTTGTGACGTGCTGGGGACGTGCCCTGGAACAGCAAGTGTAGAGCAGAAAAGGTAGCAAGGACATTAAACCTTACTCCATTTCTATCCTGGCTTGACCAAGAGCTGCCAGACATAGTGGTAGAACTTCAGTCTTCCTTTTGAGAAATTATTAGAGAGAGGTGAATTTTATTCATTATTGGCCTGACCTGAGATCCTCAGTACCACAATCACATCCAGTACTGAGGTGCCAGAAGTTTCCAGCCCCATTGCTTCACTCAGTGACAAGGCATCACAGATGTGCCCATTTGTAGGGCAAAAGTTGAGAATCTTGTAGCACTTCAGATAGTATTGATTGCTTGTTTTTTCTTCTTTGTAAGGTCCAGCTAGTAATTATTCAGCAGTGTTGTTTTCTGTTTTATTTCCAGGTGAAAAGGAGTATTTTTGCCTCTCCTGAGAGCGTAACTGGCAAGGTTGGCGTTGGAACATGTGGAATTGCAGACAAACCCATGACACAGTATCAAGATACCTCTAAATATAATGTCAGGCATCTGATGCCTCAGTAACAGGTGAAAAAGGTGGAACTTCATCTCTGCAGGGCTTTACACTTACCTTTTTATCATTATATTTTTCTAAAAGTAAATTATTTGTTAGCACATAGTGAGTAGTCCATTTTGTCACCATCACTTTGGCTTTAGCTGATTTGAGCCTTAAATCTCCAGCTATTGATTTGAACCTCCCCAACCATTAAACTTTTTGTAGCAGGTAACTGCAGCATGAACTGCTGTTGCTTGTTACTTTCAAAGCAGTATTTGTTTGCAGCTTTGAATCTTTCATTCATACCAGTAGTGAAGGTCTTTTTTTTTCCTTTAAAAAAAGTGGTGGTATAAAAATGGCACCTTAAGAGCCTCCCTGGTTTCTGTAGTCACAGTGCTGTCTGTGACATGCTCAGTATTACAGAGCTGCTGCAGCTCTGGGAGAGAGCTTACATGTCACATGGAATTGCTAAGGAAGTTTAAATAACTCCCTTACAAATCCACTGCAGATTGATTTGTACAGCTGTAAATGAGGGCAGAACAGGGCTGATAGGATCTTTATTACAAATGATCACTTATGCTCTAGGAACAATTAATTTTGACTTAATTCCAGTCCAAATTTCTTGCGCTTGAATTTAAGCAGAGGAGATGCTGTTTCTTGTTGGTTGTTTTTCTGTTTTCATTTGTTTTAAAAATACTCATGAAGTTATAATAGGAAGTTAATGAAACGTAACCAGAAAACCATAGGACAAGGAACTGTATGTAAGAGTCCCTACCCATCCCCAGGGATAAGAGCTGGAGTGTCACTGGCTGTGCTGTGGAAAGGAGCTGTCCTGTCCTCCCCTGTAGATCTTGTAGGTGTTGGTACAGTCACAGCAGTGACAGCCTGTGCCTGGGCCCCATCCAGACAAGGAGAAGCATGACACAGCAGATACGAATGCCTAGAGCCCACTTAGGTGTGAGTGAGTAAAGGTTAGTTGGGAATTTCTGTCCTCACATAACTGACTAGCCCTAGTGTCCATTGTACATTCAGCTGTATTACAGTGCTGCTGAGCCCCTTCAGTTTTCTTCAGGAATCCACGTGTAAAAGCTCTTGCTTTTTTGTACTCTCTCTGTGATTTGCTTTCCTCCGTTCCTTGTCTCGCACTTACGGTAGTGATGCCACCTCTGAACCCGTAATGTGTTTAAAGAACTTAATGGGTAGCCCTGTATACAATGTAGATATTATTTTTGTAAAATCTAGGGCTGAGTTAATGGACAAGAGTACATCAGCTGTCTCCCCCATTAAATAAAATGTGTCTTGTCCATTAACCCTGACCATTATTTCCCTGTATATTATGTTAATGTAGCTCATTTTGTAATTTGTTAACTAGATCAGGTCACGTCAGCAATTGTTGATGCACTGATTGGTGGAAATGTCCATCAGTTACCTGAGTCACAACTCAAGCTAAACTCTACAAGCTGTAGTTTAGAATCCATACATAGAAAAAGGTTCTCCCTATAATGGGAGAAGGTGATTTTTATGAATACAAAGTGTGTTAATTTCAGTTTTGTATGTTTAACTTTTATTAAATAAAGTGTTTAAAATCTGCTGGATATATTTGGTGAAGTGCATTATTCATAGGGGGAGGATAAGGGTAAATCATCAGGACAGGGGTAAGTACAGCAGAATCTGCTATACAGAATGTAATATACAAAAGTGGCTCTGAAGTACAACACACTCACTGCAAGATGAAGTAGGTGTTGCTTCATTTCTCATCTTCACTGGTAGCAGGGGCATTAAATTTGCTTTTGCATAGAAAACAAGAATAAAATAATCTGCTTTTAAGAAAGGGAATTTGTACTGCAGCCTGCAGCAGTGACATTAACTAGGTGACAGTCGTGCCACACTGACAGCTCAGTGCTGAGGAAGGTCACCTGTTGTCTTTCACAGGTGGCTGTGATACAGGTCCCTTTCACTTATCCAAAAGAAGCATCTTGAAGTCAGAGCTAACACATGCTAAAGCAGGCAGAACTGGAGTTTTCAGGAAACCTATTCTGAACTCCACCTGGTTTTTTTAATAGAAAATAAAAACAAGGCTCAATCCATGCACTTGACATGCACTTCATCTGCTTATCTTTAATGTAATAAATACAATCAATAGACCATCCCAGGGCTATTTATTTGTTCAGGAGCCCTGGAGAGCAGTAGGGTGAATCATCAGAACACAAGGGGTGTGTGAGCCTTCCGTGCAAAGGACAGTCCAGCCCAAGTCGTTTTAGCTGAACCTTTAAGAAAAATTAGCAACATTTGTACCTATTTGAGGATTTTACTGTCACCTCTTGTAACAGGAACTGCCTTGTGAGCTTTGCTGTAACTCTTCTGTTGGGCACTGCAAAGAAGTACTGAAAGAATCTTGATTGGCTTTTTCCTGAAACACTTTACCTGGAATAAGTGAAACAATGAGATCACTGTGCCTAGGGTGCTCTGATTATTGCACATCAGGGGGTTTTATGCTCTTGCCTCAGCTGCAGGATGGGTGAATCATTGTAATCTGGCTTTGGAACACAGCTTTAGCAAAGTGGCTTGAGAAATTAATGTAATAAAAATAAACAGTGAGCGAAGCAATGTTGGTAATTGCCAAAAGACAAGAACTTATTATTACAAATTCTGAGTTGACCTGAAATGTGGCTGATGGTGTTTCAGTTGGTTGGGGCTTTTTTTACAATTTATTTTCCAGTTTTATTAACTGGTCTACACAGCACGAAGCCTGAGAACTCATGCTCTGCATTGGGCCTTTGCACACAAATTACCTACCCCAGTGCCAACAAATCCTGCAATAGGCAGAGAGCACTTAAAAACACTGAAATGACAGGGAAAGTTACTGTAAAAATAGAGTCAAACCCCCAAGCTATAAAAATGGAAGAGATATTTGTCAGAGAACACAGATTTGTGCCTGTCTAAGGGTACTGTGCAAAATGACCTGTATGGGCTGCCTGTTTCTTCAACCATTTCCTATAGGGCTTTACTTTTATCTAATACAACCTCAATACTGTGCAAATTGAAACCCATTGTGGAAATTAAACCTTTATAAACCAGTATAAACCTGACTCAGATCTTGGATTGCCCCAGTCAGTTAGAAGTCTCAACAGTAGCAAATTGAAATTCTCATGGTCGTGGCAATCCATTTCTCTTTTGTCTCCACTAAAGCTGCTGTCCCTTATTTATGCAGCTGCTTGGTCTCACAGCTCTGTAAATACAAAAAAGTACTTCACCTGAGAGGACTGCAGTTCAGTAGTGGAGATGTTCAGAAGGCAAAACCCACAGCAGACTTCTGTGCTTCCCCTTGAGGTTCTGCTCACCTGCAGCAGCTGTGGCAGGGTCTTGGGAAACAACCACTCTCTTGTAACAGTTATGTGGAGAGAAAACATTCCTGGGCCAGGCCCAAGAGAAGGATTGCTGCCGGGCAGCTGGTGCTGCTCTCTGTGTTGCAATTTGTCCAGTCTTTATCAGAGCTCTAAAAACCTTCACTTACTTAGATGGTAAAGTAAGGAGGGACATTTGCATTGGGATGATGGTGCCACCTACCCAAGTCAGCTCGGTCTGGAGCTGAAGGCTCTGCTACATAAAAGCACTTTCATTGTTTTCTTCTTAAAGCAACATTGTTTTCTTCCTAAAGCAATTCCCTTTCTAGCTGAACTCACCTCGCAATGACTCCCTGCTCTGCAGAGAAGTGCAAAGCCTTCCCACAGTGAGTGCTGACTGGAAAAGTCTTGCTCTCACCTAGACTGAAAGGTGCTGTTACTTCCCAAAGAGACATTATCCATGAGAAATGAGTGATGCTGCATTTTACACATTACCTGTCTGACTGACCTGCTGAAACTGGTATTTCCTGGGGCCATGGATACTATTTCGTACAGTTATCCACCACTCTGGGATAGGAAAGAGATTTTGTATTTCCCCATCAAACCTTCCAGGAGGAGATCCAAAACAATTGTTTTGATAAATATTTTTGAAAGAGGATTAAATGGAAAGAATTTCCTAACCTTAGCTGAATGGAGCATTAGCAAGAGCACTGGTAGCCCAAGTCAAGGCCTAGGCCTGTGTATATTTTGACTAGTAACCACAATATTAAAACCACCATAAAATGCTTTAAATCCCTTCATGGTTAATTTTGCTTTGCTGCAACATCCCTCAAGATCAAAATCAATACTTGCATGAAACTATATCCTTGCTGTATTAAAATAAAGCTTCATCACATGTCTGCAGCACAGCAGTCTGCAAGATGTTGGATGACTTGCTAAAGGCCAAACTACCCAGCTCACCCCACTACTTGCTCCAGGCCTCACTGGGGTACTACAAACCAAGGAACTGATTTTTTTCCAGTGTAATAAAAATAAATTACTACCCACAGCTTTTAAAGCATGGTTAATGTTGAAGATCTTTCCCAAAAGAAATGACATTTTACACTTTTGACCTGCACCAGCCAGGCCAGCAGCCTGTGTGACTCAAGTGTTCAGCTGTACAAGGCCACACCTCGAAGGACACATCCACCCTTCTCAGAGGCTGCTCAGCAATCCCTGAGCTGGCATTTTTGAAGGGATCTCAATAGATGCATGTTGTGAGACAACTTTAGTTTTAGCAGCACCCCTCCACAGAAGGTATTAGGCACCACAGCCACAGTACCAATTCCCACAGACTCCCTGTTCCTGCCTCTGCCTAACAACTAAACAGATCAGTCCTCTTTGCAGGAGGAAATGAACAGAGAAGCAGAGGTCAGAGGTGGTGTATTATTGCCAGTTAAACAACCTGCCTTTCAGTAAAAGAAAACATTGCCTTTGCAGACACCACTCTCCTGTATTCATCCTCCCAAAGGTCACTCAGATTTGTTGGCACATTTCAAGATGACAGCACATCAGTGTTTTCTAGGTATTTTGTGCAGACTGGGGAACAGAGGGGCAGAAGGACACACTCCTCTTCCCTGAGGGTAGCACAGGACAATTCAGAGATGGCATTGCTGATGCAGAGGACTTTCAGTTACTATCAAGTCACGGAATTTCTCACTCTCCGGACCATTTGTCTATGGGAGAAAGCTCCAGGAAAAAAGTAGCACTTTATTCTACTTTTACATAATTTTTCATTATTATCATCTCTCTAATCTCAGAACAAAGTCCTGCTTTTTACCATTCTCTTCCAGGAACTGACCCTGATTTCTCTCTCTAATGATGCGTGTTTGGTGTCAGAAAAAATACCACAAGAAAAGCTTTTGATCCTGGGTGGAAAGGAAGCAGAATGACTATCTCCAGTTAGAGCACTCACTGGATCTTGCTTCCACCAAAGCCAAATGTTTCATCCATTCCAACAGGGCAATACAAACAGGGAACAGCAAGTACAAGAGAAGCAGAAAAGCAGGAGACTGAAGCTCACAAGCAGAGGCAACAAACAAGCAAACAAACAGACAAAAAGAAAACACAATCACAAACCCCAGAAAATGATAAGTCTGTCTAGTTAACCCCCTTTCTATTGACCTACAGATTTCTTGAGACAGATGTGAGACCACCTTCGTCACTGACATGCTGCTAATGGAATGGACATTAAAATGACCTTCAAGTGACAACTTGCCACAGGATAACCGTGACAAATGCAGCCAGATAGTCATCTCCACCTTGTCTGCAGACACGAGATGACACTCCATAATACACTTGTGTCAAAAGAAGGAAAATGCTGGATGGTCTTTTTAATGGGTTTGTCTGTAGTAAAGAGACCCACTGGGGATCTAATTTACAGAGGGAAGACTTGACAGAATGAGCTTATGAGCGAGCTGTGTGTGTGTGTGTGCTCACTACATGCCTCAGGAAAGTGCATCCAATTCTGCTTTTACAGGAAGAGCCACCATATTCTTGTAAAATTATAGCAACTTCTCTAAAAATTGGTCATCTTGAACACTGCAGAGTGAGAGACCAGACCACTGAAGGGAGATTTGAGGAGGATGGCAGCTGTGTGAGAAAAAGCAGAGTCCACAAAGCAGAAATAAAGCAGGGTAGGACAGCTTTAAAAGACCACCAATGCTTCCATAACATAAGAAATGGTCAAAACTCTAGCTGAAATCTACTGGGATCTGCTACAAAGAACCCACCAGCACCAGAGAAACCAACCCCAAGTCTTTGGAGTTACCAGAAAGGTTCTTAGTTTTGTTTTTATCCTGGACCTCCCCCTGGCTGGACCACTGCTGTTGGCTGAGCAGTCAGGCAGGTGGCTGGTGATGGAAGTTCATTCCCTGTGACATTTCCCCCAGTTACTTGCACTTGAGATCAGGACCCCCTTGAGACCACAACATTAGAAAATGTAGGAGATACCAAACTGCCCCAGAGCTTCACAAACAAACATTTCAAATGCATTTATTCCAACCATAGACATGTCACTGTTTTATACCAACTAGGAGAACATGGCCATTCTCCATCCCCTGAACTCCAGTGCTTCTCACCTGTGGTATTGCTTTCCCAAGTGGGTATTTAACACAAACAGGAACAACAGGAAAGAGGAGGTGCTGGGACAGCTACGGGAAAGGGTTCATAAATAAATAAATCCCACTGGTACTCAACTGCTCAGCACCAGCACTGCCAGTGGTCAACACTTCCAAGAATAATAATGAATAAATAAATAAGGCCATGCTAGAAATGATGTGCCCTATTTTTCACCACTCTACAGACTGTTCCAAGCCTCATGTCATCCAGAGATCATATGGACCCCAAACATAATTCCAAGCAGCATTTCTTCTTTCAAAGCCCTTGGCTCCATTTGTAACCTAGAGCTTAACTCAGTCTGTGGCAGACTCTTGCTCCTGCCAGGTAACCTCCCAGAAAGAAGAACAGATGGACTGAGACACTGAATTACATGCACACAAGTGAAAACACATTTAACAACTGCAACCAGATGCAAACTTAGTAAGCAACTTAATTTAAAAAAAAAAAAACAGACTGAAGAGAAATCATTCATTACAGTAATGGAAAGATTATTTCTCTACTCAAGCACGTGTGTTGTGTCTCTTACAGGGAATGACACATTTTGGAGAGTGGGGGAAACATCAGTATATTTAAACACAGGCAACTTATCACAGTGCAAAAGTCTACATGAGACTCAGTCAGGATGTCACCGTGGGCCCAAAGGGCACAAGAAGAACAGCAGCTGGCTGAAGTGACAGGAATGACCAGGATGGAAGAACACAACTCATTTCAGATACAGAAATGTTTAATGGCGTTAAAGTGCTACTTTAATGGGGACCATATGCTAACATTTAAACACAATTCCACTGCACTGCTAAATATGGTTGTCTTTAATTTTTCACTTTATTTTACCTCTTTTTACCCAACCCTATCTAAAACAATAAAATAAAATCTAAAGGACTGAAATTAACAACCCATTCAAATCAGCAATAAGTTATGAATTTTATAAAGCATTTTTTTCCTCTTTTTTTTTCTTAGTAATGAAGGGTAATTAAATTACTTAAGGATATACAAAGTTTCAAACAATGCCATAGGTGAAGACTCTATTAAGGTTTTTAAAACTTGGAAAACAAAATAATCCTGGCCATTAAAAAGACAAAAATAAAAAAGCAAAGCCCTCAAAGTGCAGGTTAGAATGCTTGTCTTGGAGAAAATTAGAAAACATTCGCTATAACAGCTCTTAACAGCACCTGCACAGATAAGATGGCAAGGCCCTTGGGAACAGGACGTGCAGTCAAAACGTTACATTAACATGAGAGACGTGCTGAGCTTAACTAGGTTAACTACTGGACTGGAACTTCAAAAGTCAGCAAAGGGAATGATTCTAAAAAGAAAACTGAAGAAACCCCCAACAAACTTGGCCTCTTCCAGCTTAGCACAGCCTTCATCCATTGTGTGCATGGCAAAAAAAAGGATCTTTGCATTTCATTGGGTCAAGTGCTTCATCAAAACAGAGATCTTTTCATGGCATAAATTCATATAAAAGACATCTAAGGTTTCATATGGACAAGCTCTAAAAAGATGCATCAGACTTGGGGTGTTTTCCCTCCCAACACATTTACAAATGTTTTATCAAAAAATCGCTTCAAATAAAAAGGTCATAGTGGCTCAGAATCTGGGCATGACTGTCTGGTGTGTCAGCTCTCAGTGCTGGTTTCGTTCTGCCCTCAGCTGGCCGTGTGCCTGCCAGGGGCACACATCTCCTGGGGAGCTGCTGGTGCTGGCACAGCCCTGGGTGTGACAGCCCACCCTGTGCTGGTACGGTACAGGTGTGCACCTCTCGCTCCAGCCACGCTGCAGAGGTACTCACTCCTTAAATGATGTCCAACAGAAAGCTGAGTTGAATGGTGTTCTCCCCTCAACATCGCTGCCCTTCTCCCTCTGGGCACAGAATGAGACCTTAATCATTATTGTCATTGTTATTCCTAGGCTATGTAAGCCTTCTTAGATTTCCTAGTACTTTATGACAGCATTAGATTGTGATAAACTGTAGGATACAGGCCTTTTAGGACCACAAAAGCTCTTCAAAGGGCCTAAATTAGGTTGTTCAACCTGAATGCAGTGTAAGAAATTTTGACATTTCTCAGATTTCATGACAGAAAGAGAGGGATGAGTCTCTAGTATCCTCTTTCAAACAATTTCAAATAAATTCAAAACAAAGTGTTTCATCACTAAGGTCTAGATCCAGGTTCCACAGAAACAAACAGAATTCATTGACTGCAAAGGGACTAACTTTTTGCCAGCAGAAATTGGGATTGGTAACATAACCAAATTAACAAATACGGGTTTCTGGGGAGGCTTCCTTTACCCAAAAAGCTTTATATACAGGTCTCTCCAGGCCTAGCTGTCAACATGTCAATTCTGAAAGAGGATACTGGCATCTAGGACCCAGTTTGATCACCCCAGTGAAATCATTCACCCTGCACTGTTGTCTCACTTGGCTCTAGGAAGCAAACGAAAGCTTGACACTGGCGCTGGAGTAACCCTCATCACTCCCAATACTCTGCAAGCTGCTGTGATCATCAATGTCACTGATGCTGGTTGTGCTGATATTGTCCACTTCTCCATGGGAGAACTCTGTGCTTTCAACGTCCACTTCAATCTCTTCTAGAAAGGAAAATGAGAGAAATGCACACAGGTTAGCACCACACACCCAACTGCTCCCTTCACAGGGAATGAAGTGGTCATCTGGCAGGAAGACTTTCAGTGCTCCCTCTGGAATGGGGTGGGCTGTGATCTTGATTTATAGAAAGACTGATATCAGCTTGGAGTTCTTTGTATGAATTTGGCAAAGGAGCTTCACTCCTCCACATGCCAATCACACCATCAGCATAGCTGAGCCACCTCACACACTGAGCTTGTCCTATTACCTCTTTCTTTGGATCTCTAATACCTCAGTATTAGAAAAAAAGAAGAAACAGATAAAATTGAGTGCAAGAAAGAAAATGGAGCATGAAGTTAACCTAAACATGCTAGTTGCTTGACACTATACTGCCAAAGCCAAGACCACACACAATTACAATGCATTACCATGGGAATCTGGGTTACTCTCACACATGCTCAGTAGATTTTGGAACAGACATCTTGTTTTTAAGAAAGACTTAAAAAGCAAAGATCTAATTAACCAGGTATCTTGGTTCCCATATTGCTCAGGAATTTTCCAAAGAATTTTTGTTTTAAATTACAGACTCATACCCGAACTATGAAGCATCTTTTGGTCTGTCAGTAAATACCAAACCATCTATTGCGCTTAATGTTCTTTCCACTGCTGGGATATTTTTAAAAAGGAAGTTATGTTGAGTTAGCCATGCAGGTATATCTAGCCAGTTTTGACTGAGGAGATGAACTCTATGGTAAGTTTGGTAGGGGAGTGGGTGGTAGGTGTGTGAAATATTGGTTCTTGCCTCATTAACAATATCTTCTTATGTTTTCCTCTTTGTGTTGCCAAGAGATACAGTGTGGACACTGTTGAAGGCCTAGGCAAAATCTGCCAGGTCTTTTTCTCAGGTTCTGAGTATTTTTCTCAGGCCATGAAACTTTCTCAGCTCCAGCCAGGATTTCTCCCAGGCTAAAGACTTTTTCTCTACTGTAAACACAAGAGAAAGAATCCTAACAGAGATAAACACCTGCTGGATCCATGTGAAAGCCAGGGAGAAGAGATGTCTCTTTCTCTGTCCAATGAGCTGTCTATGTTTTGTATTTCACTAAGTACCTTATTTAAAGCCATGGCTTCCTTCAATAAATTGCTCTTTCTTGCACCAAGTAAGAGAGTGCCTTGTTGCTGTTTTTTCTTGCTGCTCTGTAACCTTTTATACGGCAACAATTCAGCAGACCAAAAATCACAATGATCATCTCAACTTTACCATCACTTTCAATGCCACAGAAATCAGATCAAGTTGGCAGCAACAACAATTCTTCCAGACTTAGAACTCATGCAAAATACTAAACTCTCCATATGTATGTGTGTGTATGAGCTTGTGTGTGAGCAGAATCAGCAACCTAAACATCAAAGGCCATGAGAAGGGGAAGCTGAGAGATGAGGAATGGATGAATCTCATTCTCTCACTTCAGAGTGCTGACAATTCCATGCTGGCTCAGCCACACCCACCTCGCTCCGAGTCCGAGTGATCCGAGGAAATGGTAGATCCAATGCTGTCCATTCGTATTCGCTCTATCTCCTGAGGACCCTGTAGTTGTTCCAGTCTTCTCTTTAGGAATCTTTGTTCTCGTTCCAGATTCTCAAGCTGGTGTTGGCTTCTCCTCTCAGCCTCTTCAAGTTTCTGACATGATCAAATATAACTCAATGATTAGTTTATTCTTTTCTCCTTCCCTCCCACCTCCACTGCCCTGCCACCTGCCTTGCTTAGACCATCCCAGTCCCAGAAGGATTCAAGCTGCAAGTGCCCTGAACCAAGCTGCCTTGCAGATTCCAAGCACAAAGCCTTCTTCCCACATTTTTCCACCTCTCAGGTCCTGATAAATCATACCCATTAGTACAAAGAGTCTCTGAGGACTGAGCCTCTCCAGGGGAAATGCTGTGAGCTGCAGCAGTTTGTGGGTCATTCCACCCGGGCTCCAACACCTGCATTACCGTCTCTGCCCACGCAGGGGCCTCACACCCCTGAGCCAAGGCTCTCCGGGGCTTGTTACAAGCTGCTCCAACACAAAAACGTGCCCTGGGAGCTCTGTGCTCCTTACTGCATGGTTTAGAAGGATTTCTCAGAAACAGTTTTCTATTCAGTGAGTGATTTACATAACCTACTACAGATTTCTTTGATCACAGCTGGGAAATCTACCAGGGCACTGTTCTTTGTTTCCTACAACAAGCACGTTGCATAAGGAGGAGTCATTTCAGGCTAACTCTGTCCCTTTGGCAGCACTTTTTCTCCCTCATCACCGATCTTCCCTCTCTATATCTTGACCTGCAACTAAGTATTTCAGCCTCTCCCAGATACTGACAATGCTGCATTTTCTTTTCATGTCTCACTTTGCCAAAAGTGGAGCTAGAAGAGCACTGGGCTAGCTGGAAGGCTCACACATGGAGCTCCAGCAAGCCAAACCTGTCTCACGCTCTTGTGGTTTGTGCTAATGCTTCAGCAGTGGAAACTCAGTAGCACAGCAGAAGAAAAGCTGCATTTCCCATCAAAATGCAGTCACTCAACAGTAGGTATGTTTTTCTTTAAAGAGATGCAGCTATCAACAAACAAAGCTATCACAATATAGAACAAGATCCTTGCTCTTCAAATCCATCATTTTTGCAGTTAAAGAGTTCATGATGGACTCTTCCAACAACGTGGCTTGTGGCAATGATAAATGGCTAACCAAGGAGGCAAGGCTTGCTTGCTCTTTTTATTTACTTATTTATTAACAGTGTCACATTTCCTTCAACAGAGTTAACTCTAGGCATCAAGGATGAGCAATTGCACTGCAATTCCCAGAGCCCAGGCTGAAAGCAGCAGGGACAGGCAGCTCTTACCTTGATATGTGCTTTGGCTTTGTTGAGCAGCCCAAGCGTGGTGTGCCGGGTGCAGTCTGGTCCGAGCGGTATCAGAACTTTTAAGCGTTCTAGACACAGGCGGAGGTGAGCTCGGCTGCAAGGGGAGAACAGGAGGATCAGAGCTGTGCTTGCTGCAAGGGAATCTCATTTCTTTCACTTCTGCCCCCCACAAGGCAGTTTTCAGGTTTCCCTGTTTCCATGCATCACAAGATTCCCCTAGGTACCGGCGCAGACTGCCACTAAACTATTTACACTTCAAACATCAGCTGCTCACCTATACTTGTATTATTGCTAACCTTTGACAGACACTGTTTATTTTCTTGCCATCTGAACTGATAATCTGACTCATCTGGATGAACTTTGTGCAGGGGCAAAGGCACATAGGAAAATGGTACAAGTATCTAATGGATTTCCACTCTCTCTGAGCTATTTGCATCCTGTTTTGCTGAGAAGAACTTCCATGAAAGCAGTTTTGAATGACTACTATGCATGCTTGTTCATTGCTAGCTCATGGACATTTGCTATGAACTGACCTGAACACCTTCTTTTTACATGAAATTAAGATCATAAATGAAAAAAAAAAAAATGGTCAATTCAAAATATTGAAACAATCCTTGGTGGCAATTAAAGGAGTGAGAGGGATAATAGCTCCCAAGAACTGCACTTTTACTCCTTTCTGGGCCCAGGTCTAAAATGCTGCTAGAGGTGCAAGGTCTGTGGGAATGACAGAACCTAAGACCTTCCCCCAGGCAGACTTCTGACCTTGGCTCACATCTACAAAGACAGGCTCCAGCACAACAGCACTGCTGGTGATATGATCCATTTTCTGCAGAATATGGCAACATGTTCTGGGATAAATGGTTCAGGCAGCAGTGGCAACACACATCAGGCTGCAGATGAAAACTCTTCCCACTGTCTCTCCTCTGGATCACGTATGCAGGGATGAACAGCAGATTTATGGAAAACTATAGAGTGTGGGTTGCCTTTTTCCCCTCCCTCTCTCTTTCCCAGACATTAATGATTTATATCCAAAGTTGTCATCCCAATCAATAACACAATGACATCAGCTTTACCATTCACATGCAAGAAACACCAGTGTAAAAGAGTCTTGAAAGCCTATCCCAGCCCCTGCTCATGCACAAAGAAACTGAATCTTAGCCTGATCCATCTCAATGAAGGAGAAGGGAAAAAAAAAAGAAAGAAAAAAAAGAGCATGGACAGTTCATTTCCATTTGTTTTTCAAATGCACTATTGCACCCAGTTTGAAAGGGGTGGGGGAGAGGAGTCTGTAATCAGGCAATTATGTCAGTGACAAGCAAGGATGATTAAGGGTGGAAGGGTCAGGGGTTTTGCTGATGAACTGTCAGCACAGGGGAGTGCTCACTGGCCGTGCTGTAGCTGTGAGATCCTCACAGTTTCTACCATAAATCTCTTTAAGAAGGGTTCATCATTCTGTCTCAATAACAGTCACAGGGCTGCATATGACCAGCAACAGCCTTGAAGAAAACGTGTTTTCCATTAAACATTAACAAATACAGGGGTGGGGAAAGGGAAATCATAATCCAAAAATCAAACTGAAAGAACAGTAATCACATCAATCTCATCTCTTACTTCTCAGCTTGCTCTAGGACAAACCCCATTATCATTAAACCCATATGGTAGACATGGTTTTGTAGTTTTTTTCCTACCTGAAAGCCAGTTTTCAACACAGAGCTTGGTCAGGAAGTGTGCACCCACTGCAGGTGTTTGCCCTGTGTCCCTTGATGACCAAAAGGGTAAGCAATGAAAAAATATTGCTGGTTCACATTGGCACCACAGTTTGTGTCATCCCTCAGGAGACTGGACACTGACTTCTTGCACAGAAATGAAGAGGAGCAGGATCTTGTGGGGTTTGAACATTCTGGGGTTTGAAACCTATTTTTGGATATGCCACAGACTTCCTGAAGGCCACACAGTCAAGTCACTGAGTCAGCTGTCAGAGGACAGGCATCAAGGTGCAGCACAGAGCAGCATGTGTCTCCTCACAGCACAAATACCAGCTCCAGCCACACACTTCACCTATGGATCAGCCCAAGTTAAAAACACAGCTTGAGCAGAGCTCAGGTCTGGGGCTCTACCTAACAGCAGACTGCTACAGACAGGTACCACAGACCTGGAGGCAGCTCCCAGCCTGTGGTGAAAATCAAATTATTTGGGTAACAGGAAAAAAAATTGGGGAATCAACACCTAACCAGTGGCAAAGATATCACAGTCTACTCCCAAATGCAGAGAGAAATGGACAACACATCTACAGCCTGAACTTTGGGCTGATTCTCAGCACTGTGTTTTACCAGGAACTGGGAAGGTGCTGCAGCAGGAACTGCAATTCCTGGAACCAGAGATCAGCTTCAGACAGGAGCAAGCACTGACTGGATTGCTGAGACAGCAATCAAAAGGGTGGCACTGACCTGCCACGTCAAAAGCTGGGTTATGTGCAGACTGAACAAGATGAACCCTGTTAAGCACCAGAAAGCTACAGGCAAAGGTCAAGCCATGCAATAAAACCCCAGACACTTGAAAACCTTCCTGTTGTGCACAGGAAGCCTTCCCAGGACACAGTGGAGTGAAGGAGACTACTGCTTGTCCCAGGCTCATGCAGAACATTTTCAGAGAAGCCACTCCTGCCCGTGGCTCTGCTGGCTGCTGGCCAAAGGCTGTGGCCTGCAGCAGGGGTGAGGGCCTGTGCCAGCACACCAGGCATCAGGAGGGGCCACCTGCCTGGGACATGAGTGTGGTATGAGCTGATAAGCCCAATGGCACATAGCATGGCTCAGGCTGCAAGCACACTGCAGGGGCAGCTGGTGTTGGCTGAGCTAAGGCAGGTTTGGAAATGGTTTGACCAAAGCCATTACTTCTGTGCTGCTGCTGGATTTCCCCCCTCTTTTGCACTCCAATCTGAGCCACACTGGGATAGGAAGGAGCAACCAAGCCTGCAAACTGTCCTGGTATGTGAGTATGTTGCTTTCTTTCAGAAAGACCAAACTGAACAACTTCCCCAGAACAACTCCTCTGCAGTGTTCAATACCTTCCTTACCTTTTTATTTTAAAAATCTAACTCAGTCACAGTCCTTGACTTCTCTTAACTTCCAACAGCCCCAGTGGACCATGATGGGTTCTTAAACCAGAGGACACACTACATGTCTGAAATAAAACTCCAGAGCCCTGGGAGGAGATGGAGTCACTGCTCACTGGACTGGATGTGGCACAGAGGGCTGTGGTCTAGCTGACAAAGGTGATCAGTCAGAGGTTGAACTCTGTGGTCTTGAAAGTCTTTTCCAACCTAAATGATTTCGTGATTCTTTGAAAACCATTACAGAAGACTTAGCTAAAAGACCATTTCAGAGAGAAAGCAATCACAAAGCCATTAATCTTTCTTATCAAGTCCTGGAGCTGCCCCTGGGCAGCTGTAATTCCACAGGTCAGGCCCTGATGTGAGTGGCTTTTCCCCTTGTTTACCTGGACTCTGCTGCAACGTGGCTTTGACAATGCTGCAGGCTCTTGTTTTCAATGAAAATACCAGCATTGTGCAGCCTCCAGACAGAGCCAGACGGCTTTCCATGTAAACCACTGGATTATGCCAATATTTGACGCATCTGCCAATATCTAGAAAAACAAGTCTAAAAGCCCATATTGTTATGTAACAGAGAAACAAGGCAGGCTTGGTGCAAAGGGCTGCTGCCTCTCGCTCTCTTGATCCTGAGGAAGACAGAGGATGACAGAAGGAGAATTCCAGTTTCAGCAGAGGCCAGAGCTTTTGCATGCTAGCTGCAGGGGAGATAGGAGAAGTTGGAGCCCTTACTCCTGCCATAGCAGGAGAAAATCAGGCTCTTGCAGCAGCTTCCTGAGCACATTGTAGGTACTTGATGTGTTGAAAGAGCAATCTGTGAAGGATTTGAAACAAGGGGGCTCTCCATTTTCTCAAGGGATCAGCCTGGTCCCCTCTTCCTGCTCAGCTTGATGAGAGGGAAAACTGTTTGAGATTCCCATGTTGGGGGGCATGAGGATGGGCAAAAAAGGAGCAAAACACCTCAGAGGTTTGAGAAACCCAGAGCCAAACACAAGCCCTGTCCTGAAGAGCTGAGCATCACCCTTTATCTTGTTTCACCTGGGCACTCTGGCTAGGACAGAGCCCCTCTGTTGCTTGTGCTTCCTCCCCTGTGTGGGGCCAGGAGGAGACTAGAAGCAAGCTCCTCTGGAATGAGGAGGGCAAGCAGGGCAAGGATGCCCTCTCTTCTCTGCCAGGAGCTGCAATGGGCCAGGAGACTGAAGCAAGGAAGGATGAGAAAGCCCAGCAGCCCCACAGCCCTGCCACCAGAACCACAAGCTGTAGATGGCTGGAAGTAGAGGGGTAATGCTGGCCCTTGAAATGGCAGCCCCAGTGCTGCTCACTGGGCACTGCTCTTCTCCCTGCGTTCCCTTTGTGCCTGTGCAAGAGCTTCTGACTGTATTTGGATTATCTGACAGTATCTGGATTATCTATTTCTACCCCCCAGCTCCCCTCCAAGCTGCTCTGTCCTGAGCCTCTATCAGAGGGGAGCCTGGCTCCTGCTCTCTGCAGCCCCCCCTTGCACTTGGCTCTGCCTGGCTGCAGAGGGCTGTAATTTCACAGCCTGCTCTCCTCTCCAGCTCCCAATGACATCACCCACTCTGATTATATAAAGCACAGGGAGGAAGCCTTTATTTATGCGTGCTTTTTGCTCACAGCTTCAGCTGTCTCAGTGTACAACACACATGCAAATCCCACTGCAGGAACTGGGCTCTCTATTGCCTGAATCAAAACTGCACTGCAGAAAAAGGTGTGGGTGCAAAAAAAAAAAAAAGTCTCTGTTTCATTTCCCTACACCTCCGAATATATTTTTGAGGAGTTTGGGTAGGAATCAACCTAGCACTACACTCTGCACCACAGCAAGCTGGGCACAAAGCCACCAGCTTTCTCCCAGCCTGGGAAGTCCCTGAGAGCTCAGGGACCTGTGCTGGCAGCTCCAAGCCTTGTGTCTGCTGGTCACAGAGTGGCTACACAGGGGCTGGAAACCAACTCCCCAACCATGTCCCATGGGGTCCCTGCAAGGGTCAGCTCAGGGCTGCAAGGCCACTGGCAGTTTCCCTCCCTGCAAACCCCTGTGCACCCACCTGACAAGCAGGTGAGCCCCACTGCCTGCTCCATCCTCTGGTCAATGCTGCAGAAACGAGCCATCCCTGAATGCTAACATTGCCAGAGAGACAGCTGCCTCTTTGCCAGAAGTGGTTTGGGATTTGTGCAAAGTTCTTGCCAACTTTCACCATGGGCAGAAGTGATGGAAACTGAGAAAAGAAACTTTCTCTGCTGAGGAGCCAGGCAAAGGCACACACGCTCAGCTCTGGAGCAGCAGGTTTATCAGACTCAGCACTATCCCCCTGTCAGACACTGCTGAGAGACTTTGCTGAATCAAGGCCTGAACATCTGCAAAACACACACACACAGACACACACACACACAAACTCTCTCCCCATCTTTAAAAGATCAAGCATCCCTCCCAGCAGGAAATGACCAACTCGCCTCCAGTGGCAGTTCAAAATGCTGAATTCTTAATTTTGTATGTTGAAAGAAGGGAGCATCTGAGGGAAAAGAAAAGCATTGCCCAGATATTTTTGTACTTATGCCTTCAGGTCTATAGGGCTTGAATTCAACAGTAGATTTAAGCATGTGCTCAACATTAGGAATATGCTCAAGTTCCACTGAGGCTAAATCAGACACTTGATCTTTGTGAGATGTTAAAAAAATAGAACCAAACCAAAAGAATCAGAAGAAGGAGGATTCTAACATGGAAAAGGACATTATCATATGTCTCCTCTTCCCTCTAAGCCTTTTCAAAGTCGAATCTAATTTAACCCTGAAATTAGAAACCACCAACTTTGTTTGGATTTCAGAACTGAACAGATTGCCTAAAAAATTCAGGAGGGATCACTGGTTAAAGA
Source organism: Erithacus rubecula (assembly GCF_903797595.1). NCBI lineage: Eukaryota > Metazoa > Chordata > Aves > Passeriformes > Muscicapidae > Erithacus > Erithacus rubecula. The sequence continues at coordinate 25,411,013 of NC_136660.1, read as the reverse complement.
AAGCAATTCCTGGAGAAACACATGTGACCCCACATCAATAATTCACTGTACGAGAATAATTTTGAGATAAAAGTAATGAGAAGCACATGCAAAAACCACAGGGCAGGGAAAATACGGTTTCCTTCTAAAAGCAATTCACAGGTCAAAGGCTGCTTATCTCCAAGAGCCATCATACGACTTGATGTTTTTTCCTTACTCCTGTCCCTGACCCCCAGCCCAGCCCTCTCAGCGAGGTATCTGCTCCCTGCTTTACTGAGACTTGTCTCCAGTGAGGAAAGAGGCTTTTCCAAGCACCTGGAGGAGGCAGGAGCCGCTGCTGTCACTGCTGCAGCGCGTTATGCAACTGCTGCGAGCCCTCTGGCCACGCACGAGCGCTGCGGCGGCGCCCGGCCACCTGCAACAAACACACTCACAGACACTCACCCTGCTGCACACACGTGTTCCAGAAGCTGTGCATTTCACAAATACACAGCTGAAAGTTAATATTCTCCACCTGAGCTGAGAAATCACTCACAACAAGCCTTGCTTTCGGATTTTCAGTCAGGTCTCTCCTCACGATTGTTTTCGTGCGTTTGCTCCCAGTTGGAAGAGGATGCTTGCTTGTCTGACCCTGATGGCTCCCTGGCATGTAGGAGCATTTGTATTCCAAATGCTAATAAAATGTGCCATGAAAGTGAATTGAAAAAAACCCCTTCACATATTTAAATTTTTAGATGTAAAGATTTACCATTCAAAATAAACAAAGAAATTAAAATTTAAGACTGACAATAAAAACATCTAACAACATACCATAAATAGGAATTTAAAGGAACAAGAAAGCTCTACCAGCAACATTTTCAGCCTCATCTTAACCATCTCAGGTCTGTATGCAAAAGTTAGAGATAAACATGCACTGTATTCTCAAATCAAGGGCAAAGGAAAAACAAACTGAAAATTATGAGATCTATGGCCTAACAATGATAAGAACAATAACAGAAATAATAAAAAAAACCCCTAACCCCAAGGCAGTGCAGTTTTTCAAAGTCACACAGATCAATGCACCTCTGCCTGGTGACAAGCCACATACCAGGCAGATAAGGGGTGGCACAGTGCATTAAGAAATGAGTCATGAGTGAAGCCCATAAGTGGAAACAAAATGCAAACAGCAATGTACTGATGTACTCCACAACTGCAGCATTTTGTCCAAAGGCCACCTCAGTGACAAAACCAAAACCAGGTACCCTGGGAAAGGGAGTATATAACCAAGTAACTGAAATAATCAGGAAAAAATGGCCAGTTTTGGGGCACACAAACCCTTTTCCCCATTTGCAACAGAAGCTACAAGCCTTAAAGTAAGCATAAAGCAGGGGTTTACCTGAAAATGTAATGTCCACACTCTCCACTGAACACTTTGAAAACCTCCATGCTGCAAACCCTGACTGTTCTTGTGTGGCCTTGCACTGCAGTGTGAGAATATAGCCAAGTGCACCTTTTGCACAGAAATTACCCCCAGTTCTTCTAAATGGGAAGATCATCACTGATGTCAACTTTGGAAGAGTTTCAGGTTCTTGCAAACAGAAGCTGCAAGACCAACAAACCTTTTGCCAAGTGATGTGTTGCCACCACTGGCCTATTCCATCACTCCAGCTACTGCAGTCTGGAGAAAGACATGCTCTCTCCACCTCTTGCTGCATCACACAGCTGTCAAAATCTCTGCATTTCCTGGGATCCTTCTGGGTATGAAACTGAATATTGTTGAGAGGGCTCTCCAAATTATATAATGATTTTGAAGGCAAATTAATTACTTCAAGGTTTTCAAAGAGGGATGGAGGGAGGGGAAATCAAGCAGCCTCCAATCCTTTGGTGAAATATGGGGGATCTGGCTAAAAGATTTGGATTCCCTGCAGTACAGGTGTCTCCTGGGCTGCAGTATGGAGTAACTGACAGTTTTAGCTGTATGTCCCAGTGGCTGATCAGTCTGTTCACATTGTGCAGATGTTAAGTGCAAATCACACTGTTCAGTGGGTGCAGGGGTTGGCCTACATATGCTTTGAGATACATGGATACGTGAGAGAGCATCCACCTCCCAGGATTCAAAACCACAGCACTGCAGATACAGCTCTGAACAGGACACTTCTCAAAACTTTGGAGTCCCACCTTCATCTCAGAGAGCACTTAAGAGAGTAGGATTGCTCTCATCTCACACTGAGTCTCTATTACCTTCCTTTTCACTCTTCTCTGACAGCACTGTTTGCTCTGCTCTGCTACCACCAGCTGCCACCCTTCAGCCTGTTCAGGCTTTGCTTCTGTCCTCTTCTCTGACCATCTCCTGGATTGAAAACTCTTCGGAACAAGTTGCCAAATGCACAGACATTGAAACAGGTTCCCATGACTGCACTTAAAAATTCCTAAATCAAGTAGATCCCCAATAATTATACTAAAGCAACACTATGATTCTGAAGCTGAAGTGATATATTCAGGACTAACTTTATTCACAGTATAACTTCTGAGCCTTTGGGTTCTATTTGTTGCCCATCTTGAGGTTTTCTTCTTTGAACTATAGGGCTAGAAGACAGAAGCTTCATTTAAATGAATAAAACAATTTCTAAAAAAGGAGACTACCTATAATCTCATCACTTCCAAAACTAGAAAAGGTAATGTCAAAAACTTTTGAATATTGATGCTCACGGTAATAAAAATGATGCCATTTTGGAAGGTGCCTCCCCCAGAATGAACTCAGAGTTGCTCGGTAACATGACTGCTCATCCTTTCATAACCCCTTTGATCTCCAGAGGCACTGATGAGACAGGGCTGCTTCAACTCAGTGGAAAGAGATCAAATGCAATAACCTGGGCTTCACAATGAGAAGGTGACGAGAGCAGCACAGGTGGCCATCTGCCCAGCAGAGGAATGGAATCAATCAGTGCCTGGCATTTTCTCTCAACCCTTCATTTTCATACAGATCTAACACCAACCTCAGTGCCTGTCTGCCACTTTCTCTTCCCAACTCCCAGCTCCTCTATGCCATTCCTTGCAAGAAATTTAGACAGTTATTAAGAGATGTCAAATAGAAATCTGGAGTAGATTTCCCTCTGAATTTATATATTGAGGATCTCCTTGGACATTATAATCTTGGACATTAGCCAGAAAATATTCTAATCCCATGTGAATATAATTAATTATATCTTACTGTAGCACAAAAGACACTGTTACCAGCTGAACCTCTTTTAGGCTGAGCTGTGCTCACAACATCATGCTAAACCAAACAGCCACTGCAGGTGACAAATGCTCTCCATCACGTTCTCCTTCTGACTTAAAAACACAGCTCAGGTACCACTGGTATGGCCACATGTAGGTACCTCCTGCACAAGATCATTTGCCAACAACTTTTCAATGTGCTGCCAAGCATGCAGGTATTGCAATTTCCTGCCCTGGCCATAAGATATGGTTACAATCCTGCATTTGACTATCAGGGAACATGCAAAGTAAGCCATAAACATCAACATGCAACTCAGGCTGGTTAATTATAAAGCCCTGTTTAATAAAAACTCCATCTTTGTTAAAAAGCAGTTAAAAAAAGTCCAGTTCTTTAAATAGCCAGCAGTGTCCTGTGCCCTGCTTCTCACTAATACCATTGTAATTATCCTTCTAGGGATGCACAGTGTGCTCACAGCCACCAAACCAGTGCAGTGTCCTCCTGCATGCTGCCAACGTGCCTGCAAAGCAGCTGTGCCATTGATCAGGAACCTGTCTCCTTGCAGAGGAGGCACTAACCTGCTTCACTGCAACCTACGGATTTTCAGCTTTACTGCCAGAATTAGGTCACCAGCAAAGACAGCCAAGATTTTCCAAACTCTCAGCTATTCCTGATTATTCTGTTAGGAGGTTTCCTGGCTAAGCACCATGCCTTTGAAATGAAGAGGCATTTTGGGCACCTGCAAGGCTTCTGCAGTCAGACACTGAGAAGCAGGGATGCTCTCACTCCATAATCCTCAATGGCCTCTAAAACTGCCAGGCAATGGGAAAGGTGTCCAGCTCAGATTTATTGCCACCAGGTCCTTCCAGCCTCTCCAGAAGAAATCAGAAGATGGTGCACACCAGAAAACATGAGTTAGCAAGGATCTGCAGAGACCCTTGAAGACCCATGCATGCACCTGAGCCTGGCAGGCCCCGAGGCAGCAGACAGCTTCCCAGCAGGTGGCTGGAGAGCAGCCAGGGACTGCTCTCCTGCCTACAGCAGGATCCAAGGGTGACATAGCAGTAAAAGCACACACAAATACCTCAAAACCCCTGTTTCTTTGCAATACCACTGAAAGAGACCTTGGACTTTGGTGCCTTTCAAATACAGTCAAGTTTCAAACTTGTACTTTCAATAACCAGCTGAAAGAAGCAAGCATTTGCTTTATAAGAAAGACATTTGTACATTACTGAAAGAGTAAAGGATGCTATTAACTTGTTATTTGGGAAAACATATTTCTTGTTCTTAAAATCATGAGTTGGAAATTTGTCAATATCAAGAACAGATTCTGATCTGGTACTAAAGTTATTTTTGTTATTAACATAATTTTAAAATTACATTCATAAGTTATAGTTACTAAAATTTTTTCCATCGCATACATCTATTTTCTGAAGCTTACTTCATGGAAGAAAATTCCTAATGAACATATATTCTAAGTATGTGATCATTTGACATACTTGTTTACACAAAATCTTTTATGCCAGAAGGAAAGCATGTGCTCTTCATCTAATATGTCTTCACACTGTCAGAAATATTTAAGGAGTCATCAAATATCTACTGTACCTTTCAGGTATAGAGGGCATACATCTGGAACAAGGGAAGCAGTGCATGTAATTTCACCTTGTAAAATTATTTTAAATTTAACCTCAAACTTCCCAGGGAAAATGAATTACCAGCCAAGGTCATTCTTAGATGTATGTTTGGAAAAAAAGCAGTAGGAAGGAGAACTTAAGAGATCCTAGCAGTATTTTTCCTACTGGATATGGATTTTTGCACAGGAAAAACAGCAATACTTTACTTCAGGAGGCTAGGAGTTAGCTAACATTACATGACAAATGGTTTTAACTCAAGTTACTTATACATGTTACTCAGGAGAGGAGCCTGAACAGAGCATAGCTACCAGCACACTGACAGCAGGTGAGCCATGTCCTGATCTCACACACACAGAGGTACCAGGAAAATAGAGTAAATAAATAAAGAAAATAAACTTCAGGGGGAAAGAACAGCACAAACCACCTGCCTGGCCCTTTCCCATTAACTGAGCACCTTCCTTGTATTTTCTTTCTCTCCTGTAGGAGTGTGTGAAGGCCAAGAGATGTAAGACAGCTCAAACCTCAAAGAAAGAAAAAGCACGGAGCTGGATACTTGGAAACAACTTCCCTGAGCTGGAAGCAAGACAAAATGTATCTCTAACACATGCAAATTGCTCCATTTGCTTCAGTTCAACTATAGAACTTCTAGTGCTTTCAATAGGGCTCAAAAATCATTATATAAAGTACAGGATGCTCTACCTAGTGAACTTTTCATCAGCTGGAGAAGACCATTATGACCCTGTTTGGGTCTTTCATGCCACAAATGGATACAAATTTGATTGCCCAAAACCAAGAACAGCTGTAGTTGAGTAAACTAACAACTGCAGGAGGATTAGCTGCCTTATGCTGGCTGACCCTGTATTTTCCCACCAGGAAAATTATGACCCCACTTGGATCAAACCAGACAGTGAAAGGTTCATGGCTTGTTTTGGAAAGAAAAATTATTTAAGAAGACAAAAAGAGAGAGGATCTGGAACACCTACTCTTCTAGTTTGGTGGAAACTGGATTTCATTTGTTCTGCTATCACAGCAATATTAAGAAAATAACCAGATGACCTTGCAGAAATACCTGCAGCAGCACTACTTCATAATCACAGTCACATTCTCCTTCTGTGCTCCTTTGTAGTGCTTATGTCACATTCAGGGCCTCATGAACTTAGGCAAGATTCACTACTGCTTCACCATTAGATATTTTATTTTCTATGTTGCATCCCATCTTGGAATGACTCCTTTCAGTTTCAAAAGACACTACTATTAAAAATCATAGCTAAAAAACAACTAAAAAATATAATTTTCTCCAAACACAATTCACCTTGAGAGAGCTGTGGTGGGTTTCCTCAGCATGAGAGCCAAGCTGCAAACCAGAAGGATGAACTTTTTGACTTTCCTAGTGCTGTGCTAGCCAGGAGCTGGCAGAGCTTGCAGGCACTTTCAGGAAGGGTGAAGTAGCAAACTGGAGATGACATTTCCACAAGCAGCAAAGGGTTATGCAGCAGGCAAGACCTTTAAATGAGAATCAGACCTGTCCACAGACAGCTTGCATGACCCCAGGTAAATCCTTCAGGAACTGAAGTTTGCACCACTCATCCACAAAATGGAGTTAATCCAAATTCCTTCATGGAGCACTGCACAGCTACAGCTACTCTTGGTTTCCAGGTGCTCAGCAATGACAATGGTGTGGGAAGAGCCAAGAGTCAAGGATTCTCTGGGAAGCCAATTTATCCAGCTTTCTCTGGTAGTTAATAAGGCTCAGAGTACAACATGGCCACATTTCCCAAAATGGATCAGTAGCTCCCCACTACTCCATACATGCAGCAAAAAATCTGAGGTCTTCTCTTACCTCTGTCCCAAGAAATTCTCAAGATGGAATTTCAAAGTTTAGTCATAATCAGGAAAACAAGATAAAGGATATATTGTTGACACTGCAATCAAGGAGCCATAAACCATTTTTAAAACTTCTTTAAAACCTCTAGTTTCTGATGTCCTACTTTTAATCTCATGGTCTAGGCCCCATAAAAAGTATAAACCACAGTGGCTCAGACATCACACTATTTTAAAAATCAAACACCTACATAGGATGCTTCCTCTTCTTTCTGTTTTTTAAATACAAAGTTTACACTGGTTCATTGGTTTTATGTGGGGGATAGGAAACACAACTCTGGGTGCTGGGATGCCCCAAGTACCACTAGAATTGCAGGGAAGATTACAAGAGTTGGCAATCACATTTTTCACTTAAAATAAGAGAACAATTTAAAAAAAAAAAAAAAAGCTCCTTTGAAATTAAAAAATAAAAAATCCTTCAAGAACCTCAAGCAATTTTCTTTCCCTGGATGGCTGAGGGAAAGCACAAGCCAGTGCTGTCTGCACAGACCTGGGAGCCAATCTAGAGGGCTCATGGGAGTCCCCTGCTTGTGTACCACAGCTTTCCACTCTGACTGCTGCTGAACACTTGCAGTGTCCCAACACACAGTACAAACCCTCTCCTGTTCTGTTCTTCCCCCACTACATGTATTCTTTGCAGAGATCATCAGAAACTCCAAAAAAGACACCCATGACTCCAGAGAGCCTTCACATGTTTTCCTGAAGTACATGACACTAGATATAAGATTTTGCTTCTCCTCTCCTTTTGCAATCCCTTCCCTCAAATGCATTCCCAATGTGCTTTTTTCAGTGAACACCAAGCCTGTAAGCTGCCTTTCCAAGCCAAGAAAAGTTTAAAAGAGGTCACACCACAGAGAACAGGCTCTGCACATTTCCTAAGAGGGTCATACTACATAGAATATCCATGGGAGATAAAGTGTTCCCATCCAGCTTCCCAATTTTTTTGGCATTGAAGTTGCTCTTTGGGTTAGGTGAAGTAGGAAACACATGCATTGGAAAAAGGTCAATGTTTTTTGTTCCCCACATTTGCCTATCTCAGCCAGAACTCTTCAGCATACTTTGAGGGGGTAACAGAGTGATTCTTGCTATGAAAATTAACTGCTATATTCATCATTTGGTACTCTTCACACTCATAGAGGAACTCAGTTTGGACACCTTTTTTTCTTTCTTTGAACAATGCTGAAATAATTTTTTTCTTAGTTGGATATTAGACAAAACTTTCTGGCAGTAATCACAGTTAATCAGGGCAATAGCATGCACTGTTTCCCTATTCAATCCTGCTGTCAAATGCTTTTAAGGCCATGCTAGATTGGCACCTGCCAGAAAAGTTCTAGATGGAGCTTATCCTGCCTTGGGATGAGGGGACCAAATGAGCCCTGCAGGCTCCTCTCAGCCCCATCCCTGACAGAAAACTTCAGAAACCACAGAAATCTGAAGAGCACAGCTCCTGCTCTCCTTTAGGTACAGGACATGAGTCAGCTGCAGGGGCAGCATGCTCCAGAAACCACTCTGAGGTTTGACCTGGGTGACAGAACAGAAGACCTGCTCCGGAGTGGCAGCTGCAGATGGCAAAGGGCATTAGTGCCATGTGTGTGGGAGCAGGCAGGCAAAGTAAAAGGGAGGATCTTGAGGCATTTGCAAGGCACTGTTTCCATTAGCAGGGTGAGACAGCTCCCTGCCGTGCACATTGGCAAGGAAAGAGCAGGAGCAAAGCAAACAACAGGAGGGGTTGCAGGGAAGAGGAACCCCCCACCCCAAGTGCTGAAACAGGCTGCACCTCAGCAAGCTTCAGTTACACAGCTGCAAACTTGGAAAAGGGCAGACAGCTCTGAGGAGCGCCAGGATCCACTCTATGAGAAACACTGGAAACAAACACAGATCAAAGGGAAGCAGCAAGCTGTATACACAGCTGGGGCTGTCTTCCCCTGTTAAAAAGAGAAGGGCACGTAGGTTTGAACTGCAAGCTCTGTGTGTGCTTGCACGTAACCGCCCCACGCCTGCCTCCTGACACTGCCAGAGTGTGCCTAACAAATGGGATTTGCCAAGCTGTGTGGAAGATTCCCACACAGCTGGGCAAAACCTGACTGGGCAACCCACAACTCAACCCACCCTAGGGAACAAGGCCAAATAGGTGGGAATAAATGACATGGGAGATACAAAGTAACCTCTGTTTTAGCCTCTGATTTCTACAATAAACCTGCTGCACTGCTCCTTCTTTTAAAATTACTCGTTTGAACGATTGCATTGAGTTTCCAGAATGAGTAGAACAATTCCCATCAAAGGGTTGGGCTTTTACCATGTGGAATTAGCATGAATTACCCAAATGTTCAGCAGGTTGTGTCTTTAAGTAGTACTGTAAATTCTCTCCTGAGAGGAAAATGTGGAGGACATAACACCCAGAACTTTCTGCGAGAGCCAAAGCAATCCTTCCTGCACAATCCAGCTCTGAGAGAAATGGAGAGGAACACGTTGCAGTAGCACATTGAAATTCTGGCAGCTTCCTCTTGTCAGGTCTTGGAACACTCTTGGCTGACCAAGCTCTTCTTCAAGGCTAGTGACAGCCACAGTGAGCTCCTCAGAGCTGATCTCACCTCTGAACCTTCCTGTTCTGTTCCTTTTCTTTCCTGGGATGCTCACAGGGAGATCTTCCCTTAGACAAATATGCAGTAAAATCAAGTGTGGCATCAACTACCTTTCCATACATCCCTCCCGATGGTTGTATGCTTTTGCCAGCCTCCATCCACGTGGAAGGGTCCTTGCCCTTTTACTACAAACACACCCACTTAATCACAAGAAGACCAGAGTCTATCAAATGCCCTCCCTTTGTTTTTGCATTATTCACTGTCCTGGGCGGTAAGGAACCTTGGCACTGCTCTCCAAATGACTATGCACAACTACAGCACTGTAGAGACAACCAGAGAGGAGCAACAACTGCCCAAGTGAAGGAGCAAGAATTCACCTGAGAGCCATTAAGAGCTGTGCTTCTAAATGATTCAGATGCTTTTAGATATTCCACCCTGGCTCAGCAACCAGACAACTCACAGATAGCAGCCTGCACTTGACTCTGTAAGCATGACTAAATTTTGTGCAGCTGTTTACTACTTGCCATGATAAAAACCACACCCTTAGCATAGGAACTATCAGTCTGGACCATGTGTGAACCCACTGATACCTTGCACAGAGTCTGCTTCTATAAAAGCAATGCTGCATTTCAAACTCATGTCCTGTTTCTACTGGTGGCTTCATGAATAAGCTTTCCTGTACCAATTCTTCTTTCCCTCAGCCCCTCCTGTGCAGAAACCCTTGTACAGATAGTTACAAGATCACTCTGTAACTGCTACATCCCCTTTCCTGCCTCACCTTTTGTGAGCTGAATATGCTCATTTGCAAAATCTCCCATTCACAGCAATCTGTTCTTCATCCTGAGCCTTGTAAGTACTCAACTCCCAGGCAAGAAAAAAAAAAAAAGATAAAAAAGCATCCATGCTTTGCAAAAGCTTTACATTTTTCCCTAAATAAGTCATGTTGCTTTATGAATGTACTCTCAAAGGTAAATAATTAACAGGCAAGAGGGACAGCTAATGGGAAGTGATGCTCAGGCAGCAGTGTACCCATAAAGTACAGCTTCAAAAGACAGACCCTAGGCTTTCTTAATGGAACACTGGGTTGAAAAACTGACTCATGCAGGGCTTCCTCTGCATTCCTCCAGACTCACACAAATTCAAAACCTTTATCTGAGATTCAGCCTGCATCTAACAGACTCAAGTCTGTTCCACTTCTGAAAAACAGGATACTCCAATTTTGCACAGGCACTGTAAGGAACAGCCACAAAGAGCACTAGGCAGAGATGATCTGTATTTACACACAAACTCCCAAAGACAGAGGGAACACTGGTGGATTACACCATCTACTGCCATGTTCTGCCATGGCCCTGACACAGCCCTGTCCATGTTATCCACTTGCTTCATGTGAGCAGAATTCCTGACCCTTGGTTCCACATTGTTTATTTAATTGTTTAATGGTTTTCTTATGCACTGTTTGAGAGAAAATCTGTGAGGTCTGTTTTCCCACAGTTATACAAACTACTCAGGGTGACCAGCACCATTTGCAGTCAGGTAAGAAGCACAGCAATTGCCAGATGAAGCCCTTCTCTCCTTTCCCAGATAAGGTTGTGAACACCTGTCACACACTTGCATTTACCATCACAGCATCCAAAACTAGGAGTTAGAGCATACTGCTGTCTCCCAAAGCAGCAGATGTGCCTAGACTTTGTGTCCCTCTTCTCTTTCCTTATGGGAGAAGGTGTCATGCAGAAACTCCTGGCCAGCACTGAGGGGACAGAAGGGCATTGAGAGGGACACAAGGAGTGAGCATGAAGTTTTGAAGGAAGATGGCACAGGGGAAACTTGTGTGAAGGAGAGAAAAGGCAAGCAACCAGCTGGAGTTGTGGATCAATGAAGCAAAGGACTGGGTCAATGCAAACCTGACCCTGCTCCTTTTCTTCATCAGACACCAGCTCTATGCATGTTTCTGCTTCTCACCTGGCAGAGGTCACACCAGGAGACACCTGGGGGCATATCACTCTTCCCATCTTCCCTTGGAATATAGGATTAGAGGTTATCAAAGCTATCATCCTTTGGTAAAAGTGGGCCACATACAGAAAAGAGAACAAGAGCATATTTCCTTCATTTCCTATCCCACTTCTTTTGGTTATTACAAGTCTGCACAGGCTACATTAGTATGTGTACCAGATGTAGACCAACACATACAACTCCAACTCCTGCCCCAAGAGTACAAGGTCCTGAAATTTGTCGTTAACAGGTGATCTATCTCAAAATTATATTCCTATTACCTCATCTTCTCTACAGCAGAAATTCCCAGCTGGCTTTCAGCTAGCAATGCTTTCAGGCCCACAAGCAATATTAGTCACTTGAACAAGAAAAATCATTGCATCAGTCTTGCTGGTTCTCAGCACCTCAAAGAGCACCCTTGAAAAAAAAAAAAAAGCAAGCCTGCAAAGTCTCCAGAGATCCATTTAGGAGAGAGCTGGTAAGTACAGAGGCATGACAGGACTGAAAATGGAGCCAGGAAAGGCTGAGTGCCTGACTTCCTACCTGGGGCCAGAATTCCAAGCTCACTGATTACAGAGGGCATGTGCCCAGTCTTTAAATTTCTTTTAGGACAACCATAAACACACAGAACTGGAGGGGGTTCAGCCTGAAAGAAAACTATCTGAAGATGCAAGTTTGGGAAGAGATTCAGGAACCACAGCTGGCAATGATGCACTCCAAATCAGCCTGGTGAGCTCTGACTGGGTGTAGACCTGACTGCAGAAGAATGTTTCTTTTGAAGATGGGGGTTCCCTCTCAAGTCTCTCTTCTGGGAAGCAGGACGATGAAAGGATTCTCAGCATCAGACCATTATGACAAGGCCAAGCAGATTGTGCTGACAGCTCTTCCTACACCATGGGAGAAAAACATACCACAAAGTGCCCCAAACATGTCTTAGTTAAGAAGTGTTTTTTGATAAATATCTGTTTCTGAAAAATGGCTTATAACAGTGATTTTATTGTGCAACATTGTTGAAACAAAAACATTTTTCTATGTGACAGTTTATCCAAAATTGTAGTATTGTTCTTTTTTCTCTTCTTTCTTCAACAGCTAGATTCCTAAGGGAGGTGCAGAGATCTGGGAACAGAAAGGATGATAGGCATGCATACATTCTTCACTGCTTCATTTTGAATAAAAAAAGAAATCATATTGAAACTTGAAATTCCTATATAAGCAGTACTAAAGGACTTGCAATAAAACGTGGATCATTTTGTTTCCTTCAAATCTTGGCATGGAGACTAACTGTCCCTGTGCAGCAGCAGTACTCAGAGTTCAGAATGTTCAGCAACCTAGCCAATGTGAAACAAAGCCTTTGCAGACTTTCAGTTGTAACTGAATCAAAATGCTGCTTCTGCCCGAGGAGGCACTTTGAGCAAACGTGGTGGTCAGCCTTCCCCAGTGTTACATCAGTGACTGGTGAGTTCTCAGAGCAGTGGAAAGAAATAGCAAAAGGCAGACTGACACTAAATAACACTGGCTGAGACTGAACGTATCCAGAAAGAACAGCTCTCTGACAGCTTTACTCCAAAAACCACCAGCTTCACCCTATCCAGGTTAAGGAAAAACAGGAACAGCACTGCAATAAGTTATCCAGATCTCCTAAAACAGAAACATGCTACAGCTCTGTTGAAAATTGTTAGTCCCAGCTGAAAACAGCATCTGTCATCTGAACAACAGAGCTGAAGACAGCTAACTACCTCCAGCTCTTGTTCCATACTGGCCTTGGAGACAGGAGAGTTTAGCTACAGTTCCCACAAGGAGCAAGCTGGATGAGTGCATGCTCTGACCTTTGGATGTGTCAAAGAAAGATGCATGCTCAGCTGTGTTGGACACGGTTTGACTGCTGCAAGGAACATCACAGATTCCAAGTTTTATTAATGAGGAAAACAATACATACTGTCAACGTTTGCTACATGAAGTTAGCATGAAAACAAAGGCCACTCCAGAGAACAAATGAAATTTACTGGATTAGTTTCTTGGTCCAGCTCTCCTGATAAATAGCACTGAACTCAACACCACATTGATTAGTTGGTTCAAGACAAACACTGATCAGATTGCCTTGGCAAGTATATATAGCACTACAAAAGCACAATCATCTTTGTCTATTCAGAGTAGCAAGGATTCACCATACTTTCATTTCTCTATCTTTGCCAGCCTAGCTCTATTTAAAAGCCCTACCTTAAATGCTTTTCCTAAGACACACTCGAAGCCCTTGTTCTAGACAAACAGAACCAAATGGTGCAAAGGCTGCAGTGCCTCACAAGGCCCCCATGTTTCAGTGCAAGCTGACCCAGGCCATGGTTCTCTCCATGGTTCTCTCAGCAGGGTTTTTTCTTTATCTTATCCTCTACCTCAGGCACTCGAGCACAACAGTCAGCTCTGGGTGAGAAACTGCCTTGGAGAACCACTTTGCAATAAACAGTCTCTCACGTCAGAGAAAGAATGGGTGAGGAACCACTGAAGATGGGGATTCTGGTAAAGAGTCAGGCTAAAAACCACAGTACTTGATCCTTGCTATGTGTTTGTCTTCTTTGCTTCTGATCCTCTCAAAAGATATCAAAGAGAAAGGATGTTACACCACTTCACTCTGCGCTTTCACACGAAACAAACTTTTAGCAACTTGGTTTAGAAGTTTGTATCCTTCAGACTTTTTCCTTTTCCTTTCTAAATGATGTACTTTTGCAGAGTCACAAATTCTGCAAGATCTTCAGAAAATTCTATTTTCAATGATCCCTAGGTCTCTTTACCTCCTTGGATCTATCTTTTGTTGGAACTGAATTATTGGTACAGTAAGAAAAATACGCTTTCATAACTCATTCCCTACACAATTACTCAGCTTTGTTTTCCTTCCTTCTGCTGTATTACAAAGCAATCATCACCAGAACCTAATAGAGCAATGTATGCTATACAGAAAAATGCTGGTATTTTTTTAAAGCTTCTATTTTTTATTTTTTAAATCAGATCAACAGCATTACAAAACTCTTTATTGCTATGTCAGGAGACGTAACTTTTCCGACAGACACACCACTGTGTCGGTCTACCAGAACTGCCACTTCACAGAGCAGCAGGAAATCACCTCAGAGCTGTGTGTCTTCCCTTAATACCACACTGACCACATCCTCCTAACACTGCCATGTGTCTAAAATGTTCACAGACAACAGCTAACACCACTATCTATATAATACACGACATTTACCTTTAGCCCAAATTTCATTTGTTATCCTTTTTTGAGAAAATGTTACACTTGCAAAACTCATCTTTCAGTCACAGCTTTATCTTGTTTTTTTGGATGAAGTGTTGCTTACACATCAGGTTTTTTGGTAGGCTGTTAAAGGACTAAAAAGTATCATTTTAGTTATATATTGCAGCAGAGGAGAAGAATGCTGGTTTCTTGTTTAAATGCAAGCCATGACTCATCTTGAGCAGAGATAAATTGAAACACATACCCATTAAATAAAATTTTTCAGTGTGAGGATTAATGACAGATAATAAGTATAAATTAACTTTAATCTTTTACAACAAACAAAGTCCCTTATATAAATGTCACTGCAATCTTTAAAAAAAAAAACAAACAAAAAAAAACCAACAAAAAAACCAAATCAAAGCCAGAAGAGGAGTCATTTAAATAATACAGCTAATGTTTGGTACCAAATCAAACAGCTCCTTAGCAGAACCAGTGGAGTGTTCTGGAGTGAAATATTTTCAAGCAGTAGATCTTAAAAAATTGCCTTAATATTTTTAATACATTTTTAGAGGGTTTTCTACATTAAAGGAGTACACATTAAAACATCATCAGTTCTGCAATACTGAGTCCAAGTTAAATCACATATTCAAAAAGAAGAAGAGCATTTTGTTTTACCAATATCTCTTGCTACTGCTTGAAATAAACTCTGCCTAATTGTCGAATGGGTTAAACCAAAATTTAACTGAACATAAGAAGACTGCTGTTCACAGACAAGAAGGGAAAAAAACAGAGTCAGAGACCTAATAGTGGACAATTTTGAAAATTATAGTGTATGTCAATAATAGAGATAACAGTGAGATTCAGAAGGAATAATCTCAAATAATAGGGAAAATGAGCACCTGTCAGCCACAAAGCCATTAGTATCAGGGCTTTTATATTTGCAACAGTTAAGTCTGGAGGCCCTGACAAACTTAACAACACAGCAAATAAAACATGGAGCTGGGGAAGACAGAGAACAATCCCCCTCACTCAGAAAACACTGCTGTGGAGTTTGAAAATAAATGCTTCCAGTATGAAACTCACTGTCCAAATCACTGGTAATGAACACTGCAAACACAGCAAAGGCACCACAGCGTCTAGCTGGGTTTGCAGATGTGAGTAGCTGATCAAGCCATAGCATCTGCATCAAGGGACAGACAATCCCAAACCAGGAACATCAGACTCCTGACCAAAGTTCCCAGATACAGGATTTTGCCTATACAGAGCACCCAAGGTGATCAAACGTGTGCCCTTCCCACAAGGATGAAAACCAAAGGCTTGTAAAACCATGTCTGAGACAGACCTGGAATACAGTGCCCCGGAATGGGAAGCCCTGGAGGAAAGACCTTGCTGAGAAGGCTGATGGTTAGGAATCTTCAGCATGGAGCAGGTGGGGACTAAGGAGAATAACAGACAAAAGGAGAGGAAGAGAGAGATATTACACCAACTGAGAATGGAAGGACAAATTCTGCAGCAATCAAACACCTTGTCAATATTCAGGAAAAGGTGGCATAAAGGGAAGCTCAAGTAATAACGCTCCTCTAACAAGTAACACTTCTCGTGATACTTCAACAGTCAATCCTTATGGTATCCCCACCTCAGATTATATTACAATAATTATAATATTATGTCCTCAGTTAAAGACAGGGAATCAGGCAGAAACTTCCTCAACCCACAAAGACAACAGGTACCAGCACATCCCAACCCCATCAGCCCACAGCTGATGGGAGTCCCCAGCTGGACTGGCTGCTAAGATCTCACCCACACAGAATTTGAAGTTTTGCCACCTGCCCTCAGGCTAGAAGAAGATGATCACATATCCATGCAAACCTGGCCAATGTGATAGGACCAGGCTGGTACAGGGAAAGATGGAGACAGCTCTGCTCTAAAGCTGTACTGAGTGCAAGCAGCATTTGCACTAACAATTAGATATGCAAATAAGCACATTGAAGATTAGTGACGGTTTCTCCACGACTGTTGTCATGGAGAAAAAAGCACCTTCAGTTCTGGGTCAGACCCAAGGATTGCATTTTCTTTCCCCCACTGGAAGAGAGAACCAGAGAGAGCATTGGAAAACCCAGCAGCCAACACAGCTCAACCTGGGACTGGAGAGGCTGACACTCAGGGAGCAACATAACCCAAAAAAAAATTAAAAGCCGTCCCTGCATCAACCCAAATAGACAAGACCATGGCAACTCTGTAGATACTCAAAAATACCAGGAGGCAGAAGCACAGGCTGGAAGAAAACACCCACACCACGCAAAGGCCAAGCTGCTTCCCAGCATTGCTGCTGCTAGGGGCAGGCAGATGTGGGGGAAACTGAGGGCAACACAATTCATGAGGTACTCAGCTCCAGTTCCCTTGAAGCCACATGGAAGATCTTGTCTGAATGAAAATACACACTTGGCTGAAGCCTCTGTGTGTCTTTGGCCATCCTCACAGTCCTCCCATCCCTTGTTAAATGATGGCTGCTAAGAGAGAAGAGGAGGCAATCAACCTATTTAGACTCAGCTTTCCTTCCCACCCTGGGGGTTTCTTCGTAAGAGCAGCTGGCTGGAGCACTGCCTTTGATACAGCAGCCACAAAAAACACAGACACCCACCCTCAGCCCCCCTAAAATCCCACAGAAGAGCCAAGATAAGTTTATAATGGAAACCCTGACACAACCTTAACTATAGCATCCTGAATGGAAGGCGATAATCTGATCTGTGTGTGAACTAGCACCCCTTGTCTCAATGGTATTTATCTTATTTTAACTCCTGTTACAAAAGGGTTGAGTCATATAGCAGAGCCAGCCAAGTAACAAAACTGCAGGGCTTGCTAAAATGCCAGAATCAAGGATAAACAGGCACAACCCTAGAACAGGTTAGGAGAGTCTCCACAGGAGTGCTGGTAGCCAGACCTCTGAGCCTCTGGACAATGGTATTTTCTTCTGTGCTACAAAGACTATCAGCCAGTGCAGGGGTGGGGGGAGAGGGTGCAGAGCACAGGGCTCTGCCCCTCGGTTCATGGTAACACATAGTACCCAGCGCCCAAGAAACCTGATCCCGTAGCAACCTCATGTATGGAAAGTGCCCCAATCAGATTTCACTGTGTCAGGAGAAGAACAGTATTTACTCTGCATACAGATTAGTCACAAAACTGGGTCACTTCTTGCCTTTTCAGAGAAAGAGAAAGAAAAAACCCAACCAAAAACAAAGCTGCTTTTTCAGATCTTTTTATGTCTTCCTCCCAACTTTTAAAATTACATGATGCAGTGTGGTCACTCACAGCTGTCTAAGCTGATCAAACAGCACCTGCATGGGTAAGGTCAAAGCACATTGCTCTCACAAGGCCTACATTTTTCAGAATTCAACTCATTAGCTACTTACCGGTTCTTTTCTAGTTCATTGTGCGTAGACCTGGAAGATAAAAAAAATTTTGGATTAGTCACTTCTGACCTCTGAGCACCAAAGTTTAACTGCTGCAAGCAGTACACATCCCCATTGGCACATCACAGTGCAAAGCCAATCAACTACATAAAGATCTATAACCTCAACCTGCTTGCTGACAAGAAGTTCCTTCCCTCCAGTGCAAAAGCTGGTACCCTTACTGCTAAAGAAAATGTTCCCTGGAGACTTAAATGCAAACAAAATCTCCAAGAGGGGCAATGATTAGAACAAGGGGCCAGAATCTGTCACTTCCAGACTCCTTCTGGCACTGCCACCAACTCAGTACAAGACTGAAGTTGTTTCTTTGTGTTTTAGATTTTCATTCACCCTATAAAAATATTGGTATCATCTGCTAACACAGGAGCTCATAGAGCACTAATTTGTGCATCAGATACATGGGAGATTTCCTTCCAGCAGAACTGGCTCTGGAGCCCCTGGAGCCCTTCAGCCATCACACAACAAATTTAGCCAATTTAGCAGAAGCAGACATGGCCAGCATTTGGGCACAAAATGGGATGGCCAGTACTGCCATGTTTGCAAACATCACTGGCACTGTGTAGCACATTTAGGATGTCTGGAAACACCCTGGGGATGGGAACAGCACTGCCACAACAACAGCATGCAGTGAAGTGACCCATAAAGTGACACTGTGACACTCAGCAAAGGAGAGGGCTTTGTCTTTATACCTGCCCACCATGCCAAGCACGCTGCCAGTATTCCTTAATTTAGAACTCTGCAGTTTGAAAATGAAACCAACTAGAAACTGAAGGGAAACAAGCACGTTCATTCTCCTTTCCTCTGTGATGATAGAATGAGTGGCAAAAAACCCCATTTAAATCCATCCAGGATTTCCAATCTAGCCCAGGTAAGGTTGTTGAGGATTATTCATAAGGATAGCCATTTGTCCAACATTTCTCTTTAACAGAAGGTCACCTTAAAATAAGAGTAAAAAGAACCCAAGAGCTTAATAAAAAGGATCTATTTTCTCTAATTTGGCATCACATTTCTTCCGGAGCTCTGAGAAGATTATCCTCTATCCCCCATCTGGAGAATCCCACAGAGAATTCTACAATTAGGGAACTGAATGGAGGATGTGCTCCAAGGGAAACCCTGTCATAATTAAATGCTTCTCCAAAAAAAGGAAGAAGGAGTGCCTAACAGGTGTTAGAACCTCAATGAAAATGATGAATAAACTGTGGATGTCTGCAAAAACAAGGCAAATGGGCCTTAGCTGACCATGGCTGTGAGGAGAGAAAAAACAAATTGTTACCATATACCTGTGCAAGCCACCCTGCTCAGGAGGACATGGGATACCCTAAAAGCAAGGCATACTATAGTCAAACTTCATGTTGAAAAAACTCCTGAATTCCCCTCCAAAAACAATGGATGCCTTCATTTTGGCTCCCAGGAATCAGAAACATGAACATAATATTTGGTCCAGAAAATCTCCCAAACCAAACCCACATCTCCCCCCTCACTCCAAGTCTAAACCAGCAAAATCCATTTGTCCAGGCAACCTGAACTCAAATGAACCCATCAGGACCAAGCTGAGGCCCTTTAGAACCACTGCCCATATGTAGTTTGAAACATGCTTATTGTTCTTTTTTACTGTATGTTCCTGCAGGAGACTGTGCACTCTTCTTGGCTATGACATTAGCAGTTATAAGGCCAAAGATATGCAATGGCTTGAATTCCTATATTATATCGAGCCAATTACCAAGGCCAGCACTGAAAGAACAAAGTTTGGCCCACTGCTGTGAACAAAATTAAAACAGCAGGTTCTCCTTACTCCTCTCACACAGGAGACTCTTTATTACCTATCTGCCTTCTGATGAACAAGACAACTGAGAGAGGTCACAGGCTTTTCACCAAGTCAGAAAATATTCGCTGTGACTTTTAACCACGTCTGTGGCAAGGAAAAAAAAAAAAGTAATTCCTCCCCCCAGCACATTCCCACTGAAGCTGAATGCAAATGAAAGAATCTCAGCAGCACTGAATGAATCCTACAGGGAGGCTTCTTCTCTTACCTGCCTGTATTTTGTTTAGTCCCACTAGGGATTATCTGGGAAAGTTTGAATTTTTTATTTCACCCAAATTTAGGAAAAAAGTTGAGTATTTCTCCCCACTATCACCATTCACTAACTCACATTTTCTGTGAATTTCTTTTTACTTGCACAACACATAAAGGGAAAAAAAACCCCTCTCTCTTCTGTTCATTAACAATTTCATTTTCTATAGCTCCTAATTTAAAGATTAGTTTTTGCCCCTCATCTTTGGCTGCACATGCTACTAAGATTTATTCGGAGTTAAACAAGGACAGTGCTGTCAGTAAAGTGGAAAAAAGTGGAGGAGTTTCTACAATGCAGAAAAAAAAAGTTGTCTTAAATAGGTACAGAAACAAATGCAACTGGAGTAAGTGAGCTGCTCTTATCATCAACTGAGAACTCAAGAAACTCTCAGCAGACTGAAATCAAGGCCTCATCCTTGATCCTTGTGCAGCAGCACCAGCTCCCTGACAGGTACAGGATGAAGAGCACAGCTGAAAACTATCACCAAAACTCAGTGAACACTGGTGTGCTCAGAGTGACACCACTGTGACATGCAGCACAGCCTGTGCCTCCCAGGGTAACAAGGACACTGCTGCTCAGCATGGACCACAAACCAGGGGAATCCACAGCCCTGCTGCCAGGTGGGCAGGGCAAGCACAACCTGCAAAGCTGAAACCAGAGCCAGGAGGGTATGGGCACATTCAGAGGGGAAAACAAAAGACCAAGCTCATGTACTGGCACTGCTCAGAATGTCAGCTGTGATTTAGAAGGAGCTCAAGCACAAATCATCTGCAGGGTCCTCATTTAAAAGTCTGGTTTCTACAGCAGTCAGTTCTTTAACAACTTAAAACATCCAAACTGATAACTACTCCTAAAAACTGAATAAATGTTATTAAGGAGGAGGATCCTGCTCACTAGATTTTGAAAATAGCTTGGATAAAGATCAAGAAGGCGTTTCAGAAGCTTAGGATAAAGGAGCCACGCAAACAACAACAAAAAAAGCAGAGCAGTTCCTGTCAAGATTTTAAGCAATAAAAAGTTGAAAGAGGACAAACTAAGTTATCCCAATTTACTCCAGACACCTGAAACTGCATAAAAAAATATGAAGAAAGAAGGAAACAGCAATTATTAGTCATTCTAATTTAAGGTCAAATGCAAAAAGCTTTTTATGCCAGTTATAGTGATACTGCCTGCAACCTTGCTATCCAACACAGTAACAAGGTATTGCTGAAACATTAAGCTACACTGAAGTTCCCTAGCAAATGAGAATCTGCATGTAATTTGCCACTTTACCTCATTTTCTTTATTTAAATAAAATTTCTTCTACCATGGCAGGGGCAACCAAACCTTGCCTGAGCACACTTAAGGCAAGACAGCATCAGGAAGCAACAAGCTCTAAAGAGCGGTGAATTCATTTATCATTGGGGTTTTTACTGTAATTAAAATCACAAAACTACCATATGACATTAAACATAGCTGACCTTTCTGGTCTACACATTTATTATTGATAAATGGGCCAATACATGCATTTGCAGAACATCTGCATTTTAGTTTGGGTTCTCAGTGAGGTAACTATTTTCTATGGAGGAAAACACAGCCCTCGAGAGCCCTTGTCCTATGCAATACACAGATGGCATTTATTCCCAACAATCCTGTCATCTCTCTTGAACCTGGTCATCTTCCTGCCTGTATTTGGCATCAGCTCCTGTCTCCAGAGGAGGCCAGGACTCCAAGATCTCCATCTGCACCACAACAGATATACTGTTGTCTCAGGAGGTGCTGCTGGCCATAAGTAAGGGGCCTCTTCCAGTACATCCTTAATGCCTACACAGACCCCAGTGCTTCTCCTCCAAATTCACTCACTCCACTCAGCTTTATCAAGAGTTTAATAATGAAATAAATAACCCACCAGCTTGTGAAAATTAGGGTACAGTTACCTGAATAATGTTTTGCAAAAGAAGAACATCAATGGTTCTGCAGACCAGGCCAACTGCTCTCTGTCTTACTCAGAAGCTGTCTCTGTTTTACTTAGGTTCAGCTACTTCTGCTTATGCATCACCACACCATACACAAGCTCTTTCTACTTCATTTTGCAGACCCTTCCCACCTTCTGGCTCTTCTGACACTCATTCACTGGGCCACTAAATCCTGCAGGAAATGCCTTCTTCCGTTCCCCAAGCCAAGAATAACCAAACCTTCTGAAATCAGTGAACTACATCACAGCTTTTTTTTTATGCACGTTATTCCTCAAAAATTACAAAATCATGGAAAAGAAGGGTGATCAACAGCTTTTTGACATTTTAAATCCACTTGAGTCCACAAAACAGAACTTGTCTGCTGAAGAACCCCAGTGTTTTGCCAGGATTCCAACACCATAGCAGCTTATGGAGCCAGTGCAGAAGGCAGCCTGGGAAGCCCACAAAGAACCTTCACCAGCAGCAGCACGTGAGACTCCCAGCCCAATGGCAAGACAAATGAAAGTTGCACAAGAGCTAACTCTTCCTGCCCAGACAGAGGTGCTCAAGAGCACTTTCTAAGGGCGTTGTAAACCCACCTCAGCTCTGGGAAGCCCGGAGAGAGCTGCAGGGGAGCCTTGGGAACATTGTAACTTATGGTATTAACACTGCCATGAGCTCGTACAGTGAGGAGGAGAGAGATGCAGCTGAACAGAAGATGGCACAGCCGGAGCAGGAGTCCTTCTGCTGCCATCCTTATGCCCTTTGCAAGTAGCAGCCTCAAGTCTAACAAGAGCATCACCTCAGCCTTGCCTATCAGCAAACCTAACAAAATGTTTCCCTCCAAGCAATACCAGAGACAAAAATTATCTTAAGCTATTACTACCTCATGATCCCCTACACTGCCTGGTCTTGAGGTCCAGGGTAAATTCTTCTCCACAAGGAGTTGAGGTGAGGGATGGAACAGACTGTTTCACCTTCTCACTGACGTCAAAGGAGATGCACCAGATTAACCTGGCCCCAAACTCTGGCTGGCTTTTCTGTCGCTCTTAGACCGACACGGTATCAGATTCCTCCCAAGGCTCTGATCAAAGCTGTTTTCCCAGGACCAAGCCAGACCCTTTCCAAAGTTCACATTCTCTGTCTCCAGCAGAGAAGGGAACGCAGCCGTACTGGCATCTGTTCATGTTTGTTCATCTTTGCAAAAGGAGAAATGGCCACACAGTCTGTTTCCAGCTCAAAGAGTGGACGAGAGCTCCTCCATGTGTAGAAAGTCACCTACCCCTGGGTTACTGCACAGTACTGGGAAAGTCTCCTGCAAGACTCAGTCAAAATAACTTTTAAAAGTATACTGCATGCTTCCCTTGAATAAGTAAATATATTCGAAGTCATCCACACTACTTACATAGCCTCTTTCAATTTGGTACCTGCTCCCCATAATCATTATTTCTGTTTGCAACATTCCAAATTAAGTCTTTCATATTTTTTATGCAGGGGGACAACACCAACACACAAAAACTATAAATAGTTTTCCCAAGGTCACACAAGAAATCTGTGGCAGAGCAGAGGGTAATTCGGGTTCCCTGATCCCCAGGATAAGGTAGCTGTTCTCAGGCATCCCAGAGACAGCTAACATGAACACTCATGCCATCTGACTCTTGGGTCAAATACCTCAAAAAAATAATGTAACCATTGTGAAGTGTAAGTGGGAAAGTGGGGAAAAAAGCCCACAACCAACAACAACCCAAACCTAAACCAGTCTTGCCCACTGTCTGCCAAGTGGGCTAACCTGACTCTCAAACTGGACAAAGTGCCAGAGAACAATCTAAAATGGGAGCCAATAACAAAGCAGTATTAATTTACTGATAAAACTCAACCAACAGGCATATCAGACACAACCCTCTGCTGGGGAAGCAGCCTTGTTCTGTTGGAGCATGTTCAGCTTTTTCAGCACAGGGGAGAAAAGAGCAGGAAGACAGCTCCTCCTTGCTGAGCACCACGAGTTTATCCCAGTTCCAGAGCTGAGCTCCCCCAAACCATACTAACACCCTAATAAGCAGCACAAGGTGACACTCTGCAGGGAAAGCTTTCCCAACAGCAGGAATTTTGTTTGCATTCAGTACTGCACTCTGGGACCAGTAAAGAAGTCCCCAGCTGGTTTCCCTCTCCACAGTGCAGGCTGGGAGCAAGTGTGCTGGTGTGGGCTTTTTCCTGCATCACCTGAGACCCTACATACCCATCCTAGCCCCAAATGCTAGGGGAAAACTGTCCTCATGCAAAGGCCCTGCACAGCCAAGAGGAACTAGGTTTGCTGAACAAGCAGCTATTCAATATTTTGTTTTCTCTTCATTGTTCACTGTGTGGCCTCAAGCCAAGCCCTGCTCTGAATACAGAACTGGTGCTTTCCTTACAGGCTTTTTGACAGGCTCACCGAGAGCAGTAGCTGGGCATTTCACAAGCACATTTATTGTCATGCACCCTGACTTTCCAAACCAGAAGCTAAGAAACAGAGAAATCAGAATTGCATCTTCATGTTCCTCTGAGCACTTCCATGAAGACCCCCAAGGACTTGGTTTTCTGGGCCACTTTGCATATTCTAAGAACAGGTTCTGCTGATGGCCCCTCTGGCTGTGCACCACCAGCACTTCTGCAGTCCAGATCCCAGGTTCACATCTTGGAAAAAAACAGTGTGAGGAATGGGGTCTCCCACAACAAGCTGGCCTGAAAGGGGCAACTGACAGCAGTCAAGAGTGAAGCAAGTTCTCCAAAGTGGTATTCATTGTTCCATTTGTCTGCCTTCTAACTTCTGCCACAAGTGAGCAAAAGTCCTACAGAAAC
The DNA here is from genome assembly GCF_903797595.1 of Erithacus rubecula. NCBI lineage: Eukaryota > Metazoa > Chordata > Aves > Passeriformes > Muscicapidae > Erithacus > Erithacus rubecula. Next base: position 25,386,218 of record NC_136660.1, on the reverse strand, counting down.
CACTTCCTTCTCTTCCCAGCTCACAGTTAACCAGGTCTACTTAACAGGGGCTAGTACACACAGATCAGAGACAAGGGCTGATGTCTGTTCACTTGGTGAAGTACCTTAGCCATTTCAGTAGAGAAACCCTACTCCATCCCCTTTGGACATGCAGCAGACAATATCTTCTATAACAATTTAGAACTTGGACAATTCAAGTAGATTCTCACAAGCCAGGAAAAAGATTTTTACCTTCACCAAGGCAAGATTCTTTTCTGTGATCCATTGATGCAAAGGAGTTTCAGTTTCTTATAAACAGATTCTTGCCCATTTTTTTAATAAATTGACAAAAATTTTTATGTCATGATCTGTTGAAGAAAAATGTCACCATGAACAAGGAAGAACATGACAAAGAATGAGGACAGAAAAATACAAACACTTCTCTATGTGGTCCCTGTCCTGCTGACCTCCAGCAGGGTATGTGAGTCTCACTACATGGTCAGCAACTTGGCCACTTCCAAGGCCACATCAGAACCAGTATCCAAATTTCTGGTACCTGAATTGCAGTGGTTCACAGAGAAAGAATAAAGACACAGGAAGCAATTTTCAAATCTACCTAGAAAACCTGGAGTTTAAGTCTCATTTTCTTTCAAACAGTAACAATCTCCAAAACCACCACTGCTTCCAGAAAACAGGATTAGAAAAGTGTGTGCATTACCCCAATGTACAGATGGTGGGAGCCATATAATGTGCAGATGGTAGGAGCCATGTAGGTCATCTGACGTGCCCAGATCGTGCAGCCTTTCAGCAGCAGACTCAGGAAATGATCCAAGGGCCCAGCATGCCAGGCCCTTGCCCTATACCATGCTTCTTCCCACACATAACATTACCCTTTTGAGGAAGATGGTCATTTCCAGAAATAGCCCAGGCAGTGTGCTCTGCAGTGCAGCAGTCTGTTTGGGGAACATGCACTTCTCTGCAAACACGCATCTTCTGCCCTCAAGAAACTGCCTTCAGATGCACTGGGGAAAATGAGGCTTTTTGAGTAAACACCACCTGACTGAACTGCACTTTGTTTGAAAAGAAACTGATGGCATTTGTATGGCTGTGGGCCAGGCCAGACTTCCTTCACTTCTATTTAGGCTTGTTAGTTATCTCTCATGTTACAATTATACTGCTGCAATACTGTGACTGGAGATAAAAGCAGGGGGAAATATACTTTAAAACAGGAAAATACATTAACACTACTGTTAGCTACATGTTGTAGTAGGGAAACTGAGGCACAAAGACCCCACAGGCTGTAAGAAAAATCAGGAAGAGAACCCAGATGCCCTTGTGCCTGGGACTGTACTCTGTCAACAAGGCCACACTCATCCAGGATTTGGGAGACCCATGGAAAAAAAAGGCAGAGAAAACTGGAAGAGCTTTGATTTCTTCTGTTCTTACAGTTCTGGCTCACAAGCAGCACAAACTAACATGAAGGCTGCAAGGTGGCTACCTCCCACAGCTCCCAGATGGCCAGGCTGCTTGTGAAGCAGTTCATGAACTGCTGCACTTTGTAGCCTCACTGTTAAAGACAAACCAGAACTGGTGCCATGTTACCTCACCATGCCTATATGCTGCTTTAGTGCTGCCCAGACTCCTGGGAAATGACCACTGGAGCAGCAGTTCCAGTGTGATCTGTCCTTTCCCACAACTTCTTCCTTCTTGATGGTCTAACAGATGGCAGGAGATAAATGAGAAGCTTACAGAAAATAATTGACTATTTTATGGAGAGGAACTTTAATCAAAACTGAGGCAAAAAAATTGCTCTCAGTCCACATGCCTATTTGTCACAGAGCAAGCAGCAAAGCATTAGCAAGTAATTAAGATAATATTGGAAATCATCTAAGGCTACTTCAAACTGGATTCATAAAGCAACAGAACTGAAGTGAAATCACTTTCATATCAGAGAATGAAAGGACTGAAAGTACAGTAGGGAACACAGAAAAGTGAGATGGGAATATATCCAGCAAGATGGAAAAAGCAGGCCTGTTCTTTCTGAGCTGATCAACAAGGCAGTGTCTCATAGAGAAGAGATCCAGGCAAAGGCCAGCCAAGTGCACAGCCCCAGAGACCCGCAGCCTCTGATCAAGAGAGCTCAAAATAAGTCAACAAAAACAAATCCTATCTTTGTTGGTACAAAGAAGGTAGGGAGTAAGAGCCAACACTCTCAGGAGGAGAACAAATAGCAGCCAGTCTTTGAATTTGGGCAGACGTTTGTCAGGAGGGATTGGGAGATGATGAACAGCAGGAACTCCAACAAGCAAGACAATTAGCTCAGCAGCAGGAATTGACCAGTCTGTTTGGGTCAGAAATAGAAATGGATTTGAAAGCTCAACTGGGAGCAAAAAAGGAAAAAGTCAGTCTTACCTACAAACAGGGGAGCAGATGGAAACAACACTACAGGTGACAACCAGTTCTGACTGCCGAGCACAGCACCAGGTCAGGTTAAACAAAAGCATGAAGGATAAATCCCTGCATGTGTTGTGGATGAAGCATTACACAGAGAAGATATAAAAAGGGTACAAATAGTGCTGAGATGGGAGAAAAACCAAAATAACAGACAAAGAAGGAGTACAACTTCAACCAGAAAATTGCCTGTACAGTGAACAAAATGGAAAGAGAAAATAAGAGAATTGTGGGAACAGTTGACCAGGTTTGGCCCAAATATCCTCCCCACATCCCAGGACACTGAATTTCTCTAGGGGCTGGGTCTAACAAGCTTCACATTTCAAAAGACCCTGAGAATATAAGAACCAAATTGTCAAGCTTCCTGTCATCACACCAGCACTGTGATCAGTGATGCAAATCAGCCCTCAGCAGCTGCAGCACAGCTCTAACTGGGCAGTGCTGCAACATGAACAGCATGAGCCCTGACTAACCCCTACTGTAGAGGAGTCCCCCAAATCTGGGAGGAAAAAGGGATCATCAGCCTTCAGCCACACACAGTGGCACTTCACAGCAGACAGGTACTGCAGCAGAGAATTATAGCTCAGTTGCAGATAACATCAACAACTGGGCCTACTTCTAGTTTACACAAAAGGCTTCTTTGCACAACTTGGATAGTCTAAAGAGAACATAAATTACATTCTACAACTACTGAAAGCACGAAGTATAAATTGAGCCTGGAATCATGGGTTTCTGCATAGACTCCCTGCTACCCAGATACCCCTATACATAGCTATATCACTAATACACAAAGGAAAACAGGAACTGCAGCTCTGCAGGATCTTCTTCCTTGGAGGGTTACAAAATAAACAGGGTGACAAAGAGGAACACAGTAGGTTCCCCCATGGAAATTGCTACATCAGCTTTTACATCACTTTTGGAGGCCTCATTCCTCACCAGGGGGTGGGGGTTTATGCTTCTCATGCCATTTGTTGTGTTCATCCCACTTTCTGTGTTTTCCCTGCCAGTTGTACTGGAAAGCCAGGCACCACTGAGAAGACACTGTAAAAAAACCTCACCTACATGGGGTTCTTTTTTGTTTTCCAAATCGTGGCAGGATCTCACACAATGTAGTGCTGGCAGGTTTCAGAAACTCCAGCATCACTAGGAGCTGCTTATCTACACTTGCAGATTACACTGGGGCAAATTACATCAAATGGGCAGAGGGGATGTGCTGAGGCTGAATAGAGTTCTGTGAGTACAGTCCTACCTGCCAGCCTTCTCTGAGCACCTGTATGCCAGTACAAACCTACAAAGACAAAGAATATGGGGTGATCTGCCTCATGTGCAAACAATCCAGCTTTCCAGCCCAACACTTCCACTGTCATTATGCTTTCTCAAAAAGAAGTCATGCACATACCTCACTATACTCAATACTGCTGGCCAGTCTGCCTCAAAATCCCTAAGAGAAAAGCAATCCTTAACAGCTCAGCTTTGTTCAGCTTCTCTTTCTTGAAAAATTAACTAGCATATTCAGGTATGAATACCCTCTACTGGGATGCAAGATACTGTGTCCAGGTACTTCCAAACAGCATTTCAACAGGAAGATGAAGATTCCAGATTCTAGTAATAATGCTTCTACATTATCAAAATGAAGCATAACTCAAAACATGGCACAGCAGATCTCACACTTCTCTGTTTTACACGTGTGGATTTGTACTCTATGAACAAAGCCAGGTCCTGAGCCATGAACAGAGCTTCACTACAAGGCACTACAAGGCTTGAGGCAGAAAGCAGCCTCTATCCCCCCCATATTACACAAGGGCCAGATTCTAACCCACCTACACACAGCGAGTCAAAACTCAACTCCCACGAACTGTGGAGTGAGGTGTGATCCAGAGTTAGAAGATTAAAAGAAAAAAAAACCAAAAAACTCACAAGCAAATAAACAAAGTATCATCCAGAAACAAGTATCAACTGATAGGGCCTAGGAAGCAGGAAAGTTGTGGACAAAAAGTCTCAGAGACCAGGTCTCTGGGATGTGAAGAAAGGAGTAAGGGCTTTGTGCAGAAATACAGATCAACACAGATCAAGAAAAAAAATAGATCAAGAGCTGACACAGTGATCTGCTCTTTCAGGAATTCCTTACACAAGACAGGCAAACTACTCAGCCACCTGCACACCCTCTCTCCTAATAAAATGGTAATTGCAGCACTGCCCTAACTCCAGAGGCTCTAGGAAGGACTGAAAATTGCCAGGTACTCAGTCAGCAGGACGATGTGGGGGGCTGAGGGCAGAAACCTCCTTTGACAGAAAAGATGTAATATATTAAAACTGTGCAGTGTTCACCAACCCCCTTACTCCTCCCCTGCACAGTGAGGCACAGCTGCACAGCACTGCTGCTGTGGTAAATCAACCTTCTTGTGCACCAGACATCCAAGGCTGACTTACAGATTCACCTGCAGCCACATCCTCTGAGCTTCTGCACCCACGTCTGTGAAGCTGTGCCACATGAAGCCATCACCTGAGGCACATGGAGTACCTAATGCACACCTACACACCCACCCCTCAGTCCTTGCTCTGAGACACTGAGCAAACCAAGCTTAAAGCCCAGAATACCTGAGGGTTTCAGCAGTACAGTCCCCATATCAACCTTCAAGAGAGAGTTTCAAAGGATATGAGAGCAAAGGCCTACAGAGAAGATTTAGAACAGAATCAAGTAGAAGTGGAAAAGAAGTTTCTTATGGGTAGACAAGAGTGCAATAACAGAGAAAATGAGGAGGTGCACCAGTAGAACAACCAGAAGGGCAGAGAACCCCTGACACACAGATCTCCAAGATAACATATCCACAATGCCTTACCATACTCATCACAGCTGCTGACTCCTAGCTCTGCTACCAGGCTGAAAGGCCCTTGGGAAGCAGCACCAGGCACAAGGGAGAATAATGGGAAGAGAGGAAAATGAAAGGAAAAAGAAACTGGACAGAGATCAAACCTTCCCCCATGGAACTGAGCAATAGATTCTTTGAGAGCCCTTAACAACATGGGTCTCCTGGGAGAGCTGAGGGCTCCCAGTGCTTCTGGGAGGATGCTCAGTATTTCCCCAGGATTAGACCAAAAAACAGTCCTTCTACATGCCTGAGAGCCTAAATAAAAACAAAACATAAATGATAACCTAATAGTTTAACTTACTTTCAGATTTTGTTATAAATCTTAACTTCATTAAATTGATGGTACTATTGGGGGAAGAAATAATTTAGCAACCCTACTGTTTATTTTATTTCCTGCTGACACAATTATTTAAATTGATAAAAAGTCTTCTCAACTATTTTCCAAAATGTATAAATATCAAGCCAGGCTAATCCTAACTAACTATAATGAACCTTTCAAATAATTGGGTCTATTAGAACTGCACATGTAGGGTCCATGAGAGCAGTTTCCAGTGACATTGAGTGCAAGTTAATGTACTCACAGAACTGCACTCCCAGCACAGACCACTTCTCTAGCAACATTTTAGAACTCAGGTTCTGCCCCAGAAACATCTTCTGAAGAAAGCAACATTAAATAAGTGATACTACATGCTGTAACAAGCCTCTGTTCATTTTTCATCCAATTCCAAAAACCAGAAGATACTTTTGTCAAGAGCAAATTTAAGGAGGCAATATTCAATTCACATATAACATGCCGGCTGAGTTTTTAATTGGGTTTTTAACTTGCTTGGGTTTTGGCTTTTTTGTGTGTTAAGTAGAATTTGTTGAAAAAAAAGTTTCCCTTGTCTACTCTAAACATCAGGTAACAATGACTGTGATTCTCCCCTTATTTTCTGCAGGTGGATCATTTCCCATACCAAAATATCCTCGATTAAAACAAAACTGTATTTTTAAATACATTTATGTTTTAAATCAAACTCACTAGGTCTTTCAAATACCTACACAAAACACTGCACGTGCATGTAGGTAATGACTGCAGAGGGAAGCCCTCTGCAGCAATCTCCATGCTGTTGGTTGCACAATGGAGACAAGCAAAGGAAAAGAGAACCTGAGCCACAAGATCCTTCTTTAAAATTGCATCACATGAATTAGAAATCATGAAGCAATGTTTCCCTCTTATTTGCACACCCCTATTTGGGGTAGAAAAGAATTATTTTGCTGAGACTGTGAGACCACCATAGTTCTATAAGAATAAGATTTGCTCCACCACTGCCACCCAGAACTGGGCTGTCTGCTCCTCAGAACTTTCTGGGTGTTTGTGCAATGACAGCACAGGGCTTGTTGGGAGGAAACAGCTGTCATGTCTGGGCTGCAAATGCTGAAGGAAAATACTTGGATTTAAGCTATGAATCAAACAAGCATCTAGGCTTCACAAATACCCTGAACCACAAAATCATGGATTATTTGGTTCAATGAATACCATCAACAATGTACATGTGTCAATTTGTAAAAGTGTATCGATTTAAAAAAAAAAAAAAAAAAAAGGAAAACATCACTGCTTTCCCAAGGTTGCTTGAGAGATATTTTTACAGGAGGCTGCTAAATTACAAGATCTGCATGAGATCTAAATGTGTAATTTCTCTACACTAATGAAACATTTTGAGACAAAAGCAATCTAAGAAAATCTCTTGTCCACATATGAAATGTAAGTTTTCTTCCCCATCAAGGACTTGATATTTAATTCAAAGTCTATTCCATCTCTACCAGACAGAACTTACTGAATTGCCCCTTTGATTTTAACAGGAAGAGATGATACAGAGCCTTCCTTAAACAAGGCTGATGCTATACTCAGCATCACACAAAAGACACTGCAGTGAATTTGGAGGCACCCTAAACTTCACAGTTGTCACTTCCCGGCACTTCAGCCATCTGGAAGGCCTGCCTCTCCTACAGCAAGTGCAAGCTGCTACGACTTGTGCTAAAAGAAACTTCCATTTCCAACTGCACATGTAAGGTCTGAGCTCCCCAAAAGAGCCACTCTGGTCCCTGCCTGGAGCAGACCTGGCACTGGTCACTGTCAGAGGCTGAAACAACCACGGAGGCAATGCCCTGGGTAACTGCTCTCACTCTAAAGATCCAATGTGGCCTCAGGATTCCTTGGATAAAGAAGGTTTAAGTAAAGCTAGAAAGTACCTTTTCTGCTTCTCTGTTCCTTTCCCCCCACATGATGATATTCAGCCTGTCAGGCTCCAGGGCCCAGCAGGCTGGTGTCAGCACCAGAGCTGCCCCAGGAGAGCTGTGCCTGGGGCTCTGTGCTGGCAGGGCTGCTGAGCACCCTGCCCCAGGGACTGGGAGTGCTCTGCATCCCTCTCCAGCCTACAGGCTGCTGGATTCACTGCTAAGGAGTTCCTGAGGGGGATGTGCTTCCAGCCCTCCTCTGGAGAAGGGCAGGTTGCCATGACAAAGGCCTTTGAGACAAAGAGGTGTGGGATGGAAAAATAGTATGTGGGAAACCTAAAGGGAAAAATACCGACCTGAATTCAGCATTTTTCATCATTTTCCAACACAAAGTCACAAGACTGGGGGCTTTGGTTCATGATAAACAGTAGAGAGCTACAACAGCCCTCAAATTAGGAGAGGCTGGATGAAGCAGGAAAGCAAATACAAATATTCAGCATACAAAGATCTCAAGATATGCTGATCTTGATGAAGAAAACTTCCCCACAGAAAGGTGTCCTAACATTGCTTCAAATAACCTTTATTATCAAATGCTGCTGAAGCAGAATCACTGCAAGCAAAGGCACCTTTCCCTTAGGCCTTTACAGGTCCTTCCCAATGGCCTTAAGAAAGCCTTAATCACCTGAGCCACCTGCCACCATTTTATGGATTGCACAGGCCTTGCTGCAGTAAAAGCAAGCTTGCAAATGCCTTTTCAAAGGCATACTTTATGTTTCTAAAGTTTCTCTATCCTAAAAGATCTCAACAAGGTCTGAACAAATCTACAGAAGGTAGCAAATGAAAATAAAAAGAACAGGAATGAGAGGGAAGAGGCAGATGCGACCACAGAACCAGGCAATAGGCTTAATCCTGTTGTCTCTTCTAGATTTAAGAAACCAAGAAACACGGCATTGTATAATAAAATAATTGTCAAAACTATGGAGTTCTACAATTACCAAGCTATCAAAAGCTGGGAAGTCCCACTGCCCTGAAAGGCAGACTGAAACACAGCTTTGTTTTTCTGAACTGAATTTTTAACATGTCGTACATTACAGTCAGTCATCTCCCTCTCTCCCATTTGTTGTAGGGGATCCATTTCAAAACACTTCCTTGCTTCAAATCATGCCAGTCATTACAATCCCAAAGCACCTAGGCTGCACATGCACTATCCCTTAAAAGCAGTGATTTCTGGGGTGGAAAGACATCAGCTGTATATAATGGGAATAGCTATAGCCTAAACCTTATGAACAGATCTCCCTATTTCCCTTCCCTCTGCAGCATCTGAGGCTTGGCATGGTGTCAGCTGGCAGTGCCACTTCAGACCCAGCTCCCCTGTGTCCCCTCTACTTCCACTGCTACGGACGCAGAATGGATGCTGCACTTGTGTGCCCCGGCTCTGAATCCCTCTAGCTGTTCAGACTCTTCCCATTTTCCCAAGACAGCAAGTTTCTCTCCAGTGTCTCCAACTTTATTCTGCAGTCCCGTGCTGCAGGCAGCCCAGCCCCTGTGCTGCCCACACTGTACCTGGTGGCCATACTGGCAATGCTGCCGCTGCCGCTGTATTTCCGTGCCCGGCTCAGCCTCCGCGTGGCCTTCGGCTCTTGTAGCCCAGGGCTGGGAACTGAGGGGAACGTCGAGGCATAGCCGTGTTCACACTCTGCGAGAGAGCAACAGGCAGGGCATTAAAAACAAAACAAGCAACCTCCAAAACAACAACAACAACAACAACAACAAAATTAGGTGAAAGAAACAGAAAAATAAAGAAGTCAGCAGGCAGGCCTCACCACTAACCCACTGGCCTAGCTGGGGAGGCTCTCAACCACAACAGCTCAGGGAAATGACGGAGGATAGATTCACAGGGAAGTGGATTGGGAGTTGGTGAAAAGGGAGAAAGGGAAGTATAAAGTCTCTGCCAACCCGGGAGGAAGGACACCACCACTCAAACACTGAAAATACAAAAAACAACCACAACAGTCAGTCCAGAGAGTGCCTCATCTCTCTCCTCCTGCCCGACCTATCTGAACCAGGCAAACCAAATGTATTTCACTGAGCCACTGATGTCTCTGCCGAGCCAGAGCCACCCACCACCATCCCTCCTGCCCAGTGGAAAACTTTCACACCAATCCCCCCTTTTCCTCCCAGAAACGACATCCATATCAATCACCCCCACTCTCCAAAAACCTTCCACTTCACCCACCACCTCCAGGAGGACTCATCAGCCCTATTCTTCATGCAGCCCCTCACTGCTGGGGATTTATCACATCCCGCTGCAAACACTGGCTCTGATCCCTCCTGCGGGGTCCTCTCGCCCCTCGGTGGGGTCTGACCCCAGCCCCGCTCCTCTCACGGAGGGCACCGTGCTCCCCCCATTACCTCTCTCCCTTCGCTCCAGATACTCGGCCGCCTCCAGCAGCCGCTGGATGTTGATCATCTGGACCTGCTCCATGGCCGGGGGGCTCCGCAGCCCCGGGCCGCCCTCCGCCCCCACGCTCCCGGCTTCCCCGCTGGGCACGGGGGCGGCTGCGCTGGGATCGCCGTCTCTGCCCAGTGCCCGGGCCTCGTCACACCGTGCCGGGGAGGGCGAGGGGCGGCAGGGGAGCACGCGAGGAAACGCCGGAGGAAGGAGCCGCTCCGGGATGCTCCCGCCGGGGAGCGGAGGGCGCTGACTGCCGCCCCAGCCCCGTCCCCAGCGGCCGGGAGCGCTGCCCCCGCCGGGCCCTGCCGGGATCCCAGCCGCGGCCCCTCGGCCCGGCAGCCCCGCGGCGGGACCGGCCCCTCCGGCCGCCGCCCCGCCCGCCGCCTCGCAGCACTTTGTTTACCTCTGCCCGGCGCTGGCGGGCGGCGGGGCGGAGCGCAGCGGGGCGGGCTGGGAAATGCAGTTCCCGAGCACCGAGCCGCCGCCGGGGCACCACACGGCGCGGCCCTCCCGCGGCCATGGCCGCGTGTCCCCGCGCTGAGGGGATGGGCCGTGCTGGCGGCCCGGTCACAGAATCACAGAGCGGGTCACGCTGGGACGGACCGCGGTGGGTCCTGCACAGAGCGCAGCATGGCATCCAGATGGCTCTGGAATACCTCCAGCGAGAGAGAAGAGACCCCACAACCTCTCTGCGCCTGTGCTCAGCTACCTGCACAGCTCCCCACATCCAGGTGGGACTTCTGTGTATCAGTCCCTGTCCGCAGCCACTTGTCCCATTGCTGGGCAGCTCTGGAAAGAGCCTGGTCCAACCTCTGACACCTCCCACAGACATTGAGAGCATCCGCTCTCGGACATCTCTTCTTGATGCTGAACAGGCCCGGCTCCCTCAGCCTTTCCTCCTAAGAGAGAGATTCCAGCCCCCGATCACCTTTGTAGCCCCTTGTAGCCCTTTGTAGCCCCTGCACCTGCTCCAGGAGTTTCCTGTCTCTTGAACCGAGAAGCCCAGAACTGGACACAGCACTCCGGGTGAAGGCCCACATGGAAATGACAGGGCTTGGCAAGGATAAAGCAGAGAGGCTACAAAAGACAAAGCCACAGCCACAGCGTGGAAACTTTCCACATCTCACCTTTGGAGATGTAACTAAAAAAATGTGCCAGGAATTCCCAGCTGGAGTGACTGATACATTGTTTTTCATGAGAGGCTGAGGAGCAAGACCCATTTTTCAGTGCGCACAGATGATTTAAGAGCACAGACAAAAGACACCATAAACAGCAAACTCACTGTACTTGAAGTAGCACATTAGGAAGGCACAACAGTGACCATCTAACATTTTAACAAATGCTGCCACACACCATTCAGTATGATCACTCTTTTCAGAAATTTAATATTGTGTTTACATCTTGATTTTTCATGGAGGTACAAACCCTTGGATCACTTCTATCACCCCGAATTTTACCAACTTCGGCATTAGCTGGAATGGAGTTTAAAAACCTGATAACATAGAACTCTATGATACTAGTCTCTAATTTGACTTACTCAAGAAGGATGCATTCAGAGAACATTCATAGTAAATATCTGAATCTCCAACTGATTCTGACTTAGAAACCCTCCAAAGACTGTTTTGTAGTTCTGACTGGGGTTATTTTCTGAACCTTTAGGCCATGACTGGTTACATTTGCAATCATCCCTCCATCCCAATGGGAGACAGAAAAGTAGCTTGAAAATATCCCAAAAAGCAGAGATTCTCAATCAATGGCTTGTGTCTAGTAGCAAGGGCTTTAGGCAGTGCACAAAGTATCAGGAGACTCCTGATGGAGTTGCAAGAGTTGGCAGTACTCAACTAGAGAAGGCCTGAAAAAAGTGGATTCAGGGTAGCTAACTTTTCTCTACATGCAATTTGCTGATTCACCATTTCTGAGGTTTCCTCAGAAAACTGCAGGCTTGCAGCTGATAGAGGTAAAAATAATACCACTATTCAGTTCTTTCACAGACCTTTCCATCACTGAATCTCTAGGGGTTGATTTGTTTTGTTTCTCTTAAAGTGGGACAGCTGAAAAATAAAGGAAGCTGGGGGGACCTCCAGGGACATCCCTTCCTCATTCTGGGAAAGCCAGTCCCAGCCCTTGCTCAGACAGGACAGTCTCCACTCATAGCCCTACACCCAGCCAGACCACAGCACATGTAAACACTGGCTTTTGTCTGGGGGAGAACTCAGGGAACAAAGTATTCTCTCTCCCCACCTCGTATTTCTACACTGGAAACTGCCCACAGAGGAGACTGCTAAAAGCATATGGAAAATTCCAAATTTGAGCAGTCTCAAGGGCTCATAAGATCTTGGATTAGGGAAAAGGACTCAGGTGCACAGACTTCTCCACAACAATGAGGTTAACACAAGAGCATTTCTGGGCTCTAACTGTGCTTCCTTTAACCTTCCAAAATTAGAGAGCCATTTGCCTCTCAGGATTAGCAATACTAAACATTAAAATACCCAAACTCTGCAACTCCACTCCCCCAACAACTCATGATGAAGCCCCAAAATCACTTCAAAACAGTGCCCTTGTGAGCATCTACTGCCACTAGCTTTTCTGATGGCACACTGGGAGATACATGGTGCAACTCTAGGGAATAAATAGGGAAAGCCATGGCTGGAAAATGAAGGGGTAGGTTAGGAGCTATCAGAGTGTCAGCCTCATGAAGGTAAAGTTCAAGATAAAAAACAAGAGAGGATGAAGGAGGGTAACCCTGATACACATGGTGAATTAAATCAGCCCTGGAATGAAGTAACAGCAGGATCAGTTTTGTGTGAAATGATGTAGGATAAGCTCTTGCATTTACGCTCAGCTTCCAAGTCTTTGTTTCTGAAGTAAACAATGTACTATTAAAAAAAAAAAAAAATTTCTGTGAAACAAAGACAAATTTGGGAATAAACTGTGGGACATTTCCCCAAAGAAGGAGCCCTAGAGAAGAGGCAAAACAACTGTGGAGCCACAGCAGATCTGTAAAATCTTGCAGTTGCCATCCCAAGTGCTCGTGTGGGCAGGTCAGCCTGCAAAATGCCAGAGTGTGACAGAAACAAAAGTGGGTGGAAAGTAAATAGCACAAAGATGCCCAATGCCATTCAACTGCTAACCAAAAAGCCCCCAAAGTCTGATTTTAAATGTGGTTGAGCAATCCACAGACAACACCGGGGAGGGGCTATGGGAAGAGTATTTTAGGGGAGAATGAGATCATTTAATTTAGTGGCTCCGAATGATCTGTAAGTACAGTTTTCTGATTATAAGTGCTTGCTGCTTGGCATCCCTTCTGGCAGCTGTGATTCACTTTCATTGTGTGTTCTGCTGCTTCGCCCTTTAGAAAGGGGCTTTTTACATTTTATTAAATGGCACTTCGGCAACCCTCCATTTCCAGCCTTAATAATGGATTTGTTAATCTCCCTGATAGCCTTTCCCTCCTCCTTAGCAATAATTTAAATATCCAAGAAGAAATCTGCAGTGCAGAAATCAATTAATATTTACATCTGAAATGCTGCTGTACTATTTTCATCAAGTACAACAGATGTGATCTGTTTTTTATCAACATCACCATCACTTGCATTAAACTAGAAACTTCCATCAGGGAAATTTTTTAGAGCTTTCCGAAAGTAATGTTTTAAGCTTCTCAAACCCGAAATTACTTCAGCTATTTTCTTTCCACTCAGCAGGAAGGGAAACTGAGGTGTAAGCAGCATAATTGCTCATATGAAGACACACCCTAAGTCAGAGGTGGAACAGGAACACGTTTCACAAATCAAGATGCCCAGCCCTCTGCTTTGAACACAAACCTTAGAAATAACACAATGCTTTGCAACGTGGAAGTTATTTTCAATAAGGGCAATCCCTTTGGCTAAGCTGCCTTGTTTTTCATTCTGTATTTGGCTTTTGTTAAAATCCTCCTGTCCCCAACCATTTGCATTTTCTGGGAGGAACATCAAGATGGCAACAGTCATAAGCGCTTCCTTTGCCCATCTTCACACAAACCCTCCAAACTCTTAACATTGTTTTCAAATCCTCAAAATCTAACATTTGTGCAATCAAAGCATGAACAGAGATCCCTGGTAGGAACCATTTTCTGACGCTCTCAAAACAGTGCAAAGCTTCAGTGATGCCCCAGATTTCTGGGAACAGCAGATCCATACCATTCCTGTTTCTCTAGCAAGGGGAAAAACGTGCCAGCACACACTGTAACAAAACAGGTCTCTATTCTTGTAGTAATGACTCTAATAGCTCAGTATTGCAGGACTTGCAGCAGCAGACTGGAGAACAACCCAAGTCCCACCTGCTCAACTCCCTTCCAAGGCTTGCAAAACTTTCAGTAAGGTACCTACAAGTGCCTGTAGGACATGGCCTCATTTCTCATCCAGGAGCTTCATTCTTTCGTAAGGCACCAGATAATCCATTTCAGCTTCCCACTGGTATTTGAAACCCATCCACCACTGAGGACAGATATTTCTCAAAACCAAACCTCTGGGATATCCAAGAGTTTGAACAGGAATAAAGTGCACACTCTGATACAAAGACCAAGCTCTGCCAAACAATAAGGTAAAAGCCACATATCTATTGGCTCTTTGGGCCACTTGCTCCTTCTCTCCAGGAGATGTGCTCTGTTTTCAGACCTGTGCTGTGCCCAAATTTATACTGAGTCAGTGATTTACTCTGTGACTTTGATTAAGTCACTTAACTGATCCAGCTGCAAAATTAAGAGGAATTCCCATAGGAAAAAATATACAGTCCTTTATCTAAATAACAAGAAGCGAGGGTTCTTCAGCCAGCAGCAGAAGGTGCTTCTCTGCCGGCTCTCAGGACGCTCTGCTGGATGTGATGGATTCTCAGCAGTGCTTCTGGCACAGTACCATGGTTTTACCTTTGCCCTATCATTTCTCCTGCTGTGGCTTCCTTCTGAATTCTATGCTGAGGTCCAAACAGCATGAGTCAAAATCCCCCAGCCTGGAAGTGGCAAACGCATGAATCACTGTGGCCAGGTTGTGAACCAGGAGGAATGAAAGGGGTTTACTGTGAGTTGGATGAAAAATATATAAATAAAGGGGTCCCACACTGCTCTACAGATCACATCACCATAAGATCCATACCATCTACTCTGACCTTGAGCCACATGTTCAGCTCTCATTGATACAATGGGAGCTCTGCACACAGACCAAAGGCAGTCTCAGCTCTTTCTGCCCTCTGCTAATTGCAGGTTTCTGACATTTCTTTGGTTTGTCAGAAAAAGACCCTAAATAGCACATAAACAATGGAAGGAGCCACATGATGAAGATACTATTAACTCATCCCCAAGGCTCAGTTGTCCTCTCCCTCAGGAGCAAAGGACAAATCTAAGATCACCTATTTGTTATTCCTGGTCAGAAGATCAATAAACATAGCCAGCACTTGAAGAAGATCTAGCTGTCTCCTGTGAGGGGCCAAGGTCCCCTGTCCCATGCATACACACTTCTATTAGACTTGTGAACTTGTCACCCCTGTTACAGAGACTTGATTGCCTTCATGCTTTTGGAAGAGGATATGGCAACACACGTCTGTATCTGTAGTGAGATCAGAATGTATTACACACCATGCCTATTACAGATAAGTCATCGTATCCGAAGGATTCATCACACGTTTGTGCAACTCCTACTGACAAAAACATGAGTCCACACACACAAAGGGGATGCCTGACACATACTAAACCTCAGCTGAGTTTACTCTGTTAAAAACATCTTCCAAACCCCAGCATTTCAGCTGCTACAGATTTTCAGCCATGCTTATTAATGAAGTGGCATTTGCAGAGGTTACAGATATATCAACAGAGCTGCTCTCAGCACAACTTTCATTTCTGAAAACAGCCACTGTAACTTTCTCCCTGTGACGTTTCTATTCCTTGGATACCAAGCTTAAATTTCTAGAAACAGGTCATTTGGAAACCTGTACATGTCAGTTAGCAAGGTGTGTTGGGAATGGGTTTTGTGGTCTCACCATGAGAACTACAGCAAGAAGGCAAGCAGCACTGTTATTCACTCCCAGAGGCTCAACTGGAAAAATAATTCAGTTATATGGCAGTAGCTAAAATACTCCTGCTTACCCATGGAGTTTGATAAGAGGACTCTAACCTTCCCTGTCACTGTACTGTACCACAGGTAATTTTTATTCTAATATTTTAAAATATAAGTGAATACTATAAGAGGGGTGCTGAGAGGCCAACAGTCTCCCCCTGCCCTGACAGTACATCCTACCCTGCTCCATAGCTCTCTGCCCTGTGGTTCTGTTTCCACACCACCCAGCCAACCCATGGCCCCTCTGCTATTATTCATGACTACAACGATAGGATGTGGGACCTATAAATGCAGATCATAATCATCTCAGTATTTCTGTCTGAGCTTCAGGCGGGTAAGAAACTCCTGCCTTATCTGAAAGTCCTGCCCTAGACACAGAAAGCTCTGCTGTCTACCTCACACCAGTGACCTGCAGACAAGGGTAGGTGTGTTTTGGAGACAGAAAACATCCTTGTAGTTGCTCCTCTATCACCAGAAGGTGTGACATGCACATCTGGGACATCCAAGCATTTGGATCCACAAGAGAAGAGGTTGTGTCCACCTCTCAGGGGGCCCCTCTAACAAGCAGCATCTGCTCCTGCTGAGGACAGTGTTTTGAGAAGGTGAATAATGTGGCACAGCCACCAAAGGCTTGGGAGAATGAATGAGGACGCTGAGTGTGGTTTATCAGAAACTGTAGAACTACGAGGAAAACCACTTGAGCTCTCAGAGCCTTTAATAACCCTTCCTTAAATTCCTTCCTTTGGCTACTGAAGCCTTTCAGCTTCCATACCACTGTGGTGCGGATCCCAACCAGTATCTTGGTGCTTTACCCAGCTCTGTCCCTGTCACCCATCCTGGCCAGGAAGAGACAAACATCTACCTGTCACCTCTATTTTTTTAAGACTGTTTCCTTGGGGCAGGGCACTGTCACTCCCCTGCATGTACAGCACCTGGCACAACAGGGCTGTGACTCAGCCACCTTCCTGATGGGAGTAACACCAAAATAGCTCATTACAGCCCTGCGTAACACCGTGGTCAAATGACCTGGGCATCCTGCAGGAAGCAGGCAAGCACCAAGTCTGACTGCAACCGAGTCTGGCAGCCTCCATCACCAAACTTTTTTGAGCTGGGCTCCCCTATTATTGCTAACTGTGAGTTCAGAGACTGTAATGAGGAGTGACCAGCCATTAGCAACATCTCTGCCAGGCTGCCAGCGCTGAGCAATGACCCCTGCCCTGGCAGACGAAAGGGCACAGCATTCTCTTGCTGCAATAACCTGAGCTCTGCATGCAAATCCCTTCCCAGAAATGAGATGTATATGCATTAGGATATAACCCTCCCGCTTCTGCAGCTGTTCCTCAGTTTAGATAGGGCCAGTAATGCTCAGAGATTGTTTTCCAATCCCAGCAGCATTTTTCTTTGTTTGGGAGCAACATGTAAAAGCTGCCTGGTATATGATGGTCACGTTCTGAACAGCACGTTCACCAGCTGAACCTTTGGTTAAATGGGACTTTTCACCCTAAAATGTCCTGATTGCACATTAAAATACTGAAAGGTTTTGCAGAATTGCCTAATAAAAGTGATGATTTTCAACATTATGACTTCAACAATTACTAGTGAAAGCTTCAGTGAAAACAAGTGTTCAGGAATGGAGATGTTTAGATGCAAACACCTCTTTTAAAAATCTAGCAATAAAAAAATCCTGTATCCTGCTGTCCTACTCATTTTCCAAACAAGGAACCATATAAAATGATGCATTTTTAAATGGAGCATATAAAATTTCAGATACTATCCATCTATCTCCCCCCACCCGGAAAAAAATCCATGATTTTGACAGTCCCTCTTCACAACATGAGCCCTTGTTGAGAAAAAAACAAACCTAAACCAGCGGTCTCACACTCAATTTCCAAACCAGGGGTGCTGTTGTTTTCATATGCAAACCCAGTTCTTGCTGGTATCTCCTGTCATTTTCCTGCTCGCAGCTGCTGCTTGTGGTGCAGCTCAGCTTCTTGGACGCTTGGCTTTGCAGATTCATTACGAAACAACAATTACCACATGAGAAAAAAATCCCACCCCAATATTAACTCAACTTTCCAAAACAGAAAAGGAGCCTGGATTTGTTCTGGGCGAGCAATGAGCAAGGGCTTTTGGCTGCAGCTTTAGCGGCAGAGCAGCTCCTCCGCAGTGGGATCCCTTTCCCTGGCAGCCTGCGGGCACGCAGCTTCTCCCGCAGAACAAGGACACCCTATATCGTCACCTGCACCTATAGCTGCCATAGGGGATGAGCGGAGCCAGAGGGTGATGCTGCGATGGAGACGCGTGGCGAGGGACTCGCGGATCCCTTTGTAAAGTTAAAATGAAAACAAAACGCAGCACATGCTCTGCAGAGGAAAAAAAAAGGAGTGGGGGGGGGGGGAACACCAAACATGAAAAGGAGGAGGGCAGACAAAATTAAAAAGAAAAATTTCAAAAATAAAAATAAAGGCTAAAACAAAGAGTAACAGAGAAACCCGAGGAAAACGCGGGCCAAGCGGCGGTGCCGCAGCGGAGCCGGGGCTCCCGGCGGGGTTCGCAGTGACACCCCCGGGCTCGCAGCAGCCCCCGGCCGAGCCCCCCCGGCCGAGCCCCGGGCCCGCGCCCCCCCGGCCCGCTCGGCAACGCGTGACGTCACAGGGAGACCCCGGCGCCGTGATTGGCGGCGCGGAGCGTGCGGCTCCGCCCCCGGGACGCACCGGCCAATGAGCGCGGCGCGCTGGCTCCATGTGCGAACCATGTGTCCGCCCGCGGGGCGGGGCGCGCCGCGCGCAGCGCCGCTGGAGCGCGCTCCGCCACTGCGCGGGGTCCGCGCTGCGCCGCGCTCCGCCGCGGGCCGCGGCCGCCCCTTTGTTCCCAGAGCGCTCCTTCCCCGCCGTGCCGCTGTCCCTCGCAGCTCGCGTGCCCGCTCGAGAGACCGCTCCGCGGGGCACAGCCGCGGGCTACGCGCACCCTCCGCGCCCGCGGAGCAGGAGGCTAGCGGCGCGGCTGGCCACCGCCCCGCACCGGACGCTCGCCCTGCCCTGCCCTGCACTGCTCTGCCCTGCCCTCTCCTCCCCGCCGGCTACCTGGCGAGCGCTGCCACTTGCCTACGTGACTCTGCCCATGCCCCGGCGGGGGGAGCGGGGACGTGTCATCGCCTCCTCCCCCGCCGCTCCGGCTCCGCCACCGGCTCCGGCTCCGCGCGGGGCTCGCCGCCCCCCTGGCCCCTCTCGGAGCCCCTCCGAGTCCGCTCTTCCCGAGAACCGGAGATGCGCCCCCCCCCTCCCCGCGCCGTCCCGCTCCGCTCTCCATCCCAAACTTTCCCCCCGGGCCCGGTGTCCCCGGTGGCGGCGAGGGTCGCACGCACGCCTGTGCCGCGGGGGCTGCAGGCCGGTCCCGGCGCCCTTTGTCACTGCGTCGCCGGCCCCCGCAGCCAGCCGAAAGTTTGGGTTATTTTTCTTACTCCCCTTGACCGCCCCGCGGTCACGCACACTCGCGGCCACAGCCTCCAGCCCGCACTTACTTTTATTCTCCTTCTCGATCCGCTCCAGGTAGCTGGCGGCCTCCAGCAGCACCTGCACGTTGTAGAGGAAGGTGTCCATGCCCGCCGCGGGGCTCGTGTTGCAGATGTCCCCGAGGGGGCACCGGGCCCCGCCGGCCGCCCCTGCGCTCCGCGACTCGCTCCGCGGCTCCCTCCGCGGCCGGCCGCGCTTCCCCATGCCCCGCCGCCTCCCCGTGCGGCGCTGCGTCCGTCCGTCCGTCCGTCTGCCGGCGAGCCCGGCGGCCGCCGCGGTCCCAGCGCTGCCGCCGCTGTGTCGCCCCACGGGCCGCCGCCGTCCCGCCCCCCCCGCGCCCCGGCGGGGCGGCCCGGCCCGGCCGCGCCTGCGGAGTGCGAGCGCCGGCGGCGCGGGGGGGCGGCGGGGCAGGGCCGGGCTGGTCCCGGGGCGGGGGACACCGGCGGCTCGGTGCTCAGCAGCGCGGGATGTGTTACAGCTCCGCAGGGGGAACGACCCCTTGGAAAGGGGCAGCGGCCGCTGCGCCGGCGGCGGTGGCACCGCTCCCCCGGGCATGGGGTGCCGGGGTAGCGGCGGGGGCCCGGCTGTGCCCGCCCCCAGCACACAGAGGCACAGCCAGACCTGCCCCTTGTCACCCCGTGTCACCTCCCGCCACTGCCTGAGGGTCCGTTCCTGATCAGGGACCCAGCGTGACAGCCCATGCTGCTCCAGCCCTTGGGGGCGATGGGGCCAGCGCTCCAGACACAGCCCCGAACTCCAAAGGGGTCCCTCGGCACGAAGCTCCAGCGATTTAATGTCATATGACTCCTCCGCTATTAGCCAGTGCCCCCCAGGAAGCTCTCTCTGGGTTCAGACTCTAAAAGCAATTAATAAATAGGTTTTTTTTCCAAAGTACACCGAAGGCGGAGGGCCGGCAAGGGATGCACCAGCCTCCCTCACCCCCTCCGTATCCATCCCTGCGGGTCAGGGCAGGCACACTACAGATTGCTGTCCCCTTGTTTTGCGCTCAGGGAGGTGAGAAAGAGCAGCTGCGCCCAGAGGAGAGCGCAGGACCTGACTCGGACAGAGGAGAAGAACGGTTTGCACTTCCAGAAGCCATTTGCAATGAATTTTGAGGGGGTAGGCGGAGTGGACTCTACTAGCACCAGGCTGGCAGCAAGTGACCTCCAACACCCTCCTGGCTCCCCTTCCATCGTGACAGCAGCACCCGAAACACGGAGCTACGTTCGCAGCACAAAGCCCGCTCCTGCCCGGCCGGTCGGGTCGGTCTGGTTGCACTGAAGAGCCCTGTGGGAGCGGCTGGGGAGAAGCATCGCCCCAGAGATGTGCTGGGGCGTGGGGACCTGCTCGCACCTGGCTGCCGTGGGGTCCACAGGGACGGGAACGGGCTGGAGGGCAGAGCAGAGAGATCGTGGTGGCGTTCAGGAGCATTAGTAAGTGTTAATTGGTACCTGGAGCCTGCAGCATCACGGGGACCTGAATCACCTGAGAGGGGACGGTGCCCCACACTGCAGCGCATGCAATGAAATCCCGCTGCTCCCAAGTGCTGGGGGCCAGCCGGCTATTTTAGGGAAGATTTCATCGGTCACATGCCCTTCCCACTGCACATGCCGGGGCTGGGTCAGCTCCCCGTGCAGGGCGGCTCAGCACAGCCTCTCCCGTGGCCATATGGCACCTCCCCCGTGCCGCCAGCACCACATGGCTGCTGCCACATCAACCATGCCACGACTTGTCCCATCACTGCCTTTGGCGGCCCAGAACGGGAGGGTGTAGGGGGAGGGCACCAAGCATCATCTCGATTTAGTTGTGGCCTGAGGAAGAGTGGAGAAGAAGGCAGAGCCTGGGGTGCTGGTAGCAGAGTGGGACAGAACGCCGCTGCCAGGCTCAGGTGTGCTCAGCACCCACAGGAGACTGGCCATCCCCAAGAGCAGGATTTCAGCTGGGAAAGCAAGGCTGACTGCAGCAGAGGTGGAGGTGGCAGCCAGGCTGAGCCATAGGGTCCATCCAGGCAAGCCAAGGACTCAGAATGCACTTGGCTTTATTAACTCCACTGACTAGCTGAGATAAGACATGATTCCTGCTTTACAAGCATGCATGGACAAACACTCCCATTAAAACATCACCCAGAAAGTCCCTGGCTTTCTAATTGTGCAGGGGTTGAGCTGGTGGTATGACTGCTCTGATCAATCCCAGTTGCACTCACTGCAGACCTAGACATAAGCAGCTGTCCAGTTTGGCTGGACACTGAGGGCACCTTTTAGCTGGCTCGCCATCAGGCAGAAGGGTTTCCATCACCTCACCTTAAAGTACAGGAGGTCATTGCTGAAAGCACACCACATTGATTGCTTAAAAATAAGATGGTTTAAAAATCTCAGCCCCTCTCCCAGAAGATAAGGCTGTATATGACCCTCCAGAGTCCATACTGTGGATCTTGTGCCTAATAGTAGCATCCTCTGTTGCCTACTGCATTTCTGGGTCCTCCTTGTGCACCTGCACAGCACTTCTCTAGCAATTTTTGTATGAATTGATGCAGATTCAGCCATCACTAGCAGGTACCATTTTTCCAAGTGTGACATCTCATGTTTGAAGCCAGAACAATCATAATTTTGATCCCTTTCCTTTCTAGTCAAGTTCCAGGATAATTTCTCTTCAAAAGTCCTTCCACAGAGAAAAGTATTCCTGAGGGAATGGTCCAAGGGCAGACATTTCAAGTGAACTGGCTCAAGAGGAAAGGAGGCTTTATAGTATGTGGACTGTGGGGTACAAAAAAAAGGTGGGCAGTGGGAAGCACACAATCATGGAGGCAACACAGAAGGAGTGATAAGGGAAGAAGTTTCGCAGTATTTCCATCTCTGCATATTCAGCAGCCATGGTCCAGCACTCTCATCCACTGCAGCCTTTTAAACACAGCCAGTTAAGGGCATGCTCTCTTTATTTCCCTTCTCTTGTTCTCTGTTCAACCTTTGAGCTCATCCTGAAGTCTCACTGTCAGTTTTTTCTCTGCAAGGCGATGGAGAAGCTGCTTCTCGGACAAAAAAGGAAGATCTGAGTGCAGCCCCATGGGCCCATGGAAATGGGAGCTGGGGTGAGATGGGGTGAGCCACTGGCTCAGCCCTGCTGCCCACACTGTTGGCAGGTGGCCAAGGCAGTGCTCACAACGTGGGAGATCCCTGGAGCTTTTATCAGCAGCCTGTGGCTGCAGGCTGCCCTCAGTACAGCGTGGCACAGCCAGGGCAGCCTGGCCCAGGGGTGCAGAGGTTGGGTGCCCACAGTGATGTTGTCAGATTCACACCTGTGGAAGTGGGGAAAACATCCACCCCACCATGGATTGGGTTAGATAAGAGGGAAGATTGCTGGAGTGCTTTATTTTGCAGTGCTGCATAACAGCAAGGTGTGGGTTTAGGTGCAATGCTGCCAGGTGGTTGAGATGCCATGAGAAACTCCTTGGGGAGGGAGTGAGCATCCCTTACCCTCTGCCATGGGAATCATCTCATGTGTGTGTGGGGTGTCCATGTTGTTCTGAACAGAGGAAAACAGAGCCACTGCTCTGAGTACAAATGGTAAGTCCCCTTTGGTGGGTTTATTTTGACCTTGTTCTGGTGGTATCACACACAGCAGCTGTTTCCCCACATTGCAGGTGTTATCCATTCAGTTTGTTCCAGTGGCAGCACCAGTGTAAATCACTCCCTGAACAGACTTAGCAGGGTTCAGAGAGGGTTTTAAAGGGTGGAGGCCAAGACAACCCTGGATTTTGGTCTGCAAAAGCTCCTGGGAGCACCTGCTCTCTCTCCTTTCAGGATAATCCCAAAGTAATCCTTTTATAAAATTTCACCTGCCTTTAAAAGCCTGCTGCAGTCCTTTTTGAAGGACTAACTCATTTTCCAAGTGAGAGTTGTGCTGCCTGTCTGCCATGGGCAGACATTTCTTGCTGCACGAGAGTGATATAAAGATATTGAAAAATTGTTTGGAGGGTGGTTTTTTCTTAATGGACACAGTTGTGGAGGTGGTGATGGGCTAGAGCTGATCTAAAGCAGCTGGATGGGGAGGAGATCTCTCATGGAACCTGGTTGACTTCTAAAACCTTGATTTTGGTGTTGGACCCAGGAAGATTTTAGTATAACTGGCATCACTCCTTAGGGTCAGCCAAGTGCCCCAGCCCAATGGTGAGTGCAGGTAATGCCCCTGTCCTTGCCCAAGCGTGATTTAATTGGGGTGCAGAAACCTGCCTGCACAGAGAGCTACACAGAAGCCAGTGAAATCTCATATCTCTTCTTTCACTAGTCAATAATTAATACATGTGGCTCTGCCCTGGAGCCCTGGCTCCAGGCTGTCCTGCCAGGCCCCGGCTGCCACCTGCTATTGCTGCCTGCTGTCCCTTGTCCCAGGGCGTGACACAGGACTGTGATTTACAGCAGGGACACACATCCTTCTGAGGGGCTGGTGGATGTTTGCAGCCAAGGGCTCCATGTCCTTGGGATGCTGTTAGAGCCTGCCTCTCACTTGGCCAGACCCAGACTGGGTGGATGCATCCAGCCCTCTTCTGAAGCCATCATTACAATGGCCTTTCACTTCCCCAATTGCTCCCTAAATTGAACAAGAGATCAGGATAACTCTGAGATGCCCCAGGAGAAAGGCTCTTGTCAGGCTTTTGAGTGTCTGCTCCAGCAGCTGTCATGCATAAGGTGGGGTCCTCAGGCTCCTGAGCAATCCCCATCCTTTGCTGGGGCTCAGGAAGCTCCCTGGTTTTTCTGATTGTGTCTCTGGCTGCCCATGCTGCCACTTTGCCTCTGCTATCTGTCCCTGATGCTCTCTCTCTCTTAGTGTGTGCTAGAAATAACCAAGCTACAAATAGTGGTGATGGTCCCTCTTGCCTGCTCCTGCCTTGCCCAACCATACTGCATCACTCAGATCCATTTATGTGCTGTTATTCACAGTTTCATCCTGCTAGTACCTCTAAAGCTTCTACGTAATTTCCTTTAAAATCCCTCCTTACAATCCTGTAACGATTGACCCTCCCTGAAATCCTGTGTGGTGCCCCCTGATCTCCTGATCTCAGCATTCATCAGGCAAACCTGAGCTTTGATCTCTGCTTTTACAATAAGCTATTTTTTTTTTCACTTCCAGCCTTCTAATTGCCCTCCCACTCTCCATCTTTGTAATAGTAGGTTTTCTGTCTCAGAGGAGATGGCACGAGCTCTTCTCAGCTCCTACTTGTTCTCTGCCATTCACACTTGGCCTTTCACAGTAGCTCCCATGCAGTTCTGATATAAAAATAATAAAGAATTTTTCTTGCCCACTCTTAAGGAAAAGCACACATATGGTCTGAAATTGCCTTGTGCCAAGCAGAAAAAAGGCACATCTCTTGGTGGGTGGATTAAACGCTGAATATTCCTGGTGAGTCTGGATGGCTCTGTAAGGAGTGGATGGGACCTGCTAAGGCAGGTGGGAGGATGGATGTGGCAAAAGGTCCCAGAGTGTCTCCCCTGGTGCAAAGAGCCAAGTGGGGGATACAGTTCTCAGCCTGTTCAAAGGAAAGCTTTACATCACTCCTAGGAATACACCAATTGATCCTTGAGTCTGGGCTGGGCTGGCACATCAAGAGAATGCCATTTGACATTGCTCCAGCCAGGAGGATCTTGTAATATTCTCAGTGTGCAATTTTGCATGCTTCAGCTTTGAGTTTTTATGTTAGACTAAGTAATGTGACATCCAAGACATCGACATTCAACACATTTTTGGGATTTGTGCTTTCTGGGCTAGGACTGAGGAGCCATTGGGATAAACCTAGAAGGATCCACTGTGGGAAGAGCAGAGAAAGAGAATCCCACACCTCCCAATGGAGGTTTGAGCCTCTTCTCACTTTTGAATGTCCTGTGTCCCTCCACTCAGCTGGCCTTTTGACTGATGTCATGGCACACAACCTGGCCCTGTGTTTTGATGTATTAGCTCAGGCTGGCCTTCCTGAGGTGGTGACTGCTGTGAAACCAGGCATCTCTGGGGCTGTGCACACTCTGCACCTGCTTTTTTCCCTTTCACCCCCTCAGGCCTTGTGTCTTGGCAAACTGGCTGGAGAAGATAAAGCCTAAAGGAAAAGGGAGGCAGAGGCTTTACAAGGGGAAGAGTCCTGGGAGGTTTCCAGCCATTCCCCCCAAGATGGAGCATGCAGAAATGATGCCCAGGATTTTGGAGGGGCAGGGGCTCAGCTTTGCACATCCCAGAGTGTCTCTTCAGCAATACTTTATTTCTGCTTTGTCAAAGCTTTTGCAGCTCGAACTCATCAGATAGTTTCTACAAAGAGAAAAACCTCAAATTTGCACAGTAAAATCCGTTTCCTTGGATTTCATGGCTAACTTGGGCTTTGTGGTACCTGGGCCTGGTGTTAAAGTGGTGAAATCCGTCAGGGCACAGCTGACATCTGTCTCCAGCAACAGCAGCAACTAAATAATAGTGAAAAATTACATTCTTCCCTTCAAAGGAAGGGAAGAATGCTGCTTATTCAAAATAAAAGGCTGGATAAAGGTTTAGCTTTAAAAATTTGTTAAACTTTAGAAAAAAATGTCATGGGCTAAGAGGTCATGGTCAGACCTGGAGTTAATGCTCACCTGCAGGCAGAAGGAAGGGTCAGTGCCCAGGGAAAGACTGCAGGAACCTGATGGGCAAAGGCTGCTGGGTTGGTTTTGGAGGCTGGGGGGCACAGGGATGCTGCTCTTGGCCCTAATGCCACTCCCCAGTGGGCAGGGGAAAGCAGCCCCTGGCTGTGGAGCCACAGTGATGGACACCAGCTGGGCAAGGGAGCACCTGGCTGGGAGGGGACAGTGCTTCCCAGGAGGAGCTCTGCTTTGGGAGGAACCCTGGGAGCATCCAGTGCCAGCAGCCAGCAGCTCTGCTGGTTCAGTGTGGGGGCAATGCATGGAGAGACAACTCGTGATTCTTGCAGTGTAATTGCTGTTACCTAATGATTTCCCTCACTTCTTACAAGCATCTCCCTCCAACAGCTCACTGTGCCTCTGCAGGCCACTGCCAGGCAGATTTTGACCTCAGAAGCTGATGCAGGAGGGTTTTCTGGTGCATCCCAAGAACAGAAAAAGCATACCAGTGTTTGGATGCAGTTTTTCTCATTTTTACTTGCTTGACATCCTAATATTCAAATACAAATAGACCAGCCCTGCTGCTACTCCAAACACCTGGTGCCATAAGGGGAAGGCAAAACCAGAGGGGATAGGCTGGGTCATTTAGTCCAACTATTCTGAGCAGCCACGTCATATAATCCCCTTCACAAATTTCCCAGTCTCCCAGCAGCCCCCAGCAGTTAATACCCATTTGTTCATGTGCCAACATTATCTTTAAAACCTATTTTCTCCCCCCAGTATTTCCCTACAGCTTCCTTTTCATCTTCCTCTGCCCCCTGCCATTGTAACTAAGGAGAAGGATTGTGCATCTTCCCAGGCTGATCCTGCCTGGCATCCTCTGTCTTCACCCTGGCCATGGCTGATCATTGCAGCAGCACCAGGGGAGAGTCTCAGCATCCCAGCCCCTGGTTTGTGCCCACAGCAATCCCACATGGATGGCTTCCAATGGACTGAGATCCCTGCATCTTATGGCAAACATGTCACAGCAAAAGGCACTGCTGCTGGGCCTGACCCTTCTTCTGTGCAGGTCCCAGCTCTGCTGAGTGGGACCCCCAGCCCTTCTGCTCCCCCCCAGCCAGTGCATTACTCCCTTTGCAATTCATTCACTAATCCTCACCTGCTCTGATTCCACTGATGATGGCTCTCACAGTGCTGCCAGATACCTGCCTGAAGAAGAGGTTTGGTCTGCACTGCCTGGCCTAGAAAAATCTCTGGTTGTAAAGACAATAATCAGTGTGACCCATTCATTGCATTTCTAACCTGGTACCCTTCCCTGTGACTGTTGTTTCCCCTAGGACCCAGATTTTGTAGGATCCCCCAAAGAGCAAACAGCTTGCAGAATAAAACCACATAAAATGCCCCAAACCAATGTGCAGGGCAGGAAAGAGTGACTGTGGGTTCCTGATAGGGCCAAGCTGGCAGAATGCCCTTGCTTAAATCAGCAATCAGCTGATTGTGGGCAATGGCTTTGGCAGGAACATGATTGTTCTGTTACTGACGTGCTGCCCTGCCATGGGTATTCCCCTTCTGGGAACCCCCTGAGCACCCTTTGTTTAGGGCTCACAAAACCCTCTATAAACCTGGGACTGCTGGCTCTCAGACAGCTGGTGACAGTGAGCAGCACAAATGATCTGCTCTACATTTCAGATGGCTGATCTTGGTGGCAGATGACTTGGTCACACAGCCAGCTTAAATCCTTGGCTCTGATGAGACTCCAATGATTGGAGTCATTGCCTGCTCCACCATGAACATCACTTCAGTGATTCTTAAAGATGCAAAGGTAGCCCTCTAATCTACCCAGAAATTCTCTCAGCACCTGCAAGAAGATGATTCCAGAGATCCTGGTTCAAAAACCTACACCTGTTTATTTGTACAACACTGATAAAACACTCCAGGCCACAGCAAAATGGCTCCCTCCCCTAGGGTGCTCACAGCATCTGGGGGGAAAAAATGATTCATTAGGGTGTCCAGGATTAGCAACAGGATTTGTGGTCTGAAAAACACTTGGGGTGATTCAGCGTTGGGAGATGTGAATGTGCTGTTGATCATGGCAGGTGAAGCAGGACAAGGACAGAAAATCCCATGGGGACAGCACAGGAGGCTGCTGGCAGAGTGCCACTGACACCAGCTCAGTGTCAGGAGCTTGGGCACAAGGGCACTGAAGAAGATGCCATAGAAACACAGGGTTGATTTGATGGGAAGCTGAGCTGGAGCACTAAATCCTAGAGGGATGCATAGCATGTGCCTGC
The DNA here is from genome assembly GCF_903797595.1 of Erithacus rubecula. Classification (NCBI taxonomy): domain Eukaryota; kingdom Metazoa; phylum Chordata; class Aves; order Passeriformes; family Muscicapidae; genus Erithacus; species Erithacus rubecula. The sequence continues at coordinate 25,357,773 of NC_136660.1, read as the reverse complement.
AAGAACAGCCCATAGGACTGCAAAGCAGCTGGAGGAATGCTCTGCAGGGCAAAAGCAAACTCCTGTGACCTCTGGTGACCTGACCCAGCACCACACAGGCTGGGCACTGCCATCCACTTGGGCTGAGGTCAAACCAGTGAAAACTCACTGGATCCAGGCATAATCCCGCCTGCTTCCTGCCAAAGCCTGCCCCGCGCAGGTTTCACCAGGCAGACACGGCAGAGGGTAGAGCAAAGACACAAACAGAGAGGTTCATGTTTTCCACCCTTCTCTCCCAGCTGCCATGCAGATTGCAGCTGCTTCTCCCCAGTCACGCTGGCCGCAATACTCGTTGGTTTGGTATTTAATTGCCTCTCCCTAACGACGCATTAGGCAGGGTGTAATTTGCTGGCGCTGGTCAAACAATACAGATAAACCCGGTTTGCACACAAAGGCAGCGGAGCGGGGAAACTCCGCCGTCTGATTCTGCTCCCCTTTGGAGCTGCTGGCTCCAGACATGGGCGGGATGTGCACAGACAGACGTCTCGGCCTTCGGGAGAAGGAAGGGAGATGTCAAATAACTGGAGACACCCGCTTGCAGTGCGGCGAGCTGGGGTGAAACCATGAGCACCCAAACGTCACCAGGGCAGGGCTGCCGTGCCCCAGCACAGGGGCTGCCCACGTGTTGTTACAGCGCAGCACAGCTCTTTTCCTGGCTAGTTTTTGTTTTCCTACCTGAATTTCAGGTATTAAGATATTTTAACACTTCTCTCTCTGCTGTTTTTTAACCTTAGTGGCTAAGATAGGGGAGATGACAACTTCACTTCTGCTTGGGAATGACCCAGCTGGATATTAAAAACCCAATAGGGGTTTTTTACCTTAGGAGGCAGATGGGCTGTCATAACATCTATGCTAGCTAGCCCTCAGTGTTTGTCAGGAGATTGGTTTCAGTTGAAGTAGTCAAAAAGGAACAAAAAGGGAAAGCTTAATTGATACCCACATCTCACCCTACAGCACCATGATGCTCAGAGCATCCCTGCCCTCTCCTGCTCTGCCTGTACCCCAGGCTTCAGTCAGTGGACAGAGATTTCACCAAGATGCTGTGAATATTAGAAAGAGAGTTAAAAGTTAGCCTGCCCTTGCAATGCAAATGCTGAAAAGGCAAAACACACCCTTCCTTGTGCTGGCCCAGGGCACAGACCTGCATTTATGATCACATCTAATACAGCCATGTATTACATGAGCAATCCTCAATATCGATACAGAGAGAAGGGCAGTTATATAGATCATGGGTGGATTTTAGTGTTCCTTAAATATTTACCCAAAAGATGCTGGTAACCACTATTGATGCTAAAGAGCTGCACATTGCCAGCAAAAAATGGGCTTTAAAATGCTTGGAAATTAAGTATCACCATTAAAATTAATTGGGGAATTACCTTGTTTTAAGCACTCCAGTACTTTTAGGACAGTGGAGTTGTGATCCTGGCTGGGCAGCGGTGAATCCTGTGCATCACCCACTTCATGCTTGGATTTGAAGGAGCCTGACTGCTGTGCCTCACCCTGTAGAGGGAAGACTTATTTGGGACAGCACCAGGCTCCCACATTCCATCCCCAGACTTCTCAGCATCCTCCTCCCATTGCCAACATGCTGCACATGCAATAAACCCAGCTGCTTTGTCACCAAGTTGCACATTAACACCCACACCTCCAACACAGGGTAATTTCTGGGAAACTCTCAGATAACCCTGTCCTGGTGCTCGGCATCCTGGCACCTGCGCCCGGGCACGGCCGGCGGCGCCTGCTGCACTCGGGCTGGCAGGAAGCAAACCAACAGCAAAAAAAGGATCTGTTTGTTTGAAGGGCTCTGGAACAGGAGGAAATCGAGGGTGCGTCAAAATGGAAAAGCACAAAGACAGCAGGGAAATGGGGTTTATTTATAAACTTGGAGAGGATGGCTGTGAACAATAGGGTGGGTGGTTTTTTGTCCCACCAAGAGATGGAAGAGGAGTCCCTGTCTGTCAGCCCCCAGCACTGCAGGATGGGCTGGCTGGAGAGCCCTGGCCAAGTGCTCAGCCTGGGGGTCAGGGGCTCTCCAGAATGGGGCTCCATTGCCTGTGCAGAGCTGCATCCTAGGCAGGCATGGGGTGGGATCTTTCCTGGATTCCTGCAAAGCTCCACCACACCAGTCTCTGTGTGGGCAATGGCAAAGAGCTGCACAGCACCCACAGCACGTTTCTCCCTGGGGTGGTTGGGAGCACCCAGCAGTGGGTAGGTTTGGGTCCTGTTCCTGTGCAGCCGTGGTTCTGAGCATGTTTTGGAGCAGGTGATGCAATAGCAAACCTCGCTCCAGCTCATGAGCTCACCAGGAGCTGCTGGTAACTTACTGCACAGGGATCCTGCTTTGCTTTTGTGCCCTCTGGGGGATGTCTAGGGCCCTGGAGAAGCAGGTGCTGTGTGTGGAGCAGAAGGCACTTGTGCAGATGCTGGTGGAGCCCAGCACTGTGTTCCCACTCACCCAGACACCACTTTGGTTTTCTCATCATACTGATTTCTCCAAGTAATTGTGCTTTTTCCAAGTGCCCAGTAAATCAGTGGTATTGACAGCCTTGATAAGATCTAAATGAGAGCAAGAATAAGTGGGGGCAACAGCCCTCCTTTGCTTTAGGGGCAGCACTGGGTATGCAGTGGGAGCAAAGACTGAATCCTGATCTCACAGGTTGATTAAATGTGTGTGGCTTCACAAAACCCACCTGAAAAGACACTGGCTGCACACAATGAATGTCAGTGAGCTGTGCCATGCTGAAGTGGGGTTCAGGGAGGCTGGAGGTGCTGTAGGGAAGCTCCCAGGAGAGCCTTTGACCAGCTCACATGAATCCTCCACAGACTGAAAAGAACTTCTGAAATGAGATAATTTTCACAGAGGGAGAGGTTTCTCCAGCCAAATTGTTCCCTGTGCAGCCTTGTCACTGTGTTCACACCAGCACTCACAAGGGTGAAACTGGAGGAAGAGGCTGAAAGCAAAAACAAAGTGTACTTTGCTTTCAAACTTAAAATGCCCAATGTAGAAAAATCATCAGAGTTATAGAATAGCCTGGGTTGGAAGGAACCCCCAAGGATCATTGAGCCCAACTCCCTTCCCACCCCTCATCTGCACAAAGCTCATTTTCAATGAAGGGAAATGACACTGTTATTACTTGAAATATCCCTAAGAGGCCCAGGAGCCCCAGTGAGCAGCTGGTACCTCAGACATCCTGGTGTTGGTAGGATGGAACAGGTAACACTGACATAGCACCTTCACACTCACCCTGAGAAGGCATTTAGGGCATCTCCAGTATCATAAAGCAACTGGAAGGGCAGAAATCAAGCCAAAAGGAGTAAGACAGCCCAGAAAATATCTGCTTATTAAAAAAACTACACCAATGCCCAAATATTCTCCCATTAGACAGACATTGGCAGAGCAAATTCCACCCAATGTGCCTCTTCCAGGTCATTTGTGAAATTGGCCCCATTAAATAAATCCAGGAAGAACCAGCTGCTCCAGCTGAAGGTGAATGATCACATGTAGGTGACATGCCAGCCAGGAGATCAGGACTTAAAGAGATGTGGTTACTTAATTGTTGTAAACACTGTTGAATAAATCTAAATAAACTCTACTTATTTATACAGCATATTCCTAATGTTGGTTGGATGTTGCCAACTTTAAAATAAAACTGAAGTCAAGCAGGGTAAATGTTTTAATGCCTCTGTAGATATAATTAGCATGTGTAATATGTATATACAAATATACATAATATATGTAATTATAGGTATTGGTGTTTGAGAGAGCTGTCTAGTCAGATGGAAAGAGTAAGTATTGAAAACACTGTACCTCTGCCTGCTAGAAAGGGGAGGATGCTCATACTCACTGGAATAAGAAATTGGTAGTTCCTGTTTGGGAAAGGGAGTTACTGCCCCACATTCCCATTCTGCTGAGTGGATTTAATAGCCAACTTCTGTCTTGTCCATCCACTTAATGAAGGATTGGGGCTGAAAGTGTCCAACATCCAAGGGCAAAGCACTGTGTATAAACTGCAGCTGCTGCAGTGTGTTCAGAGTTTCTTGTAGATCCTTTTTGGCACCCAGCAAAGGTCCAATCAGGAGATGAGGTGGCTTTGGTCCTCTGGAGCAGCCCTGAGGCTCCAGCTCAGCACCTGGGCACACATCTGCACCACATGGCCATCTGCAGGGGTGTGAAGTGACCCCAGGCTTTAGTGCCATTGTTCCAAACACCAGCTTAGGAGACAAGCTCGGGCAGGTCCCCACACTGCCATTGACACTCTGAGACCCCCAACATGGCACATTCATTAGGGGTCAGCTCTCAACACCCTGGACACAGAAATTCAGCCATTTGCAGCAACCTTTCCTTTCCTTTTCATCCCCATGGGGGCATGGAGGAGAGGGAAGGTCCTGGGCTTGCAGAATGTTCACTGAGAAACAGAGCCTTCAAAGTCCTCAACTACAGCTAGTCAAAATGGTGTTGGGGGCTACATTTTCCCTGCAATTCAGGGATTATTTGGCTCTCACTGCATCAAGCTGAGGGCTAAACAACTTTCTCCTCTGCAGCTCTCCCTGGCATGGTAAGTGCTCAGCCCTTTGAGAAAAGCCATTAAGGTAAGCACCTCACTTTAGTCGATGTTTGAACTTTCTGTACCTTTGGGAGGAGAGGGATGACTGCTGTGCCTGAAGGTCAGAGAGCAGCCAACAGCTGACATGCTAAAGGTCAAATCCAGCACCAGCTGGCAATGTCATCCAGGGCTGGGAGCGGCCAGGACCATGCCCAGGACCACGTCACCACCCCAGAGAATTTCAGTTGTTCCTCACAGAGTTCAACTACTCACCATCCTGATAACCCAGTTTTGTTTTTTACAAATAATGTAATTTGCAAAAGCACCAGCAGTGCCCAGAGAGATGCAGTTGTATCGAGTTACTGCTGCAAATGTGTAAAGGAAATGCAGCTGGAATTCATGACATGGTGAGGCAGAAAGGTGTGGGAACCTTTGGCAGCCATTGTCTTCCACTGGGGTCTCCTGTGACTTCTGCCCCACCATCCAGAAACACAGAGAAGTCTCTGGCCTGTGGATGAGGTTGATAGAGAGAAAATATTGAACAAATAGATATTATTATCTTCAGTGGAGCGAGTTAAAAAGTGCAAAAAGACTTCAACATTCTTAGCTTGTTGCAAAAGGATGGAAGAGAGGAGACTTGCCTCTCTGACAAAGCCTGTTCCATTGCTGGATTTTGAAATGAATCAATATAGAAAATGAGTCCGGCAGCCAGATGTCTGCTTTCATCTCTCTGCACTGGAACTGGGATAAAGCCCACAAAATCTCCACCAAAAATACCTTCCTGGAAAGCGCTTTGTTGGCGGCTCCGCGGCTGCGGGAACAAAGGCGGCAAGCGCGGGGCTCTGCTGCCGCCTACAGACCGCTGGAATTTTCACCTCCACAGGCTCTCTCTGACTTCGGGACTCCCAGCCACTATTCCAGAGTGAACTCTTGTTCACCCTCCAATTGCCATCATCACGCTTTGTTTTGTTTGCGTTTAAGTTGATCAGACTTGACTGAAGCTGTCCATGCTGTGTGCTGCTCCACGTGAAAACCGCTTGGGTGTGTTTGCACGTACTGCTGGCACATGCAAAAAGCACAACTATTGCACCCCAACATTTCCAAAGGATAGGGCTGTACAAAAGCTTTTTCATATTGTATTCTGTCAGTCTTTTCTCTTAGCAACCTAAATTACTGCTTGGTTTGAAATTGAGATTAGAAAGTGTGGTGAAGGGCTGAGCAATGTTTACACTGAGGATGGGCTTTCCACTATTTCCCAGAGGGTCTGTGCAAGTTTGGCCAATCTGCAGGTCTCTGACAGAGCAGTTCCTGCAGGCTGTGTGCCAGCCCACACACCAGAAGTGCCCATCAGCACTGAGAGCCCTCCTGGTGCCCCCAGTGCATGGCAACACCCACGGCCAGGCTGGCCACTCTCCAGCTGCCCACTCACACACGGCCAGGCAGCTTCTAATCAGTGCCCTTCAGAGCCCTGCACCTCCTTTAACACCCTGGGTCTTTGAAAGAGCAAACACCAACCCACAGAGCAGCCCCATGGGTGAGGGGATGTGTTTCCCTGCCAGGCTGCAGAAAGGAAGAGAGAGAACATCAGCGCTCACGTCAGAAGTTTCCATCAGACCCATGTGCACAGCATGGGACACCGTGGCCCTTTCTCTCTGTCCTTGGCTACTTTGCAGTACATCCTGTTTGAGAAGTTTCCATGGGCTGAAATAGTGAAAAGTCAACAGTTTTATGTTCAAAATAGAAAATTCTCAATTACTTGCCCCAGAGATGACAGCGATTTATGCCACGTGCTCAACAGCGTGTAACGGACTCTACTGGCAAGGCAGGAAAATATGAGTCAAAACAGCCTATTACAGCCCTAAGCAAAGCATTATTCTCTCCTCTTGTGGCATCTAAAGCCTGATACACCTCATTCTGCAGATTCTGCAAAATCTGCTTTCCTATGTAACACCTATCTCCAGAACAGCTGGAAGTCTGTAAAAGACAACAACAGGTGATCCCCTGGATGTTCAGCTTTATAAATTCTTTTCCTTTTTAATGTTCTTGGGTGGAAGCTGGCATGCAATTCCTCACAGCAAACACTGCTCCTCTGTATTGCTCTCTCTTGGGTTAAGCAGTCTAATGACAATAATTATCTCCCATCATGTTAATGATCCATTTTGAAGCTCATCTTTCCAAAGGCTCCTACTTCTCAAAACTAAAGTTCTAATGTTTATCATGCCTGTTATAAACATCTACTTTATTTTCATGCTTTGGTTTGCAGAATCTCAGATCCTTTGAGTAACATTGTGAACAAATAAGATATAAGTGAAAATGAAGGGTCTGATGTGGTTTGGAGACTCCTGGGAATAAAAAGAGCCTAAACAAGTAAATTATATATGCCCTTGGCCTTACAATGGATGCTCCTCCATGTAGATACTATAGTAGTATCTACTTTCACTTTAGTGCAGCACTAAGCAGACTGTAGATGTCAGAAAATGACTAAAATCTTGGTCAAGATTCATTTAAAGTGCTAACCCAAAATTATCCTACCACACGGGGACTGAGTCCATCAGACTGTCACCAGACTCAGAGGGCTGAATTTTGACTTTCTTGTAAATGGAAACAAAAGGCTGATTTGTGGAAGAACAGGAAAAATAAACATTTGTGCAGTCTTTAAAGATATTTCACAGAGTTGGTAGAGCTACAAAAAAACCCCACTGCAACTTCTGCAGCCTGAAATGCTCCAACATACACCATATTGGCAGGGCATGACATAGATATCTTCAAATTATTTTGCATTAAGCTTTTTCTACAAGAAGACCTTTATTTTATTAATAATAATTTTTTTAAAAGGTAATTTCTGTGAGCTATTTCCTTGCTCTGTACTCAGCACTAAAACCACCCCAGTCCCTCATGCTGTCACCTGTGATGCCATGGTGCTGCAGAGCAGGAGGCAGCCCAGGATGGGCAAGCACAGAGCCCCTGGGCTCAGAACAACTGCCTGGTAGTACCCTGCCTTTTACCACGAGTCTCTTTCCTCTCCAGCACCTGTGACAAAGACAAAAACTGTTCAATAGCAAGATCAGATTATTTTCTTGTAGAGCTCTCAGGATAAACACAAGCAAGAAGTCCTCTCCAGAATAAATTCTTGAGAAGCAATGTGCATAATCAAAGCATCTTCTCTACAAGCAGGAGATGTAAGTGCATAAACAAAAGGCTGCTATATGAAATCCATCTATTTAAAATACTGTTTATTTGTGATTTAACATTAATTAGCATTACATCTATGAGCAATTTCAGATAACATTTATATATTTTCCACAGGACACAAGAGTTGGCTGGCTCATTCTTTATGCCAAAGCAAGTAAATAGAGGCATTAGCAAAAGGTGCAAATAGTTCACGGTTGCATTTTAAAAAATATTTATGCACATTGCATTCATTTAGATATATTTTTAAAAAAGTTATGAAAAGCGTAGTTCACAGGTTACTGTTTCTACATATGTTGTAATACAACACAAATAATGTAGAACATAAAAAACAAAGTAAGCAACTGAAAGTTTCCACTATGATTAAAAACACTGATTCCAGTATTTAGTGACAGCTAGAAAATTGTTTCCAGGATCCATTCCAACATTGCATTATCACACTTACACGGTCAAAGCTAACCAGCCCCCGAACATGCTATAATCAACATTGTTGCATGCCAAACCACTCTCCAGCCATATTTAACAATTATATATTGTATAATATTTCAACCGGTAATTTGGGAATCACATGGATCTTAAAAGATGTACTTCCTATTGTGATGACTGATTTACAGACATTTGACACAGCGAAGAAACCCCTATGTTAATTTCTATGTTTAGTTTGTATTTACAATACAGTAAAAGTACTAAAATGACAATACAAGTAAAAATGAGTAAGTGGCAGTACCACCCTTACCCATGGCACTAGGCTCTGATTTGCTCTGGGTTCATCCAAAGGACAACACAGATTCACGAGACCCTTTTACAATTTGAATGAAACTGAAGAAAAAACCCAAAGTGTTGCACTCTGCATGAATCCATACAAATTATTTAAAACATCTAGTATGGAAATGTCACTCTGCTGATTTAATAAAAATATCCCGCAATCCATATCATATATTTAAAAAAAATAATCACCGAACTTTTACTTTCTTTGTCTCCTCCTATTTCCCTACTATTTCACTTTCCCTTTTAACGTTTTTGTTTCCTTCATTTGGTTATGTTAAGAGATTATTTTTCTTCATTCATTAGCAATACCATGAGAGAGAAAAAGAACAACCCACAAATAATTTTTAAACATGAATCCAGTTCAATTTTATATGTTTTTATCCTTTGATTTTGAAGTCCCTGGATTCCTGAATTATTTTTAAGTATACTCTAAACCAAGCATCCTTAAATACACTCTAACTATTAAATGCTTGGTTCACATGCTTATAATACCTTTATACTGAATGGTATACAAACATTTGAACATATAAAATCTTCTTTTTGTTTTGTCAGTTAAACTAAATTATCAATGTTAAGTGTATAAAATCCCCCTTCTTGAAAAATAAGGGTTTCCCCCGCCCCAACTGATAGAATAAAAAAGAAGTCTTCAAAAATTATATTTCACTAAAATGAAATATTTGGCAAAAAAGTTATTGAATAATGGAATTCTTTAGACATTTTGTATAATTCCAAATAAACTTTCTCTTACACAGTTTTTCCCCTAGTATTATGTGCCAGTGTATATTATTTCTATATGAGCTAATCTTAAAAAAGATGTAAAGGTGTGCTGTTAATATGTACCCACTCAAATAGGGGTACAGAAACAAAATATATGGTCAAAAACCACAATACAAAAATGTATGATCTGGTTTCCAAATGAGACAGCAGTTTTAAAAAGTCATATGATCACTCAACAGTAACTTTATTAAAGACTTTAACTGTACTGAAAATTTTCAGGTCTGCAAAATACTCCAAGCAGAACTTGCTGCTGCATACTGTGATGGTGTTTGACCTTGCTATGATGGTAATTGAGCACCTGCCAGTGTAGTTCTACATGAAACTAATCAATGTTTCCAACCCTCATAGCAATTTGGACACAGCTAAGTGTGAGATGAATTAATTTGCAATTAACATGAAAGGTTTTTTGTTTGTTTGTCTGTCTCTTTGTTTGGTTTCTTTAAAGCAAAACCTCTTCCAGTTTCTATTTGCTTAGGTTAAAAGTCCAGTTACTGCACACCCCTAACACTATGCTGTTAATGGTCAACTTAAAGGTTTAAAATGTGCAATGTCTCCTCACACCACAACTGCACTTACGCTTCTACCTTCTCCTTCTTTTTACTCTTTTTCAGGAAGGAGGGGGTGCGGAATTTCTTCTTTTTCTTTGAAGGGGATTTGGAAGGTGACCCTTCAGGGGACAGGGCCTCTTCTATCTTTTCAGAGCCTTTAATGGTAATCTCTACGCTCTCCACAGTACTCATGGTTAACTGACTGACCCTCCTGGTGAGATCTTCTTCCACGTCGTGTGCATCTTCCTTCCCGTTCACCACCACAACTGGCATCTCCACAGATATTAGGTTGGCATTCTGGGTGTAGAAATCCTCATGATTTTCTGAAAGAGCAAATGATTTTGCAATTATTTATGCACAAAAGAACCCCAGTATTGAGACAAAGCCTGCGAGTCTGGACTGTGATCCAATGAATGAAACCCGAAGTTCTTAGATGTGGCTTTTTCCCCTTTATCCACAATCTTAGTTGCTGTAAGCAGACAACACAGTCAAAATGTCATTAAGGGAAAATGGGCTGAAAAATCCTGAAAAAACCTTATGTCTGCCAGGTGCATGCACAGCTCAAGGTGCATAGAGCATGTACATATATAGTCTACACAGCATATACAGCCTCAAGCACAGTCAGAATTACATTTTACTGCAAGAGACTGGTTTATGAAAACATAGCCATTCATACAGAAGGCATTGGAGAACTTGCTTTTTAAATTGCCTACTTAGACTTCTGGGAAAGTCTTAGGCAAAAGAACTATTCTTAACATTTTCAGTAAAATGAAGTATAATGTCTATTTGCTCCACCTGGTTAATATCTAAGTTTCAGCATGCCCTGAGTTGTTTTCAGTTTGTGACAATTATGTATTAGTAAAAATTGGGAAAAATAGTTTTCTGGACAGAATACCACCCCAACTTTGCAAAATAGGGCTCCTTTTGACTCATTTGTCTTCATGCAAGTGTAAAAGTGTAGAAGAGTTGAGGATTTGGGTTATTGGAACCCTTGGCATCGTACAGAAATTGCATGGAATACCTTCTAATCTTTCTGGGACATTTTGCGGGGATTGAGTTTGTGACTGAATTTGGGACACAGATGAACCGTCATCTGAGAATAATTCCTGTTCAGCATCTGCAGGACAAGATGTGAGTTAGTAGCCAAGCAAAAGTGAAAATCAAGCAAGAGTGTCAGTGCTGATGATACAAGATTTACAGGTCTGCTACAGCTTTGTGTTGCTCATTCTGATAACAGCACCAAGTTACAATACACAGTTGAAACTCTGAAGAATTATGGATTTGTTTTATCCGCTAAAAATTGGTATATATTAGTTCTTTATTGGAAAGCATTAAAGTAAGTGGCAAGGTTGCATTCCAAGCAGCATTTTATCTTGTCAGTCTCCTGGTGCAGTAAGCTATTACACGATGTCCTGAGTGTGACATACAGCAAAGTTGTTTTATTACACATTATTAGTGAAGAAGAATTCACAGTGTTATTGTTAAAACATAAAATCAACCCTGAATTAGTAATTCTCTATGGAATAGTAGTATTGGAAGAAGATGTGAAAAGTGAAAATAGATGAGACTTGCACACTGAGAGAAGTAAAATTAGAGAAGCCAGAGCCAAACATCTCAGTAAACTTTTGCTCAGTTGGGTACAGACTTGAGCTAATTGATCTCACTTTAGTATCAGCTCTGAGGAGGAACTGGATTAAGATGACCTTTATGGACTCTTTCACCTTAAGTTATTCTATGATTCTGACACAAAAATCAATTCATCTTAATTAAACCAAAAAAATTTAATTAATTGTGTTTTTGTCATTCCCATTTCTCTGCAAACCTTTCATTGCTTTCATTTCAGCACTAACTGAAGCAAAAGAACAGCCCACATTTAACAAAAGCATTCTACCACCTCAAGGGATGATTAGTTCAAAGCCAGTTGCCAGCAGTATACACTAATAATTAACACGTACACAATTTTTACAGCAGGTATTTTCAAGTCTATTATTAAAATGTACACCCCAGCAATTCAAACCACACTGCTGACCTTCCAAGCCCTGCTGCTTGCGCTCAATGGTTTTCTTGTACTCCTCCAGCTCCTTCTCAGTGAGGTGGCTGAAAGGGTTGGGTGGTGCCGGCGGCGCGTGCTCATCATCAAACTGCACTGGCTGGGAAGGAGAAGGAGAACTGAACACTTAGAAAATAAGAAGCAAAAAGAAAAATGTGCAGGTCTTTATTTTTCTTTTTTTTTTTTTTGGCCAAAAATTTGGTGATAAAGTTTTGGTAGGTAATACAGAATTAAAATACAGATGTACTAACACTTAGAAGTATTCCAGAAACTCTTCAAAGTATTCCAGAATGCCATTCCAATTCACCACAGTATGTTGGATAACCTTATTAGGGATATTTACAGTGTTTGGAAGTATATTCTATTCAAGAAAAGTTTAATAGGGGCAGGTAAGAAACTGGAAATCCTCTTTCCCAATAAGAAGCCTGTTTCTAATAAAAGCTGTCTTCCACATGGTCACATCCCACCTTCTGAAATCAGCTGTTTCTGGGACTCAGTTGTTATCTTAAACATCACTCCCACAGACTAATGAAGGCTGGTTTTGGCCCCATGCATTCCAAAGTTCTTCCTCTATCACTTAAATGATCTTAGACAAGGATTCTACTTCATTTATATTAATGGTGGCAAACTTAACATGCACATCTCAATTTGAAACTAACTTTTTAAACCTTTAAAACAAAACATGAATAAGATGTATCACACCACTTAAACTGGCACTAAAATAATCATAACAAAACATTTAGAACTAAAAAGCCCAAGATGACATTTGAAAGACAGGCAGCCAAATAACCTGAACAGTTGAAAATTAGTTAATTATGTTGTACTCACTGAACTTGGCTTTTTATCCACAACAATCCCTGCAAGCAGCTGAGATTGAGGTCCTGCTGTCTTTAGGTCATATCGGTTTTGCTCCCTTATCTATAGAGAGAAAATAAACCAGGTTAGAAACATATTTCTCCTTAACAAATCCTATACCATCAGCTTTGCAAAGCCACTAACACAGGCAGCAGTAAATGGCTGGACAATAAGCTGTGTGCTGCTACATCTAGAACTCTTCTTCCATCCCTGAATGCACAGCATATATTGTTTGGCTCTTTCAGTACTCACAAATATTTACCCCAGAATCAGCTCTTGCACTTCATGTAGGCCAACATTTAGAAATAAGCTCCCAGGAGTAGCCCCTGAACCTGTCCTCTTCACCTCATAAATGACACATAAATGTTGGAGAAACTATTGGAGAAAACTCTGTGGTCACAAAAGTTGGTAAAGTTTTTCCTTCTGTGTATAGTTTATTTTTTTCCCTAAACTAACAGCCCTAGCTTTGAGTTTTCAGAGCTTAAGAGATTGACAGATCAGATATAAATACCAATACAGATCATATTTAAAAAATCCTGTATCAGAGAATTAGGAATAAACTCTCTATAAGCCAGTGACATGCATGAATTTAAAAATCATTGCCTGGGACATGTATTATTAATCTCTGGATAATTAGAGGGTGCCTTTCCAGTTTTGAGGAAGGGAGTTGCTCCTTCTAACTCCACTTCAGTCCCCAAGGACACAGATATAGTGCTTTCCAAGAGAGAAAAAAATATGCAATCCAATGAAAAGTGTCCTGAATATCTGTTAATAAAGTTATGCTGAGGGTGGAGTATCTGGGCAGTCTGATAATCAGTGTCTTTTATGCTGGAAGGGAAAAGCAGAGAGATATTTCTGTTTACAGAGAGGTCCAACAATAATCTCTCATTTTCTTTTTTTTACTGCCATTAGAAATTCCAGCTTAACAAGCACTAGGCAAATTAGAACAGAACAGAACAAGATTAGAGTCTGAGATTGAATCATGCTGCAGATGACGCACAGCAGTTCTGTTGGTGTTGACACCTAATTGTCTACTAAATAAAATGCTAAATAACAGGGACTACCATTCCCAATCTATCATTTCCATAGTTAACACTCATCCTTCATCAGACTATTGCACTCAAAATTTAAATATATAAATATTGCATATGTATCCACAGATTTTATGTATATCACACATTTAAATACATGTTTTTGGTGCAAAAAATCACATATAGTGTAAGAACCTTCTTAATAAAATCAAAACATTTGAAAATGTTATTTTACTGCTCTGTTGAATCATTACTTGAATATGTATTTTTATCTGAAAATGTTACTATTTTCAGTTCATTACACTTCTTTTACCTTATTTCTCTTTTCCAACACTTCACTTGGGTTTGTGTTTAGAGGAACAAATTGGTTTGGATCTTCAATTTTGATTGGCGTTCCTCCACTAGTCTTGGAGGAGTCATCAGCTTTCATCCACTTAAAGATGGGGAGAAAAAAGATAGAAGCTAAAATACTCAGTATAATGGAAAGGAACAATTCCCTGTGTTGTCATACTGTTAAAGAGATGTCAAGAAAGGATTTTCTGATTTCACTCTCAATTCCACATGACACCTAAAAATAATCTCAATTCCTTTCCAGGTTTGTGTGTTTGCCCAAGAGGATTTAAGTTACCTTGAACAGGACTACTTTTTGTAAATACTGACATACACTCCTGAAAAATGCAGTGTTAGCTGTGTACCAATGAAGCTGTATTTAGAAAGGATCACAGTTTCCAGTAACTGGTACATAGATCCAGAGCCCTCCTTCCTTCAACCAACTTCCACCTCTGCTGACCACACATTGACTGCAGTCTTTTTCCCTTCTCAAGCAGGGTTCTGAGGGTGTTTTTCCCAAACTCAAGTTTAGAAACCTGCCAGCCTGCCAGCAGGAGGAGCTGATGCTTTTACAGTTGTACTGGGAGTAGCTGAAGAGCAACACGCTCTGTAGTCCCACAAGGGCCACCTCTCTGCAGGCTGGAAACTAAGTGTAAGCATCCTGCTGAGCTGCAGGAGGGGGAAAATCTTCATCATGATGAAAAGCCTGTAGCACGAACAGACCTTTCTAAAGCTGTTTTCAGTAGGCTCACAAACAGAAAGGGGGCAGCAAGAGATGAATTAGAGCTCGTGTCTCCCTCGTGTAAAAAAAGAACAACCCACGGGTGACTTAAAACCTTACTATATTTGGTGGATAACTAATAGCACAAGAAGAAGTGGTAGAAAAACTGTTTTTTACTTCAGGAATAAGAGATGGTTAGAACAGTGAAATCATTGTTAAATTTTATCATAAAGTGTTACTCTTATAGTCAACCCCTCCCTCCTCAAAAATAGGAGACCCTTAGTACATTAAGGCTCTGAAAAGCCTATTTTAATTTGCTCCATAAACTTATTTCCTAATCCTGTTCAAAATTTCCCTGTATAAACTGTGCATAACTTACTTTCAAGTAGGGCAAAACAAAAGTGACTGTCCAACATATCAACCTACCGTGATCTTAGTCCTGGGACTGGTTTCCCCATTCCAGGACTCCTCAGGCACATTAACTTTCAAGTATGTGTTTGGAGAGTTCAGCCACCTTGTCTTCTCTCTCTGTTGCCTCTGTGCAAGGAATTTCAGGGGGGAAAGTGGGACTGTATCATCTTCAAAGGAAAAGGCAGTCACAGTGGCTGGGATCTCAACATCACTCTTATGTCTGGGTTTCTCCCTGACTAATGGTTGCCTATAGGCATAGCCAGTTCTGTATCCCTGTGGGGGAGGAAAATACAGAAAAAATGTTTAAAAAAATTAAAATAAAGATTTTTACTATTAAGCAACTATACATTTGTAAGATGGTGGGACAAAATTAAAGCTCAAAGCATCATAAATTCTTATTAAGATGGAATACTGCTGTCAGAAACAGTATGACTAAAAAATTATTTGCTTTACAGAAGTTAATCCTACACTCAAGACCTTACAGAACTACATAGATACTACCAGCAATATGCTCTCACCAGGTTGTCCAGCATCCTCATGAGGGCTTCAAATTCTTGCTCCCCAACTTTCCATTTCTGTTGTGAAGCCATATTAACTCCACCTCCTCCCATTGCTGCCACAGCATGTGTGGAAGGCTTGAACTTCTGCAGATTCAGTAGTAGGAGATTGTCTATCCCACCTGCTCCAGCTAATGCATGAACCTGGAGACAAAAGGAGTGCATTTGGTTTGTGAAAAAGCTTTTGTATTCTCTGCTTTTCTGAATTTGCAGCAGGAGGTTGTTTAAATACATGCTGCAGTTACTTCTCAGGCTAGCTTTCTACTGTCCAAAAAATGTATTAAAATATATAGCAAGTGACTGCTACAGAAAATTGCACTTTGAAAGGAGTAGATTCAAACACTTGCTTTCAGAGTACCTTAAAAGCATCTTTCTGCATCACAAGACTAAAAATATTTCATTTGTATAGCTGTTACAAAATAGAAGAGTGTCTGAACTCAAAATGAATGGTAGGGCAAGGAAGGAAAGGAGTGGGTGCCCACCATTTGCACATCCAAATGCCTCTTTGGTAGGACAGGGTCACTGGGGAACAAGAACAAACTGATGATGTTTCTGGGGATGGGCTTTAAACTTATGAAAGGTGAGAACACTTTCAGTGGTCTCTCTTCACAGGTTATAGGTGACATCTGGAAACCTTACAAGGTAGCTAAAGATAGACAGAATGGAAAAAATTGAATTTGTGATTCAAGTTATTTTCAAATATGCCACCCATTACCACTGCTCTAAAGACCTTCTTTTAGTTTGGTTTCACAAATCACAGAGAGAAACTTCTGTACTTGTCACAACATTCAGCTTCAGTAAAGGAGCTGACTCTCGAGAGATCTCAAGTCACACTTCCCCATGCAGTGAGTACCAGCAAATCTATTATCTGACAGATTCCCTGCATGAGGCTCACTCTGCACAGCATGGAACAAAACCTTCTGTACCCTTTGGAGTGAAACACCACTGAGACTGTGTCAGTGTTCCTAGAATGAGTATTTTTGCCTTTCCCTTGCTGATTCCCTGATCATCCCAGTCTCTCTTTGACTGGGAATACAGGATTACTGGATTCCACAACTCCAAAACTCTGCAATGTAAGAGGTCTTCCCATCTGGGATATAATGTGTAACTCTGCAGCATAAGTGTTTAAAATTAAACACAGATAAATTCTCTCTCACCTGCGTTTCACAGGCCAGTTGCACATTGAAAATATAGTGGAATGCTTCTTCCAGTGTCTCTCCTAGTGCTACCACACCATGGTTTCTCAAGACTAATACCTGGTAAATGAAGACACTAATGTTAAATGGTAGAAACTGGAGCAGGACATGAAAATTGTTTATGAAGAGCATAAATGAGGTTGAATACCTTGCAACTGGGCCCAAGAACTTTCTGAAGCTGAATTCTCTCTTCCTGTTCATCAAGAGATCCCTGGTAGCTGTAATATGCAACATCTCCCAGAATCAGAGCCTCTTGTGATATGGGAAGAATGCCACACTTCATAGAAGAAACCTGTTTCATGAAAATGAAATGCTGATAACTAGGGAAAAATGAACTCTCAAAATTCACATCTTAACCACCCAAGCCATAACAGGGTGTACTTTGTTAGAAGAAAGACAAACTAAATAGAGAGAGCTTAGAAACAACCACCCCCACCAGTCTAATTTGCAACAGGGTGACAGACGTGCTGTTACTCTGTCTAGGGACATATTTATTGGAGGAAATTTTTGTGAATTTTATTCATGTTTAATTCATGTTTATTTATATTTAATTAATGTTTAATTTAATTATTAATGTTTAATAGTTTGTCCTTCTTTCCCGCATCTATGGCTTCAAAAAGCCAGCATAAAAGAAATTGTTAATTCCTTTTTATTTTGTCTCTAGGCAAAGAATTTATATATATATGCATTTCTAGATAAAATAATAAGAATTTAATTATTTCTAATAAATTATTTCAGGCCTCCTTACATTTTTATCACTATTATACAGACCATTTAAAGTTTATATTAACTATAACATTTAAATACTGAGGTAAATCCAAACTAAGTGTAACTACTAATCAAACCACTTAAAAATGGAGCTGCATAATGCAAATGAAGATGATTTATACAGCACATTATATTATCTAGGGTGCTACAAACGAAACCTGTGTAAACTATTTGCTTTACAACCTCCTCAACCTGAGTGCAATAATCTCTGATCATCAGTTTATTCTGATGCCATTCCACTGTCGTGGTCCAGCCCTCTCTATTTGATAACCCCACGCTTTTATTTACCAGAGTGGATATTAAAGCAAAAATGAGGCTGCTATGAGGAGAAATCTGGCTAAGTTGATAGGCAAAGGTGTTTTCTTTCAGACTCACAGCAGCTGTGGCAGGGGTGTGTATGTGTATGACACATCTGACGTCGGGGCGGGTGGAGTAGATGGCCACGTGTGGACTGAAGCCCACACTGTCAATGCTCAGAGCTGTGCTGCCCTGGTCCACCACGTCCCCTAGGATGTTCACTTTAACCTGAAAAAGGCAGACAGGCAATTGATATTCAGAAAGTTTGTGACAACTTCAGTTATCTAGAAAATACCATTCCTTTCTTATCTGGCACCAAATTTCCCCACACATTCAAGGCTCAGAGCACAAAAAAAGTAGGAGAATGAATCTGTGTGTCAATAAACTACCCTGCTGTAGCTTGATAGCTGTTGGAAGTTGAGCCATGGAAGAAGTAAGGATAAGACCCTGATATAACATGTATTCTGCTTCAGTCTAGCTGACCTTTCCTTGTTTCTCAGTTTTAGAAACGCATTTCATTAGCATTTCCTACATTTTAAATATGAAGATAATTCAGAGCCTGAGAAATTTCCAGTAAGAATATTCAATGCACAAGGAATTTTCAGATTCATGGGAACATTAAAATAGTAATTCCTGGATCAACAAAAAACTACAGCAGGGTCATATATCATGGTGTTTTGGTTCTGTGCTTGCTATGTAATAGTATCAATCTCATTTTGGTACTCCTTTCACCTTGAGGCAGTTTATTTGCAGATATGCAGTGACATGAAGAGCATATGGCAAGTTCTACACCAAAAGATGTGTGATTTAGCAGCTACCACTGCCTAAATACCAGCCTGTAGCTTCACCCAGCTCATTTGCTGGGCCTGGGGAAGATGATTTAACTTTATCTCTTCACATCTAAAGGTAAGAGATGATTCTGATAACACTACTTCTACAGAGTCATTTCACATGTATTGTCACACTCTTAGGTTATAAAAAGCTACTGCTACACTGAGCTACTGGTGCTGCACTAAGGCCACTGTAAAACAGACAGGAAAACAAAGCTTTGCTGCTCCACATTGAAGGTGGAGACAAAGAAACAGAAAGTAAAGCTAAACCCAAGAAGAAATATTGGCAACAAAAGGTGCTACTATCTAAGCAGTTAATCAGCTTTTCATCTGGTGGGTGAATATTAAAAACACCCAAACAACAGCATAATTACAGAAGTCCTTCTAAGGAACCACAAAAGTATTTTTAAAAACAGTATGAGCCCTGTTAGTTATTACAGCAGGTGAATCACATACCAAATTAGAAGCTGAAGCTTCAGAAAAGGACAGCCCTCTTGGAATGATTAGAATGTGGTCATGTTCTTTGCTTACTCTTACCTGCAAAGGAGACAGGAAATGGATTACTGACCTAATTTACATTAATCAAGGGGAAAATCATTTGAATGAACAGGTGAGATTCTAAATAAGTTTCTTTTTTCTCTAAAATACTTACTGTGATATAGGTATTTGGCAAATGAGCCCACCCAAACAAGTCAGCCAATCTATATAAACTGGCTAACTTGCATCGAGTAAGTTTTTCTCCCTTAACAAATGAGGAGGTATCTACCCCAGGTAGGTCATTGATGGGTGTAATCATTCCATGGCCTGAAAAATAGACAAAAATAGATGTTGGCCACTTGGACAATTAAATGTATTTCCAGTTATGTCATAGTTTTCCAGATGCAGAGTATTTAAGTGGCTAGCAAAGCAGTACTAGCATTTATGAGAGTGAATAAAGGTTTTCCTGAGCTGTCTCCTGAATCAATATCCTACATAGGACTGGAACTGTGCTTTAAAACATTTATCACCAATGAAGTATTTTTTACATGTTACTTTAAGGTTTTTTTGTCACAGGAGAAGACATTCCTTGTGGACTTCTGACAGCATCAAAACTAATTTGAAGAGATATCTCAGCCTTGGCAATTCAATTCAGTCCTTATGAAGAATTTATGATTAGTGCAAGAGTTCCCAAAACCTTAGACAGAAGGTATCACCTCTTAACAGAGAAATCACAAAATTTCTTTCTCTGACTTGTGACTACACAAATATATCCTTCTCCCCTCCATGAATGCATGATAGCCTTTTGACACCCCACAACCTTTGTTTAGAGGAAAAGTTTAGACCAAAAGAGGTAAAATCATTTTGGTTTTCAACAAAAGAAGTGTGCACTTTGAGGTCTGCCCCCACTGTCTCTGGCAAACCCAGCAGAGACAGGAGTGGGACACAGAGTCTCAGTAACCAACCAGAGATGTGAACATGAGGTTATTTGGGCTCTCTGCTCTCTTCCACTCATTTTGTTAAATAAACCCTGAAGTACCATTTTGGGACCAAATCTCCAAAGATGATGAATGCTGACAGCTGCCACTGTACTTCAGGCTTGTAAGCTCCCATATGATGTCCACCCACAGAACTTAAATTGACTTGAATGTCTCAGTGCTTCATGACTTGGAAAGAAGAACTTGGGTGTTAACTGCAAGATCCAAGTGACATCTTTGCAAGTAGAATGCAGACTAGAAGCTGTTCTTAACAGCTGTGGGAGCTGTTTATTTGATAATTCAGTTTGCCAGGGTATTCTCCCCACCTCAGAGTTGGGTTTTGGTTTTTTTTTTAGTAACAATTTATATGTAAGAGTAGAAAAAAAAGCAACTAAATGGTAATGTATTTCACATCTCAGTTTATACTCATGTTAAACTCCTAATAGTAACAGGGCACAACATTTAGTTCCTTACATCAGTTCAACTTTTATTAACAAATTATAGAATCACTGAGTTTGAGGATTCCAAGGATTTTGGCTATCATACAAGTCAAAGAATTTGAGAGAAAGAAGTCTAAAAAGGCAAATCAAGGCCACCATCTGCACTACTTCACAGCTGAAGAAAGCTCTGACAGAATTTTCATAAAAGGAAAGAGGAGATCCCAGCAATCCTAAGATCCTAAGCCCCGGTAACAATTAAAAAAAAAAAAAAAAAAAAGGAGCAGTTTATGTTTAATTCACTTACTGAGTGGAGATGAGGAAAAACCTGTAAAAGTGCTTGCTGTAATGTATTCAGCAATCTGCTGTAATGCAAGCAGTCCAGTGGGGTTATTGCCCTTCTTCATCTGTTCTTGAATAAGGCATTCCAGATCTTCTCTAAAAGCCTGTAGAAACATTTGAGAATCATCAAGGAAACCTGGCCTTGATAATCTTATTTCAATTATAGGTGGGGCTCTGCCTCTTATTAATGTTACATGAAACTTCCCCATAGATTTTGTTTTTAGCTGTTTTAACTTTTCCAGAATTAATCATCTGACCTAAACTTTGTACTGGCAATTTGGGGGCCAGAAAGTAGGAGTTTGGTCACAGAGGATTTACTAATTCCCAGTACACGACAAGATAAAATGTATTTTAAAAAATTTATTACACCCATTTTTATCAGTAATAAAGTGTTGTCCATATTTTGGAAGAGATACTTGAAATTCAATCAGGATGTGTTGCTTTCTGTGCTGGATATTTTTTTTATAATGTAATCCCTCTGAAAACCCATTCAAATTTGATAAAGTTATAAACAACTGGAAAACTGGAGCTCATCCATGCTCAAGTAATATCACAGACATGCAAAAACTAGATAGAATGCTATCTTCTCTCTATTTCTTTTCTTCCCAAAAGGGAAAACCCCTTCCTTCTTTTTCTGAAGAAAGTGACTGCAAGCCCAAGAGATAAACTCTTGCAGAATATATCATGAAAAAGTTTTCACAGAATCAAATTTAATATACAATGCACTGTGGACAAAGCCTGTCCCTTTGAGATGATAAACAGATTATTCCCTGTCTACAAGAAACCCTTGTCCTAGGACCACTGCAGTCCTGACATTTCTAGACTAAGTAAATTCTGTTCCTTCAAACTTACAGGTTACATTTTCTAGCCCTCACATTACTTCTTGGCAGCATCTTGCAGCTTTTCCCCAAACTCACAGTACCCAAACCTGCACACAACATGAGCTGAGGTAGATTGAGAACACTCCTCCTGGGTCCTTCCAAAAAGATATTTGGTGTCTTTATCATGCAGCTGGCTCCTATTATAACTCCAGACTATTCCCTGTAAGTAATTGCTCCTTTCAGTTTGCCTTCCTTGGCAGAGCACTTGCTCTCATTTAAAGAAAGAAAACAGTTCTGTATGACAAATGTAATTTCTTCACTGAATTTTAACTCAGTTCTTCAAAACACCCACTCTGTTGGAAAATGCACCAATCTCCTGGGTCTGTTCACCAACAGGTTTTGATTAGGAAGAGAGAGTGTTCCTGAACCCCACAAAGACATCCTCAGGACTCTACTTGACACAGCCTCCTCAGCTAGACAGCTGAGCATCCATGACTACTAATTACCAACTTTTCAGACACCCACAATCTCCTTTGAATAATTTTGTCAGGATCATGGCCATACCTGAGACTTGCCACATTTCCATAAGTAAACTCTCTAAAAATTCCCACTGACTGACTCTGAATGGATCTGTTGCACAGATCTCTCTCCCAGTGCAGACCAGAATATTCATGTGGCATCCCCCAAACAGCTGAACAACCTCTCACCAGCCTGAAGATGCACAGGCAAAGTCAGATTTTTCTCTTTTGTGGCTGCTGTTGGTAAGGTCTGTGCAGCAGGAGAAAGGAGCAGATGAAGAAAAGGAAAAAAACCCAAAACCCATGGAATCCAGAGGGAAAAGGAACCTAACCAAGGGAAAAGAAGTGGAGGCCAGGGAGCAGTGGCCATAAACTGACACAAAGTTCCAGCTTAACATGAGGAAGAACTTTAGATCAAGGGTAGAAGAGCACTGGACCAGGCTACCCAGTTCTCTGCATTATATTAAATTATTCCTCCTCCAATCCAACAAGGACTATAGAAAAGATCTGCAAAAACATTAATAGTAAAGTCTTATTAGTCATATTCAGATTTCTGGGGATTTTTTTAAACCTGTTCAAGTAATGTTACCTCTACAGCAGAAAAAAAAAAAAGTAATATAATATATTCTGGGAAACTTTTGACAGAAGGATTCTTATTAGTTTATTACATATTATATTTTTCATTCTTCTGCTTTTTGGTCGTGTTTTTGTCATTCTTCTGAGCTTAATTTTGCACCTTAATGCTAACAGCAGTATGTTACACATTTGCTGAGACTACTAGGGATGAGGATTTAGTGCTGTATCAACAGCTTTATTGAACCAAACTAGCAGCTTGCCTTAAAAATAATCTTAGAAATAAGAGAAGATTGGTAAGAATCAGGAAAGTGGCAAATGTGGAGGTTTGGGATGAGCTGTAAAGCAGGTGAGAATATGGATGAAGTGCATAAAATAAAGTATGCAATTTATCCACATGCCAGTGCATAATGATGTTCTCTGGCAGCCTTCTGCCCATCACATGGATATCTATGAATATTTTAACACATTTCTTTCACTGTTACAGACCTTTGAAACTTGGAACTGCATGTCCTTAAGTAACCACCCCACATGTGCTAACACAACCTTCTATTTCTGGTAATTCCAGCAGGCTCCTATGAAGGGCACCACCTCCTTGTGGTCAGCAATTTACCTTTAGTAAGAGCCATTAAATGAATGATATTTATTGGATATTTATTTCACTGCACAAGACTGATTTCTGTAGAACCACTAGCTTGCAGGTCTCTGATTCTGGGATCTGACCAGAGCAACAGGAGCCTGCTTCTGAAAACCTAACTAGAGCCTGGAGACCAAGGGGTTTGGTTTTGCTTTAATTCATGAGATTGTAATATATTTATATATGTGTGGAATTACACTGCCCACAAATGACCAAGCAAAAGTCATACAAGTAGGTCATACTGGAGAGAGATGCTTTCAAAGAGATGACAAACATGCTGCTCTGGCACAAAGCAGATATTTTTCAAGCTGAAAGGTCACTGTAATTTTAGATGTAGTATTTGACAAGAAAATGCTGACAAAGGAAAAACTGTACTGTCAGATGAATGAAAAATGATGTTATTCAACTGTATGCTCAGCATTGCTCAATCAAGGGAAAGTGTCAGCCCTCAGATTTAGGAGGTTCTTTCAGTACATGTGCATTGTTTTGTTTGTTTGAAACCACAATAACTTTAGACATGAGACACTAAGAGCAGTGCCTTTTTACAGTGGTACAAGTCCCAAAGTGAGTAGCACAGCAGTTCACAGCTGCCCATGATCCTGCCAACACAGCTGGACTCAGACACCTGTCTGTTTCTGCACACAGCAAGGATGTAACCTGCATAACCCATCCCTCCACAGATGGGAATCATATCCTGTTTGCACAAGCATCCTTCTGCCTTCAGGGACCTCACCTGCCCACCTGTGTCCCCCCTTGTTTGTGCTGAAACAGCACTTCAAGCATCAGACTGAAGGATTGCATAGGAAATATCCCATGGTATGAAAACTGGGCCCATAACAGCACTGGAAAGGAGGTTCAGACAAGATGCACTACCAAGAGGATGCTGAGTGGGGCTTTTATTTTAGACACCCAAGTGAGTAGCCTGAGCTGACCTTGGTAAAATGCAGGTTGCTGCTCTGCTTCCACCTCATCCACCTTCTGAGTACACTCCACCACATTGCTCTGAGACATGATTTCCCCACAACTCACCAGTAAAAACGAACAGGCAGCTCAGCCTGCTCCTAAAACTGTTTCCAGAATTTCATTCTTTCAAAATTGTACTTAGTATTTTACACCAGCTTAGACAGCCTTACATGCTACTGCACAGCTGTAGAACAGACACAGCTTTTCTTGATGGAGTCCTTAGTAGAATGATTAGGTCAAGCTCTTTCTAATATCATAAAATTACTTCTCCAGAACTATTTGCAATCATCTTCCAAACACACATCACAGAGTCAGGCAGTTTAGATGGAAAAATCTTTCAGCTTAGGTCTGCAGCAGTTCTCTGAAACTCAAGAGTGAAGTTAATAAGCTCAGTTCTGACTCATTTACTTCCATTTTCTTTCAGAAGTACAGTCTAAGTGTGAGCTGACTGTAAATTTGAGCTTTTAAGAATCAAAACAACATTTGTGTGTACCAGTTGACAACTAGTATTTTTCAGTCAACATATGCAGGAAGAACTAGAATAATCAACTTGCTAGAATAACCTTTTTTACATGGGTACACACATATACAGTGCAGAATAATGATGTTGCTAAAAAACTTGGTATTAATATCTTCATCTTGCTGAGCAGGTCTCTAAGGATGTTAAGAAGTACACAGGCTTCTAAGTATTTTGACTGTCTATGCTGTTTCTTTTTTGTTGACCACTGATTTCCACATGCATCCGAATCAAAAGAAGTAGAAATAAAATAATAAGCAAATAATAATGGTATACAAGTCATCTACAAATACTCCACACCACTGCAAGCCTTTAAGAGGAGAAAGCACATGCTCACATGAGGACTAATTACAGCAATGACCAAACAGTTTCACATCATTCTACAGGAAAGTAGCTAAAAAAGATGTGTGATGTCCCTACCTTTCACATCAGCACTGCTGTTAGCCTAAAAGCTGCCAGATAATACAAGAAACCCATCCAGCCATTTTCACTTTTGCCTGTTTCGATCAGGGTTTCTAATATCCTAAACCCATTTTAAAAAAGGGCATAATTCCACTTATCTAAATATGCCCACACAGAGTCTTTAAGCCAAATCTCCACCACCGAAGGAAAATTTCAAAACTTAACTGGTATTTTGTCTTTGAGAGCGAAGAGATGTTAATTTTGGTTCCTGTGCTGTAAACACAGCTGCCTGTGAGAGGAAGACCTTCACTGAAGCAGCCGACACTGCTCCCAACAGGCTCTTTCAGGACTGAAGTTTAGATACAAACAGCCCGTGCCCTAAGTGGAAAAGGGTGGAGCTGGCCACAAAAAAACCGCCAGTGAGCGAAGGCTGGCGGGGAGAAGATAAGAGTCACAAAAAGTGTTTGTCAATGCCATGGAACAGAACAAGGGGGATGGGGTTTCTGAGTTAAGACAAAAAGAAGCTGCCTCAGTAATAAGGATGGGCACTTAGCTGAAGTTACAATAATCTCTTCACTTGCACTGAAGGGTGAGGGTACCTGGGCTGGGTTAGTGGCTGGGCTGACAGCAAGGTGCTCCCCATGCTCAGCTCAGCCTGTGCCAGTTTTTCCGGCTCCTCTAACCTGGTGCACACTGGCTTTCCTCCATGAGCTGCAGCAGTGTTCACTCCTGTGATAAGCAGCCTAGAGATACCCCATGATTACAGCCAAACCTGAGGCACTGGACTCCTTTGCCAAGCCCATCTCCAGCACATCCAGCTCCCAGAGCCAGACAGTCACATAACTGCTGCTCTGCATGGGGGTCTGGATCCCTCCATTGTGTTCTCTTGTGGAGTAAAGCCATACCACAGATCTTGCTAAATGGAATGCAAATGAAATGTAACAAATGTAAATGGAATGTACAATGAAATGTAAAATGCTAGAAGAAATCAAATTTCAGCTCATCAGGGGTCTCAGGCATTTCTGAGCATAATTAACTGGGTTTTTCAGTAAGTGCAGGACTTGGAAGGGTGGGAGCACACACGGTGATGATGCAGTAGGAGGGATGGCAGAGCTCTTGCAGGGTGTTCTGCATGCACATGCTCTTGCAGACAAGGAGAAGAGTCAGCAGTCATGGCTTTCCAAGGTTTTCCAAACGTATCTGTTGCCATTTACATCAAATGAAAAAAACCCACAGTTCAAACGAAGTGGAAAGGAGCAACATGGAAATAGAGGGGAGTGAAAGGTAAGCCAGCTTTATGGCAAGCAAGCAGGGAAATTCTCATGACATGCACTTGTGGTGCAGGACATTGGTGAGAATTTACAGTGCACCATTGCAGCTACAGAAATGACAGCTCTGCAGTGAGATTTCTTGGGTCCTCACAGAGATCTAGAGATGGCCTCGATTTGAGACACGTTGCCCTGACCACAAATTCCCTCTCACTTAAAATGTTTTCACAGTGCACAGGGGATCTTTAAGGGACATTTTGTAGTATGTCTTCAATGACTTGTCAAGTTGAGCTCTTGCCTCTGGATGAACAAAATGCTGCACAGGTTGTATGATGAAAGCATGCAGTTAAATAAGCTATTGCAGTGGGAGGAGAGTCATGACTTCCCAGCAGGATATCAGGAAAATGCCAGAGAAGACAAAAGCCAGAGCAGGGAGATGCAAGGCAAGAGGACTGCCCAGTGTGGAGGTCCTCAGGTGATATAAGAGGTTGACTCCTTTGTGGCCAAGGGTGAGACTTCTGAAGGATGTGAAAGGCTTTTGAACTTCTGAGAAAAGAGCACCTGAAGCCAAAAGTTATGAGGAACTGAAAGGCTTTGATACTTATAAGAAAATAAACTGCCCCAAAAGGGAGTGGTATTGCAAAAATCCTGGATGTTCACTCAATACAAAATAAAGTAAGCTAAATAACTGCAAAAGCTGGGGAAAAAAATAAATTAAATCATCCTTCATCTCTGTCCTGATGGTTTGAAAATAACATATCCAGGAAAAAAAATCAAGTGTGGGTGGGATTGCTTGTTTTTGAGAAGAAAAATCTGCCTGCAAGCTGCAAGCTAAGGCAGACCTCTGAATAGAAGAGTTGCTAAGCTGTATAGTTATCTCCCCACTTTTTTGTTTTTGGGCAAGACCAGCTAGTGTGGGAGGCAGGGGGGTGTGTGCATGTGCAAGGCAGGAAGGGAGGCACAGTAGAGAAGTACATTTTTACCTCAGTATATCCCCCCAAAGTTTTGCAGTCTGAATAGCTTTACCTGAGCCTTCTTGAAATAGCAGTGTCAAGCCAGAGTGGCCCTGAACACCCTGCAGAGTCAGGATGGGTTGGTAGACACTCTCTAGATCCAGCATGAAATTAAAGTAAAGCCTGATGGGATCCTGCCAACACAGAGCTCAACTTAAGAAAACAACAAAGCCTGAGCTCCAAATAGCTGTGTTTTATATGTAAAAATGGCAAGCACACATCCAGTGGGTCTTAAGAAACCACACAAAACTTCACTAGTAAATTAAAAACATAAACTGGACATTTAAATTCCAACAACTGGGCATTTTTATGTTTACATAAATCAGCTGTCCAATTCATTGCTTCAGACACAACTTCTTCTTACATTAGAAAAAATAATGAAGTATATCTCATATATAAGCACATCTTTTGTACAAGAATGCATCCTCTCCAATTTTTACCCTTACCTGTAGCTTTCCTTCCAATGCACCAATACAGAGGGATGGAAGGTATTTCTCAGTGCAGTCTAAGCCTTGATCCTGATTTCCTGTCAGGTTACACACATTGTCCTGCTGGCTGAAGCCTGTAGTTAGTTTTTCTGCTGGGTGGTTAATGGTTTCTCATGGTCTCACTGCACTGGAAGCAGTGTGGCACTGCTGCCTGCCTGCAGAAACATCCAACACCTTCCCTGCTTCACAATGGCTGTGGGGATCTTCTCCCAGCCTGTATTTTCATTCAGCTTCTCATGCTGCACTGGCTGTTCAGTTTTCATAAACACCATAACTGCACAACCATAGCCTTTTTTTTTTTATGTGTTTTAAGAGTTTCTGGTTGCTGTGGTGACAGCATCAGAGAAATGCAAGAAGGAAATAAAGGCCAGAAAGACTTGTACACCACAAGTGAAATAAGGAGTTTGATGGTACAGAAAATACATTTTTGCTCTATAAAAGACATAGCTACTCTGTGTAGCAAGCAACATATGACTGTTTAGCATACAGACAGGACTGTTTTTAATTGCAGAGTTAAGTTGCAAAATATAAAAAACCACAAAACAACCAACCCATCTTTTCAGATTTTAGATATATTATAGGGCAAGCATCTTGGGCCCAATAAGCAATAAAACTAGTCCACTACATTAATGTAGTACTTTTCTTTAAAAATAACAACATATTACCTGAATCCTCTGAACCTGAATACATTACTAATATAAATCTCAATGGTTTTATGCTAAGATTGACCAGCAGTACTTCTGGATGTTATCAGGCTGCTCAGGCTCAGCTGATTTTAATTTCTTTCCACCTTTCTAACAGACACAGAACAGCAAACATGTTCAGTTTATCAGATGCTCAGGGTCTACATGCAGTATTAGGCAAGCACATCTGAGAACTCACCTATAATGTCAGGACATTCTCCATGGGCAATGGTCAGAAAACAACTGTGATTTGTTTAAGGTTTATTATGAACAGACTCCAAGACATTAGCAAACAGCAGATGTAATGGAAATAGCTTTTCAGTAGCTTTTAAATTATTTAATTTAGGAAAGG
This sequence comes from Erithacus rubecula, assembly GCF_903797595.1. NCBI lineage: Eukaryota > Metazoa > Chordata > Aves > Passeriformes > Muscicapidae > Erithacus > Erithacus rubecula. The sequence continues at coordinate 25,328,394 of NC_136660.1, read as the reverse complement.
GAAATTGCACATCAGAGAGGAGTAGTCAGATTGCACACTAGTATGGGCACTAAGCAGCACATCAGAGAGATGCAGCAGCTTGATGTCTGAAGATGTCTGGTCAGGCCTGCAGCCCATACAATAACATGCACTGAATAAAATATACTGTGGTATATACTGAAATATATTCTCTAATTTATTTTGTTGCTAAAGGATTTATATTTTCCTACTTGAAAGAAAAAAAGTTTGTTAATAAAACCAGATTAAATTCCTGCTATGTGGCAGTGATTAACCATTTAGTTTTGCACCTCTGCTCACAGAAAGTGCCTGTTCAAAGATCACCTCAAGTCCATAACATGCTCGTATACTTTTAAGACAGTTACTATCTACAGTTACTACAGTTACTAGATACACTTCACATTTACTAATACTTGCCAGAAGAGGAGTCACTGACTATTTCTTTGATCTGAATGCATTTATCAAGGCTTAGTGAAGATACACATTTATATATCTAAGACTGGGTGAAGATTTACTAGCAAAGCAAGTTCTTCCTTGAACTGTGTCTCATAATTCCTCTTCTTCTAAACACCTTCAAACTATATTCTCTCTGTCAAGTGGAATATTCCAGAAAAGCATCTAAGTTCTATGAAAATATGTAACACAATGTAATTCTGCAGCTATAAAACAAGAACACTATGGATAATAGTCATCAATTCAATCCTGAACCTGTGTTACACAGGCTAGTAACAGGACTAATACTTCATGGCCATTGTGTGATGAATTCTAAATTCAAGGGAACAAGGTAAAAGTTTTCTGTCCTGAGTCCCAGAAGCAGTATGGCACATAGCAGCTGGAGCCTGGGAAAAATACTGCACCTTTCACCCCCAAATAAATTATGAAATTTACTTGATGGACATTTGGTCACAGATACCGTATAAAAATGCTTTCATTTCCTTGCGTGAGAAATCACAGCAGAGTTCCTCTAAAATTTCTGTATCAGGAAAAGGGAGGATAAAAGGAGATACTTGAGGGGAAGTGGGAGCTCAGACAACTCCTCTTCGTGCCTGATCCCACACTCAGCTCCCACTCTAAGCCAAGCAGGCAGCAAGCCCCTGGCTTATTTGGACAACTGTTCCCTTACACAACAAAAACTTGCAAATTATTGGCAGCTCTGAACAGTCACTTTCTAAAAAGTGCTGGGCTCAGCTTCTCTTGCAGCAGGACATTGAGAGCAGCCCAGCAGCTCCCTGTCCCACAACCTTCTGTTAAAACAGCAGCCTAAACTCAGGGGTTCATACCCCTCTTCACATCCCTTCCTAAAATCTGCATGCTGACACTGCATCTACTAAAAAAACCACCACAGAGCCTGCAGCAAAGGGACATTAATTACATCTGGCAGACTTGGCAAAAGATGCCCCAAAATGTTAATGAAATAGTTACACTCATCAGATTCAATACTGTCATCAAAAGGACCAAAAAAACACCCTTACATACAAAATCAAATGATCTCTCCAATTTATTTTTATCTGTTAGGCTAAAGATTAAGTCTTTCTGTGAGTCCTGGCTACTCATAATGTGAGTATTTTAACAAGAATGAGTAGACTCCGATCACATTTTACAATTGAGTATTTAACATAAAATTATTATGATTAAAACATTATGCAGTACCTCCTAAGAGTATTTTTCTTATGAAAGAGCCTGGCTACAAACCCAAGCTTGCACAAATTGACTTGAAAAATAATAAATTCCTTAGTCAACAGGTTCACATTATACTCAAAGCAACACACAGATCCAAGAGACACTCCACGACAACACTTTAGCAAACAATCCTGTTATTCATGGATGACTATAATAGGGAGATTACTAACAGCTGTTTGCAATCTCTTTACATATGGAAAAGCTTCAAAAAATTACAGAAGCACCCCAATTTACAGAGAAACTGAAGACAGAAGAAGCTGTAAAGCTGCTTAGCCCCTTCCCAGTCCCATTATCCTCAATACTCTCATGTACACACAGATACCCCTAAAGGATCATTCCACTGGCCTTATTGACTCCCTATGGCTTCAAAGTACTCAAGGCAACAGTGTTACTTTCCAATGTATTCATCAGGTTAAACTCAAAGAACACAGGTATTAAAATATAAATTAAAACTACTACAAATGTGGTTCAATAGATTGAATATTTTTGTTTGTATTCTACACAAGTATTGAACTTACACAAGCAGTAGATGAGCACTTATATGGCCAAGTTGGGGAATGATCACCCTCAAGGACATAAAAAGAACATAGTCTAGCTTTTAAATAAACTTAGCCCAATTATAAACGTTAATTAAAGCATTCCTGATGCAAATGATAGGTTAATATTCAAACCCAGAAAGCAGAACACCACGTAATGCCCTAATTTGTTCCTATTTGACCAGTGACTCCTCCACTCTCTTCCTTGCCCCTAAGTTTTAATTAGGAACCCTGCAGCCAGCCACATCTTTCTGTAACAATGCAATGAATCATAAGAATATAAAAGTATCAGAAGAAAAAAACAACACAATAAAGGCTGCTTGTCCACAGACAAAATGCTACACCAACAGAAACTGGATAATCTGTTCAGTGACTTCTCTTAGAAGACGGTCCAGAGATACTCTATCTAGCTGTGACACAGATTCCTTTTTTTACAACAGCCTTTCCCTTTTACTCCCCTTGAGTGGCACTCACAGGGCTCTGCAGTATCTGGGTGACCCTCTTCCTCTGCTCCATCATATTGAAGTCCTGTCTCAGGTCAGGGGACATGTTTCTCTCCCGGATGTACTCGGGGTCGTTCTCGTTGATGCGATCGAAGTACCGCTCTTTGTGAGGCATCGTGGCTGGGGGAGGAGTAGTGATCACCACCTGGCTGGCATCAGCACTCATGCTTCAACACTGTGCAGGGAAGGCTTCCCCTGAAACAAAAGGAAAACAGGGAAAAATGTTACTTCAAAGGAGGGCAGTGCACGTAACTTCCAAGTCTGGACACAAATGATGGCCCTTCACATCTCTGTAGGTCATCTAAAATGAAAGGAGAACAAGTGAATAACTATCATAGTCAGAAAATTTAGGAAAGACTCTAGAAAAATGTTTAAAAAACATTAGTAAGTTATATGATAGTGCATAACCATCTTTATTCAAGGAAAAATAAAAAGCAAAAAGCATACAATTAGGAGTGACATTTGGAATGACCACTGTGCATTTTATGACAATCTTTCCTCTGTAATTTTACACTACACTTACCACCTCCCAAGGTTTTTATACAGCTTTTTTTTCTGAGCTGTTCAAGCTAACACCCAGAAGAGAAGGTCTGTTTAGTATCTGCTCAGAGCTCATCTCTCAAATTGAATGAAGAAATTCCTCAATTACAGCATTTTCAAAGCATCTCATAACCACAACTTAAAGACAAGGCTTCAGGACATTAAAAGACCACCAGGGAATTTCCACAGAGCTCCAGCTAGTGCCTGCTTTTTCATGAAACACTTGGAGACACTGAGGGAACTGCAGAGAAGGTTGTATGTTGGCCCATACAGAATTGAGGCCACATCTATGGCAAACAGCTGAGATTCAGCTTTTTGCCTTTTGTGTGCAATTGTATGCAAATATTCTCACTGAAGATCATTACATTAAGAAAAGGAAAAAAAGCCCAACAAAAATACTTTCATGTCTTGGTAGAAAGCTTAAAAATCTCATAAAAAATACCTGATAAGCATTCATAAACACAAACAGAACTGGATCAAAGGGAAAGAAGCAGACACCTGAATTTTCATATTAAGATTCAGACTCAAAAGCACACTCAGGAACACCATTCCTCAAAAGCTACTGAAGAGGGACAATGTCTCAAGTTTGAGGAACAAAGAGAAGCAGGATTTGAAGGACGAGATAAGTGTATTATGAAAATACATTTTAACATGCAAATATCTACAGTCAATAATAAATTTAATATAAAAATATTTGCATGCAAAAATATTTGGTATGTAAATTCACATCTTCAGAGGAAAAAAAAGCTCAAGTCAAGCATGGTTTGACATTCTGGTATCAGTGGATCAAAGTGTCCTTGCTCTGTGGCACAGTTCACCCATCCCTCGTTTGTGTCACTGCAATTACCATTTGAGGTATTCTGTGAGCAGGGAGCCAACATGGAGCATCCAAACTGCCTCCACTGTCATCTCATGTATTTCCCAGGTGAAACACTGGGAACCCCTGTCAAAACCACCTTCAGCAGCCCAAGCCTGCAGACCTTGTAACACCCTCTGCTGCTCAGCCACACCACGACCCAGGCTGGCAAGAGGATGCAAATTGGTTTGCAGCCAGTTTCCCACACTGATTCCCAAATAGCTTTGCTGACAGTGCAAGGGAGAGCAAAAGGATGAAATCCTGGGCCACTGCAGCCCTGCAACCAAGCATGAAACTCCAGACAGAAACCACCGACAGAGCTGGGAAAATACTAGCAGATAAGAGCCAAGAAAACTATGTTTATGACTTTCTTGTACACTACAGATAAAGATAAAATTTGGGATTGAGATGAAACACAAGAGCTTACTACAGGTTTAATTGTTTTGTTCCTCTTGCCTTTTTTTTTTTTTTTTTTTCTTCTGAGAGAGAGAAAAAGAAAACATCATCTGGGATGCAGCATTATCCAGCTGCACACACAGAGCTCCCAGGAGGTACCTGGCATGCTGGATAACATACCATGTTCTGGGATGTATAATTCACATCCTGGAGACAAGCTCCATGAACTCTGATGGCTTCATTCCAGAGGCTGTGGAAACACATTGGTGAGTTTTGCATTTGCTGCTGGGGTGCAATAGGAGTTCATTCAGCATTTGCTGACTGACCACTGGAAAGCCTGGAATGTGTGATCAGTTTGGGGATGCTGGGGAGAAAACAAGGGCTTTGCCTCAAGGAAGTGAGAGTTAGGGAAAAATCTGCTAGAAGCATGAAAGAAGCTTAAGTTCTTCTAAAGAATAAACTCTTGGGATGATGTCTGGGGATCTGACCACCACTCAGCATAGGAAAAATAATCTTATAAATGTACCTGTGTATTATGCCTTCCCTCCTCCACCTTGTGTGTACCTTCCCTGACCCCCCTGCATAAAATGGTGAGGTTTAAGGAGAAAACATAATACCATGAGATCATTGGCCAAATGCCACAAGGTATGAGAAACTCGAGACCAGATCTGTCAGCTTTCACTGCTCTCCATCTGTGTTGGGATAAGAGCCTCCATCTGAGCCAGAACAGACACCTTCCAGCACCTGCAGGTAACTAAAAACAGTCTAGAAATCCAGATAGCAAGAACCTTGCTTGAACTGGTGACCAGCTGTGACTCCTGCTCTTTTCCTCCTTCCCTGGAGTTGTCTTATCTGACCATTTATTTCCCTAAAACCTGAACTGTTAACCCCAAGTAGGAGACTTGCTCAGCTGCTGATCGACTCAGTTGGCTGGATCAACTACATGCATGTCTGAAATTCAAAACACATTTATTGTTATTATTATAGGTTTATAAGACATAATTAGTTCAAGTCCATTACTTTACAATTCATTCTTACAGCGATAGAAAAGCCCATTCAACTGTAAAAATGGCACAAATGTGACTGGCAATACCCAAAATCCACAAAAGAGATTTTTCTAATTGCCTTGGACTTTAGTTTTTCTTCTTTCCTTTCAGCCTGGTTTGTTACCTCCAGCCATTAAGATTACAACATTGAAGTCCTTGTAGTATAAAACCCCTCCATTACTGAACATAATATGGGTGTTGGGTCCAGTTGTTCTTATTAGGTCTGGTTCAATGCCCGCTCTGTTGGGCCCAGGCTGACTCTCATATAACCCCTACTGTTTCCTGGAAATTTTTCAAACAAATCAACCATTCTTTTATTATTTATTTGCGTATTTTGATTTTTTTTTTTTTAAAGAAAGAGAACATTTATTAAAAATGCCATCAGCTTTAGGGGAAGAAAAAATCAGTACCTCCTTCTCAGCACAGAATCAGCAATAAGACAAAAGCATTTACAGAAAATCCAGGTCTCAACATCTATAATTGTGATAGAGAACCCTCTCCCCCACCTTTCTTTTTGTGCGTGTGTGCTACTTGTGCCTGGAGAAGAAATCAGCTTTGCTGCAAGGCTACTTTTGGCTTCCACCCCCTCCAATGCTGTTTATGAAAGAAACTGAGGTACCACCTTCCTGAACAGTACTAGCTAACATTTCTCATGCATGCTCCAGAGAGGCTGCAGAGACTGAGGCACAGGTAGAAATGAGAACCCCTATAGCAGCAAGACTGTATCTCGAGTGGTCAGAATGGACAAACACACACACAGAAATCAAATATAAACTCAGATCTGATTCCATCCTGGTGAGAGCCATCACTCTTGGTCTGCTGAGGCATACATTCTAGCCCACATTTTGGCCTCACATGCACATGCTGACATACTAGAAAGAGATTCAAAGTTAAAGAAGAGCAGTTTTCCACACCTGGTTCAACTGCTCCAACATGGGGCCAAACTAAGAGCAGAAAGTCAGAATGGATAAATGTTTCTTACACAGAATCCTTATCTCCGCTGAAAATACTTTTAAGGACCTGTAAAACAAAAAGGCTCACAAGGTCTTGCTACAACGTAACTTGTTAATCTAACTCCACTTCCCCCTCCTAGTCCTGCCCTCCTGGTTCGTGCTGAACTGAATTCTGATACAAAAGAAAACAGGTCGTGTCCTCCCGCGCTTTGATGCCTTATATAGCTCATGGGTTTGGCTTCCATATCCTGTTCTGTATTTCATACCCGTAACTGGGCTTCACAGAGAAAGTAGAACATACCCCTCTGTCAGGGAGCTGTGCACCTCTCTACTAAGGAGCAAGGTTTAGTTAATGAAAGCTTCATTTTTTTTTTTTTTTTCCCAGGAACTCAGAACTGTTGATTTTAGGTTGCAACATTACATCCTGAGCATCCCCATCTGACACTTTGTAAAGTCTAACTACCCTGCTGTGCTGCTTTTATTGGAAAAACTATTTTGAATGTTAAATCACAAAAACAGCTCAAAAATAATAATGAGGTCAGAGAAATAAGAAGTACTAAAGTAACAAAAGTGCAGGAGACCAAATGTGAGGAAAATTTATATTGAGAAAGATCCCCCAGAAAGCACTGACTTGATATATTTATATCTTTCATAATGTACTGAATGAATATAAAAATAAATACCACCAGAGTAACAGAAAAGGGACCAAATTATTAGATCACCTAGCAACAGAACATTAACCTACCTTTTATGCTGATCTTTTCTGGCTGGTTTCAGACATCTCCATTTTCTCTATGCAGTGCAATCCATCTTACTGAGAGTTCCCAGTGCTGCAAGCCAGCAGCGTGTGCACGGCATCATTAACTGGTGCCACTGATTTGGGGTCTGAGCACTGGAGCTGGGCTCCCCCACACCACAGCAGCTCCCTGGCAGGAGCACACCCAGCCCTTCTGCTCCTGTGATTTCTCGCCTGCTTGTTTTTAAGAACAGTCTGCTCTTTCTCCCCTCCACCCCCCCTCCAATATCTTGTCTGCCAGGAGACTTGTTGGAAGCAAACTGGGCGTCTCTTGATCTCAGTTCCAGCCTCCCTGTGAAGCAGGTTCCAGTCTGAATCAAAGACTTGGCTTTAGCAAACACCGTCAGCGACGTACGTCAGCTGCCAGCACACACACACACACTTCAGGGGTATGGGGGATCCTTGAGAGGGACAGGGAAGTATGTGGGAGAACATGGACTGAGAAGAGGGTCACCAATGCTATTTTCTGCCACTAGAGAGTCAACTGCTCATCCTCCCTCCTACACATTGAAGTAATGGCACAGAAGTGAAGAATTGCAACTCTTTTAAGGAAAAAAAAAAAAAAGGATAAGTACCTCAAAATTAAATTTATTCTGAAATGGGAACATCAAATACCATAAATATCTGAGTTTATTTATTTTTTTTCCCCAAATCCTACAATGAATTTGGAATTTTCTTACTTTACACATTGTTCAGATGAGTAAGATGTGTGGTCAGACGATTGAATTTTCTGAACTCAATTTGTGGAACTGAAAATACCTAAATAGGCAATATTTATTCAAAATTTCATTAACTGATTTTACTGATATACAGAAATTCCTTACACTAGCACTCAAGACACCCTTAAATTGACAGAAATTAATTTGCAATTAATACTCCTCATAATGTCTCCTCCCAGTCTGCCCAGCCATTCAATCTTTCTCCTGTTATCACATACTCAGATTTATACCAGCAAATGCTTGTAAGGCGTTTTTTAAGTGGTTTTTTTTGTTTTAGTTTGGGTTTTTTTGTTGTTGTTGTTGTTTTTGGGTTTTGTTGTTGTTGTTGTTGTTTTTTACTTCTTAAAAAAAATTGATTAAGTTTCAACTGTGTCAGTTAGCCTGACAGTTAAATGCTTAACTACACAAATGTTTGTTCTGAAATAAAGATAATGATGATATAAGAGTATAATACCATTTCTTCCAGTAGCAATGCAGCCGTAAACAATTTGTCATACTACAGCCCAAACTGGTTACTAATCAAACAGTCTAATCCAGCACTGCATATTTAAGTGCTTTTAAAGAGAGCAAGCTAATAAAATTATCAGCTCTTTTCAGACACCACATTAAAGAGACTGTATGGCAGCAAGATATATCTTTCCTAAGAAATAAGCACTCAGGTGCATTTGAACCTTGTTTTTGTGTTGTTAAACATAAAGCATTATTTTTTCCTCAATTATATCATGCAATGTTAAAGTCAGCACAAATAGTCGAGCTATGCAACTCACACTTTACTTAGTGTAAACTGGAATTGAGCCAGACACACTTTATTGTCAAGCAGTGAGAACTAAGTGGGTTGCTGACAACCACACAGAATATGAGAATTTGAGGCCTCTAGCTTTACCTTTAACTGCAAGGGTGATGTTTTTTTCTTTGTTAAGGAAGGCTCCTTATAATGCACTCAGCCTGTAGCAGGTGCTGTCTGCACCTCCACATTTGCCAACGTTTTTCAGCACAAGCAGTCAGGAAAAAACTTCCGGAGCCCAGAATGCTGGTTTGATGTATCCAATATGCTCCACCACATGGCCATAAAAGCTATTTGCATGCATTGAGTCTCATAAATGAACTCGCATGCTTAACCCTGTAGACCCAAACTACTTGAATCATTCATACTTTGCTATTCCTTCACTGCTGCGTGAGTTTTTCATGTCAGTAAAGGGAGGGAACCCTTGATAAGCAAGTTATCCAGTCACCCTTTTCTAAAAGTCAGTATGATAAAACTGGTCTCAAAAGCACAACCCTGAGAGTTCAGCTCCAAGGTCCACCCTGCCCACTGGGGAACCTTGTGTGCCAAGGGAAGGCAGTACACCACTGGCATGTTGCCATCACTGCATTGTGTGACACCTGAGCAGTCAGCAATGATATGATTTCCTTGCTCCACTCCATGAAATGTTTTTCTTGTTTTACATGAAAACTGTTAAGATTGTGCAGACAATACGAACATTTTGAGATTATGATGTTCTGCACACAAAATATGCAAGTCAGATCAAACCCAGTCAAACAAGCAAACTGGTTACAGAAAAGTAGCAGAGGAGGAATCCAGAATTTGTTGGTGAAACAATTCATGCAGGTGACAAAAAAACCACCTTTTTTATTTTTAAAGACTCGCCTCTGCTTATCTACATAATCACTTGTACTTAAGTCACCTAAAAATATTTCACGAGTCAGTAGACAACAGAGAGCTAAATTAAAAGATTATGTTCTGGTAGCACTTATCCGTATTAAGCTGTGAAAGTAGGCACTAACATAACCCACACACAGAGACAATGGCTGAACAGTGTCCCTGTGTCTCTTGAAAATCATGAAACCTGGGTTCCTCCACAATATAAACTAAGAACTTCACTGTGAAAAAAAAAACCTGGAAAAGCTGATTGCAGTCACAACCTTCCATATTTCACAACACTTGTCCTCTCCATCTCCTGCAAACTCTCCAGCTTCCTCTGGTGACCTTTTTCTTGGGCTGTCCCTGACCTGCACAGATGCAGGGGAAAACAATTCTTCTTTATATGCAGACCTACATAAGGTTATGGAGTAGAAGAAACAAGCTAACTTACTAACTGCTAGATAAATCAGCTAACTTGCTAATTGTCTGTTATGTAAACACTTTTAAAAAAATCCATTGACTCACATAAACCTGGACAGAGCCATCTGGAGTAACAAGGACTACTCCCAGCAACCTGCAGGAGCCCTCCTGTGTCACTGGGTACAAAGTGTGACATTGGAGAGCAGGGAAACCTCTCATCAATCCCAGGGCACTTGAAAAGTCTCTGTGATTTATGAGTGTTTGATTATCCAGAGAAATGCCATGGCCAAAGCAGATGCCCCCTGAGTTTTGCTGGAGGGTCAGAGGCTGTGATGGTGGGCAATCCAGATGATCGACACAAGGCAACTGATGGATTTTACAAATATTTACATGAACAACTGATCTTGTGCATGGCAGCACGCAGTCAAATCTTTTTATAGCCCAAACCCCTGGGGTTCCTCTCTCTTCACATCAAATCCTGACCTTTAGCACCACTGAGAGCTCAGTGTAGACCCCATTTAAGACCACCACCATGCACTGACCACAGAGAATTGCAGCTCAATCCTCCGTAACTCACAAGTGAGCACTGGCCAACAGCTAATCTCAGTAGGACAATTGCAACTGGAAACTTGAGGAGAAGATGAAACTGTGCCAGGTCTTCGATCATACAGTCTTCAGGACAAATTGTATCTTTATTAATATTATGCACCACACCCTACACAACTCTCCCCAGTTCATCTTGGGATCTGTGAATCACTCTGCCATAAATTTTATATGATAACGTAAGTCACATTAATATACCAGTATCAGCTTGACTGTGTCAAAATAAGTTGGCTAGCCTCTCAAAAAAGGAGTTTTAACATTTTACTGACTTATACATCATTCTCACATTAAACAGAAAACATGAGCATTTCAAAATAACTGATTTATGATAGCTATAGTTAAAAACTCGAAATATTTTAGATAAAACAACACAACTATATATAGATTTCACATTTGAAAAAAAGAGAATCTCTTTTTTTACCCCATTCAAGACTCCAAGACTTTATTTTTTCTCCATTACCAAAGTCAGTTTTGCCTTAGCATATGGGACAATTTAACAATTTAATGGGAAAAGTTAACAAACACACAATTTGATGGAGGTTATATTATAGTTGCATCCCTAATACTTACAAAATCATTGTCTGTAGAGGACTTAATTTACAAGTACCTCATGCTACAATTTTTCATTTTTTCTCGACTGCCTTGAGGCAATCCTGCCTTTCCCAGTGTATGTGTTTCAGTCCCCCATCTCTGAAAATACCATTCCCTAATTGTGCTAAGCACATCTCTCCATGAACCTTCAGTCAACAGTGGTTACACAAAAGCATCAGGGTTAAAAATAATCTGGGGGAGGAGAGCAGAGGAAAGTGTGGAGCAGAGTAGGGCCACAAGGGCCTAGCCAACCTACTCAAAAGTTCAAAAGGCAGCTACTTTATTAGCTGCAGCATTAATTATAATTCCAGTGAAATCCCTTGGATTTACAGAAGTGAGAAACACGTTTTTGGTTAATATTGTCTTCAGCTTGCTTGAAAATCATTAAACACCACCCACAACAAACTACCCAACTAACATATGCAAAAAGTTTCATTTGCTTTCAAAGTTTAACCTATATCAATATTCACATCAATCTCAATTGACTTGGCCTGAATTTGACCTGCTTCTTGTCTCTGCCACCTTTTGCTTATGGTATTGGAAAAATAAATTGAATTTAGAGAGCCAAAGGTCTTCTACACCTTCAGACATGAAAAACTATTCCCCTGAATCTCAAGCAAACCCAGCTGATGGCAGAGGGTCACTTTGGACTTAACCACAGCACTGAAAAAAGGAGATGTGCCCAGAGCAGCAGCCAGCACATGTCTGAGGAAGAGCTGAAGATTTACTAACAAAAGTAAGCCACACAGTGAGGGGTAGGGTGAGTCAGCATCAAGCCTGGTAGTAAGAGCAATATTTTAAAAGTCAAAAGCAGAATATATAAATATTTAATAATTAGGTTACTATTATTTTCCAGTGCAAGCAAACAATTATCTACTGTTATCCCATAATTCTCCTTGTCCATCATTGCCTGTAAGCCTGGAAACTCAGATACAATACAAGACACTCCACAAAAACTACTCTGGTACTACAAAGCATGGATGCATCCTGGAATGCTACACAAAATCATGGGGACTTACACATCTGTGATTGTTCCTAGAATGGAAAACCTGCTGACACTAAACACTTGTCCTACAGATTTAAACCATCCTCCTTTTTGCTCTCAGTTGCATGAATATTTCATGTCTGAAGAGGAGATGGTCCAATGAACTGAGAACAGAACTTCCCAGCAGCCAAGGTGCTACAAGCAACCACCCACCCCAGACTGCTTCAGATGACACTCACTTTATACTACAGCACTGTAATAATTCTTCCAGTTTTGACTTCTGCTGGCTTTTTTTTTGTTTCTAATTTCAAGAATATTCTGAAATCAACAAATAGATGGATCTGACTCCCATATAAACTTACAAAATAGCATAAATAAATAAAATGTCTTTTAGATAAAACTAAATACCTAAGAGCAATTTTATTTGAATTTCCAAAGCTCATTACTAAACTTGACCTGAAAATGCTATCTGCTTGTTTGCATTTAAACCTGTGTATGTTTATACTGGGTAGAAATATCTGATGTTATCCATGGGCTGAAGTTCAGAGCCTGAAATGTAGAGGCTCTTCTCTCAATTCTAAGAATTAAAGGCAACAAATTTAAAACTCTATGAGTGATTTTTAGAAAAATGACATTATGTTCTGAGCTTTGGTGATACTTTTTTTCCTGAATATTTGAATAAGTGATGGACAACATCCATCACCTTATACCATTAGAAAATCATTGATGACACAGAAAAATGTCAGAGGATATGGAGATTACATCTGCTTGATGAATAAAGGTAAGTACCATCTTTTCTAGATCTTTCAGTTTGGGTATTTTTTCACTTTTGTGTCGTGCGTTTTGTGGGGTTTTTTATAAACATCTGTAAAACCTAACACTGTTCAAAGAATTAAATATCTCTATGCAAGAACATGCCCAAAATCAACCACAAAACTTGATTAATAAAGTGCTGAATAGTAGGTGATTAGATGCTTGCCAAGGGCTCCTTCATGACAGCTCTCCCAGACGTGCTGGAATGCTGCAGAGGACAACACTGACCCAGGGCAGCCAGGGCTCTGCCTTAACCACAGCAGGGATGAGGAGGAACCACATCTTTGTTTTTTGGAATCCATTTTTTAATCCAAAGAGGAAAAAGGAATCTGAGGACTAATCTGGTCTCAGGAGTTTGATCTCAAAGGTTTTTGGAAGAGTAGTAGTAGGTGCTGCTGTTAGAGTTGGGCAGTACTTAGATTTATTTTTTCCTGTAAGATGCATTCCTTCAACTTGCTAATTTCTTGCATCACTTTGGGCAGGGAGATAACTGGATTTCTATTTTATTTTTAATTACTGAGTGATGCTTCCAGTGTGTATTCAAACAAGCATGTAAGATGTCATTTGTGGGTTGTTGTGGGTTTATAATTTTGTTCTTTTTAATTCTCTGGCAAATTGCTAAGGAATTTTGATTTTGGCCTGCCTCATCAGTACATTTTTTTTCTCTGTGATAAATTATCAAAACTAATCAAAGTTTGTACTGCAAAGCAGCCAGTATAATGTTATGAAAGCATGCAAAATTTTGTGTTAGATGAAGAGACTTTTTCCTGAGACTTCTGGCTTCAAACTCAGAAAAGTGAAATTCATAATGAGAAACACTCCTACCTTGCACACAACCCCTGCCTCTCAGAGAGTGCAATTATACAAGTATGCTGGGTGAAATGTAAAGAAAGGTTTTCATTACATCTATCTGTGTTCATTTCCATGTTGTTTGTAACTGTGTGATACTGGACTGGAAGACCAGTGGTTTCTAGAAGACTAAAATGGATGGTTTATTTTTTTGAAGTTATTTTTAACTGTCACATTCAGGAGGAACTGGATATGAAGCCTTTAATAATGATACATCTGATATATAAATAGGAAAACATGAGAAATAAGTAAACAAACAAAGCTATCCCTTCCTGGCTGCTCCTGGCATGGTGCAGCAGGTCATGGGCATGCCTGGCTGTCCAAAAGTAAATCAGCAGCCATCCTGAGCTAACTGCACATTCCACCTTTTCATTCTCTGTTAGAAACTATCACCCACAACAATAAGTTCTCCAAGGAGGCTATTTCATTCTTGCATCCACAAAAAGTAATTACTAAATGCTGCCTTGTGTAATTATGACAGCACTTTCACAAGCTCAGAAACGCAATGCCTTCATTTTACTTGTCCATTTAAGATCATAATATTTTATACACCAAAAAGGTTTTCGTCCTTTTTGCAGCAAAGTATGTTTTAGTCTTTAAAAATGAGAACCTAAATTGTCTCTTGATTATGCCAACCTGTGATCAAGTTTAATTAATTATCTACACTTAACCTGGACTTGTTTTTAGTCAGTATCCTACAATCAGATGGACTGAGCAACTTATACTTCAAGTACTGAGGATGCTGCTTAGCATCACAATCCTACATCTTTAACCAGATATCAATTTCTGTAAAGCACAAGCAAATTCTGTTTTTACCTTTGTACCAAGTTTGGCTTAAAGTAACCAACAGATTGAAAAGTTAAATGGCAGGAATGAATATGTGCACAGTGTGATCAGGTAAGATCCCATTTTCACAGAGCAGCAGGTGAACAAACAGTACCTGGAGCTGTCTCTGACCTGCAGCATGATCCCAGACATAGGTTTAAAATAACTTCCCATGATAATTAAGCTGAAGCTGTGAACAAGCATAATTTTGCTAACATGGACAATCAAAGGGGAACTTGAATAATCCCATTGAAGAGCCAATAATTTTCTTTTTTCTTAATAAGTAGTATTTGTGCCCATGGTGGCAGTGCTTCCTGAAACATGAACAAAGCAATAGGTATGTTTGGAAATTTAAATTTGTAGGATAAATTTAAAAACAGAGCGAACCCTCAAAGCATACTAAAGGCCAGTGTTAAAATGGGTATCTATAAATAGCATAAGTTCATAGTTCTGAGAGGAAACCAGCATTCAAAATTCCCCAAGTGCCTGTGAGCAATGACCTGAGTTAGTTCTACCTGAGCAATAAAAGCACTCAACAAAAATGAGAAATGTACTGGTAGGAGCAGAACAGGTTGATTTCTATTTTTGTCCTCTTCTTCCATTTCCAATGGCAGCATTACCACTAACAGAAAGATAAGTCAATTCAAATGATGACACTCAAATAAATCCCACGTTAAAAAAAAGAACCACATTTTCATTATTATTCTTGCATCTCATCTGACCTCCTCAGTATAACAATGAAAAAGACAAGGAGGGAAAAAAGAGGAGGAAAAACAAAAGACCAAACCAAAAACCTGAACAAATAACTGCAGAGGCTCAGGGTATCAGTTAAGAAATATAGCTGCTCTGAAGCATTTAAAGAGAATACAAAAGGGCCTCTACAATAGTATAACCTTTGCCTCTGTCTGCCAGCATCACAGTTTACACGGTTTCCATGGAAACCCTCTGCAAACATATGAATGTGCTTGTTGCGTTAGATGTCGAACAGAAAATCCTTTGTGGCAACTCTGGAGGGCCAAGGCCAGTGCCAACCTCCCAGTGGAATAATGCCCTTCACTATGCCTGGCCCTGACACACTTGCTCACATGGCACAGCTGCTGCCACCGCTTGTTTTTCCCCAGCTGATAAAAAAGAAGAAGAAGAAAAAAAGAGATATGCACATCATAACTATTAAATATTTCCTCCTTCACGAAGAGCCTGTTTTGCCTTCACCAAACTGACAGCAAAGTCTTAGGTCCTGGACTCTCAGATGCAATGCAGGAACTGTTCAGTGAGGACTGGCTGGGAGGCTTCCAGCAGGCTTCTACTCAGGGCATTGGGAATACATTTGCATATTGAGTAGATAACTACCCAGGAAGGGGATGCCACAATTCTTCATTATTATGTGCTTTGAGAAAAACACATTAAAAATACACATAAAATCTCAGCATGCAATAGGTACATCAGTTCAGAAGATAAAATGAGCTTCATCACCTTGTTATTTATCATCATGGAAAGACCAACTGACCTACAAATAACTCACTGGATGGGCTCTTCTTTCAGCCCTGGAGGCAGGAAAATTCTACCCAAGACAGTGAAGTGTCATCAAGAGGGGTGGTTTCTTTTTGCTGTTGTTAGCGGTATGCATGCAAGTGAAAGCTGAGGAACTAAAAAACTGGTTTCGATTTACAAAAGAGGAGTATTGCTACTGGCAAATATCTGAATGTTCTGGATTTTCTCAAAATTCATGTCCACTCTGTAGCTCTACATATTTTACCAGCATTGAAATATGAGCACTTCTAATAAAAGTGCACCTTTAGGCAGCACACATACCTGGAACATACCTTGTTTATAGGCTAAAACTTTGCCCTGCATCCTTATTCCTCTGAAAAAACAAATTTTTTGGTACATCAAGTTAGACATTAGATAAAGCTTTTCACCCAGAGGGTGGTTGGGCACTGAACAGCTCTCCAGGGCAGTGGTCACAGCACCACGTCTGACAGAGCTCCAGAAGTGCTTGGACAACGCTCTTGGGCACACTGTGTGATTCTGGGGGGTGTTTCTTCTCAAGTCTAAGAATTTGACTTGATTTTTATGTGTCCCTTCTAACTCAAGTGTGTTCTTTGATTCTGGGACTCTAATATCTGAGATATCAATGACATAGATATGCACAGCTTCAGGGAGATGAACCCTCAGGGAGTATGACTCCTCCAAAAGCTGTATTTAAGATAAAAGTCTCTGTATGCTGCATGAAAGGCCTGTGCCATTCCATGGCACCTTTCTGCTGCTGTCCGGACACTTCACCTGCCACTCAGCCATTTCCAGCCACTTTCACTGCCAGTGACAAAAACCAGCAGCGTAACAGCTCTGTCTGAAAAGCTAAAGAATGAAGAACAGCAGATTTTGTAGCAGAAAGAGAAAGCAAACGGAACAGTTCTAACCCTGCCAGCTCCCTGTTTTTGTGTTTATTTCGTTCCCGTTCCCAGGGACGGCGCTGAGGGGAAGCCCTTCCCGCTCCGCCATGGCCGCCCTCACCTCACACCGCCAGCCCAGGCCCCGGGCAGCAGCTGCCAAATTAACCGAGGGCAGCCAGGCTCTCCTTTTAGCCTCGCCTGCACAGCACAGTGACGCGGGGGTCACTCAAAGCCCGTGTTGTTCCAAGGCTCTAATAACCCATTGTTCCCCCGCGGTTGCCTCAGCGAGATAAAACGAAAGGCCGCGTTTTCCGAGGGTAAGCGAATTCCCGCTGCCAGCCAAGGGCTCGGGCCATCCCGCGGCTGGCCGGGGACACGGTGGGTTTGTTTTTGTTCCTGGGGGTTTGCAGGAACATCTGCTCAGGGAAGGGATGGCGTGGGGCTCTCCATCCCCTTCCCCACAAAGCCGTGTTTGGCCCCTCCGCACTCGGATCTCGCTGTAAAGATTGACAGTCCCACAGCTAAAATCCGGCTCCTACCTGCTGGATGTTTATAACCTGCTTCCATGATGTTGCAGAAGGATTGAAAATCTAATGGTTGCTATTGTAAGCTTCCCAGGAGAGGGGAGCCACAGAGTGAAGCACCCCCAGCATCACACCCACCAGGCTGCAGGTAACAGTGTAAGTACTGGGAGGGGAGAAAGGACACAACAGGCAGAATTAACCCAACAATACAGGAAATTATAAGATTGAAAAGTCACCTGTTTTATATTTTCACCACATCCTCTTGTCCAATAATGAAGTCCAGTGAACATCATTAACATTCCGCTAATGAGACTCCAACTGCCCAGAACAGCAATAACGAACGTGAGCTCTGTTTCCACCAAATCTACCAGAAGGATTTTTAAGGGTCTGCTTTCCCACTGACACAAACACATGACTCCCATTAGCCTTAATAAAGGAGCAGTGCATTCAGTGGGAGAGAAACTTCCCAGGGTTGCATAACTGAACTGTAGCATGCCCAAGACACAGTATAGACTCCTAAAAGAAGTTAGCAGTCCCAAAACTACAGGGACAGGCCAAATTCTTCCATTACTTTCCCATTAACTTTTGTCATAGTTCAGACTTCCTTGCTTTAGGCCAATGAGAGCACTCAAAGCTTTTTTTATGAAAGAAAAATGGCAAAGTAAATTTTTAATGGAAGAGCAAATCAGACATTGGGATGTTTGGATTCTATTTTTAGGCTGGGAAAAAAACCCCAACAACTTCAAATATGCAATTTCTTTATCTTAATGCATTGTCCCTACATACTATTCTTGACTCCATGGTATATAAATTCTTACTTTTCTAACAATGCAAATTTGTTGACAGGATGACAGGTTAAAGTTTATCTTTCAGGCTGCTTCCCTTGCCCCAGTCACAAAAATCTAGTTATGTCAATTTATGTCCCTTTCAGTGCTCAGTGAGGCGAGGAAATGGAGTGGAGTGCCAGAATGTGGAAACAATGCAAAAAAACTAATGCCAGAACTCAGTATCTGCCTCCTAGGCTAAACTCTGCTCGTCCTCACAAAGCTTTGGGATTATTACTGTGTATCTCAAAACTGTGTTTAAGAAAAACCTTCATTCCAGATGTTGAAAGCATGATTAATCTACTGAAAGTTAGAAGCTTTTTGTACATCTCTTCTCCCCAGTTTATTTATTTTAAAACACTTGGGTACAAAGTTCTTTTTTTTTTTTCCTTTGATCATGGTGCATGTATGCTTTTGGATACTAGGAAATTGAATTTAATTGACAATTTAAAATTGGTCATGCCTTTACCATAAAAATGTCTCTGATGTAATCAAAGAAATTCAGTACAATTGCAGTATACATTAATGAAGGCTGCCTCATGCACTCTGCTACAGCTTTAAATGAGAATAGACTTCTTTATTATTTATCACATTGCAGTGACTAATCTGGGAGAATATCTAGTCTGCTACTAGTCACACACATGATAAAAACCCATTAGCACACATACTCAGAGAAGATAAACTACTTTGACACAGTAAAGAAAGATGAGGAACTATAATGAAACAATTGCTGTAACAATGTGGCCAGTAACGAGCTGTTTTAGAGCCATGTGTTAAAACATATCAAGATTACCAACCTATAAAAAACCCCAAAGCCATCAACAATTAAAAAAACAACTCAAAACCCAACTCAACCACAAACCAAAATATAATTGATTCATTTTATTGCACAGACTTAAAACCTCAAAGGTACAGGGACCCTGGTACTGCAGCACAGCAGAATCAGCCCTGTGCCCCATGTGGCTGTGCTTACTTCAGCTGCCAACAAACACTCAAAACTCTGAGCCCAGTCCTACTGAGTCTGGCATTCTCCTTGGCTTAGCAGAAGCAAAATCAGATCTCATTTCCTTAAAACAAAAAAAAAACCAACCCAAACAAAACCAACAAACCCCAACCCATCCCATAATATGCAAAATGACCAATGCCAACAGACTGATTTATGGATACATGATACTAACTACAGAGAGAAACTCCATTCAAACACAGAAACTGTAACTCACCAGTCATGTCACAACACCGAAGATAAAAATCATGCCGGTGTCAAATAGAAGACACTCAAATTACAAGACAACTATCTGCAGCATCCATCCCCAACCATTCTGTCAAACACACAACTGCAATAGCACAAAGCATCTTTATGACAGGAATAAAAGGCTCTTTAAATGCTCCTTTTATTTTTTATTGAATGAACCCACTCTTACACAAAGTTCACTCAACGATGTCTCGGGCTTTAGTACTGCCAAATCCTGTATTTCATTAGTCAACTATGGCTTGTCAGTCACACACAGAACAATCTGAACTATTTATTAACTGCATACAATTTCATCATGTAGCAGGTCAGGTTGTTTAAGAAACTGAACTTATTACTATATTGATAAATGTAGTTGTCAGGAAGACAAGAATCTTTTCAGTGTTACACCACAGCTGACCAAACACTTCTCTGCTCCAAGTCACTGGCAAAACCCAAAGGGAGTTACAAACCAGAGCCACAGACTCCTCCCAGCCACAGTGTCAGCTTCAGCAATTTCTGTAGTTGACTCTTCTCACAGATCAGTAATCTTTACTAACAGTGTTCCTCCCTCCAAGGAAGCACACTGCACCACACCTCCCAATTGTTTTAGCAGTACATGTATACAAAGACCACAGTTGAGAAAGATACTATCAGATGTGGCGAGTCCAGAGAAATCTTGTCCTAAATATTTTTCAAGTTTATTCATGAGAAAAGGGTGGAGAAAGAAACCGCAGCTAAGAGATTCACAAACATGAACTCATTTACAGGTTTGCAAAGCAAATCATGCCACCAACCTGACATGTAACCCACAGGAAAACACAGTGCAGACAGTCTGGATCAAGATACTCACTGTTGGATGAAATTAAATTGCCCAGCCACTAGATGAATTCCTTAAAACTGGTTGCATTTTTTTGCCACTCCTAATCTTGCAGTCAGACAGGCATTAGATTAAAGTGAAGGCAAAGCAGAGAACAACCAGTTTCTAAACTTTAACAACTTGTTACACGCTGGGGCAATTAAGAACACTGCTCTTATACACTGTTTATTGCCTTGAAAGGATCACCAGTTGTTTACTGGCCATAAAAACAACTGCAACTCTATAATACCTTAAATATTTACTAACAAGATGCACCAGAATGCAAACCCCAGAAATCTATTCTCAGACCTTTCTGTCCAAACACAACTTGACAAAAATACCTTCTGGCAAAATCATTCCAGAATGCTTTTACTCTGGTTTTACTCTGCTTTTTCTCCCCTCCCTATAACAACACCCACTCTTCCAAACAAATAAGTAATCCAGTGTTGCACAGGAATTTTAATTGTTTCCATAACTTCTGCTACCTGCCAAAAAAGTACTTAGTATGACAGATATGGAGTGGAGTGCCTATGATACATGTATATTTACAATAAGATAGGAACATATACATGCATATGTATAACATACAACTTCTGTAATAGTTAACTTTTGTACAGCTATTAAAACTAGAAGCCTTTCAAGGACGCAACCTTCGTTCTTTGAAATAACAGCCACGATTTGAGTTACTGACTCTCTGGCTCAGATTTACAATCAAATTACTACAGCTGAACTTCCTGCATACCACGTGAGCCAGACCTGGGGTGGTGTCCCCTTGTGTGGTGTTGGCTATGACAGACACAAGGTCACAGAGGAAATCCCTTGCGTGGAAGGGATATAAAAAAATCCTGAAAAACTGGGATATAAAGATGCACTCCTTTGTATTTGCTGGAAGTAAATCCCACAGTTCTCTGCAGCAGTCTCTGCAAAAGTTTGGCTGATGTGGGTGCTGAGACTGAAAGTTTGGCTCCTTTCAAGAGTTGTGCAATTTTTATTTATTTATTTATTAAGATCTTGGTCTGTCAACCCTTCCTCACTCTGCACAGTATTTACCACAAATAATGGCCCTGGTTTCAGTGGGACCTTTGAAATACTCATCTTAGGGTACAAGGAGTTACACAACCCAAGCTGGTGGGGACATTTTCAGCATATTTGTACGACTTCATTTATTTAGTTGTTAAGACCAGGTCTTAAAACAACAAAACCTCATTTGAGTATTTGTTTAAACAATCCATTCTAGGATTAGAGTATTTATAAATATACGTTACGCAAATATTTCATATTAGTAAAATACCTAGGAGAGTTGTAATTATTTTGGCAAAGAGCTTAGAGATCTTCCCCTGAGTAAACTGCATGGCAGCATAAGCCTACTAGCAGGGGAGGTGTAACAATTCCATGAAACAAAAGTACATTTAAAACAGTTTAATGGACAAGGGGAAAAATATCTGTTGCACTTTCACACTGGAAGCTCACAAAATATTATCTTCAACAATAGGTACCACACATTTTTCCACTGATTTTACAACTAAGCCCAGCATGCTACAGCTTCTGAGAGCATTAGGGCTTAGAATCTACTTTTGACAGCATTTTTTGATTTGTGATGGGTGGTTTGTTTTTGGATTGTTATGGGCTGGGTGAAGCCCTGAGGCAGACATGCAGCCCTGTTGATAACATATGTATTTTCCAACCCCGTGATAAATTTCCCATAACTGCTAGCCTGGAACATGACTTTCAGCAAGTTGACTGTTTCACATTTGGATAAAGCAACATCAATCCCTTTTATAAATTAGCTCCAAGAGTATACATGGAAGACAACCATTTTCATAATAGATTGCTTTCAACGCTCAACATCAGACTCCTATGTTCAGAAAACAATGATTATTGCTTTCAGAAATCCTAATCTCCTCAAACAGATTTTTTTCTCAAGCTGAAAATCCAAAGGCAGAAATTAATTTTGCAAGATGCACCTGGAATTTGAATATCGACGTCAACAGTGCTGGTTGTTACAGCTTAGGAGAGTTTTTACTCCATATGCAAATCCTAATCTACAGATATATTTCAGTTCTCTACAGTACTCCCACTGAGAAGGTCTGTGCTGTTTTCAAAGCCTTAAAACCTTGCCTTTCACAGCTGCAAAGGAAATGACAAGAGAAGAAAAACACAGCCCAGTGCATATCAGCAATGAATTCCATCCCCAGCTGCCCAGCTGTTTGTGCACGGAGGAACTGGGCTGTTTCCCCCGGAGCTTGGGCCACTGGAAGCTGATACGGCACTTTCGGAGACGGGGCTGCTGGTAACGCGTCAGGAATGCGAGATCGCACGGAGTGAAGGGGAAGAAATGAAATCCAGACTGGAGTGCTGAGCATCTGTGTTATGGGGATAAAGTTATCTGGGGGAGAGGAGGCTGAGGGGGACGGGGAGCTGCCAGAGGAGCCAGGCTCAGCATGCAGGACACAACCATCAGTGGCAGAGACAAGGTGGGATGAGCTCAGAGACCTGCACGTCTGTGTCAGCTCTGCCAAGATGTTTTTATGTGCCTGACATCAGATAGGGGGATCTGGGGACACTTTATGAAAGCTGTTACTTTCACTTGGGGTCAGGTTTTCTCAGCAAAATTGCTATAGAGACTTGGCTCCATCCATTCCAGAGTAAGACTTACTGGTGAGAAACTACTACTTATTGTTATCTCACCAATGGCTGCAGCCCTAAAGCCCCAGAATTTAAAGCAGAATTCAGTCCTCCACCGTCTTTCCTATAAATGAAATCCCTTCATGCCACCCTTGGGATTTCAGGGAAGGCATAGAGTATATAAAAGAGGGATGTTATTGGTACCATCAACAAACCCAACCCTGTTGAGCCCTGGAAATTTCATCCCACTCAAACCCACCAGTTTACATGAACAGCTAATTTTTTCCTCTAATACATTTAAAAACTCAAAACAACATGTATTTTTTCCCTCCATTAATCCAAGCCAGTCTCCATTTAAAAATTCCAAATCAATTCCTTCTTGCTGGATAAAACAAAACACTTCTAATATATATTATTATAATATGCATTAATATTATATATATTAATAATATATATTAATAATATGTAATATATATTATATAATAAATATATAATTATATTAATAATATAATAAATATAATAATATAATATATATATTAATAATATATATATTATTTTTTTCTTCAGCTCCAAGATCACCAGTAAAAAATAGCTCCTTTGATTTTTAGTAGCCTTTTCATTGGATGGAGCACTCAATCCTCTCAAATCTGCACAGGTGTTCAAAAGAATGACACTAATAAGAAAGTATTTTCACTAGACCATTTTCAAGACCTGTAAGAAGAAACTATCACAGGGCTATTCCCTCTACAAAAAGCAATGAAGTACCAGCTTGTGTATTTTGCTGAATAAACTGAGTCTGCTAAAACTACACACTTGTGTCCCATGCATGGAAAGAAAAACATGCTGCAGAAATAAGACTGTGATATCATGTCCATACAGTAATAAAACAAATGGTAGAAAACTATCCTTCTAGCAAACAAGACTGATGAAATATTTAAGCATTACCTTTTCAAAAAAGGATCTCTAAAGTTTAGAGCTATTTTTCTGGAAGATTGGTATAATCTCCAAAACCACTTACAAGCATGCAATGTTATCAGTTGGAAAATAGAAAAGCAGAGGACTTTCAGTAATTTACAGCTTCCCAAGGAAACTAAATCCAAATCCTATGGTTGACTGGAAGATATGAATTTGTACAAACAGTTTAAATTGCCATGCTTTTTTCTTTTTTGGAACCAATGACTCAATAGAGGGTAAAGAGAAGCAACACCTTTTTAAATCAGAAGCATAGCATAATTTATACTGCCTGTAATGTCACTATATTGCTGTAGGAAGAGTTCCATTGCTGCTGGAAAGCAAGAACAGCACTCTTCTTCCACAATTTCATTTTTAGCTACTCAACATTGAGCAAATCCATTGGGGGATGATTTCCTACATTGCTTATTGTCTGCCACAGCAAAACCTGGCTTTCTCACATATTAGAAACATGCACAGAAAGTTTCTGGAGGTGATCAGTCAATCACATCACACTGAGCAATGCCAAGACCCCCAAGGTATGTAGGCCATCTTCCCATCACCATTAGTTCTTTTCACATGAAGTTCAGCAATGCAAATAACTGTATTTCTTAATATCCTACTTATCCTAAACACTGGACAATACAAAACAAAGGTATTTTAAAGCAGCAGAACACAGAGAAGTCTTTAAAAGTCACAGAAGGATTAAAGACTTTTTTAAACCTACCTCAAAATAGAAGATACCTCAGTAAAGTAGGGAATAGTGATAGAGCTGCAGATGCCTTAAAAAATTATGTAGCTTAAAAATTACTCTTCCCCCAGTCATACTAACTAGAATTGGTGTTAGTTATTGATTTCAAATTTGTTTCTCAGGCTCAGTTTTCAGCAATATTTTGATCTAAGACTGTGAAAATACTGATAGATGTTGAAAGTGATAACAGTTTCACTGCATCAGTAGAACTCAGCTGAGCACTGCAATTAGAAATCATTCAAGTGAATGTTGCAAGTGCACATATGCCAACTGGCTAACTAAACACAGCTCTTCACTGACTAGTCTCTTCTCTTTGCTACTTTTTCTCTCACACAAAAATCTCCCTTGTGAAGCAAATCTATCCAAGATCTATGTATTCTGTAAAAACTTGAAATATCTACCCCAGAAATAAACCACGATTCTGCTCTTAAGGATTTACCATTTAAATTTAGGCTTCAAACTGGAGATCAGTTTTAGTCACTAAGGCTAAAATTCAGATGTAGAGTGTTCCAAGCCCACATACCACTTATGTCCCAAAGCAAACTTATAGGTGAGTAATAGTGAGGTTTAGATATGCACACCTCTCAGATTTTATACACAGCAAAAAGTTTCACACTAAAAGTATGCAAAAGGGGCTTAGAAAGTCCCTAATTTTCACACCCAGCTGTAATACATGCATATTCTTTGACTTATGCTGAGTATGAACACATATCACATTTATGAATATGAAATATATCACATTTGCTGGAATAATTATTGAAATATGGAAGTTGATTGTGCCTAGAAACGCTTAGATCATATAATGGTTAAGGATAAATAGCACCATATGAACTTGCAAGAGAAGTTCATACTTCACGGTTAAATAATTAGTGAGTCATTTGGGATGACTTAAGTTATTTTCTCTCTGAGAGGTGAACCAGGAACAAAGTTGCTCAATGTCTAAAAGTTCCCAGTTTGAAAGAGAAATTCCTAAGTCCTAAAGTAACAGTTTTCATCTATCATCTATATTATATAGTACTGAAACTTAATATCTTCATGTTCAGCATTTGTGTTTGTGAAACTATTAGATCCTAGAGTGCAATTCTTTCTGCCTAAGTTTAGATAATTATATACTATTTGAAATCACTGTCTAATTAAGCTCTCTCTGGCATTAAGTGAGTAATTATCTAGACTTCATTGGCTGCACCATAGGCTCACAGTGGTTGCAGAAGAGGCACACAATCCACAAGCAGGCACTGACATTGCAGAGATCTCGAGTTATGCAAGGCACGTGCTGCCCTAAAACACTGACAAGCTACAGGCAAGACAGAATGAGCATGTAAGAAGAGATCACTTAACTATTTTATTAGCCCAGGGGGGAAAAATATCCAAGTGGCAGATTTAAAAGCAAGAGTCTATTCAATAAATTCTTGCAATTCACGTGCTCAACGGGTAATACACTTTTCTATTCATCTCACAACCAGAGGTCTTTCTCACATTGCCCAAGTCAACAACATTGATTCTCAGCAGTGAGATACAACACAGTATAAAACAAGAACCTCACAGTGCCAAGATCTGGCAACAGTTTAAGTGTGGACTAAAATATGCTGTCACCAGGCACAAACAGAGTTTCAGAATACCAAGTACAAGAGCTGCCAACATAACTATTATTAAGTTAAAATACATCACCAATTCCTTAAAAAATCAAAAGGAATAAAATCTCATCATGTAGGCAGTAGAACAGGAGGAAAAATGAAAGATGGACTAACAGAGGAAAAGTAGCAGAAATTTTATACATATTATAGCAGAAATATTTTACGTATTTTATTTGGTTTGCAACCAAAACACAAATTTATTTGATTACAAAAATGTTCATCCATGGAGACTACTATAAAGCAAACATGTTTAATAGGAGTGTTTAAAAAGTTCCACAAGTTGTTTTTAAAGTAATGACAAGGTTTTCTCTCCCATTTTCAGTAAGTGCTTGAAGCTAATGTGCATCTCAAAAACTGACTTCTACATTTTACTGTTGCTGTCAAGAAAGAAAAATTAGCCAAAAAGTTACCAAATGCACTGCATAACTCACACTTCTTGATATCAATGTGGTACTACTGTCTCTACATCTCAATGTTAGTATGATGTGTAAATAAACAAAGCACTCCTTTATACTAGAAATCCTTTAATGGTTCATGCTGAAAGTGGAGTAAAGGCAACAAAAAAACCCCTCGCATCCATCAGCCCACTACAAGCACCTTGCTGTATTCACTAAATAAAGAGTTTATTGCAGTGAAATGTACTGAATGTCCTGCACTGAAATGCATTTTGTAAAAGCTGATTTAAGCTCCCGTCCTTATATGACAGTTAGATGAGCCAGGGTTGAATTGGCATGATTCACAACAAACACACACACAACACTAAGTTATGGTGAAAATGAGAGGATTTTTGAATACTTCTCTAAATCATCAATGCCCACCTACAAACATATTCTTTCTTCCATATGACACAATGTGCAAAATAGCAATGGTGCAAACTTCATGCTTTATGCTTGAAAGAGAATAGCATAAATTCATCTACAGTTTATATTCCCAAAGCCTAAGGGAAAGATTTGGTCAAAGAAAATGTTTCCATGGAAGTAACCTGACCTTTCTGGTAAACTTTGGTCATTTTGTAATTCTTTGGTACAAAACTGGTATAAAGCTGCCAGATGCTGGAGAGAGCCTTTCAGCTGGTCTAGTAAATCTGTTTAACTTTAAAGCTATTTCACCATCATTAAGTACCTTAAAGAGGCTCTAGCCATGAAAAAGCTTGAAGCTGCTTTTAGTCCAAACAATATATTTTCCTAAAGCCTGGTATGATGCCAAGATGACACTTTACATTATTTATTTTGTATCTTCTTACCAAGAAGTGTGTGTTATTGTGTGTTATCAGCAATGCAAAAAAGAGTCACACATTCAGTGTGATGTGTGCCAGTCACATCAAATAGTTGGCAGATTTCATAGGAGTCTACTTACTGGCAATGCCACACTTAACACAGCTTCACCTACATTTTGTGGTCAGAACCTGACCAAAATTAAACAAACATTCACATCTAAATTAATATACATCAGCAGTCATAGTTTTTTATTATATATGTGTCATTTAGTGTTTTTGAGGCAATACAGTTAATTTCAGTCCACTGTTTCCTATAATCCAGTTATTTATTGAGGTCCACATAATTTATCACAAAGTTACATTGTGGTATAGTATTCTGCTCCTGGCTGTTAAGCAAGTACATTTTTCAAAAAGTTATATGATTATAGAGCAAATAATTGATGTTTGTTTGCATTTGACACCAACAGCAAGTTCAACTCTGCAAGCTGAGGAGGAGGAAAATGAGACCTAAATAACTGCATGTCCCACCCTAAGGTTAAAGGCCATCTATCTAAAGTGCATGTGAGAACTTCCCTCAAATCCTGAGATAAGTTTTTGCCCATGTATTTGCTCACATGTTTACCAATTTTGTGGTCTTTGTTCCTAATGAAACATACCAACCTGCCTGTACAGACCTGCAGGTCTGTGGTACACTGACTATTCCTGGAATGCTTTTAATACATTGAAATTTTGTTTGTTTATCTTCCTGCCTCTGATCTCTCAGCCATTTTAAGCAACAGATCACAGTTGCCAGATCAATGTTTTCACTGGTGCTTACTGTCAGCTCTCTTGGGCAAATGGTATCTACTCCTGGCAATCTGCTACTTTTTTTCTGTTTTCTAAAAATCTATTTTACCAACATTTCAAATTGAGACCAATTCTCAAAATGTGACCTACAAAGTGAAGTTTCTGCCCTAAAATCTCTCAGGAAAGTCAACTTGGATAAAAATCATCTAGCTTTTGTTCTGTGCCCTATCTTTCCCACGCATTTCTTCTATACTTCAGTCATCTATCAGCTCTCCAGTCTGTCTGGCAGGATGTTCATTCCTGATGTACTTGAAATGATTCAATTTAAATGATTTATTGTCAGCTCTAGTATCTTTAGCAAATTGTTTCTCAGAATATCTTTTGGCCAGACTTATTATACTTTAAAATTTAATTTGTGAGATAGTTTTTTTTTTTTTTCCTTCTATTTTCTTCACCAAAAACTTCAGCTTTTGAAAGATGGCTCCCTGTTGCTAAGAGATTCCTAAAACTTGCTATAAACCCCTCCATGCCTCTTAAAAATAAAAAGTAGCAACAACAAAAGTTTGAAGTCTTCAATAGATGAATATATATTTTATCCAGCTTCTAATTCATTCTTTAAAAAACCACTTTACTACCTGCAGGCTTTAACTTCCTGCTAACAAGCATTCTCATTTTTATGACTGGCAAAGGAAAGGCTGCTCAGTCCCCCATCTCAGACCACTGAACTGGGATCATACAAACACATTACTGGGAGCCAGGTAAGGACAGCTGTGCCATCCCAAACACAAACCTACTGAAAGCAACACTGATGCTTTCTGAAGTCACTGCCTTCAACAAGCTTGACACTTGTATCCACAGGCTTTAGAAACACAAAATTGTTTCCTTCCATACCTTCATGGTAGCAAGTTGCTGCCCCAAACATCAAGGAGATACATTCAATGTAGTATAACCATTATTGGTATTCAATAATGGTGTTACAATGTTTCAAAACTTTTTTTTAAGCACATGTGATTAAAGACTGCAAACAGAATGCAGGTGGGTTTGTTTTGTTGCTGTTTAATTGTAATATTTGAGGGATTGACTGCTTTAGCTTATTAGAATTAACTCAATCTAAAGTAACAGCCTATGTCAAGTATAAATGGTCCATTTCCATGAAGAACAAACACATTTAATTCAGCAACTCACTCACCAATTTGTGTAAATTACTGTTAGTCCAAAAAACATGATTAAATTGAATTTAAAGTTAAGAGAATTATACTTTACTCCAATTACTGATATAGATAAGCTTCAAACTGAACTTCTTGACACGAAACTGCCCTTATCTGTAGGCTAAGGTGTAGACACTGGGCAACAGCAGCAACTGTCAACCACTGCAAAACTGCTCCTGAATGTGGAGCACAAAGAAATCAGACTTTCATGCTTTGTTAGTGATTGTTTTTACCCCATTCCCCTTCAACCAGGACTCTCACAACCACAGTTCGTAGCACTCCATGCTGATAACCAGCAGAGACTCGAGTGTTGGCAAGTCTCAATTAGCAGCCCAAACTCTGCAGGAGGAGCAGAATTAAGGGAGCCCCAGCTGCAAAGAACTTGACTGAATTTGTTTAACCAGATACACAACAAAACCAAATCTTTAACTTGCTGCCACATTTAACAGACTGTTTTCTATGAAGAGTCATTGGTCATTAGCAGACAGAGAAAACCTTCATGTTACTACAACTGAACTGTTAAGAAGTTATATAAATCCAGTTTCAGCAGAGGGGTAACAAAAAACTGACTTTCTAAATATCAACATTTGCTAAGGATGTTGCAATTTCTGAATACAGCTCGATTAGTGAAGGGGGGAAATACCACAAACTCATAGCTATTGCTGAGGTTAAATTGCTATTGAGCAGGTGAGGTTCAAGATTTGTAACTACTTTAGGGAAAAATAAAACCCAGTTTTAAAATACATATTCTTCATTCACTCCACTCAGCCGATGAATAAAGTCAAACCAGAAAAAAATCCAACAATCTCCATAGTAAAGACACGATGGTGAGTAAATACACATCTAGCCACATATGGGTTTTTTATGCTTTACAAAGATTCAGCAATTTTAAGTCATCAGGGACAGATTTATTCCTGAGCCAAGGAGCAATTAAAAAAAATTAAGCACAGTGTTGAAGTTTTAGAGAGGCACATTTAAAGCCATTTCATTAATAGCTATAATGCTAGCAAAAAAGAATGAGTTTACCTTTCAGAGAAAATATTGAATTTTAAGGCAGATATGTTCTCTTGCAGTTATAAGCCTGATCATTTAAAATATATTTTGAATAGCATTTCCAGCTTTAATTCCATCATCATACAGAAAGAGCTGAAAATCTGTCAGCTGTGTCACAGGCAATTGAAGAATTACATCAGCTCCAGTGCTTCTCTCCCATGCCTGGCAATGTGCACTCCCTACAACTCCTCCTGAAGGTGCCCACCAAGCTCCTCTGCTCCCTGCTGCAATCAGAAAATTCACATGAATGCTGTCCTCTTCCTCCTCCTGCCTCCCATGAAACTCTTTTTCACATGGACTGAGGAATTTGACAGGGAATGAGATACAGAAACTTATCTGCTGCCAGCAAACTGTTTCCATGAAAGGGACCTTGGGAAGGGAAAATGGCAAAGAGCAATCCAACACTCTTCAACACATTCCAGGCACTCATGGGGGGGAAAAAAGCAAAAGACAAAAGGGAGGGAAAAAAGCAAAAAGCAGCACCAACAGTATTTTAACATAACTGAAATAAAGCCTTCGAAAGCTGTGCTGTCTTGGAAAGCATTCATGTCTTTTTTCCTAAATCCACAGCAGAAGTAATAGCTACAGAAATTCTGTACAAACTCAGGGATTAGCAGCATGCCCAAGGAAGAAGCAGGATCTCAAGCACCCTACTCACATTTAAAAGATTGCAGGAGTTTGGATAAGCCTTCCTTACTGCTATGGATCATCAAAGTAGCAGCAATTCTGTAAGTAATTTAGGGTGATGCTTTTCTATTTTATTTATTAATCTTCTTCATCCTCAACTTCTAAGCTACTCCAGCTTTCCATCACAGTGAGAGGAGCAGTACAAGTGTTCAAATTAAGTCTGTTTATGCCAGAGAAATTTTAGGTTTGGTACTTTTCAGACAAGACAATAATCACTCGGTGCCAAGGTTACAGAGAACCAGGTTCTATCTCGTAACAACAATCTATGCTGAATATTATTGTGTTTTGAAAATAATGATTAAAAACACAGCCAACAATCCCACAGTTCTTCCACGTATGTACTAAAAGCAATAGGAGCAACAGACAAAGCGGTTTTTTTAGAAGAAAGGCAGCAATATAGAAATGTTGAAGGATCACTTTTTATATTTTTTTCCTAATTCTCTTTGACTACTTTAACTTGCACAATATATATATCCCTCATTTTATTTCATTTCTTATGAGTATCTGGGCAGAGCTCCAGTGCTTTGATGAACTGGTCACAGTGAACAGCTCTGTTCAGCATGAGCACTACCACCAGCAGGGAAAGCTGGAGAACTGGAGATACAACACCACTGTCACATCCATACAGGACAAGGTTGAGATAGCCAAGAAAACAGGAACTGAGTTCCACAGAGTTTCTTCATCTCAACAGGAAAGAAAAATCCAACAAATGCAGGACTATAAATGCAAATCGTCTTCTCAATTAATGTGGTTACCTTTCAATCCAAACAAGAAAAAAACAGATTGCAGACACAGCATGAACAAATATTACTATCTGCAACTACAAAAATTTAGTGAAATTCAATCAGAGACTCAGATTTCTATGCATCGAAACTTCTCATACTAGGAATAAAAAAAGCTTTAAATTGATTCACTAGAGAACAAGGCATTGGATTACATAACTGTATAAAATTTGCATAATCCCAAATCTGTGTTTAATTTTGTCCTTATTATCAGACTGCAAGACAACTTCTTTTTACGAATATTTACTGGAAACAGGCATTTAGGGCAGAAACACACTTGTGTCACATATTCTGTTTCATCACTCATGCAGACAGGATTATCTACAGTCACTGATGTTTGAAGAGCCACATCTGGGCAACTGAAACAGCACCAATTAAAAAACTGACCAAAATCAGGAAGTTCACTGACAATGGGGCTCAGAAGGGACAATAAATTTACATTTAGCCAGAGAACCCCAGGCTTCTATGGTGATTAAATATGGTTCAGGGCTGGTAGCTGACAGAAGACAGAGAACACAATCTTTCCATGTTTGCATGAAATACTGTACATCCAGGAGTAAACACTTATTAAACACTTTCACTTGCTTGATCCCAGGAAGCATCATGGCTAAAGGGATTTTGAGCCAATGTCAGTCCCAATTCCTCCTTGCTGGGCTGGAAGGGTGAGAGCTGTCTGGAGAATGGAGAGGGAATGTTGAAAGATGCACTGGGCAGGGTGGGAGAAAAGCACTCAAGACATGCTTAAAATAGTCCCACAAACACATCTAGCCTCTCTCAAGGATTAGAAATCCCAGGGCTCAAAATCATCTACACTGCAGCAGCCTAGTTAGGAACATGACCTTCAGCAGAGCTGTTGCAGCCATCCTGGAAAACAGGGTGTGTGCAGGTGGCAGGAATGGGACACTAAAGGCTGACAATTCAGTAGGGCACAGACAAAAGGTTTAGTCAACCCTACACTGGTAACATACAAACAGACTTTGTCAATTGTCCTCTCTACCTTACTTTGACTCCTTCAAAGAGGTCAGAGTAGGGCATGACCATGTGTAAGGGGATTTAAGAAGTCTAAATGAGTAATGCTACCTGCAGCTTAGAAATGTGCTTCATATCAGAGAGAGAGAGATATTAAAAAAAAAAAAATCAACTTTACAAACTTGCTGAATCATAGAGTTCTCTGAGATGTTTTCAAAATGGCCTCAACAAGCCCCCTGAACATTTTAATAGTTCAAGATCTGAACTCCTCACACAAACCATGTGGGACAATATGAAGAGAGTGCAGCTTTCCCAGCAGCTATGAGACAATGTTGAATTTCATTTGACTAGGTTAAATGGTTATGGGTAATACAGCTCCACTATCTGTATTTCAGGGAGGGCTTGGGGTTTTATTGTTATTTTTAAAAGAAAAATCAATTCAGGTGATAGATTGAAAAATAGGTTAATATTAGTCTTGCATCTTACTGTATTTTTGTACAATTTACTTTTAGATTGTTCCTTAGAGCAGGAAATTAAAAGGCCATTGTTTTACCACGTTCTCCCATAATAAGATGCATCAGATTGGAGTTATTGAATAAGCTCAAAATTCCCCAGGTTACATTTTTCATCTTCAGCCTTGTCTTTCAAGTGAGCTTAACTCTTATTAAAAGGACCAGAGCTGTCCTCAGGCATACCCTGTCTTTAAAGATGAAGCCCCAACCACATTTTATGTAAAAGACCTCTCAGTCTGTACCTTTGCCAAGCTCTGTAGCAGGTTTAAACAATTATGCAAGACAGTAGATTTCGATTCCAGGCTCCTCTTACTCAGTCTCAAGTTCTAAAAATAATATTTTTCTTTCTGCTAGAGCACTTCCAAACAGTGATGATCCAAAGGCATTAAACAAAAAGAAAGTTACAACTTAAAGAGCATGACACAGATTATGAATAAAGAAACCTTTCCCATATGGAAAAGTTTTAAAAATTTGACATTCCTTTTCAATATGTGTTAATCAGGAAGACAGTAGTGAATTCTCACTGTTTCAGACAGAAAAGAATCAAACCTCTTGGGACACATTACACAAAAGAGCAGTTGCAAAGAAGGGAGAAAAATAGTGAGAAAAATCCTGTACTTTCTTCTGAAACCATACTCCTAACAGTGTTTTCTTAAATGTCTAGGAAAGTCAGCAGTTTGGAGCCAGCCACATGTTACTTATCAATGCTTCAAATGCAGGGCAAGTAAGAAAGGCCATGCCTGGTTCCTTTTGCAATTGGGAAAAATCTCTTTTGAAGTCTTTCTGAGGGACTGGCGGGGAGAAAGTGTCAGGAAAGGGATTTGACAGGTTCTGCACAGTAAGGGGCAAAAAACATCAAGAGTAAAATCCCTTGTCTAAAATGTGCAAAGAGATAGAAACCTCTCCTTCAGCACTGGAGACACTAGATAAAATGTCTGAGAGTCCCTTGCATGTTTTTTCCAGCTACACATTAATTCCTTTTTATGCTTTTTGTCAGCTTCTCATCTTACCAGGAGCTGCAGGAGTAGCCAGTCCAGTGCTGCAGGGAATGCAGCCACACTGGGCTCCATGTACAGCAGTCTCCCAAGATCCCAAGAAAACACCTTGCATTTTAAATACCCCAAGCATCACAAGACCTCAGTTTAAAGGTGGAACCAACAATCTGAATGATCTTACAGAAAAAGTGAAAGGACTAAGAAAATACCCAGTTTCTTGAAATGAAAGGCATTATCGGTGAACGTATCAGTGACAACACTTCTGGTTTTGCTCTTGGGCAGCAGACAGGTTTAGCTCTCCTATATTTTCAATTCTGCCCAAATAACAGACATGAGTAATTTTGTACCATCTGCAATTTAAGCATAACTACCACCAGCAGATCAAGAACTGAACACATTTTGATTTTACCAAAACTGTAAGTTGCACTGCCCTTTCTTTTAAATTCTCACTCTTTAAACAAAAAGAAAACACCCATTATTTTTTCCATCAATCACAAAGACTTGATGTAACTCATCTCTAAAAGCAGTATTCATAGTAGAAATTTGAGAAATTAATTCCATATAAATTGTACTTTAATCTGTAGCAAACTGCTCTTGCATGTGTGGCACAAGCAATCTACACAGCTACAAACGATACAAACTCAGCATCAACAGGACCAAAAGGACCAGAATTCACTACATCATCACTCACAGATCACAAAATGATGCACTCTTAGTGGAAGAAGGCAGCTCAGCTCCTCTCAATTTGAAGTGCACAGAAGTATAAAATCAGCTTTTCTTACTAAAAGCCATTGTCTTTCCATTTTGATGAAGTGATAATATTTTGACTTCTTCCTTGCTTCTGCCTCATAGTATTCCATTTGCAGGGTACATGTAGCATCTCACAGGTAATTCTTCATAGAAAAGAAAAGAGTAAAAACTTTCTCCAACCAAGAAAAATCCCCCAAAAGAACCCTATCCAAGTGCTAGCAACAGGATTATTTTAATATAATCTTTTTAGTTACATAACAGACATGAAAATGCAAGTCTTATTAATAAAGACCTGGGGAGCTGTAAAAAAGAGTGGTAGACATAAAATACTTCAGATAAGAGATTAGGTATTCAAATCCCTAAAATATTCCACTGTAAGAGTGTGTGCTGCCTATTATTATTAAAAAAAAAAAAAAAAATCACAACACAATATATGTTATCTATACCACAGGTACAATTGTAAGTCATTAACAGAAGTGTCTGAAAAATGCCTAGAAGAATCCCCAGTTCCAACTTACAGAATCCAGGCTGCTGCTCAGGTTCTTCCATCTTCATACTGGGACTGGAACTTGCAGGAAACCTCAATACCCTGATGTCTGTGCAGTTCTATGACATATTTGGAGCAAGTATTGTGCAGCTTTGTTCAGGCTCTTGTACACACACCAAAGCTGAGGTAAAACTTCATCCCACAAAGGTATTTTACACAACATTATTGAGATTATTGTGATAGGGTTTTTTGTTCTGTGGTTTTTAATAAAACCACTTTAAAAGTGGCAGTTCACTGATTCAGTTCCCTCTTCCCCCTTATTGTTACACTAGAACACATCAAGAATTCAGGCAGTATAATGTTTTAGGTACCTTGAGTTTTTCCACAGCTTTCCTCCTCTCCAGTAATACAGTTGACCTGTAAAACAGAAAAAAAACATGACTGACTGCTGGTAGGCTTCACTGGAATATACTGTATGCTTAAAGCATCCACACAACATTTAGCTTCTTGAACTCTTTTTCAGAATTTTTCATTGAATTGCATTTAATTTTGTTATCATATATCACATTTTTCAAAGAGAAGTCTCATTTAAGAGTGCCAAGTTGGGAATCTTAACACTCACCAGGTTACAACTCAGAAAATCCAAACTACCTGCTGCATTTTTAAAGCAGAGCATAATAGCCACAATCCCCAATTCCCCTTGTATCCCTGAGGAAGCTGAACTCCAGAGCAGCCACTGAGCTGTGGAGCCAGGACAGGAACACAGGACAGGAACACAGGACAGGAATACAACACCTCCCTTCAAAAACTGACACTGCTGGTGCTCAAAGTTCCTAGGGAAACAACTGCCCTGCTCTGACCCTTTCCCACACTGAGCAGTGATGTGTTTTCCTCTGGCATTCATCTTCTAAAATGAAAGTCAAATGAGTAAATAAAATAGCAATTGTTTGCTTCTGTCATCTTTTGTCTTCACAGGCTTTGACCATGAGTTATCTCCAGTCAAACCTGACAAATTATTTCCATCACCTTCCTTTTTCCCTCAGCTACTCCACCAAGAAAAAACAGTTATTTCCTGGGGGAAAGGGGCCAGATTCCTTCATTTCATAAATGCATACAAAACATATGCTACATTTTCTAGGATCTATACATTGCAAATTTGACATTTTATGCATTGTGAAAACACTGAGCTTACCCTGCCATGAGGCAAGGCTGGTACTTCTCATCAACTTTCTACCCTGTTTTAATTCATCAGGTTGTAACAGACTCTTTCAACCGTTCTCAGCTTTTCCTTTTTATTCTTTCATGACTTCACTGTAGTATCCTCAAACATTACTGCTTAGGTCTTCTCAGTATATCCCACTTCAAATACTTCACCAGTTTCAGCACTTCAGCAGCCTGGTTATTCCATTTTCCATCATCACTAAAAGCTGGATTATTCAACATGAATGAAGAATGAATTTGAGTTTCAGGAGTAAAGAACTGACTTCCAAAGAAATAAATGTGCACAAAAATAATGCAAGTAGAATTATACAAAATTACTGGAAGACACTATCAGCAGAAGATACTCTGAAGCAAAAAAAAAAAACAAACTTCCAAGAGAAGTAAAAATAAGATGTTATTGCTCAAATTGTCCATTTTCCCTGAATTATTTACTTACATAAAGTCAATGCCTTGCTCAGCAAGTCTGCATTTAGGAATTAACAATGTACTTTGTTACAGTTGTAATACAGGTAAACAGCCACAAGACTATCTCATCTGCTTTTAGACCTGACAGGAATACAGATTTAGGGGACAGAATTCTCTACCTGGTGCTCTATGTGGGGCTTGGGCATATTTGCTCATTTTGCTGTCCTGCCAGCTGCTCCCTGGCAGAGCACACAAGCCATGGCAGTGACTGGGGAAAGAAGAAGAAATGCATTGGCATCAAAACACATGAGTACTCTACAGCATCAGGAATTCAAACACTCTTACGTGACTATTCTTGGCACGAGTTCAGTTTATTTTTCATCTACTTCACTCTCTCAGAGATAAGGGAATGCTATTTTTGTGCAAGCTCCTGATATGTTATTTTAAGTGTAGCCGTCACCAGCAAGAAGTGACTCTCTTCCAGGCTAGCAGCTACTGTTTCCAGAGGGCATTGACAGACCACTCTCAGACAGGAAAATTTAACAGTCTCTCCAATTTTGCCAGCTTTAGGTCTGCAGCACTGCAGAACACAGAGGTGCCCATGTCTGATGGTGTCTGGCACCACTTCAGTCTCCCCAGAGCTGCACAACACAGCTCCCTCCCATCAGGGCCAGCAGAGCCCCAGGACAGCAATGGGCAGCTTGCTCAGCTCTGTCCCCTCCTCTGGGCACTGCACTGGAGATCCTACAGCTCTCAGCAGGAGGAGGTACTGTGGGGAAAGCCAGAAACTGTGACACTGCAAACATAACATGCTAGTGAGAAAATTTCTTTCCTGTCCTTTGTCACAAGCTCTTTGTTACAACCTCCTTCTTCTTCACATCCCTTCTCCCTATTACCACTCAATGCAGTTTCACAAGCTATCAATCCCTCCCACTTCAAAATTCTCATTATTAAAACAATAACAAAAATATCTGACAATTATGAAACTACTCTGCCATTTAGTACCATGACTTAATTCCCTCTGCTTAATCCACCGAGGTCTTTCATCCCATTCTACCCACCCTGGAGTATGAGCAAGAAACTTTGACACAGGCACTGGTCAGGAAATGTCTTCACTGCACTTGGCATTATTTAGGTCACATTCTCAGCACTTGTCCATCAGTTAAATGCCTCCATGCCCAAAACAAAATTATATAACCAGTAGCAAAGGATGCAGATCATATCAAGGATGGGAAAAAAATCTGGGAAGAAGTAACAGTTGCACATTAAAGAACAAACTCAGAGTCAGCTCTCAGATCAGGGAAAATAACAACAATATAAATTCTTGGATGAATATATTAGGAAGAGGGATGGATTTTAACTGAAGAGATGACAGCAGTGAGAGAGATATTGAACATGAACAGCTTCAAAAAAATTTGCAATACATCTGAATAATGGCATATGTCAGAAATCAGATGTACTACACAAATCCTAACAGGATATTGAAAATGCAAGTACAAATTAAATGCTAGATGTGGGCTTCAGCCTAGGACAAAAGAATCTTGTGTGTCAGAAATACCATTAATCTTGAGAATTAAAGTGCAAAAGCCACTTGGTTACTTGAGAGCTACCTCTCCCCCTCTTAGAGAAGTAATGTTTTAGAGCTGCATCCAGAAACTATGAGTAATCTCAATGATGGATAGTCCAGGAACTGTTGGGATATCCCAAAGAAACATGCTCTGGAATGAAATTACAATCTTCCTCAGCTACTCATATTATAATGGCTGATCAGTGTGCATTAGGAAAATACACTTCTGGTGTGAATCCAAACCTTGAGTATAAAAGCAAAGCTCTAGTAAATATTTAAGGGAATTTTGAGTTCCAAACTTAAGAGCTGGCAACTAAGTTCTTTTTTTTTTTTTAACAAACAAAACCATCAAAAGATTGTGCAACTCTAAGAGCCCTTAAGGAAAACAATTGGGAATTTTTCATAACATGGTATTTCCTTATACTGGTGACCACAGGAATGCAAACAGTTCCACCAAACAGAGATTTCTTCATTGGAAACAACTGACAATCTAACCATGTTTCCATCTTTTCCATTCTCAGCACTCAGCATACAAAACAGATGATATAATAGAATGCAGAACTGTCATAGCAGGGCTACAAGACATCTTTACTATAAATCAGCACCTGAGAAATTTAACAAAAATGTATTTCCTAAGGGTTAGAGAACTTTTGTCTAATTATTTAGCACCTGTGACTAAACAAAACTGCAATTTTCTATATATTTGTCGAATTTCTCCTAAATAATGCTGTCAAAAACAGACCCCTATC
Organism: Erithacus rubecula; assembly: GCF_903797595.1. NCBI lineage: Eukaryota > Metazoa > Chordata > Aves > Passeriformes > Muscicapidae > Erithacus > Erithacus rubecula. The sequence goes on along the minus strand of NC_136660.1, from coordinate 25,288,468 downwards.
CCCAGCCATAACTCAGCACATCAGTAGGAAGATTCACTCCCACAGCATTCCCTGACAGTAAGGCAGGTGAGGCTAGTGAGGCACAAAAACATGGGCTGGTACTCAGTTGAGTTGGTGGAAGGAAAAGCAATGCTGCTCTTTGTACTTTCAAAGACAACCCACGTAAATCTAATGGACAGATTCCCTCTCCACATTCTTCTCCACTTAGGATTGTTTGAGCAGTGCCAGCTGACACCATGAATCCCTCCAAAGGAAGCTGGAAATGTTTGTGTATCTGTACAGCAATGGCACTCAGAACTCACATTCTACCAGAACCTGCACAAGGAGACCTAGTATGAGAGATGCCTCAAGGGAAAGGCAAGACAGGACTTAAAAAGGGACAATTTTCCTGACAGATAATTAACAAATCACTATCACAGAGAAAGCAATTTACACTCTGTGCTGAACTTCATGCTGTGAAGAGAGAAATATAGGATAAATGAACACAGGCAACTGAAAAAACAGAGTCAGAATACAGGAAGGCACAGGATTGAGAAAAGGTGATACATCAGCACCCTGACCAATATATGTCATTGCAAATTTGCAACTCAATTAAGGCAAGATTTTAATCAGAGCTACAACTGCACTTAATTCTCTCAATTCAAGCAGAAGGAAAGCAAGAGGAACAAGTCATAAAAGGAGAACAAAACTGGAATGTGCTACAAAGAGACCAAATTGTTTTCAAAAGGAAAAACCAAAACAAACAAAGCCAACGAAAGACAAAGCTTTATGGAGTTAGTTTGCCAAACAAGTCAAGAATTTTGGATGGTAGAAAAGACAGACAAATGTCTTAACTTCAGATAGAGACATAAAAAGACTTTACTTGTGTGGAAATGTTTACAATCCATGGAAGAGAAATTACTGTAGTCAAGGAAACCACTCCTACAAGATTTCAAATTTTGGAATTCCCCTTTCAAGAGAGAACATAGAAAAATCCTCCACACTTTTCTAAAAGGAGAATGAATAAATATGGTTGGTTCTAGTGTCCCAAACAGGGGAACAAGGCTTTGGCAACAAACTGTTCCAATGGCTCAGCAAAGGAAGAGGTCACCATCATAAATGAAGCATGTCAATACTGCACTTTCATATTCTGAGATTATCAATGATAATATAGCCATTACCTCTCACAATATTTTCACATACAAACCCATTAACCAGGAGTTACTAAACCAGTAGCTACAATTTTCAAGCTAGGCTTTATTTAAATTATTGCATCTCTTGATCTTTTCTTTCAAAGGGATGCCCACTGAACTCTCAAAAGCTGCCCTTTCATCACAGCACACTGTTGCTCTTGGAGAATTAAACTTCTCTGAAGTTACAAACATGTGAAACCTCCCCTCCTGTTTCGATGATTCTGAAGTTCTAAATATAAATTATACAAAGAAACAGCTTGGTTTAATTATAATAGTAGAGCGAAATTATTTTTCCAGTTTTTATCTTAACTAGATAACAACTAGATACCCACTTCAGCCGATATGCTGAGATTTAGAGTGCATACTCAAAAACTATATTTTATTTTTACGGCTGTCAACATCATAAGAAAAAAATATGCACCAAAAACTTTTCAATTTAATCTCCTTGGTGATGTTAGAGAACTACCCAAACTCTGCAGACTGTAAAGCAAGGCAGTTGTTACAGCACACCATGATTACCATAATTAGAACATAGTAATACCAAGCGATGCAAGAAATTATTTGCTGGTTTTCATTAAAATGCACAGTTCCTTTTTAATTTTTCCTACAGTCACTGCACCAAGATGCATGTTGAGAATGGCAAGAAACTGTGAGGCAAAATTTATGTAACATTCATACTCAAGTTGAATTAGCACTACAATCACTAGAAGCTTTGGTGCTGATAAGGAAGCAGAGACTAATTTTAGAAAAATATTACAAATCAAAGCTGTTGAAGAGTAACTGAAAAGCTTTAATTATGCCTTCTGGCTGAAATGAATACATAGAAAATGAAGGTGTTAATTCACATTTACCTTATGGGTTATTGTTTATAATAATACTGGCTATTTCATTTTACCTTTGTCATCTGATAAACCCCATTAACAAAAGCCCAGTGCTCAACAGTTTGGTGTTACAAAGAATAGAGTTGCTGTCTGGTATCTATCTTAATGACTGTTTCTCAGCAAGAATAAATTAGTTTCAGGTGGGATATTTTAAGTACTGCATTATTAAATTTTCACATAAATACAGTCTAAGCAATGGGAAATGTCACTGTCAGAAATCATCTGAATGGCCTTATCTGACTGCTGGGTACAGTTTTACAACAGACCTTTTAACTGGCCTCAGGGAAGTAGTTTCTGCATTATATACTTCTGCTCCCCTTGCTCCCTTCAATAAGGTGAGGTCCCTGCTGAGACTGGCATGAGAGAAGGTGTGTGTTAATATACTGTAATATACTGTTAGATACTGCATCTCTTCCAGTAATGGGTAAATCAGACCAGACAAAGCACAAGTGCTAACTGCAGCTCCAAAAAAGCCTGACAAGGAGGCAGAAAGTGCTCCTTTAGCCTCCATTAACAAAAAAGAAAAAACATAGGTTGAAGCTACACCAAATCCATTTAAGCAAAATAATTTCCAAGCTATGTCTAAGGTTTGGGGAATTGTGAAGAAAAAGAAAAAGACACCTAGTATTTTTCAGCAGCCATTTAATGCCCCTTAACCTACTTTTTCCTTTGCTGTTTTTGTTGTTTCCAAATATATTCTTGTATTCAAACTTCTCCGATTTTAAATCTCTCCTTAAAGAAAAAATATCTTACATCTTTTCTAAAAAGAAAATGAAATGTGAAAGCCTGGTAGGATCCCTTTCTCACCTTTTGTTAACACAGGTTTCCTTCTTTCTTCTCCCTGAGACAAAATCTCCCATTTTCTACCAATCTTTCAGTGTCAACTTCAACCCTTCAGCTTTTACTGCAATCTCATTCCTGCTCCCTGACCCCATCTACTAATGTGTCATGGTAATTTTCAAAGTTTCTCACCAGAAACCATCTACTCCAATCATTCCTTCCTTATGGTTTGCAGGATCCCACTCCTAGCAATACACAATCCTTCCAAAACACCAAGACTACTAATGGTTGTAAGAAATCCCACTCTCCAGCCATTGCAAGTCCCTTCTGCCACACTACTTCTGCATTGTTTCCAGCACCATCAGCCCATTCCTCCTCTTCCACTCCATGTGACCTGGCATGAGAACTGCCCAGACACCTTGTGTTGGAAAAACACCTCCAGTGCAGGATTGGAATCAGCTCCTTTGTGCTGGACACAGACCATCCACCCTGCTCTGCCCAAGAGACCCTACACAGCCTCAAGGCTTCAAGAAAGGGATGGGCACTTGGGCAGCAAGGCTTCTGCTCCCTTGGGCTCCATCTCTCACACAAGGAAACAAGAGCAGCTTCCCAACTCACTCAGCAATGTGCATTTGAGACTCCATTCTCACCAGATCAACATGCAAAAAATACACTTAAATATTGATTGTTATAACAATAGTGGTCTGGCTAAGGATACAAAGAAAGGTAAGATTCACATGGACTCCTTCTATATGCTTTCTCCTATGAAGTAAAAGCAAGATCTACCACATTCTTACTCTATGCTTAATTACTCAGCAATTTTTTTTTGCAAGCTGCCTTTGTCACTTCAGTTCTAAAAATACCCATTCAGGATGTTTTTACTAAGAAAGGATTCTTTCTAAATTGATGCTTCAACCACCTGAGCAGACACTGATTCCTTTCTATTGTCACCTTTTCCTTTAATGCTATTTTGGTTTTATTTTGCAAGCCATCAAATCTAAAGCACCTCTTAACCTGCACTCACATACAGTTTTGTCTTTCAGCTGAAGTGTTAGTCAAATTCTACTGCATAATTCTGAGCATTTCCAGCAAGGTTACTGGCATTCTGCAGCTCTTTCTGAGACTCTCAAAACTCACCCCACACTGTGCCTGCAAACAGGAAGAGAATAGTGGCAATAAAAGTGAAGATCTGTAGCTCAAGTTTGAAGGGAATGGAAAGGATTTTCCCCATGTTCCCAATGGTGATTAGTGGGGCAGTTTGGACAAAACCAACACAAGGAATCTTTGCCTGACAACAGATAATCAGATGTTTCACAACATAAGCTTCAAATGTATATTATTTTCTTCCAGCATTAACTTATAGATAAAGCCATATCTGTATCCATGACATCACATTATTGCTGCAAAGCTAATAATGTACATGGAGATCTTGAAATACTTTCCCTCATCTCTGAAATACCAAGCCCCTTATTTATTAGAACAAGCTGTATTTGGAAGTTGAGGTTATGATTTGTTTACAAACTGACCAACTCCACTGGCAAAAGAAAAATACATTTTCATCAGTATTTGTCCTACTTTATTATGACATTATAAACAGAAACATTCCCTCTTTATATTCTTTTATTTAATCATGCTCATGAAAAATTCACCCCCCAAACCTGAGAAAGGATAAAAACCAACCACAGTTTTATTTTTTTAAACTCTGTATCTCACTTGTTCACTTTTGACTTCTGCAAGGCTTAATTCAGTCAACCTCCACCCTAACCCCTGGGAGCATCTTGTACTTTCCAGCCATCTGGACTGTATTTACATTACTAAGAAGAAAGTCAAAGTTACTCATGAACAAAGAAAATCTCCTTACTATCTTTCTGTCTTGTCTCCATAGTTATTTTTTAAGTTCTTATTCTTTTTCAAAAAAATTACTCTTCTCTCTGGGGACCTCACTCAATCTCCCTCATGAGCTCTACTGATGTGTCATACAACTTCTTCACTTATCATTTCCTAGAGCTGCCTTTAAAAAATAAATCTAAAAATAGAAATTACTACTTTTCCCCTCAGTTTTCACTCTCTCCTTACAAAAAAAAAAAAAAAAAAGCCCTTTCAAACAGCATGAAGGTTCATGTATGATGGATTAGGATAGAAGTAATTATACCAAAGTGTTTATTTAGACAATAAAAGTGACAGCTTTGCAAATAAAGTGAACTATTGCCAAACTAACATCAGAGACAAATTTGAAAAGGAACACAGACAAACATTTACTTTTGAACTTGTATCCATTGTAATGGTATTCCTCCCCCTGGCAGTGACTGCTGCATCCTGGCTCCTCCAGGACAGAGGAGCACACAACTTTGAAAATAATGTATTTTCATCAAACTATCTGTGCTGTGCCTCCCCTCCCAACAGGAAACTTGCAGAAAAAGCACAAACTGCAGAAGACAAGAAACTGCTTCAAACCAGTTTTACTTTCAACCACATGTCCTTAAACCCCACCTATTTTTTATTTTATCTGAGCTGCAATGTAAGTCTGCCTTTTAGTATTTTATAACCCTATTTTTCAGGGCATACTATCTCTTTCGATCAAAGGTAGTCAGCTATAGCTTATCATTAAAAGCTATTTTGCAGATTTACTCTGCTCCACTTGACATGCACCAGAAATCTGCATCAAGTTTAAATGAAAGCCAGATTGGTGCCTTAGTTACAGGGCAAATTAATGAAAGCAATGAGTGATGCTTGACATTCAGCTAACTTTTTAACTAGGAATTGAAGAACCCCAGTGCTTTATGATGCCTGACCCAAATATCTGACCAATTTCAAATATTAATTCAGTTTAATGAGCTAATTTAATACCTGTGTAAGGGGAAAATGCCAGTGTAGAAGAACAGTGTAATATAAATTAGAAAACACTTACTAGGAAAAAAAATACCTTTATAGAGGAGTGTTTGCTTAAAGAGAACTACCTACTGTTGTTTATTTGCAAGCTGAACCTCTGAATTTAATTCAACAAAGTGACCCTTCAGAGGCATAATGACTTTTAATGATCAAAATGTCAAGTATTTTCCTGTCTCCTCAGCAGCTCTTCTGGAATACCAAGGAGTAGAAGTTCAATTACAGGTGTATGGTAGGGTGCATACCACAGCCACAGTAAGTTCATTAGAGCAGGAAATACACAGCACAGAGGTAACAATGAGTTTAAAATGCAATGAATATGCCCACATGAAAAATAACTGAAATAACTCACCCAAACACTACCACATTCTACTTGCTTTTGTCTAAAGATGCCAATTTCTAGAATGATTCAACACAATCTTCCCAGATTTTTCCTCCTCTTCTCCAAAACTCAAAAGACCAGCAGTGCTAATTAACGTGGTTTGTCATTAAAAGTAGCTGAAGTGTTGTGAAGATGCAACATATCTCTGTTTTAGGGAAGCACAGCCAAATTACTTATCAAAAACAAAACCCCAGGAGATCTGTTATCATTTGAGCAATACCCCTACTAAAAAGGACTTCCTCCCTCCATTTCAAGCTGTTCAAATTTTCACCAAAATTTGCAGTACTTTTTCTTTTTGAAGACATGGACAATAAACATTTAGGCAACCCTGAACTTCCTTTTCTTGCAGCAGAAGCTGAACGTTTCACACAAACTCCTAAAAATAAGTTTTACTTCCAGCAGTGACAACTCCTCACAGCTTAATCAAAGGAATAGCAATCACAGCCTAATGGGCCCTGTTCTCTAGAGCATCCAAGTTGAAAAATTATCAGTAGGAGAATATTCACTTCAAAGAAGAGAAGAATCTGCCAAGAAGTGAGGTCTAATACATTTGCACTTAGTCTGCCTCAATTTGATTTTACATGTTTCTAACAGAGAGAACAAGAAGTGACTTGATGCTCAGTCTGCAGCTAGGGTATGAAATTAGTTTCTAAGGAAACAGGGAAGAATCCAAGGGACAAAATTTCTGTGTTTGTGCTGCTTCTGCAGCAAACACAGCATTAGCTGCAGAAGGCACATGAAGCAAAATTCCTCCAAACCAATTAGGGACTGGATCTTTGGCATCCTGAACCAGCAATTTAACTGGCAGCCTCACTGCTGAGGCACTCATCTGTTTGTGGAGAGCACAGAGGTGTGAGGAGGATGCACACCAGCTCATGGCCACTGCCTGCCTACTCCTCTCAACTGCAGTGCAGGAAGAGACTCTAAAAATAATACAGCTGGCACTTAATACAGTCTGCTCCTTCATGCATGCAGAGGCTCTGCTGTGACTTTTAAAAAATCTCACTGCCCACATCTCGTGGTTCCTCTTTTAGAGGAAAAACAAATCTTTAACTAGTGAGGCAGAAAACTTTTCTGTCCAAGAACTCAAAGTGGGTCAGGTAAAAGGTGCTGATTTTCAAGAGAGGTTTCCACACCATGAATGCCAAGCAGGTTTCCCTCTGTGATGGGCACTGGGTGTTGGAGAGCATCCCTCCAGCCTGATGGCATGGGGCTGTTCTGGTGCTGTCCCCAGCTGGTGCTGTGCCCTATGTGCAGAGATTGCACTCAGCATGCAGACAGGGGTGAAGGGCAGCACACCAGAGAGCTCCAGATGATGAGATCCTCCAGGCCAAAATAATCAGAATTCCTTGGAGAATTTAAAACTTCTGAGGTATGTGGTGCACTCTGAAATGAAATATTCTTCCTATCAACCAGCCACATAACCCACTGCTTAACAACAGAGCTGGCACACATCTACCTGTCTGCAAGAGGGAAAACAATTCTTGTTATCCATCACTCTCACAATAACCAACACAATTCCTCTCCAACTGTAAACAGGGTTTGTTGTTTGTTTTTAAAAATTGTCTTAAATTCACATTTCAATAGAAATCCAGGTCCCCTCTACATTCAATGAAAACTAGATCATTAATTGAAAAGAAAATGTTTCTAAATCAGTTTCAATGCAGGTGTTTGAGTAGGACTAATTTCAGCTTGAGAGGGAACTTTCCTTGGTTTGCTGTGTTGGTTCAGGCAGTGCCAATTCTTTTTGCACAGCTTTCCTTTTCAGAAGGAAAACATCAGTGCACCTCAAAACCTCAGTGTTAAGAGTCCATTTCTGAAACTGTTTGCCTGAAGACCAGAAGTGACATCCCAGCCCTGAAATCCCAAATCCATTACCACAGGCTGGGGTATTATTTCCACTGTGCTATTCCACTGCAGAACACACATCGATACTCCTCCCTATCCATAAATCAATGGAACCTATTTTAGACACAAAAGCTTCAAAATAAATCCTTCTGACCAACCTCTCAAATTAATTATGCAAATGCTGTATCAAAGAGGACAGATAATTTTTACTTCAAATTTTTAAAATCTGCACAGATACTCTGAAAGGAAAAGAAAGCAAATGCCTAATTATACACATTGAATAATCCAGATAATGGCCTGTCACATGCATCATTCTGAATGCAAATCAGAACAATGGTTTTAGCTGTAAACATAATGTGGAAATACCAAGTAACTTTGATCTTGTCTTTGGCAGGAACACATTTCCTTAAGATTATCTTCTGAATTCAGTGGGATTTATAGATATAGGTATATATAAAATATAATGAAGCATTTTTTCCCTGTTGAATCTCAAAGCCTTTTCTTAAAAAGCATACTCTGTGAATTATTCCAAGAGAGATGAATTGTATTTCTCCAAACAGAAGGATGCTGAGTCTTACTGTTTTGCTAGAAAAACTAAAAGCAAAAATACCTTCTTCAGTGCTTTACTTTCATTCAATCAAAGTGTGATTTGTTTTGTATCCAAAATATCCACAAAGGGTGGCTGCACTCAAAAGCTCCTGTGCTGGGGAGAGCACACCAGCTTAAGAGAGAGGAAGAAAGCCATACCCAGAGCAAGCATCTGCTGTGGAAATGAGTGCCAGCATGCACTCCATGGCAGTGTAGGAGACAGGATTCTCTTCATTTCAGCCTACTTCTTCCTAACACAGCAAGCAAACCATGCAGATATCCAGTGACCTGTCAAAGGAAAGGCTAAAACTGAATAGATCAGAATGCCCAGGTTAGACATGCTAGGGAGACAGTGGAAACCACTGCTGTCCTCTTTGCCTGGTACTAAAAAATTCCCTGTACCACTGCTCATGCTATTAAGATAAATTTCAGCAAGTGCAAAACCTTATTTCATGACAATGTTGTTAAGGGAAGATTAGACTTTTAATAAGACAGTTTCACAGCTTAATAAATTGAAGCTGGAAATTAAAAATAAGGAATTTCAGTGGCAACTATGGCTAACAGTGACTGAAAAGTAAAAGTGCAACCAGAAAATCTATCTGCTGTATGGTGCAGTATTCTTCACTTCCCACCCAGGCTTTGCTTACTAACACCTTTTGCCACTTAGAAAGAAAATAAAAAATACTAAATTTCATGTTGCAATTAGTTTCAAGGTATGAAGAAAATCCATGAAAGTAACAATACAGGAAAATAAATGCACGCGTTTTTAAAGTCACCTGTCAGTAGCTGCACTTCTAACAAGATCCTCAGCTTAGGCTAAAGGCATTTTTTGCACACACCTGGATCCCTTCAACAAAAAGTACTTAAAAGAAGTGAAGGGAACATGTGCTGATCAAACAGAACATGCCATTAAATGGTGATGCAAGACTGCATAAGATGCACACTGAAGGCCAGCAGAATTAATCCACACCCAGGTCTAAAATGCTTACAGTACTTTATACAATACTACAGAACTGTAAGATTTCCTGAGCATGTGCACCTCAGCCAAGTTACACAAGCCCTTACCTATCTCTGCTGCTCACTTTTTTCCCACCAAACTCAAGAAAAAACCAGCCACTTTCATGTGCTGCTTCTACAAGGCATTCACACTGACAACTTGTACATCAAATTCAGTTAGGAAAGTGAACAAAACTAGGACAGACACCTTCAACTTGAATTTGTTGAATGTTTTCATGATTCAAGTCTAATTATAAGGTTTTGGCCAAGCTTTTCTTTTTACTCATTTATAGTAATATCTGCCTATCCAGACCAGGTTTCAAAATGTAAACAGGGACTTGTTACCTACTTAAACAGAAATCCTATCCAGTGTAACATTCATTCAGATACTAATTAAAATGCTGTCTGTATTCTCCCCCTCTGTCTTCCTGGACATCACCTCAGTCCTCATTTGCTGTTCCATTCAACCAGCTCCTGTTACTTGGTCCATTTCTGTTGGCAAAATGCACAGATTTGTGTGTTTGTAGGAAAACAACCACAACTACTTGACAAATACTTTAGGAATTGCAAGTTGCAATGATTAAAACATCTCATGAGCTTTCTCCTAAGTTTGCATCAGCCTATAGGCTTATAGCAAGGGGCAGTTACACATGCAAGTTTCCTGTTTTAATATTCCTCCTCCTCCTTTTTTAAGCAAGATTATTCTCGTCCTCAGAAACAGGAAGTCATTAAGTTTAACATGTTTATACTAAATGAAAACACATATTGCCATGACTTCTACTCAGTGACTAATGGGTGGTCTCAATCTGAGTTCACTTTCTGATCAGCAAGTGCTTCCCTTGGAGAAATTATCAAAGCATGGCCTCAGAGACCAAGGATTGGAAAGGTATAAATTATCAGCTACTATAATTACAGTTCAGGATTTAAATTTTTTTAGAAGACTTTAACATACCCCAACAAAACTCCCAAACATCTGTTTTCAGTAAGAATTTAAATAAATGTTTTTCCCGAACTATATCAGAAACTGGCGAGCGCTGTGTGTTTCTTGGGATGAGGTCAGCAATGTGTGCTAGTGCAGAGCCTTTGCTGCAGTAATTATGTTTATTTGTGACAGAGTGTGGTTGAAGGGGGAAATCCACAGCCCACTGGCATGATCCACTGTAACCTTCAGAACCCTGTCTGCAACCTCCTGTGATCAGCACCTCCAACATGCCAACGTCTGGTCATACTCTTCTTATTCATAAACTCCTCATGTTTCCTCTTGAATTTCACACACATTAAAAAAAAAAATCTTCATTTTACTGCTGTGATAATACATTGATGGGTGGCCCACAAAGATTTCCCATGTACAGAACATCTGACTACAACTCACCCCACACTAAGAAAAACCTGTCACTTGTGATTTGAGTTTATTGTCAAATTTACTACGGTTTGTTTTTAATGGATATAAATTACATCACAAGAAAAAACAAACTTCAGTCCATCAGCACACATTTTTAATTGCTTTTGCAACACCACCTGTCCTTATTACAGGAAAATGGACTTCCTCCCAACCTCAATATTTTAATTATTAAATAATTGGAAGAAGTGAAGAATGTTTCTCAGAAGGGAGCTGCACAGCAGTTCCTCAGTGATCATGAGCACTTTTGGGAAACTTGAATGCTCTTCCAGCACGCCCACTTGCTTCCTGTGAACAGCCAGCATGCAGAATTACTTGGAGAGGTCTTCCAAAGTGCTGAGAACATGATTCCTGTGCATTTTGATGCTCTATGAATCACCAAGAACAGAGTATGAAGCCAAGAAACAGTAAAACATGCACATGCACATGCAACAAAATAAGAGCCACTAATACTAATAATACCAAAATACATCCTGAAAACAGCAGGAAAAGGCCAACAGGAAGCTACCTATTATGCCACTTCCACCTGAGACTCTTTACTTTTGTTTGGACCCACAGATCAATATGAATGTCAGGAATTAATAAAGCTAAGCAGTTGAGATCAGCTCTCCAGAGACCAGCCACATCTGCTCAGCAATGCCAAGCTGCCAGCTGGATAGAGTCCCAAAAGCCTTTAAAGGGTCATCATGCACAGCAAAAGCTTGTACTTGAGTAAAAACCTTTTAGCTTAGCAACTCAAAAGGTAATAGATATTCTGTTAATTACATTAAGTAATTAAGTCATGTTTAGCTCTGTTAATTAGGGTGCCTAATTTTAAAAAGTCTAATAGCCACAATATTTAAATTTCTAGTTTGTTTGGGTAATGCGAGAAAAATCTATTCTAAACCACTGTCATTTTTTGGCTGACTCAAAAAAAGAAGTTATGCTGTTAACAGAAAAGTTAATCAGTTGCAATGAAGAGTCAAATAAATTATTACTTGTTGAGTACTGCATATTCTAAGAAATGAATAATCAGTTAAAAAATGCAAAATGAAAGACACCCTGGATCTCAGTCGAGATCATCAAGCACACAAGGATATTTTATCTGGGTACAAATTGTCAAAAATGCTCTTTCCTTGTGCACATTTGATAGGAGCCTGTTCAGGGAAGAAATAAACCTTGCAGCAGATGACATTTGCCTCCCTCCCCAGTATGTCCCTCACTGGCACACAAAGTCTGGCAGGGTAGAAAAGCTCCCATTGAGCTTTTGATAAATTAAGCTATTTCTGAAATAACTGCTGGCCTACATGGAAACTGCTCCTTCCAAATATCTCAGATTCAGGAGTACAGTACCATGCTCAGTTAAACATGGCTTCATCTACAGTTTTTCCACAGCTGCAGGTGGCTCAGCTTCCATGTGACAGAGACACAGCTGACACCCTTCAACACCTTGGCAGGCACGTGCTGAGGAGATATGTTGTTTAGGATTACAACAGCAGAAAACCCACTCTGTAGCTCCCCCTGCTCCCCAGGCATTACAGCCCAACACTCTTTTTAATACAGGATATCACACCTCTGATATTTGCAAGGTATTTCCAATTCTTCTCCTTTGTTTTGTTTCCAAGCAGAACCCAAGAGGTGAGTCCAGGCTGCACCACTACAAGCCCCACAGCCAGCTTGTTTTGTAAGCCAAGAAGTCACTTCTAAGAGCACAGTCAAGAACAACCTGCTGAAATTAGTCTGAACAATTCATGTTCAGCACAGCAACTGCAGGGATCTCTATTTTAATAAAAGCAATTCAATGCTCTCAAATTTTACTCATAGCAGTGGCCACTACCAGAGGGTTACAACCAGTCCTAAAATGCACTGTGCCTGTGAAGGTTTGTCACTGCACAGTAATGCTCTTTCTGACCCCATGCAATGCATCAGGAACACTTCCAGCATCACAGTGCCACTACAGAATGTGGGACACTCCCCATGAAGGCACCTGGAATTATTAGCCCCCACTCAAACAGCAAATTCAGCTACTAATTTCATATGCCCTTAAGCAGGGCTTATCAACCACACAACACAGTGCCCCAGTCCAGCCATCTGGAAATGCAGATATCATCTGCTCACCTTGGTAATCTGCTGCAAGGTTTTTCAGATGAAGATGTACTTCATCTTGTGGTGCTATATAAATAAACAAAGTATTATAAACAACCATTTTATCTGACTGGGGTTATGTCATATGGTTTGCTTTCTCTATGAAAGAAAACACGTACATAAAGTGCAACCAGATGTTGTTGGCAGAGAATCCACTTAATATGGACTCATTTCTAAAAACATGATTACAGATGTGGCCTACATCCTGAACCCAATGCTTAAGGAAAAATTCTCTCCATGTGAATTTCACTTATTTTCTATGTTTTTTCTAAGTCTCCTAACTCACAAAAAAAAAGTTTCCTAGAACTGAAAAAGTCGCATGTCTTCCCCTTTCACAAATCCACCAAAAAAAGTAATTAAAGCACCCCTTATAAAAAAACCCTGAGCATGCTACTGAGGAAACCCAGCTTTGCAGCAGCTCATTGCTATGAGGACAACTATGCAGCTTACAACTAAGTCTAGACTGAGTTTCCTTGCTACTAACATGACTTAGCTAGGACTGTACCTGACTTGAAATTTGATTTTCAAAGTGCAAAAATAGTTACTACAACTCTGCTTGAAGAACTGCTTGTGGAAACTGTAGCTGTCTAAGGAATTATCTGCAGTGTTTTAAGTAAAAAAAATTAAAAGTCAACTGAAACATACCAAAGTTTTTGATGAATAATATCATCCTTGAAAACTCACAAATTCAGAGACCTCTCAGTAATGCAATAAAATATAAAGATTTAATTGGTGTACTATAGGATTGTTTAGTATATAAAAGGTTCTTTAATTCTGATAAAACTCTGAGCAACCAACAAAAAGAAAAACAGAGAAGTTTTAAATTCAAAATTAGTAAAATCTGAATAAGAACTCCAATCTTTCATGCTTGTTGATTTATAAAATCCTACCTAGAGCCTCAAGAAATTAGAAAAAAAGCTCACTCTTTTCAAAACAGGAGAGAAAGAATACAGAAAGACTGACTGCATCATTTCACATCTGAACCCAAGAGATTTTCACCATATTTCGTATCCAAGTATTGAATTAATTAAGAACAGTCCTCTTAACAAACACATTCCTGAATTTGATCAGACAAGTTCATATTCATACAAATAGAGAACCCAATGCTTAAGAAAAATTGTCTCTCTATATGATCATTATTCTCACTCCACATCCATGATCATATAAAGTTAAATTAGTAAACCCCCCAGATACTCAGTGGTTACTGATACAATTGTCTCAGCAATGTATTTATTGAAGGAACAGAAATACTTGAAAAGATAGGTTAGTTAACTACCAGTGACATCACTGAGCACCAACAGTTGAAAAAAAGCAACCCCTTCCTCCAAATTATCTTTTGATTAGACCTTTAAAAATAAAACTAAGTATATATTTCAGAGGACAGCACCACTTAGGAGTGCCTACATTTATTAGTAAAGCTCAATATTTGATTAATCTAGATTATCTTTCCAAGCAAGGTACTAAAAAGGTCATATGAAACGATGAAAAAAAATCAAATAATAAAAACCAAAGCAGGAGAAAGTCCTACTTTCACCTAAGAAATTCTATGTCAGATGATGGGAATGGAGCAGAAATTTTAACATCCTCTCATGACTAGTCAATTTCTAATCAACAGGTACATAGCTACTTGCTCCTAGGCAGGAAGATGGGACAACAGGAATTTTACACAAGTATTTAAGAAGTCCCAAGTGACCTTTAACAAGAGCTTTAAACATCTGTTTTGGGAATCCTTTCCAGCAGGATTAAATGTATATGCATGGTTGTATAAACAGAGTCTGTAGTGGGGGGATTGGATTGATTTAACACGGTCAGACCAGAGAGGAAGCTCTGGTGAGGATGGATAAACAAACACTCCCAGCCCAGAGGTGAGCACAGCACTTGTTTCTGCTCCACGAGGAAAGGTTCTTTCAGTGAGAGGGGCTGCTGAAGTGTCCAGGCTCTGAGGCTCAGCTGTGCTCCCACCCAAGTGTTTCCAGCACTTTGGTTTGTGGGCACGATGCAGGTGAGAGGCTCTGCCCAAAAATTATCTCCAAACTTCAACTGCCCCACTTAAAAAGAGAGCCCTGATGTGTAGGTGCACCTACCTACTATTTATAACAGAAGCGTTGCTAGCAAAGCATTTTCTTTAAACTTAAAAGAAACCTCAGTTTGACAAGTTTACCTATGGATGGGGGGAGGAGAAATAAATGAGGATGTGTGTGTATTTTTTTATTTTCTTCAGAGGGAAGACAAATAAATGGAAATGCTTGAGAACCCAAAACCTTACAGGTGGTTTCTGGATGCATTAATAAATCAGTGGCAAAACCTTAATTCATCTGCTAGGTGCCAACTACTTCACAAGAACTGTTGCCAAGATGGGTGAACATGAACAGCTGTCACATCAGTATGGGATAAAATATCTTAAAAGGAGAAAAATAACATAACTGCAGCATTTATACAGCTTGTGTTAAAAAGTTTGAAAAAAACCACCAAAACCCTCACAGCTCAAGTCTTCTCAGAGATTAAGCCAAAATGCAGACAGAATATTTAAATATAACAGCAATCTGAATAATGAGCTGAGAATTAACAGGGAGTTGTTACCTGGGTGTTATCTGCACAGAGCTGAGAGGATCCACAGCTCCAGGCCCCTGGTACCAAGAATCTGCAGGCATAATAACCTAAGTGTGCTATTCACTGCTCTGCTGGGGCACCTTAATTGGCCAGCCAAGCCCGACTTGAGCTTGCCTTGTTTGAAGGCTTCCAGCATCCTTAGAGAGTTCTCCAAACAGCAATTCAAAGCAGGAATGTGATTAAAAGGAAAGCCTGAGCTGGCCACAAAGAGTACTGTGAATACCTCCTGCCTTTCTGCTCCCTTAAGGGCTGAGCCAAAGAAAGAGCTGTGGCTCAAGAGTCTCAGTAGCTCTGGGTCCGAGTCCAGCACAAATTCCTGCCCATAAGATGCTACAAGGAAGTCACTGCATCTGACAACCAAGACTGTTCTACCTTCTGCTTTTATAACCACCACCCCTCAAGGCTGATCTATCAAATACATGGAAGAGAGCACTCTAATTAGAAAGCTGCACTATTGCACACTTTTAGTTGTTTGTGCTAGTTCAGTTTAACCACAAAGAACAAACAGTTACGAGATTAGATCCTCTTGCAGTAAATAATGTCATTCAGACCTCTCAGGAAACTTAATTTCACACAACTGCAAGATAAATAAATAATTTGAAGATATCTGCTGCAACCTTTTATGATTTTCACACTGAGTTACACAACCTTGCAACCCTCAAAACCCAAAGGTTCCTGTAGATGAGTAGGATTTTACAAAGCATCTGTACTCGTGTCATCTCTGGTCAGAAGTAGACATTGCAATAAATTTCTGGACAGAGGCAAATCCTACTTTCACAAATGTTTCAATAACTTAGGCACTTCAGGGCACACTTTCTTCTTTCTTATGTAATGCCCATTGCTGGAATCCGGAGAAATATTCCCAAAATTTTATCCTTGGGGCAATATACAGTTTTACTCCTTCTGTCAGTTTGTTTTCTTATTTTCATCAAGCAGAATCCTCCTGTACCACATATGGCACAAACAGACTAGAAATGCTGTGTCCAGTAAATTTGACCATATCACACAGGGCTGATGTACTGCAAGTGCTAATCTCAAATCCCATACAGCTTTTTGCTCCATGACAAATCCAGTGTTCATCTTCCAAAGTGCTTCCAAAGTGCTTCCAAAATGAAAGCCCTTACATTGGCCTAAGGTGTAGACCTTAGGCCAATGTAAGGGCTTTCATTTTTACCATTTTTACTTCTAAGCCACAAAAGGTAGAAAAGATGAAGGAACAGAAGTTAAAGTTATCCCATTGCACCCTAATAAAATAAAGAGCATGAGGAAAGTTTCTCCTAGATTTCTGTGAATAAAGAATTGGATAAGGTATATTGAAGAGCACATGCAGAAATGGATGGGAAGAGGAAAGTGTTTTGTCTTTTGGGTATGATTCAACCACTGCACCCAATTTCACCTTTGCACAAAGACACAGAAGTTTTTGAGAATAAGAGTAGGGGAAATACCCCAAAGTGTTCCAAAATAATTAAAAGGACATTTAAACAACAGCTACAGTTTCGACTTCAGCTTTACTGTAGTACCCCTTAGTTTGTAAATGGCAAAACTAATTCTATGTTTTTTTCCTCCTCCTCTCTCCTTGAGAATATCTGCTGAGAACTGCAGTAGTGCACACTCTCTAGCCTGAAAGACCAATGTTCTGGCACAGCAGAGGCAGTGCAAACAGATTCAGCATCATTCCCCTTCTGGCAGTGCTCAACATGAGAAAGAGAGCAAGCTACCAGCATACCCTGCCTTCTTGCTTCACACTGTATTCTGGCTGAGAGGTACCATCATTTATTTATAGAATCTCACAAACTTGCTTGCATCCTGAAGTGCATTCTGATAATTTTCCCCCTATTTTAGCACATTACAGTTAATAATATTTTATAACTGTAGTAAAATACAAAATATACCAATAACAGCTAAGGGAGTTGCAGCAAGTGAAAGGCAATAGAAATGAAGGTCAGGTACTCACTCTGCCAGAAAACAGCACTGCTTCTCACAAAGCGTGAGCTCAATGCTTGGAATCAGTGCTTCAGAAACCCCAGGCACAGTCAGGTCTGTTACACTGGCTTCAGTGATAGTCCTTTCAGTGAATCTGGATGTCTCCTGCTGGATTTACTGCTCTAATGGCATTTGAATCACAGCAACTTCCTGAGTAACCCAGAATTCAGAATAAATGCACAAAGATAGGATATAGTGATTAAAAGTATTGCTATTGGTCTCTCAGTTCCTTCAGGCACTCAAACTGCCTTAACTCTAAACTCTGCTTAAAGTAAAATGAATGAACGCCAATAAAAAAGTTTGATGGAAAATCCAACATCAGCCAAATCTGGCATTGTTTGTTTCAGTTATACGGAATCATTGTGTCCAGCCCTTGAATCCTCTTTATTATACCCTCATTTCCCCTGACTGGAGAAACCTCTGTAACAGAAAACCCTCAGGAGCCATAATTCAACAAAGACAGCATCCAAACTTGATACAACAACCGTATGAATGAAGACAGTAATCTGGGTATGGTTAGAGTTGAAAAAAAAGACTCCAATGGACAAAATGAAAAACTACATTTGATAATAAATCTTCTTTTTATGAGTAGGCTTAATACTCTTCCTCTTGGTACAAGAATGTAATTACTGTCTTCCTTGCCAAGAAACAAAAAAAAGGACAGAAAACCCACACACGATAAGAACTGTAAAGAACAGAATAAACATCAGATACACAAAGTATTTTCAAAAAGTTCGCATTAACCAGACTTTTTAAGAACATCAGTTCTTTAAATCAGTCTTCAGAAAGGCAGCAGAAGTCAGACACACACCAGGGCTGGGGCAAAATGAGACAATTGCACAGGAATTACTAGAAAGCTCCCCCACACATTTTACTATTACAAGACAGCAACAGGCTACATGTGTGCAAGCATGGCAGCCACACACAGATCTGGGGGTGGAAGACACCCACACCAGCTTTCCACTACAAACATCAAAAGCTCAGAACCCAGAACTAACTGAGCTTAAATGAGAGTGGTGTTTGCACCCAAACCCAGGCACTGCTTGTTTTGACAATGTGAACAAAAGTGCTGCTACTCCTGTTTGTGCATACAAAAGGTGCCCACTACAACAAGCTCTCTCTGAAGCCATTTGGCTACTCACTTTTTAAAATTCAGGAGTTCTGTTTTGGTTTATCTAACACAGAAATGCTTCCAACAGAAACCAAGTTCATACTGGGGCAATACTGCAACAGGCAAAGTAATTTTCAGAAGCTCTTTCTGTTGAAGTCAGTATCAGGTCGTCCAACACGCTGACACAGCTAGAGCTGTTATTTTTAAACACAGCCATAGTCTATTTAACTAAAGCATCTTTACTCTGACTGAGCCAGTATTACTTTGATAAGACTCCTTAAGTCTCTACACTGAAGCCTGCATATCATATGAAACAGAGAAAATGCAAACTTTGGAAGACAGTCCTTCACTGCAGCTAGGAGAAGAGAGAAAAGGACAAGAGAGGTGCAGGAGAAAGCTGGGAGGACCTGGCACTGAGGACAATAAAGTGCTATCTGCAGGACAGCTATTCACACTGAGAACTTGTGTCACTCACCACCTGCACAGAGATGCACTGGAACAATTTCAGTCAATTCCAACAGCAAACAGCTTTCTGCTGTTAGGGGCTCAGCATTACACTTCTAAAACAATTCTTCTGCCAAGTTTGTTTCTAGCAACACTAGGATTTCTTACACATTGTTTAACTGATGAGAACCTGGATGGAAGGAGAAGAGAGGCAATGCCACTGTCAAAGACAAGTAAGAGGCTGCAAGCTAGAATTATTCATTTTGGGCGGCTCGCTGAGATATGCTAAACAACTTATTTGTATACATTTTCTTCAATGGAATTCTGAATTCCTTATATATAAAGTTATCTTGTACACATATGCAGAAGTTCATTACCAGAACGAAGAGCAGCCCCACCCTTCCCTCTCACCAAAGAAAGAATTTGTTCTATACATACAGACAGTGTGCCCTACTTGATGTAATAAAGTTGTCCTATGGCAGTATTTAGCCTCCACTTCTTACACATAACTAAAGAAAAAGTAAGAGAAGCAATGGTATACACTACTCAGCAGTGCAAACCTTTGAATTCTACTACAGAAAATTTAGTGCACCTTGTGCTATGCATGGATACTGCAGGCTCTGGAGGCAAAGGAAAGGCTGCTGTGGAAAGCAACACCAAGCACCCAAGACCAGAACAGCACACAGGACTGTCACTCACTGGCAGCCACACAGAGCTGGATATGGCAGCCACACAGCCTTGCATGCTGAGATTATTTTAATTGAAATATTTTTGAAATACTGCCATTTTCCCAAAACATTGCATTTATCCCAGAATCCCCCTTTAAACACAGCTGTTCCCTCTCAGATTCTGAGAGCACTGGGAGGATAAGGGGGAACCTCACAATATGGGGGCTACTACATTGTATATCTCAAAGCCTGGAGGAATGGTTTGATCATTCCTGCTCTCCCACCAGTCAGTCCCCTTGCAGAAGACTGGGTTTACAGACACCTCCCAGGTGCAGTTCTCATTGCCCCCAGTACTGCAGGCAGTGCCTGGCTGCAGAGCTGTCAGCACACAAGGATTAAGGGGCTGGAGCCCAGCACTGACACTGCCCCATCTTCTTATCCCCCCTTTTTCCTGCTTCTCCCCACTGCCTTCAACACCCTGCACACCCTAGAGCTCACTAAACCCTCTCTGGAGTTAACTTATCAAAGAGAGTTAATGCAGTCAAAGGGGGAGAGGAGCTTTTCTGCTGCAATTCACAGTGAATTGCACAAGTTCAGCAAGCAGCAGGGCTTACACAAGAGAGGATGAGGCAGGACCACAGGGCCAGGAGGGAAGAGCAGGATATCCCCTTTAGCTTGGTTGCAATGTACAACCCAAATATTTCAAATGGATGGAAATCAGTCCTACAGAGGAGTGACTGCATTAAAGAGGTGATTATATTTATTGGAATGGTGACATGCAGACTTCTTATTCGACAGGGTTCTTAAATAGGATTACAGGGCTTTAATTTGGTTCTTTAAATTGGTTTTGGAGAGAGAGAGAGAGAGAGAGAGAGAAGCAACAACAAAAAAGTTTGGAGAGAGGGTGGAATAACCTTGGAGGGAGTACACTACATTATGCATGTCAACCATAATAGCTTCCCTAGCACAAATATATGCTTGTGCACATTCTCCAAGTTAACTAATAAACAGAACAGCCATAAAAAAGATAATTACTTACACTATGCATTTGCACACTGCAACCAGTAATTTTTTAGCTTTAGTTCCATCTTTCAAATATGACTTATATTGACAAGGAACAGTGGCAGCAGTGTATATCACAAAAAGAGTAAACAAATTACCTTTATCTGACTTTATTAAAGTAATAAAGGACAGACTCTTTTTTTTTTTTTTTTTTACTTACTTCAAAGAGAGTTTTATAGCTAGCTACCAGCAGGGTGTGGACTGAAGCTAAAAACTTTGAAATGGGTCCCTGTGAAATCTGAAACCAAAATACAGCAGAGGTCACCTCTCTGTGAAGAACTGCCTTGTCTGTATGTATACTATAAGCAAAGCTCTGTTAACCCAGCCTCGGTAATAATGTAATTCAACTTAGCCCCTGGGAATAGCAACAACATCAGGTTTCTACTACAAAGATAAATTTACTGCACACAATATCTGTTACAATATATTTGCAGCGTGTTTGATAGTAGCCAGACACCAGTGTTACATGGTATACCTCAAGCTATTTTCTCTTGTTAAAGACTAACACGGCTATAAATAAATTTTTATTCTTACTCTCACCATTAGCCAATTCTTTTTAATCAACATTGCATGTACATTAGTTTTATGCAATATACTAGCTAATATTAACAGGAAAGGAAGTGATACATCTGGGGCTTGGTTTGTTTTAATTTTTAAATATTTTTCCCATAAAGGGGATAATTTAAACCCTTTTCAACAAGGAAACTGACAATTTTTCCAGTGGAGAGATGGAATCTCCTAAGACAAGTATTGGGACAATAAGACTAATATACTTTGGTCTGTCTGGGGTGTTCCTGTGAAACTGTTCACAGTCCCAAACTTGGTGACAAGTGTCCTGCAGCACTCGAGGTTCTTGGAGAGGGTTACCCATGCACACACTGCTCTGCTGATACCTGTGGGCCAGGCTGTGTGTTCCCAGCTCAGGAAAGGGCCAGGCAGATGAAGCTGCTGCCATTGGAACCCCTGGATGAGCTGGGCTCCTGCTGGCCCTGCTCCCACCTCCTGTCTCCACGCACAGCCCTCCCTCCCTGTCACCCCCAGGTCTGCTCCGTGTGTTTGCCAAATCTCTCCTCAGATGGAAATCTCCACATCTAACCAAAGATTTCCCAAAGCACTGGAGTGAAATGGTGACCACCCTTGCTGGATGACACCTCTGTGGTACAGAAGAAATAACCACACTAAAGAGTCTCCATCGTTTGAGAGATGGTGCCATGATTCAGGTAATTGGAGACTTTCAGATTTAAGATACATGGAAAGACACAGGATCCCACCAGGCAATACACTGAGTGCCACTTGATTTGATTAGAAGCACTGACATGCAATAACACACTCATGTTAGGAATGGTAAGGAAAAAGAACACTTTCTGCTGGCCAAACAGCAAAAGCTTCCATTTTGAATGGTGTGGTGCTTGAGAAGAACTAACCAGTCTTTGAAATCCAGCCCTTAACCAGGAGCTGTCTCAGGACATGCTAAAACAAGGGGCACTGATCTTTAAAAACATCTCAGTTTAAGCAAACACACACAAAGAGCATAATGCATATGCAACAACCCTTTAAAGAGGAAGCAGTATTTCAGTTTCTCCCCAAGTTCTTGGCTCACAGGAAAACATCTGATGCAAAAAGGGAACCAACCCAATTGGCCCCTCTGCCACCTCAGGGCAAATTATCCAGGCACCTATAAAAAAACCTCCTGATGCTTTACAGCTTAAATGTTTTATATAGTTAAGCTGAGTTGTCTTGAGTTCACATGCTTTATGTTATTCGATATGTTTTAACTAGGAAGCTACCTGGATTCATTTCAAGATTTTCTTTTTTTTTTTAACTAACCTGTTTTTGAGCACAGACTCTCTCATGCTAGCACTACACAGATGTATTCAATCTCTCTGCATACTGCAGAAGTATTTAAACAAAGTTTGAAAGAGAGTAAAAAAAATGGAGGGGGAACCCGACTGCCAGGCCACTTGGTTTCTGCTTTTGTGTTGGATTCCTTTATTTCTTTAGAAACATCAGAAATTTCAATGTATTTGCAAGTTCTTCTGCATTTTTTTTCTGCTCCATACTAGACCCATGATTTTGATCAGGTTGATAAGGAAGAAAACAAACACCTAAAGAGAGTTTTGCTGGTTGGAGACATACTTGGCTTTACAAAACATTTTAATAGCCATTATTAAAACATGCATCACAAGTCCTTCTTTCTTCTCGAGATGCTCAGGATTAAACCTTTGCAATAAAAATATTTATGAAAATTTGACTGAGAGATCTACTTTGGACAGTTTGTCTTAGAAGATGGAGCTTTTTGTTCCAAATCATGCACACACAGAGGTATCTGCCAAGCTCTCCAACTGTGTCACTCCAGTCCTTAAGCCATTTAACACAGAACATGCACGTGTCCTTTGAATGCCAAGTCAGCTACGTGTCAAAGACAAACAGCTCTGCACAGCCAACCCATTCCCATCAGCACATCAGTAAGAAATCTCATTTGTATTCAGTATTATCTTCATTGATAGGGATGGTGGAAAAAAATAAATAAAAAATAGGAAGAAACTAACACATATTCACAAATGCTTTTATAACCTCAGTAACTTTAGGAATAAGAAAGTTACTTTGGCCTGAAAATACACAGTTTGCCCTAGGAGGGAACAGCATCTATTTAGTGGGTGAATTAAAGACCATGAACATCTTTGCCTTCTGCTCTGATGGCTGGGTCCAAAAACATTTGAGTTACCAAAAGTGTTTTGCCTTTGTCTATATTTTTAGACATTTAGGCATTTAAAGACAGTTGCAATTGAAAGCCAGAAATTGTACAGATTAACTGTGAATATTACTAAGACAATTATATCTTAACCAGGTATTTAGTGAAAAGCTTCATCTCTAATCAAGATCTGAAACAGGATGATGGGTTTATTGTGGGTACTGTCACAATTTAAACACAATAACAGAAACATATTGAACCAGGCATTCAATTGTTATTGCAGTAATGCTGTATCAGGAGAGCTCACAGGCTAATGTAGCATAGGAATGCCAGGAATTATTTTAATATACAGGTTCTTACACCCTAAATCTCAGCACCCTCAAAGAACTGTAGTCAGTAGAGCTGAAAATCATTTGAGAACACTTGATCTGACCCTCCACAGGGTACAACTCCAAATACAGTTTGTATGTTCCAAGAACAAAATTTTGGTTTCCGTTTTGGTGGTGGTTTAGGATACACAGCAAATAGGTTTTGTCACCTGGTGTGTAGCAAGAATTTAAATAATATTGAAAGGCAGTTTGCTTAAATTGTGTTTTACTCCTATTATAGCATTGACCAGGAGCCTGGACAAATTGTTATGCAATTCATTAACACTCCTAAAAATGGTTGTGTATCTGAGTCAGGAAAAAACAAAGGTACTTGTGAGGTCAGTGCTTTTGAGTTATTGTATTCAGTTCTAGACAGAGCTGGATGCACTGCCTAGTATTGTCCACTGTTTCCGTCCCAAAATTCTATTTTCAATTTCACCTAATTTTTCTTATGTTAGGCTGAAGGTTACCTCTGGTAAGTGTCTGTTAGATCTGAAGCATCTGAGCCAAAACAGTTCTCTCTTTCTGACATCAGGACTCCTAAGTGTGCTTTCCAAGGCTGTAATTTAATTTTTAAATTGAGGATATTTTCTTTGGAAAGCACTACCCAGCTTTCAAATACTTGACTTTGTGGCCTTAGTGATGCTCTTTATAAATACAGAGGTTTCTTGTATATACATCCATAAAAACTAAAACATCATATGGGTAGTTAAGACAGTACTGGGATACTGGATTATATTAAATGACTTACATTAATACCAGCAATCTCTCTGAACCCAGCCAATTTATAATTGATATTGCTCTAGAAACTATTTATTTGAATCACACAGACAACTTCAGTACCAAACTGCTCCCACAGCATTCTGCCAAGACTTCTAGTGCTGTCCAAAAAAAGAGAAAAAAAGCTAGGCTACATTTGTAGGGGGTGTGGGATATAATATATATTTAAAATTATATTTTTCCTTTCTTGTTTTGACATTATTGAACAGTTAAGCAAGCTTTACCCATCAAGTAAGTTTCCCTATTTTGCACTCTATTTGCCATCAGGACACATGCAGGTTGGGTGGTGAGCACCCTCCTTCCAGGACTGACATTTACTGTGCATTTGCAAACAGAATATGCAGGTCCACCTGGCCTCTAACCTGTGCTGTGTTTAATGTAATAGCCATGGATGATGTGCAGAGGGATACTTGTTTTCTACAAGAAAAAAAAAGAAAAAAAAAAAAAAAAAAAAGGCAAACAAAGCAAAACAATTAAACTCCCGTATCATTTAAGGCTTGAATATATGCATTAATACAAAAAAACCCAAAAAACCAACAACTTGAGATCAGCTATTACAGGTATAGAAGACAACAAACAGATTATCAAAGCAATTCAATGAATCCTCTTGGTCTGGCCAGCAGGCACAGTTCAGCTTGGCTGAAGTGCTGCCAGTAACTCCAGGTACCGTTCAGGGCAGGGCATCAACAAGAGAACAGCCCTGAACTGCTGCCAGCTCCGTGCTCAGGACTGCCACGTCCTGCAGCTGGAGAAGGAACTTAGGGGATTCCAGCTGTGCAAGGGAGAAGGGATTTACCAGCTGTTAGCAGCTGTGGGTCAAGAAAACACAAGGTGAAATGCTACACAGCAGCCCCAGCTCTCACACCAGCCAGAGATTTAGGGATCTTCACCTCAGCTGCTGACTCACATGAAAACTGCCTCTTGCTTTGATGTCACTTGGATTTTAACACGTTAGACAATACAAGGCAAGAAAAGAGTTTCTTCCTGGCCAAGACCACAACAGTTTAAGAGAGGAGAACAATGAATGAGGCTATTAGAATATTTTCCTAATTAGCACTTTGTAGCAGCTGATTGCATCCTTGTCAAACAGAATTGACATTACTACCATAAGACACAAACTACGTTTAATATGTTCCCAGAGTCCTAAATAAACAGATACCTACATCACATTCACCAGACTGTAAAGAACCAGGGGGGAATAAAACACCAGGAGCCATCACCCTCCCACTGAGGTCTGATGCTCTCAAGCCTTTTCCCACTATCCAACTCCTCAATGAAAAATCTTAACCTTTTAGTAGTCAACATTTTCCAGCTTAGTCTAGTTTTGAGCTGCCATCCCTCCACCACTAGTCCAGATTAAGAGCATGCTATAACTGAACATGCTTTCTTATCTAACCAATTAAAATTTTTTTCTCTTAACTAATAATCTGGATCACAAATTATCTGCAAAAAGCCATGCACTTGCTAGGATATCTTTAAATGAAATCTCTCAAAATCCTATTTGTGATGATGTACAATGACATGTGTTATCTTGAGTACAGAAAAGAAACAAAAGTGTTTTCCCACACATCAAGTGACTCAGAGTTAGTATAGAAGCAGAATAGACTCTGTGGGCAAACAGAACTAATATTAACACACAATGAGTAAGTTACTGCTTGTTCCCTAAGGGTCAAGTAGCTTTTATTCATCTTCATCTGCCAAAAAAACACTACACAAAAGACAACTAACCCCCAAGAATCCTACCAGAAGCCACACCACCATCTACCACCATCTCTCATATGGCAACAGGCATTTCAAAACATAGCTTGAAGAAAAGCCTGTGATGTAATGGGAAGCAATGTTATTAAAAAATATAGATTGCATTCTTCTAAGTCAATACCAAAACAATGACCGACTCAGTTTTTGAAAGAGCAGCACTATGAAAATGCAAAATTGATTTAGAAGGGAAATAATAGCCAGAGGTTACTACGGCTGCTAAAGTTACAGGACATTTTTTAAAGAAACTAGAATTTATATGCAGTTCATAAAAATCTAGCAAAAAGGCAATTTTATGCACCATCTCAAAGTGAAACAAGTTATTCCCCTAAATTAAAATTGTTTTTTTTAAAGCATTATCATTCCAGCACCATCCACAGTGCAGTAAGAACAGCACTGCAGTTTTAACTGGCAATGATGATTTTAACAAGGGAAAAACTAGCAGCCTTTTGCCTTCTTTCAGTTCAGTTCTTGATCCGTAAAACATTCCCCTTACAAAAGGAAACAAACTAATGCTGGCCTTTCTTAGAACAGTTTTCATTTCTCATCTCTTACATGTCAATTTCCCACGATTTTCACAGCAAATAGAGTCATATGCCAGGTCATTCGGCCTCTAACAAGTGGAGCTGAACAAAAGCAGGCAGCCCCTGCGTGCAATGTCACCTCTAACATCACATGCAACAGGGACCGTTCCAGCAGAGCTACACCGAGCCCAGCTGGGCTCAGCCAGCCCTGTCCAACAGCTCATTCCATAAACAGGGGCACCACAAGGGCTGCATACACCTGGCTGGCCCAGGCAGTGGAACTGCCCCTTTGCCCCAGACTGCTCCTCTCCAACCACCCTACAAGCACTGCAGAGCCTGGGCCATCAGAGGCATCACCTGGACCTTCTCTTTGGGTTAGATGGTTGTGGTGTATATGACAGCTTGAATGCACCACCCTAAAATCACCTTTCCCTTATGTCAGCTGCCTCAATTCTCAGGCAAGAGTCAAGGATAATGACTGATTTAACCAAGAGACCATTAAATCCCCAGATATCCTAAAGCATAGCAGTACTCCATCTATTGGTCAGGAATTAAGGACGTGCTTAATCATCATCATCATCATCACCATCATGCACTAACCTCTATCATTAAACACTCAACCCATAAGCAGCCCACCCCTTCCCACCTGGGACTGCACATTCTTCCAGCAAAAATTAAACTCAAGTAACAGTATCTTCTGAGAAATAATGTAACTAACACTAAAAGCGTTAATATAACAACATCTAAAGTTAAAACTGGTATACTCTATTAGTCACACAATTATCATTTTTTTTCATTGAGAAATACGTGCACTTCTTAAATCAGCATTGAGGAGCTTGTCTGGTTACAGCCAAAGAGCTCATGCTGTTCCCTGGGTTGACACTTTCTTTCCCTGCAAGTACTGGATGCCACCAAGGAGGTTTGTACAATTTGTTCACAGTTTCCAGCCAGCAAGGCCACTGAAGTGACCGGGTGTGCAGTCCTGAGAACTCCCTGGTACAAGGCAAACCCCTGGCAGGGAGGCAAAGGGTTGAGCTGCTGTCGAAGCAGACACGTGCAGAACCTGCCCCGTCTTGCAGCGCTCCCCCCAAAAGGCAGCGCCATCCCACCCCAGCAGATCACACACAGCCATACCTGTGCTTCACTCCAGGCATCAGCAACTGGACCAGAAGGTACGTGAGACAGCCTGGAGCTGCCCCAGGCACAGCAGGGCGT
This sequence comes from Erithacus rubecula, assembly GCF_903797595.1. Classification (NCBI taxonomy): domain Eukaryota; kingdom Metazoa; phylum Chordata; class Aves; order Passeriformes; family Muscicapidae; genus Erithacus; species Erithacus rubecula. The sequence goes on along the minus strand of NC_136660.1, from coordinate 25,260,200 downwards.
TCTTTGAAAGGCTGGGGTTATGTTTGTCAGTTTCATTCCTTTGGTACCAAAGCTCATTTAAGCAGCGACTTCTCCCACACAATTCAGCAACTCCATACATTCATGCTTTTATAAGCCTCGGCCATTCATTTTATTTTTTTTTTTCCCCAGATATCCATTGCCATTGATTTTATCTATTTGCTTTTTTAAACTTAACTCCTCCACATAGTGGAACCACGCAGATGAGGCAGATGCCTACACATTTTTCCTCCACTTGGTATCACATCACTACCCTCCAGACACGAGTACAGGACATGTGAATGAAAAGCAGCAGATTCAGGCTCAACCTGCCTGTAACATAATGATGCTGAGAAGACAGAGGCAGCCCACCTCCACGACGGGGCTGTGGCTTTTAAGGCATGCTCTACCCTCCTTACAGAGCCACACCAAGGCTCTCCTGCCAAAATCCCATCGTTCAGCCATGCAGACACTGCCTGCCCTGAAGTCTGCAGCGAACACTGACTGATAACTCCGCTCTGAATTCCTAAATAAGCTTTCTAATGCGAGATGAAAACTGACCAACATCGAGGAACAAACTCCCAAAAGGCCCATCGTAAATCCGCATTTCTGGAGCCTAAAGTTCAAGGCAGCAATCTCGAATTTCCTGCTCGCTAAGACAAGCACAGAATGGAGGTAATTCCAATCTGCGGGCAGAGCAGGGGTGGGTGCCCAGGGCAGCAGGGAGCTGGGCTGATGCTGGGCACGGCGGTGGGTCCGCGCTGCCGTGACCGGAATCCTGAGCCGCGCCGGGAAGCGCAATCCCGGGCTCTCCGCACGGATCCACGGCGGAGGTAGAGCTGCGCGCCACTACAAAACCCCCAAAAACCCGCACGTTTTAAGAAGTTTTCCGAGACGCGTACAGAGTCCGGAGCCTTGCGGCGGAGCGAGGACACTCCGTAGTTACGACAATTCCTCCCGAGGTTTTATTTGATTAGCGGAGTTTGGGAGCGGAGGCGCATTATTTAAAGCCCCGTCCTCCCGCTCAGCCCAGCGCCGAGGCAGAACGACAGCACTGCAGCATCTCCCCCGGCCGAGAGCTGGCGCAGACCCGCGGGCGAGCTCCCCGCGGTGCCCCCGCACGGCCCCATCCCGCCCGCGGCCGCGGCGCCGCGCTCCCCCCGCGCCCCGCTTCGGCCGCGGCTCCGCGGGAGCGCTCGGGGCCTCCGCCCGCCGCCCCCCTCCCCTTCCCTTCCCGGCCCTCGGCGGCTCGGCGCCGCGCTCGGCGGGCAGGGACGCGGCCCCGCTGGCCCGGCGGTGCCCGCAGCCCGGCGGCGTTACCTCAGCGGGCCCGCGCCTTTGTGCTGCAGTCCATCCCCGCGCCGCGGCGGGAGCGCCAGCAGCAGCAGCGCGGCGCGGGCGGGGAAAGGGGCGGCGCGCGTGTGGCAGGAAGGGACACCTGGGCTCCTCCTCCCGCCGGATCACTATCTGGCAGCGCCCTTCCCCGGCCGCCCCTGGCCAAGTTGGAATCACGGCCGCCTTCCCTCGCCCTTCCCCGGCTTCCAGCTCGGCCGAGGCGCGGCGGCACCGCCGGTGTTCTGCGCCCCGGCTGCCTCCATTGTTGTCCCTGCTGTACCTGCAGTGCGGGGCTGGAGCATCCATCCCCGCGGGAATGCTGGAGAGGCGCTCCCAGCGCACGGGGTGCGGGGAGCTGTGTGCGGGAAAAATGGATAAAGAACCCGCGCCCCCCAAACAAACAACAACAACAACAAAACGCTGGGCTGGAAGTGAAATTCTGAGAAATTTAAACAGTTGTTGGGGCTGGAAGGCGGCAGACGGCTTCTCCAGATGGCTCGTCCTGCTCAGGAGAAAGCTCTTTTGCCGAGAGCAGCCTTAGCTAAAAAAGCTGTTCAAAATGCTAAAGTCATCTTGGCAAACGCTGTCCTATCTCTCTCTCCCTTTTTTTTTTTTTTTTTTTTTTTTGGGGGGGGGGTTTTTTTGGTTTTTTTCTTTTTGTTTTCTTGGCTTTCTGTAGCTGTTCAGCTTTGCAGCTGAAATCATCCCTGTCTTGGTTCCCCACCCAAAGTTACTTGGTTTCTCGGTTTCAGGGCCGGTTTTGTTACATCTGAGCGGCTCTGACCAGACTTTTGAAGTCACAGAAGCATTGGTGATAGTTCTTTTTATGCAAAAAAAAAAAAAAAAAAAAAAAAAAAAAAAAAACACTAAACAAAGAACAACAAAAACAAACCACCACACCTCTGTATTTTAATTACGTTTTTAATCACTTCTAAGATGCAGAAGTCCTCAAATCCAACAAGTCCTCAAAATCCAGGCTAGGAGTCAATTACAAGCAGGATCAAGTAGAAACTTTGTAAAATATGCTTGAAAGTCTTAGAAGGTCCCTTTGAAATCAGCATTGCTGCTTACAGGTGTAAAATTACACACATTAGCTAACTCCATGTAGGTTTGGGGACAAAGCCTTTTAATTCTGGGTACTGCTCACTTTTAAAGAGCCCCTCAAGGACTGTGATCATGGGGAAAGCAGCAAGGTTGGAGCAGGGTGGGATGAAGACCCTGATGGGGTCACCAGAGAGGCTCCAGCCCGCTGGCTGCTGCCACCACATCGGTGTAGGAGCTACAAGACCATCACAGAAAAGTGAGCAAGGGCCCTGGGGAGATAGAGAGATCCTTGGAGGAAAAAGTGCCGAGGCACCAAACTGTCCAGCCACAGGGTACTTGATTTGAATAGGGACAGGATGCAGAACACTTTGCAAATGTGTACACAGCACTGAGATGGCTCCATCTGACCACACCAGCACCACGGGAAACTGCAGGTTCCCTGCCACTAATAAGGGGATGAGGTGGCACAGCATCTGCTATTTAATACAGGACTTTTAACTTTCTGGTGGCTGTTGGAAATCTAAACTTACCTTGGGCACAGGAAGAATATATAACTACATGTGGCGTGTGCTATGAAGGTAGAAGCAATTGGCTTTCTCCAATTTGCCTATTAATTCAGTTTAACACTCATGGAATTAGTAGGGCTGTTCCATCCATATTCATCCCCTTGTTTTTATTTCCTTTTGGGAAAAAAATTACAGCTGTATTATGTTTTAATAAACTTTGAATTTGAAAAGGCCAAGAAATTGCAAACCTTGGGTGTGGTTTTGAAAGTGAGGGTGACACTGGATTGAAATTGGTGGGGTTTTGCCTTGAACTCTGAGCTCTGGCCCAGACAACTGCTTAGCTAGAGAGGGTCCTGGCACATGAATGGGAACTGGCCACACACACATTTCAGCTGGAAACCAGAAGAGAGTTGTCAACCATTAGAGCAATCAAATACTGCCTTACCCAAGGGGGTATTTGGAATGGAAAAATCTCACTGCTTTTGAGTAGTAGTTTATTAAAGTCATTATACAGTGCATTGTCTGCAGCAGCAGGGGACAGACTTGGTGTCTCAGGAGGTTGATTTGAGCACTGAGGTGCTGCGTGACATTGATCACACACCCTGATATTTGAATTTCAGAGGCAGCAGTTGCTTATCCCAGCAGATGCCTCTCAGGTTTATTGTAGGGTGAGTTTTCTTCTCCTGGGCATGTAGATGAGTTTTACTTTAGTCTTGGAAGGATTATGAAGCTGACAAGTACAGATGATTCAGGTTATAAATGGATTACAAGCACGATCAAGGAAGAACTTTCCTGCATGGAAAAAGACTTCTCCCATTAGTTCTGGAGCTTTGTTCCCTCCCTCAAAACAAGAGCCAGGTGCTCCTGGAGAGTCAGTGGCCTGGGCCATTCTAGTTAGGCAGATCCCTGTGCTGCAGCAAAGGGAGACCTCTGCCTGTGTACTCCTGCTGTGAGAGGGACAGGTAGCACCTAGAGCAGTGAGGACAGATGATGGGCAGGACTGCTCTTTTGGGGTTGGATTGTATCTTAGTGTTAAAAACCCTCCCTTAACAAGTGAAACCAAACACATAGTAAGCTGCAACAATTTTTGGAAAGTGAGTCCTCACACATACATCTGGCTTTGTTACTCTCTCTGGATCTCACACAGTTTCTCTGTCAGCCAGGTCAAGGAAACCCTCTCTGTGTACATTTCTCAATAAATACATTGAAAAAAATCCACACAAGAAGTAAAGTGTTTCCTTTTCAAAAACCCAGTGTTGCAGGAATGCTTTGCCACTCTTTCCCACTTTACATGGTACAGCAGCCTTTCCATCCTCTATAAAGGCACGTGTCTAATCAGTGGACCTAGCTGAGCTACTCATTAGAAACTTGGCCAAACCACAAACATTTGTTTCCTTGCTTTATGCCAAACGCAGAGAAAGTAGGAGGGAGTGGCATAGAGCTCATGTTAATGAGTTCTTCATTCCCCACAGAGAGATAATCAGAACACTGCTCAGAGATTCATCAACTTTTTTTTTTTTTATTAGCACTTTAATGACCTACATGTTTGGGGTTTGTTTGAGAAGTTACTTCAGCTAAGAGCTAGATAATTCCTCATGCAGCTGTGGCTTAGGAAGCAGCTCAGGGGACACACATGCCAAATTACTTTAGCTCTAGTTAAAAAAAAAATATATATATATATACCACAAGGTTTCCTGGGTGCCTCCCTTTTCAATCAAGGGCATTATGCCCTCAATCTGTCTCTGCTGGGTCACGTGTGGGGGGCTGGTTTCTTCTGCAATCTTTGGTGAGCTGTACAGAAAATGCCAAGCACTGGTGGTACTGCGTGTTCCCCAGAGACAAAGGGCTGAAACAACTGCCTGGCCCTGATCATTCCGGGAGGCACGCTCCCTTGGGAGGGATTAAAGGCACTTCCAGGGACCAGCAAAGATGCCAAAGAAATCAGTGGGCTGTGTGAGGAACAAAGTTGCTAAACGCTGAGAGCTGGAACCTTTTCCATGTTGCTGCAGGGTGAGCCTCTAACCAAGGGATTCTCCAGTGCCTGCTGAGGAATATATGACCCTGCACATGTGCTGGGGAGCCACTGCAACCATCTACACATTACAGTGAAGGCCAATGGCAACAAAAACCTCTCAGGAGCTTGGAGGGGCTGCTCTGAAATTATCCACAGTTTGGTATTTGCAGCTTTCCTCATGTAAGGAACTGCTTTTGGTGGCAGTCAATAATGGCAGCTGCTCAGGAGTCCCTTTGGTTTAAAAGTGAAGAGCTGCTGGCCTTTTGCTGTCACTCAGGAGGGTCATCGGATGGAAAATACTGTAAAATCTCTTCCCATGCCTCCCCTGCTCCCCTGTGACCAGATTTCCTTCTGGTCTTCTGGAGAGAGCTGTGAGAATATATACATTAAAGGCAGGGATGTAGTCAAATACTGCAGGATAACTGGGGTTATGAGAGTGTTATAAAGGGATAGGATTTACTTTTTCCTGAATCAAACCCCAAGTGTTTCCTGTCAAACCTCACTACAATGGGATACAAATGCACAGTCTATTACGTTCACATTTCCTCCAAACTGCTGTCTCTTTCCTTGAACACAGAGTACAGGAAAGGATGCTTTCTGCCCCCACTCATGTCTCTCAACTGACTTTATCTCCTTCGAAAAGGGAATTGAGACATTTAGCATGCACTGTCTTCAGTAGGTTGCCTCCTTCTAATGCCTATTGCCTTAGGATGAGAGGTTGTAAACATGGAGAAATGCCTTTGATATCAAAGAGAGCTTCACTGGAGTAACATCAGCATGAATGAATGCAAAATGAGGTCCATGGGGAATAAAATGCTAAGCCTGGGGAGAAAAAAAATCAAGATTCACAGGACTAATCCAGAGGAATAGTAGCTCATACCATATAAGAACCCCATAGTTCTCATTTCCTCCTCATCCCTTCAGGACAGGAAAGAACATCCTGCTCTTCTAATATGAACAAAATAAAAGTTATTTTTGGAAGAAAAAAACTCATGTTCAGAGCACATTTTTAAAAAGACATCACTAATCTGTGATTCTGATGATGCATTTGGAGCACAACACGTCCCTTTGCAGCAAGAAACCCCATTTGTTGGCTCAGCACCATCTGCACTCAGCAAAAGGTTTATGCTGGTTGAACAACGAGGTAAGGATTCTTTGTCAGCACATTAATGGGGACTTGAACCTCAATTGCCATCTCTGGCATGGGTGTCAGACACACAACAGCCTGGGGGAGAGGAAGGTGGAAGCATGGGAGTCTAAGGTCATGGGCTGGTAGATGTGCATGTTGACTCAGTAACTCTGAAAAAGGTTCTCTGTAACTATCCTGGAGTTCCACTTTCTAATGAAGAATCATTACCCCAAGACAAATTGAATAGAGGACAAAGAGTCATCCCCCATCCTCAGTGGTGAGGCATCTTTGCATGCTGTGCTTTTTGTTCTATCTCAGGGCCTACAGAGGAGCATGTGGTGTAATTTCCTGGACAAATGTTTTGAAGTTTAGAGCATCAAGTCAAACTCAGAGCTGTTTGGGCCAAAGTTGCCGCTTTTCATATTTAATGGACCACTTGAAACGACAGAACAGCAATGAAATCAGCCTCAGATTTGTTAATACACATAAACAATATTAATTCATGAATAATGTTTTATTTTGGATTTTGATAAGTAACTGTCACTCCCAAAGCTTCGTAGGAGGCAAGTAAGATAGAAGAATGTGTATTAGTGCAGTATCTAACAATAAGGATAAACAATTGTAGAGGAGTTAATAATTTACCAATTCAAGATAGCAAACAGCTAATGTACTATAAAAAGAGTTCCACTTTCCCTTTAAAAACCATTCATAGAGTATAAGATTTTAGCTGCTCTCAGTGTCAAGGGCCCCAAATACCTAAGCAGACTCTTGGGAATGACCTCATCTGTAGTTTCTGAGTGTATTCCCAGGGATGCGTCATGCTAGGAATGGCTGGATGGAAAGCTGGGGCCAGGAGCTCGCTGCCCCAGCACAGCAGGGCTCCCAAACTGCAGCACGGGCCAGCAGTGCCTACACAGAGCTCCTGGCACCCCCCTGCAGCAGGCAGGAGTGTGCTCAGGGCAGTGTCCTTCTGTCACTGCAGCCACCAGAGCAGGCTGAGAAAAACCATGCAGAGATATTCCTATGAAATCAGTGGATTACTCACATACTTAAAGCACTGATTTCCCTGGCGGGACAAATTGTGTTCAGTGGTTTTCATATGAAAGGATGTGAGATTGCTGCTGCTGACTGTCTCCATTTGTTCTCAGGCAGGAAGTGGAGAAGGGCAGTGGGACCGATGATCAGGTCTGTGCAAACAGACACTGGAAACTCAAAACAAATCAGTCACAGAAGTATGTGGACAGAGAAAAGAGAAAAACCTTTGCCTCTCTTTGCCCAGCAAATCCTGGTAATTCTTCAGAATGTGCACTAACCATCTCTAAGTCTGCCTCTTACCCTGTGATGATTTACCCTAAATTGCAAAGTCTGGGGTTTTAACTGGGATATCTGAACTCTCTGGGACTCCACAGGAGAAAGATAAATTAATCTACAGTGCAGACTTCAGTGTCACAGCTGAGGGAGATAAGGAAATTGTGGAGGAGTAAAAGCACAAATTCCCTTTAAGAAGAATAATGTGTAATTCTACATACCATCACTTACATACCAGAAAATAATACACAGATCCACTATCTAATCAGAGTTCTGAATGTGTGTTATACAGCAGATGAAGCAGCTCAAACTACTGTGCAGAAAACAGACCTTGGATTGTCTAAAGATAGATGGTGAAAAGCTATGAAACATCCAGGGTTTCCTAGACTTCACCAGAGCGAGAGATACATCAGTACAAATTGAGTCTCTGGCCTCCTAGAGCTCTGCAAATCATCAAAAAGGACATTAATGTCATTAGCAAAACCAACAAACGTGCCTATACTTATTACTTGTTTGTAATAAGATTTGGCTAGTGTATAATTAGCAGGCTGCAGAAGACTTTTACGACCTCTGAGAACAGTCTCTGCCATGCTGAGGCTCACCAGAATATTCCCATTCTTTCTGTGTAGTAAACATCTTCCCTATGGGTTTCTACCCCATCAGATGGACTGACATAAGCATATGCAACATGTCATAGGAATCCATGTGAACTATATATATATATATATATATATGTATATGCATTAGTTTGGTTTGATTATTTATTCTACAAGGATAATCTTTGACCAGGAAGGCTTGTTTCCCAAGAGGCAGTAACACTCTTCTGCCAGGCAGGACAGTGAGTTATCTTGTGTATTTTTGGTAAGTAGACACAGGATTACCCATTAGCTGGCTTGAACACACCTCACTGTGAGTGGCTGATCAAGCTGGCTCTCTGCCCCTCTGCTGGGATGCTTTTTTCTCAGGGCTTAAGCATGACTATAGTGACTTCTTTAAATGTGTCTAACTAGGGACATGCATAGGGCCAAGGGAGGCTGGAATGGGACAAGTCATTGAGCAGCTGCTGAATATTTGGATCCCAATATTTGTTGGGTGACAGAAAATGGCACTGAACAAGATAGCAATTCATGCCACCACTCTACAGAAAGCTGGGGGGATTTTAGTTTTGGGTTTAGGCTTGTATGATGCCGGATGGGAAATTGTCACACAAATGTTCATCTGCCACTAAAGCAGATGAGAACAGCGGTGTTGGAGTTGGCCCTCTGTCAAGCCAAACTGCAGCTACGGACCCAGCATCCTGCCTGGCTTTCAGATAGGAAACCAGCTCCAGGCCTGCAGCTCTGCTGCGTTTTCTACAACTGGGGGCTTTTCAAGGCTGTTCAACGTGTACAGGAGAATCGGCTGCTTCGCTTCCCTTTCCAGCACCAGAGGTGAGGAGAGGCCAGCATGCAGCCAAGGAATGGGGCTGTGAATCAGCTGGGATTTTCTGACAGATACCCTTCCTCAGATGGAGCACTCCAGCTGCTGCTGCTGGGGGCCAGCTCTCAGGCTCCTTTAATGCCCTCTGTGCTGTGCTCTGAAGCTCAGCTCAATGGCACAAGTGCTTTGGGAAGCTGACATGGAGGGACACATTTTGTGATACACTCTCTGTCCCTTGCGCCAGTGTTGTGTCCCCCATGCTTGGAGAAAACTGCTCTTGGTTTGCAAAATGTGTAACTCAGATGTGATCTCTCTGCCTTGCAAGGGAGTGCTTGGGAAAGCAATGTGCTGGGACTGTGGGAGTGATTCCTTCCCATCTCATGGATGAACAATGCATTCCCTTCACTTGTGATATTGTTATCAATGATTCAAAATGGGATAGTGAAAATTCTTTCCATGCTGTGTAACGAGCTTCCTAGCAGAGAGATCCAGCTGCAGATATGATAATCATGCTCTGGTGCTTTCAAGGATTATCAGTGTAATGTTGGATGCTAATGGACAGATAGCACAGTGTTAAAAAAAACCAAAACAACTGCTGTAACAAAATAAGGCTGTAATTCTGTTGCTGCTACAAGCTTGGTGTATGAACATGGGCAGATCTTCAGGAGAAAACATCAAATTTGCATGCCCATGTCCAAGTTTTCCTATGTCCTGACAGATGGTCTTTCAAATCCCATTACAGCAGGTATGGCCACAATTCATAATCTTTCTTCTACCTGGGTGTTTATTTTCCCAGCCCTGGACTAAAATCCTGATTTGTCTAACTGGATCCAAGACTGTGCTTCTGTTTCAAAGCCTGCTAGCAGGCAGGCAATGCCAGCCAGCTTTACCCACAGAGTCCCTCTGGTTTCTGGGGAACTTCCATTTCTCTCAAAGTCAGACTGGCGATTCAAGACTGATGAACTGCTGTGAATACTCTGCTTTATCAGAGGAAATAGTTGGAGGCTGAAGTCTTGGTCCCTAACAAGTCTTTGCGAAGATATTAACATGTCTTGCCAAGACCTAGTAATTCCCTTGCAGCCAATGCAACATTCCTCAGAGGCCATAAGGCAAGACTGGAAAGGGGGATCATGTGGCTGGGCCCAAGCTGAATTAGCTACTCCAGAGATACACCCTGAGCATGTGACTTCTTTGCAGACACAGATCTAAGGTAACAAACCTACCTGATTTTGGTGAATCCATTCAAGACATCTATTCTCAAGATGTCTTATGTAAGAAAAATAAGGCTATGCTTTCAAAAAGGAAATTAGGACCTGTATATACAATGCTATAGCCATAAGAAAACGAGACTTGATTATTTGGATTAAAAAAAAAGGAATTGGGGAAGAGGATATTGCACAGCTATGCCCACATTTTATTTGCTTGGTTGCCTGCAACGAAAGTGTCAGGAGAAGAAAAACAGTAAAATGCTACACATGTCCCCTGTAACTGATTATGCAAAATCCTGTCCTTGTGGGAGCTGCTTACAATAAGTTAAACCTTACTTTCAGAAGATGAACAGCAGGTTTTCAATTATGGCATTTGAGATCTCTGGAGCAGGGATTATGAGAAGATAGCATAAGTCAGATGGCCCTTCTGAGACGTGCTTCTTATTCAGCGACAGACGAGCCTCTTGCACTGGTACTCTTGCAAGCACTCAAGGTATGTACAGTAAAGGGCAGCACAAAGATCTTCACACAGGCTCCAGGAGCAGTGGAGCACGGTTTGGGCTGGGGCAGGATCAGTGCCTTGGAGCCCAGGGTGTTACCTCTCTGTGCCTCTGCTCAAATGCCATGCAGCTAATTAGCTGTGGGAGCAGCCTTGGTGCCTGCTGGCTGGGTTACCTCTGTGCCACATGCTATTGCTGGGCTATTTCTCCAGACTGAAGGGCAGTGGGAATTTTACCAGCAGGTTCAGTGAAAGCAGGCCAGCAGGCAGTGCTTTGCATCTCCTACACTAAGAATCTTTACTTGGTTCACCACTCATTGTTCTGACAGTTGTCTCATTTATTCACTTTTTACATCAAAATCCATTCCTCTAAAGCTTATGTTTAGCCTTAAGCTTCAGCATGTGCTAATAGTATTAATCATTCTGGAAATAGCTCTGTCTGCTCTGCTATCAGGAGCTATCTGGATGACACACTGTCCTGGCTCCACATTGCTGCCCTGCTCTCTGGGGGTGGCTCTCGAGCAAGTGCACAGCAGGGAAGGGGGACAGGAGGCAGAAGGAGGCAGAGGGGGATGTCCTTGGGCTGTGCATCCATATTTTAGGGGCTGTGCCAAGCTGCATTTAGCTGCAGTGCTTCTCATCCCTGTTCTTTCTGGGGGGTCTGAGCTTCCCCAGCTCATCCCATCTGTCCTGGAGAAGGCATCACACAACAGGTTCAGAGTGGCAAACATGGTCTAGAAAGCTTCCAAGAAGGATCCTATTGTCACAGGCTTTAGGGGCAGATGGGACTTGCAGACAGGAGAGCCAGGTCTTGGAAGTGCTCTGGGGTCCTGCAGTTCGACTAAATGTTGGTGTTGCTGTGTTTTGCCTTTTTACTAGCCTGACTTCTGTGTATGCTTCCCTTCAGAAAAAGGAAGGATATTCTGGAGGGCTTCAAATCCTTCTACTGAATATATTAAGAAATAACACCATGTGTGGAATCACCAGCAGAGACATTAAACAAAGACTAAAAATAGAATTTCTTTTTATTTTTTCTTAAAAAAACAAAAACAAAAACAAAAACAAAACCAAAAACAACAAAAAAAACCCCTAATGCCCAGATCTCAGATTCTCATGTTTCTTTATCTAATGGACAGTCTCCAAATAAAAACATCCTCTGGGGCAATGCCATGTTCCTTTCACAGTTGCCTGAACCAGTTTTTCACTTCTTTCTGACTGTATAATATCTCACAGCTAGCTATGGAAATTGTGGAAAATGCCAGTAACATAGTAAGGGTGCAAGTAACACATTGTTAGCTTTTTTTGAATATAATTTAGCTGCTGAAAACCAAATGATAGCTGCAAGCATATGACCAGTCACCTGCCTGCTTCCTGGCCCACAGTTTAAGAATTTCAAAATAGTACAAAAATATTTCACAGCTAATTAAAAATCTGACTTTTCTGAAGGTCAATAGAGATGGCTCTGCCAAGGAATGCACAGGAAAAAAAAAAAAAAAAAGAAATTCCAGCACAATTGGCAAATCACTTCCCATGTCTTAGTTTCCCATTTTTATATAATACAAAGTACTTGCAGACCTGACTTTTCCATGATCCACAGCAGGTGCCAGAAGAACAAATTTCCACATAGGGCATTTGGTCAGGTAAAGTACTATTGTACTGCAAGTTGCACATGATGGAATAGTCATTGGATAGGAAAACATGAGGTCATTTTTAGCTATTGATAATTCATGGAAATGTAAAATACATGGGGCATAAGTAGGAGTGGATCAGAGTACTGCTATGGTAATTGTCCAATAAATGTTATGCTTTTATTCACAAATCAATTGACAAACTAACAAATTCGTTTTCACAAGGTCATTGTGTATCTGAGGTACTTCTGCAGTACTTGAATTTTAGAACCCTAGTATCCCATAGCAATGCCAAAATATTGTATGTGCAGTTGAAATTAATGCAATTACCTGACTTCTTCAGAGCTGATCATTTATTTTGACTCTGTGGTCCTTGGGGTAATATTCTCCTTTCAATTCAGAGTATACTGTCAGCATTAACAGTGAATCATAGACAGGAGAGAATAATCAGCTTGCAGATTCATCTGTTTTCCAGCTAACCTTTCGCCAGGAAGCATTTTTAAAAGGCTGGAAATGAACACAAAATTGAAAGTTGACTGAGCTAATATCTGTGCTACTAAAGAAATTTACTGAGAAAATTATTTTTGCTGTCAACACTGTTGGGAAAGAGCCAAAGTTCCCATGCAAATTACAGCAGTATTTCCCAGGCTAAACAAATTTAAAAAGTGAGGATTTTGTGATTTCTTATTTACTCCCTCCAAAATATGGCACATTTCTGCATCACAAGCTAAGTCATCCTGTTCAGCCACATTGTTTTTTAATCAAATGCTTTCCTTTACCTGTTGCTTGACATTAACCCATTGCTCCTCTGCTGGATCCTCTCCTCCATATCCGTGCTCCCCTTTCCCTTCTGCTGCTGTGCTTTTTAAGTTAACATCACTTTTAAAAGTTCCCTTTTAATCAGCCCAGGCCTGCTGGCACGAGCTGTCAGCAGGATTCATTTCTCTAGGCTCTTTCCTTGTGTTGCATTGCCTTGGCAACAAGATTTAGCAGCAAGGCAACAGCCTTGAACTTGTCAGAGTCTGTTGCAACGCGCCGAGCATGTATTACTCTCCAGCACCTCGGGTTACTATAACAACTACTAACAATAAAACTCATCTCCTGGCTTTTAAATACAGGAACTTCTACAGTCTGTTTCCTGGCAGGACTGCAGCAATATTATGTGATTCCTGGCTGTGCTTGTTTTGCCTGCTCCTTCCTTTTTGCACATGATAGCAGCTTCCAGGAGCGAGGTGCTGAGGCTTGGGAAGGAGCTTGGCATGGGCACAGCCAGTGCTGATCCTAGGGATGGGGAAACAAAATGCCACCTGATGCCAGGGACAGAGCCCCAGCAGCAAACTTCAAATGCTCCAGACTGGTGATGCTCAGCACCTGCCTGCACCAAGCCTTTGCCTGCAGCATTTTGGTTTTTTTCCTGTTCCAGCAAAATACACCTTGTTTGGCTGGTGTTGGCATCCTGGGGAGGAGAGTGCAGCCATCAGAGAGGCACTGTTGGTTTCTGTCAGCACAAAGTGTTTTATTCCATCCTTGCAAATGATGAGAATATAGGAGCAGTGTAGTGTGGAGAGATGGGCAAGGGACCAATGACTGTCATAAGATCATATAATATTTCAAGCTGGAAGGGACCCATGAGGATCACTGAGTCCAATTCACTGCTCCTCACTGTACCACCTACAAACAAACCAGGTGACTGAGAGCATCCTCTAGATGTTCCTTGAACTCTGGCAGAGTTGGTGCAGTGACCATGGAGTCTGTTCCAGAGATCAACACCCTCTCAGTGAAGAACCTTTTCCTAAAGTCCAGTCTGAACTTCCCCTGACAGAGTGTTATGGGCTGATGTTTGGACTGGCTCCTCTCCTTGCTTCCCCCGTGCAGCTGCCGGTCCCTCCCTCGGACTGTTTTATCTCCTGCCCCATTGTTGGTCACTCAAGAGAGATCAGCACCTGCCCATCTCCTGCCTGCTGTGAAGAAGCTGAAGCCTGCAATGAAGGCACCCTTCAGTCTCCTCCAAGCTGAACAAACCAAGACATCTCAGCCTCTCCTCTCAGTCTTGCCCCAAGGCCTTTCACCATCCTAGTTGAACTCCTCTAAACAAACTCTAATAGTTTGGTGTCCTTCTTATATTGAAGAACCCCAAACTGCACAGAGTACCCTGCAGCAGTGCAGAGCAGGGTGGGACAATCTCCTCCCTTGACAAGCTGGAGATGCTGTGCCTGATGCACCTCAGGACATGGCTGGCCCTTTATGACTGACAGGCATTGTTGACTCATATTTAATCTGCCATTGACCCAAAGCCCCAGATTTCTTCTTGTGGGGCTGCTCTCCAGTCTCTCCTTCCCAAACATGCACATATACCCAGGTCTGCTCAGTCCCAGATGATGTTTGTACTGAGGTACACGTGCCTTGATCAGCATGTCATGTTGTCGTGACACAAATTTTACAAATTAAATCTGAATCACTGGTGCTAGGGATTTAAAAAACCTTTTAGCAGAGACAAGAATTTTAGTGCCAGAGGACCCTTTATTAGGAACATTTTCAGTCAATGAAATGCAGGATGAGGATGTAAATTGAGCCAGTGCAGAATCAGGAACCATGGAAATTTCTCAGCAGCTCACCCAGTGCCCTGTCACACCTCCTTCCTGTGGCTTCATTCATGAGGACAGAGCAAAGCACTCATCCTTTTCCTGTATGTCACATCCATGAGTATCTCGTGCAGACTCAACATCATTCTCACTTTTCCATAACATGGCTCATATTTCTTCAAGGGGGCAGAATTCATAACCCACGATGTGAACAATGGGAAGGCTTGTATAAGAATAGCTCAGGATACAGCTCATTTCAAGCGTGGTGAGGCATGCAAACAGGAACAGAAGAGGAGCAGCAGATCTTTCCTCCTTTAGGAGTGATACTCAGGTTATGCAGCCAGGAAGCACTGCCTGTGATACAGCAATTGGTGGGAAGTGGAGGAGGCAAAGCTCTCTCTGAGCAAAGGTCTGTTTGTTTAAACAGATTTTATAATGCTAAAATGGTGCTTTTCATTTTCTGCAGTTGCTGCCAGCTGAAGGATAATGGCTGCAGGTGACGAGAGCTGCTGGGGATCTGGTCACATTGCTGTGCACTGTCTGCTTTCCTGTGGGGCCAAAGGCTGAGATTCTTCAGGGTCCCCAAGCACAGAGCACAGCCTGGACCCACAGGTCATTTAGAAATGACTCCAAGCAGGACCCATGTGGGTAATGCTGATGATAAAAGAATCAGTGCAGGGCACAAAATGTGCAGGCAAGGAGCATCCCTGGATATGCATGATCTTCTACAGAGATCCTTTTCATTACCTCATTTGCTTTGTTAGGCTCCTGCTTTCTCCTGTACAGAGTTTTGAGCACACATTCTGGAGTATGTGAGTATGGAGTTGCTAAGAGTGAAGCAGCCAGCTTGACAGAGACACCCCAGCCCCTAGACTTCTCTGGAGTGCCTCATATTTCATATTTAACTTGGGAAAAAAAATAAAATCAGCCCAGGTTTTCTCACTCCTAATCTAGGGTTTTGATTTAAAGACAAAACCAACAAATCAAATATAATGAGCCTTTATTTTGAGAAAAACAGCTAATTTGAAAAGCCTAGTTCTGCAGTTAGATCTCAGGACAGCAGTGTCTAAAGAATCAAAATGTGATAGATGGGGTCTCAAATGGTCCCAAATCTCTCACAGATATTGGCTATGGATCACTGTCCCTTGGGTATGAGAGTCAAGGAATGCAGCCAGACACCAAAGTAAAGCACTTAAGCTTCACAGTTTGGGGTAATGTGCAGGACATGTGCCAGCATCCAGGTTTGTCCCCAGGTGCTGACCACAGCCTGGGAATGCCTCATGGCAACTGCAGCTTTTTTCCCAAAAGGCCAGGCACAGAACCTGGGATACATTTTTAAGGTTTAAAGTTTCTACACGGAACATATGTAGAAAGTTTAATCCTAACTTTTCTCTGCTTTGTACCGTTATCTGAGGCAGACAGTAACCCAATACTTTGTGTCTGGAATTCTGCACTCACTGGAATAAGCATCTGTTTCTTGTACTGGGATTCATTTAATATATTATACAGCTTGGGACACCAAATTATTTCAACACATTCAGGCTCAAGGGATTTTTCAGCAGGTGAGTGGGCCTCACTCACAAAGGCAGTGACTTTGGGTGGGAACTGGGGCTTGTAAAATGTACAAGCCATTTTATATATCTGTACAAATAAATGTCTATTGCCCTACAAATATTAATTAGAAACAAAATCCACTGGCAATCTCAGATGCTAAACTGAGGTTAACACTGAGAGAAGTGCTACTATCCCAAGCCATGGCAGGAACTCTCAGGAGGGCTCTCATTTGCCTCCCTAGCAGAAGGACCTAGCAGACACCTGGATCCATTAGTTTTATTGCTGGAGCAGATAAGGAAACCTTGTGTAATAAAAATATTTCCCAGGTGTCAGGCCAAAACACAGGCAGGTCACTGCACCCTGTTAATGTTTGTGCTAGTGAAGACTTTGAGGAAGAATAGCATCACAAGAATTGTGGATAAAGTCTCTGCTGTGCACTAAGCATGCTTTTAAAATTTAAATATGGAATATATACATAAATATATTAAATTAATCAGGATATACTTCCTTAGCAGAATTTTATGCAGACTGAACAAATGGTCTCCTAAAGCACTTAATGCCAGTGCTGCACCAGTGACCACTGTGGTCTCTTCTGCATACATTAGATCTAGCTTTTACCATCTCTCTTCCTGCTAGAATGGACAAGGGAAAACTAAGGGGTCCTGGAAACAGCCACGAGGCTCAAATCTGGTCTTTTTGCAAAGAGGCCAGTGCAGGTGATGGGGGATGTGTGTGCACTGCTTGGTGTTGAAACAGAGCCAGGCAGAGAATGCAGCAAACATTTCGTTTTCACCCATCGTTAAAGGTTTACAGCCAAAGCCTGAACATCTGGTATTTAAGTTAAAAGAGCAGACGTGGAAGTACTCAGATATCTACCTGGCCTACTGCTGCCTCCCTTTCCTTTCCAAATGCGGCTGCTGGGAACCACCCAACCATGATCAACTTCCAGTGCTGGCCAGATAAATTGTCCTCCCAAGAAAAATGAAGATAAGATCTCTAGATAGGCTTGTTTCTTCTCTCCCTGCTATCTTTTCCCCCAAACACAACATTTGTTGTTGCAGTTTCTAGTTTCACTGTTTTCAAACATACCAAATTTATTTTAAACATGATCCAAGAGGACTCATGCCACATGTTTGAAACCTTCATTTAACTCAGAGCTGAGAGCTGAAAATACAAACAATTTTTTCCTGTTCTCAGGCCCTTCCTTGTCTTGGCACATTACAGCACTGCTGTTATATACTACCAAAACCCTGGCATGAATTGTTGTTAGGTAATTTTCTAGGGTGGAAATAGGAAGAGAACTGGACTTACAACACTTGCTGCCCCCCACATGGACAGAGGTGTGCCTCTGGGCTTGGAGGATGTGACCCTGCCCAGCCAGCACTGAGATGTGAGCATGGCCAAACTCACTTGTGTTGCTGTGAGTAAAACAACTTTCACGTGACAATTTGCAGGACAGCCCCTGGAAACACAAACACAGAGGGTGGGTTATTGTCCAGGCAGTTCCAGTGCTCACAAACAGATGGGAGGGACTGTTCAGTCATGTGTGCAACCTTGTAAAAATGTGTTTTGGATCCCTGTTGGCAGGAAGGAAGTGATCCCACACTTCACCTCCAACCCCCTGTGTGTCTCCTGCTGTGTTTCCCAGCTTGGAAAGAGTGCTGAGGCTGTGGCACTGTGGGGTCATGGCAATGGAAGAGCCCAGTGGTGCTGCTGGCACCTGCCTCTGTGTCAGAGAAGTGGGGCTGAGAGCACCCTTTCATCTGTCCAGGGGCCAGGAGATGTCCCAAGCCACTGGCAGACACCACTGGCATCCCCTGTCCTTGGTGAGAGCTGTGTAGATGCTCAAACCCTTGCTACAATTCCCCAGTTTCTATTTTTCTCTCCCACAACAATCTGCATTATTTTGAGGAGAAAAAAAAAATCCTGGTCACAAACTGGTTACTGGGTCACTTTCTGACACCACAATCACACCAAGGTGCCAAACAGCATCTGGCATCAAAAGGCTGTGGGATGCTCAAGATAGCAGGGATAATTTTTGGTGATTAGATTGCAAAGCAGGAGTCCAAATTTCACAGGTGCCCAAATGAGGAAGGTGAAGGAAATGAAAGTTGCAACCACAATAAAGGTAGAATGGGTATAGGAGTGTTGATAAGATAAAGCAAGTTCTTTTATGGCTTATTTCCTGGCCTTGGTCACTTGATACAGATCAAGATTACAACAGTTAATGGCTCTGTCATTTGTGAGGTTGGTCTCTGGGAAATTTGGTTGCTACTTCTCAGGTCTTTCTCCCTCATCCCTCTCTTTTGTTATCTGATGCAAAGCAGCATTATAAGAACATAAATGATAGCCCAATCAGGAAAATTTAATCCAAAGCAAGGTAGATTGAAGTGCTTCCATAAAAGATCTTTGCATCAGAATTTTCAGCATTTTATTTGAGGTCATACAACTACTTAGAAAGGACAGTTTCATCTCTTTAAACATTTCAGAACATATATCACAGACAGCTCTGGCTAGCTCTGCCTGATAAATTAATTATAAAAGATTGTACATTATCTACATTGACAAGTTCATTAGGACCACTTCAAAGCTTCCCAGAGACTCAAAATGCCCAGGAAACAAGCATCAAACATTTTGGCTTAACTGGAAAGCTCACTCTGCTTTCTCTTATTTAACTTAGTAGTCATACATTATTTAAACGAAATAAATAGTGCTGCCTCCTCTGCTCATCCAGGCAAAGCCTTTAGCAGCAAACCACTGGCTCATTCAGCATGCACCAACACCCCATGCAATCCAGACCCCCTCAGGGCTAATTCATGGGCTTAACACTGCTCCTGCTGGTACTGGGATGCTTGCAATGTTTGGACCCAGGTCCCTGCAGACAGACAGGACAGCTCACAGGGCACAGCCACACCTCCACCTGTGACACAGCTCTTCACTGTGAAGGACTTATCACCAGCATAGGCAGGAGATGCCAGCAAAATACTCTGTGATCTGAAAATACCTTTTCTTACAAGACCATTACCCCTCTGGAATGAAGTTCCTATGCAGAAGACTCATCAGTTTGTCATTATTAATTCTATCAGGAAGGAAAGCAAATTAGTCTAAATTTTAGTGCTCAATGAGTCAGAACCAGTTAGAAGTCACCTCTGGGTACAGAAACCTCAACAATGTGGCTCTGCAATGCCAGGCACTCAGTAACAACCTAGAAGCTCTTCCAGACATCAATATTTTCCCTTCTGTTTTCTGCTTCCTTTAGCACATTTTTAGGAGATGGGAATGCAGACTTTTCTACCTTTATTAAATAAAGAACTTGATGAGGAAGACAGAATGGGGGCACATTTTGGCCACCAGACAATGCAGTAAGGTGTTTTTGAGTGGTGGCTTAAGTTATTTTAAATTACATAGAGACATCAATATCACATTGATAGTCTGTCCACAGTGATGCTTGTTATTTCTGCCCTGAGCTGGGTCCAAAGTAGAAAAAGTTAATCAAATTCAATTCTCCTGGTCTGTTCTCCTCTCATGCTGGGGTTGTAGGATAGCTAAAGGAAGGAGAAGAGGCCTGCTTTCACACTGTAGTTGTTTTTCTTGGATTGCCTGTGGACAGGCAGAATGGCATCTGAAGACCTGGAGCAACTGGGGCGAGTTCTGTGAAAATGCTGAGCTTTCCCCTTTCCTGCCCTTCCCCTGGTACACTGGGATCTGCCAGCAGCTTGATTATTTCATACTGTGCACGCTCCCCAAGTCACACTCCCACACAGGAGAAGTATTTTCTTTCCTCCCTGTGTTTGATTGCCACTGCTCCCACGGTCCACCAGCTAGCCCAAAGTGATATAATAATGATTAGCTGGCAAAAAACAATCAAACAAAAAATTTCACTGGCACAGGCTGATTACCTTGTGTTCAGCCACTGTCCTAAATTCAAACAAACTGAAAATGCTGCAGAAGAGGAGAGGAAAAGGCATCCCCACTTGGAGAGCTGGAAAGGCACACGACAAACATTTCAAATGTTTCAGACTGATCCTTCTCCCTCCCCTGGGCTGGTGCACAGCTCCAGCAGGTGCAGCTTTCCACAACCCTCTATCAAGAGCCACAGCCAAATTCAAAATCTAACCCCAAATTATTATTATTACTGTTATTGTGAGTCAGAGTAGGCTGAAAGAATCATTTCACAACCCTGATTGGATTCAGCTGCAGAGTTCACCATTGGCAAATGATCTCCTTGATCACAGTGCCAATGTTGCAGTGCTTTTAAAATGTCCTGACACGTGCTTTAGTATGAGTATGGCTGGATTCTGGCTGGTTTCCAAGAAATGAATCTTCTCAGCAAATATTCTGCAGGGTGAGCGTAATGTGGTCTGTAACACAAATGCAAAACACGGCTGTAGTTTACCCCGAGGGGGACACTGATGTGTGATGAACTAAATGGGCCTTTTTGGCCCAGACTGCCAGGATTGTAGTAGTCCCTTGTGGGCAAGGCTGGAAGATAAGGTGAGAATAATCGGGAAACAGCAATTAGCTTCACCCAAGGAGGTTAATGAGGAAAGAAATTTTCCTGTTATAACAGTCCTGGTCACCAGCCTCTCCCTCCCCCTCTTCAGACACAGTCTGCAATCCTAGCCCCAGTGCTGGGATGCTGGTTACAGGACAGACCTTTTATTCATGTCTGTCAGATGACAAGTTTTGCTGTGCCATGTTGTACTCTACATTGTATTCTAGGGACCTGCAGTGTGGAGAACTCCACAGTTGCTGGCCAGGCCTGACTGCAGGGGAGCTGGAATTGCTGAGCCTGGAGAACAGCCAGAGAAAAAGGAGTCAGACCCTTTCCAGATGTGCACAGCAAAAGGTCACAGGGCAAGCTGCAATGAGAGAAATCTCCTTGGGTATCAGAAATAAACCTTTTTGCTTCAAGGTGGTCAGCACTAGCAGGAGCCAGGTGGCTGTGCTTCTCCTTTCTTGGAGATCATCAAGACCCAGCAGGACAGTCCCTACACAACCAGCTCTAGCTTTTTTTTTTGGCCTTGTCTCAGCAGAGGGTTGGACTGGAGATGTCCAGAAGCCCACTGCTACAGGCAAGCCCCTCTTGCCTGGTCACAGTTACAAAGCAGAGTTTTTTCTTCTGTTGTAGTATTTCTTGGTGGTGATCTTCTCATGCCTGCATTTCTGTGACAGTCTCCTGTTTGTGCTCACCTATGAAAAACTGCCAGGGCAGAGCAGGGCGATGGAAGGTATTTTTATTAGGAATCAAATGCCCAGATTTTCATAGAATCACAGAATACTATGGGTTGGAAGGGACCTTAAAGAACATCTAGTGTCAACCACGGGCACTGGGCAAGGTTGCTCAAAGCCCCCTCCAGCCTGGCCTTGAGTATTCCCAGGGTTGGAGCATCCACAACTCCTCTGGGCAACCTGTTTCAGTGCCTCACCACCCCGCAGCACAGAATTCCTTCACAATATGTAATTTCAGTAATTCCAGCCTGTGCACGGTGCTGGGGGAGCGGGTGTGAGCCCCCCGCCCCGGCTCCTTCTCCGCCCGACTGGGGCTCGCAGACCCCGCTGGACGGCCTCAATGGCTCCACGCTGGATTTTGGGAAGCCCAAGAGCCAACCGGATAGCGGAGGCGAGCACGGACCGAGTGTGGGACAGGGGCTCCGCTCCCTCCCCGCCGGCTGCAGCGCTCTCCGGTGCCCGGGCTCCACAGCGAGGACGGGCCGGGCCGGGCTCCCCGCCGGCCAGCGCGGCGGCCGTGCCGGTGCGGGTCCTGGTCCCGGTCCCGGTGGCAGTGCCGGTCCCGCCCGCCCGCCCCGTGACTCGGCAGTGACGCCATGGGGGCGGCCCTGGCGGCCCACGTGGGCGCTGACGCCGCGGCGGCGGGCGGGCTGGCGGCAGGTGAGGCGCGGCGAGCGGGGCCGGCCCCGGGGGGTGCCCCGGGCTGATGGCACAGAGCGGGGCCTGTGCCCCGGCCGGGCCGGGCCTGGCTTTGCCCTCCGGCCGGTCCCCGGCGGGTCTCCAGGCCCAGCCCGGCGCCCGGGCCCTGCAGGGATCCAGCTCTGAGAGCCGGGCCCAGGCCCAGGCGGCTCCGTCAGTCCCCTGGAGGGCTGGGGGAGGCTTTTAGCTCAGGTGGGCAGGAACATGGCACTTACGAGGAGATACGGTGGGAGCTAGGCCTGGTCAGTCTGGAGAACAGGAGACAGAGGGGATCTCATTAATGCATGTAAATGGTTTAAAGGTGGGTGCAGGAGGATGGTGCCAGGCCCTTAGAGGTGGTGCCCAGCGACAGGATGAGGAGCAGTGGCCACAAACTAAAACACAAGAAGTTCCACCCCAACATGAAGAAGAACTTCTTTACATGGAGGGTAGCAGAGCACTGAACAAGCTGCCCAGGGATGCCTTGGTGTCTCCTTCCCTGGAGACATCAAAACCCACCTGGATGTGTTCCTATGTCACCTGCTTCAGGTGACCCTGCCTTGGCAGGGGGGTCGGGCTGAACCAGAGGTCCTTCCCAACCCTACCAGTTCTGCCATTCTGTTTGGCGAGTTAGAGATGCTGCAGGTACTGTGGAGAGGGGACAAGCCATGGGGCTTGTGCCTCGGTGTATGGCTGTTTGGGCAGTGGCTGCTTGGGCTGCCCTGTGTGCAGCCAGTGCTGCCTTTGAGGTGCTGCTGCTGGCTCCTGACTGTGCGAGCCAGTCTGCTTACTTTGAACAAGACTATTCATAAAAGAGAAAGTGGAGAGGAAGGTTTCACAAGGATGAGCATATCTGAAGAAAACATGATATGAGCACTCAGGGTGGTCCAGCACAGCAGCCACAGGCAGACCCAGCTGCAGCCAGACCCGCTGGCCTCTCCTCCCTTCCCAGCATGGCACTAGCACATGCCCTGACACGGTGGCCTGGTGGCCCTGGCCACTGCTGGCACCAGGGCTTGCAGCAGCCCAGCACTGTGCATGTGGGAGGCAGGGGGACGTGTCTGGTTCCTCTGGCAGCATTTTCGTGGTTGCTCTTTGCCCCGTGTGTCTGATGGAGATGCTGTCCAGGCAGGATCTGGTCTGGGCTCTTGGAGAACTGCCTCCTGCAGTCTGAGTGAGGTGTAGATAATGTACGTCTAGACAGTGACAGATTTTGGGATCCAGCTCTGATTCTTTGTCATGCTGCAGGGTTACTTTGCATATTACTTCAGCTCTGCCTTAATTTCCCATCTATAATATGGGGAGTGCCCTCTGATAAAGTGACTGAGAAAACAAATTGGCATAAGCCAGCAGACACTTGCAAGATTTAATCATAAATCTTGACAAGCAAATGCCTGACCCTTGATGTTCCCTGTTCCCTCATGGTTCACCCTCAGTGCATCTCTAATCTTACCACCAAGAACGTAGTGTTAATGCATTTTCAGCTCATTGCTGGGGTTGAGAATGTTTTATGGGAGGGCAAAGTTTGTTACCACTTCAGTTTTGCCCTTTGCTTTCTCAGGCACAGTGGAGCTTATGAAAGCTGAGCAAAGAGCTGGATGGTATTTTGTGTGAGCAGAGACGAGTGGCATCCAGACGTGGGGAACTGCAGAGACAGGTAATAAGGGAGCCTGATACCTTTGAAACAGTTAGGGCAGGAAATGAGACTGGTTTTTGCACTGGTACAGCCACTGCCTTGATTTCAGCTATGTTTCATTTTAATCACTGGACTGATTAAACAATGATAGAAGTAATGATAGAGAAGCTGTTTTAACTTTGTAGAGGCTTGTAATTATGGCCAAGGGAGGAAACCTGTTAAGGCTTATAGGGGTAACCAGAGTAAATGGCTACCAACTCTATCTGAGAATAAAGCTTCTATTCCTCCAGGAACTGAAGACAATTTTTATTGTAAAGTTTGTGGAGAGTATTTTGAAGGCCACTTCTTATAATGCGTGTTCTAAAATATATGTCCCCCTTAATATGGATTTTGTTGCTAATCTACCTTAGTTGTGTTGTTAATATCACAAGCAAATCTTTCAACGGTGAGAGTACTTTTTAAATTATTTTTGTCCTTGAGAGAATCCCCTCTTGCTAAGAAAACCATGGCTTGTCAGCAAGGAGCTTTATTAAAAGGCAAAGCCTTGTCATGCCTTGCCTATTTATATGAGACTTCTGGACTCTTGGAGACAAAGCACAGGCCAAGAAAGGAAGCTGTGTTCTTATGAGTTTGTAGAAAGAGATTCTTTTCTGCTGGCTAGTCGCTATGTTATTGCTCTCTCTCCCGTTTGTTTCATTCTATCTAAACATAAATCAGCAGCAATGTTATAGAGTGTTACAGCAGCTTGCTGTGGAGGACAAACAGAAACAATCACAGTATTATAAAGTTCAGTGT
Source organism: Erithacus rubecula (assembly GCF_903797595.1). Lineage (NCBI taxonomy): Eukaryota > Metazoa > Chordata > Aves > Passeriformes > Muscicapidae > Erithacus > Erithacus rubecula. The sequence continues at coordinate 25,235,636 of NC_136660.1, read as the reverse complement.
AGCTTGCAAACACTGTAGAAAACAATGAAATTTGTCCTGGTAATAAATCTGAGATGTAATCCCCAGCAAAGGGATGAGATACCAGTTTGAGGATATAGTGTATGGTGCCTTTTGAGCTTGGTTTGCTTATTGTGCTCTGGGTTTTAAAAGACTCTGGGCACATTCAGTCTCACATAAGTCTGGTGTGCTCCAGACTTCCTATGATGAGACATGTGAATGGTGGTCTTGGGTTTTCTTTACACCTGAATGCTTCGGTTCCTGGTTCAGTTTGTGATTTGGTCACAGCACTGCTGTGTGACCTTGGTAAAATCAAACATTGTGAAAGGGAGGCAGCTTTTCTACCTTCTTGTTTAGGTGGCAAACATCACAGGGCAGAGACTGTGCCTTATTGTGTTTTGCCATAAGACTAATGTCATCTGGGACTCCTGGTAGCTACTGAGGTGTAAAAAGAATAAGTGCCTGGGTAAGCAAAAAATGTTTGAGACTTGCATGCTGTTTGCTTCTCCTGTCTATGACCTGTTTGTAGACATGGCTGTGAAACGAGCTGTGAAATTAACTGGTGAGAATAAAATACTTCATAGCATGGCCTTCAAGGAGCACATAACCCACCTTGCCCTGGAAAGTGACAGCATTAAAGTCATAAGAGGTCTTAAAAATGTGAAGCGAGTGGGGAGAAAATCAGGAAGGGGATTATCCCACTTTGGTCACACTTTGGAGATACGAGTGAAGAAAAAGGTGGAGAACCTCTGAAAAGGTTCAGGCTACTTGATTTTTGTAGTTTTTCTGGCCAGTCATCCTCTGCAGCCAGTGTGCCTCCCACTGCAGCCATCTCTTGTGCCAGCTCAGCAGCAGGCCTGACGCATCGCTGTGCGGGCGCTCACAGCGGCCGCTGGCTGCTGAGGGTTTTGGGGGTGCCCACTGAGAGGCTGCTGTTCACTGCAATGCCAAGGGCACATCCATTGCAAAGACACAGCCAGGGAGGGTGACTGGCCTGTGCCCTTGTTTTTCCCTCTGATCTGCTGGGTGCCATCCAGGCTGTGCCCCACCTCTGCCTGACACCAGCTGAGATCTGCAGAACATCTGCCAAAGGTCTTTAGAGAACGTTCCTACAACCATCTGTATTTTTCCTCTAGCAGTCACTTGGGAGAGCTCAGTGGGCTGTTCCCCTCCTGTTACACTTGTGTTCTTGCTAGTTGAACTAGTATGCAGCCCTGAGGTCAATGTGGCTGGTGAATGCATCCCTCTGAATGTCCTTGGGAGCAGGTTTCTTTTGTCTGAGTTAATTCAGTCACTAGTTCATCATGCAATTCTGGGCTACAGTAAAACTTCTAAAAGTTACATTTGTAATTGGTCCATTTCTGAGCTCCTGATGTGTATGTCTTTGTCTCCCAGCAGCCTGTGCTCCTGTGGCGTATAAGCCACAGCATCCCCAGCCCTAGAGTGAAAAGGATGAAAGTTTCTCTCAGTACACTTCATAGGTGGGGCTGGTTCTGATCTGTGGGTACTTGGCTGTCATGCCAAGACCTTACCTGGCTGTCATAAGGAATGTCTGAGATGCCTTGTTCATGGTGCTGTCCACAGGCAAGAGGGACCAGTGTGCTAAATTCATGTGTATCACCACAGGGCATTTTCCTGGTGGAAAAGACCAGGACAGACTCTCTGGCCTTAACCTGATTTCTTGTTCTCAGGGAATACGAGTGAAGGGACAAGACAAGTGAAATTCTTGTCTGAGAGGGATGATGTTGGCACAGTTGTCCTCAAGGGGAGTTTCCAGTGGAGACAGCTTTCTCCAGCCTTTGCCAGTGGGTGACCTGGGATGGCTGGAGAAACACTGAAGTTTTGTGCTTTTTTGAGTTGCAGGTAGGAAGATGAGTCCGAAAATTACAACAGAGCTGCTGAAGCAACTGCGGCAGGTGATGAAGAATCCCAGATATGTACAGGAGCCTGTCCAAGCCTACATTGTGCCCTCTGGAGATGCCCACCAGGTATGGATGGATGCATTATGGCAATGGTCATACTTTCCTTCCCAGCAAAATATAAAAAGTCAGATATAACTAAAATTATCCTTTGCTCATTTGTTTTAACGGTTCTAGCATAAAAGTCTGGGAAACCTGAGAATATCGTGTTGGAAAGCATTTCTGGGATCTGTTCAGGAGACTGAAGTTTTTATGTTCTTGTAGCAGATCAGAGTGGAAGTTCCACCAACAGCTTTTCATTTTCATTGTGTTCAGGGAACTCACACTGCAGAAAAAAGAGCTTGCCCGGGCATGTGCTGTGCCCATCCTGGCTGTTGGGAAAAATGGATTTACTGGGGGAGGAACAGGCCTTATCTGGGTTTCACTTTCCCCACTAGCACCTCTTGATCAATATATATTCTCAAGCAAGGTAGCAAAGGTTTAGTTGCAGAGTTTTCTCTTTGCTAGATCCAGTTCTTGGTGGAATTTGTTGCCTTATGCTGGAGCCTTTCAGATCCCCCATGGAGGGGCCTTAGGAGAAGCAGGGAAGGAATAGGCCACAGTGATGCTTCTCTTTCCATGCTGCTCTGCATCATGTTCTGTGCACTAAAGACAGGAGGCAAATCTGGGTCCAGGGTGGTAACCTGTGGCAGTAACTGTTGTGTGCTGCCTCCACTGTTAAGAATTCTGTTGTCTTTGATATAAATTTTAAATTGCTGAGCTGTCTTTTACCTCCCCTGCTTGCTCATGTGCAAGTTTCAATCTTCTGTTTGCTCTGTTAGGAGACCCAAGAACTGCTAAGCATTTTTCCCTCCTCATCCATTTTCAGGAAACAAAAGACCTGAAGCTTTACTGGCTTACACCCAAAGCTCCCTTTTACCCCAGGGTGCACAAGAGCAAAATGCAACTGAATCAGAACCTTTGCCCTTGACTTGGCACTGAGGTGAGCTGGGTCCAGACTTGCCTGTGCCCTGGGACCATATGTGCAGCATCGTGTTTCCTCATAGGGAGATCCAAACTTGGGCAGGTAGGGGGAAGGCGTTTTCTGCAGCTGCTATTGTCTGCTGCATTCCTGCCTCAAGCTGCCTCTGTCCATATATAACTCTGGTTTCATTTCACTAGACATTAAATGCTGTCATGTGAGTTGAAGAATGTGACCCTCAGGACTTCTGGGTTTTTCTGTTGCTTTCTTTTCCTTGACAGAGTACAGTTGAGCAGAGCACCCCATGTTGCTATTTCCTGCCAGGCGAGTTGGTCAGGTTTCTCTGCAGAGGGAATCTATCTGAATAGAAACGATTACTAAAAACTGCTGATTCTGGTGCCTCCTGAATAGCTGGTGCAGGATTTTTTTTCTGTAAGGGTTGGGAATTGGTGCAGTTTTTGCAATGACAGAAACCTGTTGATCCCAGAACAGCATTACTGATTCCAGGTAAATTGTGATGACCTGTGATTTGAAACTGCTTCATGTTCCAAGCAAGGGTTTGTTTCCTGTGTGCAAACAAGAACTTTACAGCCTTGCAGTCAGATTTTGCTCTTAGGCAGCTCCCTTCATGACTCAGAATACTGTGGTTTAATGATACCCAAGTGTTTGGTGGCCTAAGCCATTTCCTCCCCACAGCCCAAACAAGTTATGTGTTGCTGTCTTTGCCTCTCAGCTATTCCTGAGGCTGTCCTGGCATCTCCATCACAGAACTTGTCAACAAATAGGGCTTTCCCTCCTGTGGTGTTGCCACAGGGTTTAGACTGGGGTAAACTTTTTTCCCTTCTGGGTTGCAAAGGAACCCTTGGATTTGGTTGATGCTGATACACCCTGATTTTGCAACTTGCTGACTAATTTTGTCTTTGTAACACTGGGAATATTGATGAGCTCAGATTTCTGTGATGTTTTTAATATTGATTTTCCTGCAAGGCTAGGCAGCTTAGATTATCATACTGCCAGGAGTCTTGCTACCAGTTGTATCCTTTGCTTTTCATGTTTAGTTATGTAAGAACTGAAAGACTTGTAGAGCTTCTCAAACACAGCTGTCTCTGACTGAAACTTAACCAAGGCTGCCTTGGATTTGTGACTCTTGCACTCAGCTCCGGATATTGGCTGACTGCTTTAATTTTTGAAAACTTTGATGCTGGTGATAAAAAATCAGAGAAAGAGACTCTTTCCTTGGGGACCTGGGTGGTCCAGAGGCTGATGAGAAAGGATGACAATCCCAGCCAAAAGTGGAATTTGGCCCAAAGAGTTCCACTTATTTTCATGCATGCTGAGTGGCTACAGGTGCCCAAGGATCATGAAGGGATGAAAAGCCATGCTTTTAGGAATCAGGCACCTAAACCCTTTGTGGTTTGGTTAAAAATGTCAGAGCTTTTGGGATGTTGCAGTGGTAAAGGCAGGATCCATTTTTATGTTGATTATGTGTTTGCATTGAATCTGGAGTTTGCCCATATGGGACTATTCAGAGATTGGCAGAGCTACTTCTTGATGGGAGGGAATGATGTTTGGATTAGAGCTTGGGTTTGGAGCCAGTCACAGCTTAACCGCAGCTGGCTTCACCCTCCAGGCCTTGACTCAAAACAAATTTGGTCAGGTTTGGCTGGTCATCCACTTGAAGGAAGCACCTGCCCAGCTTAGGGCCCTGTGTTTGTCTTGGCAGAGGTGCTGTCTTCTGCTCAGGGCTGGCTCCTCTGACACACACTTGTGCTGAGCTGAGCAATCAGCTGAGTTACAAAGCAAGAGATGGCTTTGCACAGGTTGCTCTGGTGTGTTTCAGACCTTACCAATGCAGTTGGGTTTTTGGCACTGAATACCTCCCTCCAGGTACCCTGCAGTGTTTGTTCTTTAATGACAGCAGTGTCATGGCTCTAAGGGTAGCCAGATGCACTTGCGTTGCTGATCTTGGTTGACATTAGACTAGAATGACCTTCAACATGTTTAC